>NC_134575.1:47338135-47940635 GCF_050947875.1 Dermacentor variabilis
TCAGCAGTCGGGAACTAAAACTTGTTGGAAAATCTCGAGGCTGACAGCTATTTATTTCGATAAAAGCTAATGCTCGCGCAGAAGGTTCTCGCTTCACACCATAGTGCGCCATTAACGTAAACGTTGCACCACGCGTGATACAAGCAGAGGCCAGAAATCATTACATGTAAACAGTGGGCCACCAGTCAATAAGAGCCAAGAATGACTATTGTTTTTACGCGATAATTTCCAATCGTCCATGAAGGGCAGGTTAGGGGCCGCAGTATGCGCACCATCCCTGCGGAAACGCTGTTCCTGAGCCGTCAGACCTCGGTGGATTTTCTCTCGTAAACTAGGCGCAGTCGCGCTCTGTATGCCTGCACCACCCGTATTGTACGCCAAGAATGTCCCTAGAACTGAACGTGACGATACGCATCAACTCTAAAAATTAGAACGATAGTTATGCGCTGCGAAGAACGAACGTCGTAACACTCGCCGGAGAATGCGCACCAAAATATTGGCCGAGGACAGTGTCTTTATCGCGACGGTCTTTATCCCCAAGAGAAGGTTCGTATTGCCGGCAGAGTGGTGAGAAGGCGCGCAGCGGTGCTTTCTCTCGCCCGCGCCATGTGTAGATCACGTGACGTATCACGGCTCCCGTAGACAGATCTTTATGTGCGTGATGGACCCCGCGCGCGTTTCGCGAGAGGTCAAGAGGAAGCTTTAGCCCCGGCCGAACTCCGGCGCGGCCTATTCGAATATACGTAAAACGCAGAAATACTTTTTTGATATAATCCCTGGACCGATTTTAATGAAAATTGTTGCATTTGAGAGAGAAAGTACATTTTAGTGATACTTGGTAGCGGAGTTTCGATTTAGGGCCTCCATATTGTTAAAAGTAACTTTAAAAATTCGCAAGTTCGAAAAAAATATATAAGCACGAAGTTTAGAAATTAATTGCTCTGCATCAGGAACAGCTATCGCGGCTCTGTAAACGGCATCCATTAGATCATTCAAAGGGGACAAATATATTATGTTAATTTATATCTTACGCGAATTCGTTACGTTTTGTACAAGGGTTCTGCAAAAGCTGTATTTGCATATTACCAAATTTCTTGAGATTCATGTATGAGAAATCCACTTTGTGCGCTTCAGATGTACTATCAGATGCAATTCAGAGAATTGTCATGTCATTTTTCATTGCCGAATTACGCACTTGCAATCTTCGCAGTTTGGTTCTTGGAATATTCGCTAACTTGCGAAAAATTCGAAACAAACAGTCACTATAGAGTTTACGTTTTTCTTTTAAATGCGACAGACCTCGTCAAATTTGACGCAGCGATCGCCGCGAAAGACGAATTCTGCTTGTACACGTATTTATATAGGAGCACCCGAAACAATTGCCATAGCACACTAGACGTACATCACTTGCTCTGGCCGTGTGGTCGGACCCACGCAAACAAGGATCAAGACTCCGCCAGGCTACAAGAACCATTACGCAGCACGGACCTGGCGGAGCGGCTCTGGGCCGTCCAGCGAGCCCACGATGCGGCCAGGGGGTTTCAACTCCTGGTCCCAACGTGGGAGTAGCCCGCTCTATGGGACCTTGCGCCCCGTAGCTCGCAGGACCTTTCATTAAAGTTATTCAATGCAAATCCAAAACCCGAAACAAAGCTCCCTCTTAAGCGTGTGCGAGACTCGCTCGTGCGTCTCGCACACGCGTACGCATGCGAGACAGGCTCACGCTCGCCCAAGACCGAACCATGGCACGCAGTCTTACCGTCACGCTTACGTGAAGGAACATCACGCTTATTTTCGGTCACGTGGGGCCGGGAACGTTGCCTTAACCTCATTTACATGGGTGTCACGCTTACACTTACAGTTTAGCATGCGAATAAGCGTGGAATTTTTTTGAGTGTAGACAGGCAAGGTTTTCGCTACGTTTACTGAAACCAAGTACAATTTTGCTACTCCATCACGTAGTTAGCAACATTGCTACCCAAACGACAGTGGAAATAATCATGGTGCAGGGATGATTATGATGGTGATGGTAGTTAGTTAAAACTTCACAAAGCAACGATCGCTACTAATGTGAATATCTACACTTTAGTATGCGCAACAACACAGAAACATTTGCTACAAGCGCATGGTTCAACCCATGGCTTGTCTACCGATGTAATAAAATAGCCCGCATTCTTTATGGCAAAACTAGGAGGACAGCCAATACAGAGAAGACGGCAGCCCTCGCTGCCATCGTTCGCGGCAAATATCCTGGAAAAAAAGCCAGTAAGATTCCTGCAAGTCAAGGCAGGCAACAGATGCCGGTGGCTTGCATTCCACTGCTCCGCATTGTTGCAGCGTAGAACGCTCCTCGCCGTGATTCATGGGCGCAATCGAGCTGGCTGCCGGCGTAGACAGCGCAGAAACAAATGGCTGGGTTGGCTGGGTGGTTGGGGTGGAGGTAGTTGTTGGCATCGGCCCATGATTTCGACCTTTACTTTTCTACGGATGAAGTGACCAAAACGGCCCCTGGCGCAGTTTCTCTTTCCTGCTTCTCGACGGCCGCAGTTTTTGGGGCTGGTTAGCCTACTTGTTCAGTTTCTGCGCCTCCTCTTCTGCGTCTCCTTGTCAGTTGGTGAGGTCTCTTTTTTTTTTTATTGAAGTGAATATTAGGAGAGGTTGGCGCCTTTATGGTGGCACCGGCTACTCCTTGTCACTTAGCAAAGGAAATAAATTTGTGTAGAAAGGGAGAATAGCGACACGAAATATGGCACTCAGTAGGACACTGGATGAATAAAAAATATACAGTCCAACAGTACATGAGTCGCAAAGTTCTGTGCATTAGTTCAGTCCACGTACGCATACATAAAGTCAGATATTTAGAACAGCGATAACACAAAACACATGTAATGCACTGCAAGTACAGAACAGAATTATACATATTGCATAAAAGTTGCGATCGCCACATTAACCAATTATGAATCACGAACAACGTTTATGTTACTCATTTAGCGCATTGGGATCATCTGATACCTAATATTTTCCCAAAATGTTGGTCTCCTCTAAAAACTTTTTCAGAGCAAGAAGCGCTCTTTTTTGAAGGCCCGCAGTTGGGCATGGGCCAAGTATTTTTTTTAGAGTGAATGGTCTTCTGTCTAATATCAACAAATTTGCTTGCAGTACCCTTCTTTGTGGATTGTATTTAGTGCACTCGAGGAGAAGATGATGCACATCTTCGTCTGCATGGCCACAAGAACACTGTGGACTGGAGACACGTTTTATCCTGTACAAGAAGTGTTTAGTGAATGCAGTACCAAGACGCAGGCGGTGTACCAATGCTTCAAATTTTCTGTTGTCTCTTAGATTTTCCGGCATTGTTAAGTTTATACATGGATCTATGAAGTATAACTCAGAGTTTTTAGTTTGCTGATCAAACCAGGTAGTTTTGCTGAGGCCACGAGAAATCTGTCTCAGGAGCAGACGGACTTCACTACGCCATAGAGGAAGATTGGTTGTCTCCGCGTTATTGTGCGCCCGATTCGCAGCTGCGTCCGCTGCAGTATTTCCAGGAATATTGCAGTGCCCAGGTATCCACTGGAATGCAATTACGTGGTTCCTTGCGCTTGCTTTTGTAAGTTTTTTGAGTGTCTCATACAATAGCAAAGTGTTCAAAGAATTTTTCTTATTGCTCAGTAGTAATGTGAGAGCGGCTTGCGAATCGCTAAAGTTAACCAATTTTTGCGAATGTTCTTTTGATGCTATGAAACGCAAAGCACACAGGATTGCAAACAGTTCTGCCACGGTGGAAGATGTCTCTCGGGATAATTTAAATGTTTGCTCTAGCGCTAAATGTGGAATGACGAATGCTGAAGTCGAGGAATTTTTATGACACGAACCATCTGTATAAACGTGTATGTACTGGGGATATAAGGAGTAAATTTGGAAGAGTGCCAGTTGTTGTGCGGCTACTATGAACATGTCTCTCTTAGATATAATCCCGTCAACCGATAATTCTATTTTAGGACATGTTAACATCCAGGGAGGGTAACAAACATCCACTTTGCGTAATTCAAATCTTGGTAATAATGCTTTATGTTCTCGAACAACATCGTGAATTTTGCTTTTGTTTCTTTCGGTAAGCGCGAGGTTTAATGGATGATTCTCGTGTTGGGTTAAGATGCGATAAATATGTCGGCATGTTTCAACCGTTCGTATGACTGGAAATGGTGGGTGACGAGCTTCAGCAATTACTAAAGAACTCGAGGTAGCCTGCGGAACCCCAAGACACACTCGCAGCCCTCTTGCCAGTAAACGTTGAAGACGTTCCTTAGAAGTTTGTGATAAACCATGGAGAATAGGTGCCGAGTAAGCAATTTTTTGTTTTATGAGTGCGTTATGAACTTGTAGTAGCGAAGAGACTGATCCCCCCCACGTTGTGCCTGCGAGTCGCCGAAGTACGTTTATTACTGCATTGGTCAGCTTTTCAATTGCGCGGATGTGTGAAGCCCATGTTAGCTGGCGGTCAAGAATAATTCCAAGGAATTTATGCTCTTTCACAAACATCAAAGTTTGTCCATTAAGCGTAAGTTGGAAATTATTCAGCTGTCGTCTAGTAAAAGGAAGTACGGCTGTCTTTGCGTATGAAAGACTCATGCCTCTTTCTTTTAAAAAGGTGTCGATACTATCAAGACCCTCTTGCAGCGTTGTTTGAATGTCTTGTATATGAGATCCAGAGGCCCATATGCAGATGTCATCTGCGTACAGCGAATACTGTAGACCAGACGAGAGTTTTAGTGGCAAGGCTGCCATGGCGCAGTTGAATAAAAACGGACTGAGAACACTGCCCTGCGGAACGCCCTGTGTGATGCTGTGATAATTACTCGCGCCTTCGATTGTTTCCATAAATATTTTTCTGTCTTTCAAGAAATTTGATACCCATCGTAGTGCTCGACCGTGTAGGCCAAGCTCTAAAATACCAGCAAGGATGTGTATGTGACTTACAGTGTCGAATGCTCTTTGAATGTCTAAAAATACTGCTGCTGTCACATTCCCGCAACTTCGTTCATGCTCGACGCATGTGGCAATGTCTAGTACTGAATCCATCGTACACTGATTTTGTCGAAAACCGCTCATGTAATTGGAAAACATATTTGTGTGTTCGCACTACCACTGCAGTCGACGGTCTATCATCTTCTCCATTAGTTTGGAAAAACAGCTTGTGAGGCTGACGGGTCGGTAGGAGTCAAGACAAAGGGGAGTCTTTCCTGGTTTTAGTACTGGAATTACCCGCGCTAATTTCCATGAATCTGGCAGAGTCTCTCTTATCCAGATGTCATTAAATATCCCCAAAAGAGCCATTCTTCCTACAGGACCTAGGTTCTTTAACATCATGTACGTGACACCATCTGGGCCTGCGGTTGTCTTTGTACGGCATGACGAAAGAGCACATTTCAATTCATTTAGACTAAACTCACAGTCAAGTTGAGGATGTTGTGACATGTAGCACGCACGAACTTTCTGTTCTGCTAGTGTTATCGAACTTATAAATTGTAGGCAAGTGAACGGAATTCCTGGTCTGGATATAAGTTGACAGAATTCGTCAGCAACAGATGTTTCCGGAGTGCTTCGAGCTACGGCAAGGGCTCGGAAGGGATGGCTCTGGGTAACTGGACCACTAAAAGATCGGACAACTGACCATATTCTGGGAACTGGAGTAAAGGGAGACAACGACGCGCAGTATTCTCGCCACCTTCTCGTACCTAATTTTTGTAAGCGTCTGCGCGAAGTTGACCGAACTTTCTGTGCCATCTTGTAGTCATCCAGCTTTCCACTGCGGCGTTAAGCCCGTTCTGCGCGTCTTCTAATTGCTCTTAGACATTCATATTCCCCGTCGACTGCAGCGTATTCATTTGGAACAATGACTTGCTTTGTGCAGATTTCGTAAGACTCACACAAGATATTTGCAAAACTTTGAAAGCTCGGATTTTCTCCCAATGAGCTACTTAAGTGGTGCCGAAAACTTTGCCAATTAGTATAGGTTACGCAGACATGAGTTAAAATATGGAAGGCTGCCTTCTCGTAATGCGCCCCCACCCAACCTTGATGCTGTAAGATGTGCGCCTCCAACTCCTAACAAAGAAAAAGAGCAAGGGGTCCATATGAGCTATTCTGCAGCTCTAAAGCACTCAGGTCGACAACGTTCTGACAGCGAGCGGCATGATCCACCTTCAGAGAATGCTACTCACCTTGCCCAGGCTTCGAGTGAAATTCGCCGACCTTCTCAGCAACGCCGCCAGCCATTGACACAGCAACCTCATTTAACATCTGAGAGACTACCTCAGCATTCGCCTCAACCACACCAGTCATCCCAGCGACCATCTCAGTCAATTCTTCAGCGACCTGCTTCGAGCGCGCATGGAGCTTCAGCGTCGTTTGGTGATTACGCGTCTTTACCCGTAGCCCAGATGATCCTGCCCATGCTATTCACAGCTCTGCGTGCAATTCTAAGTGCCATTCCACAAGCAAACAACCTACCAGAGGTAAAAGCACTGCTTTCTATGGAATCGTTGGTGCTTCCACAACCACCAGCAGCTCCACGGCAGGCTTTCAATGAATAATCGTTACAACAATGTTTTCGTATTTCAGTGGAATGCTAATAGCCTTCGAAATAAGTCAGCGGATTTTCGCAAACTACTAGCTCAACATAACTTTCCTGTTTTATGTATACAGGAGGCAGGCGTAAGAGATGACTTTCGTCTTTCAAACTATGTTATATATAAATCATCGCGCATTGCTGGAAGTAGCAGAGCGATGTTATGTGTGAGAAAGGACCTGCCGTCCTATTTAATACAGTCGAGCGATTTAAATATACCGGAGTTCGTAGCATGCAAGATATCTTTCAGAAATACAAGCGTCACAGTAATCAGTCTTTATCTACAATGTGCTAGCAAAATATCAGTAGACAGCTTGGTGAATGTGTTTGGTATTGCAAACTCACATGTGCTGGTTTGTGGGGACTTCAACGCACATAGCGTCATCTGGGGCAGTGAATATAACGATTCCCGTGGAAGCATCATAGAGTCTGCCGCAGAAAAAAGTAATCTTATCGTGTTAAATGACAGCTCCCCAACGTTCTTGCGGGGGTTTCGTTACTCAAGCTGTATAGACGTCACGCTCTGCTCACAAGACCTTCTTGATGGCGTTGAATGGTCAACGGACATAGAAACGCACGGTAGTGATCATTTTCCGATCCTGGTAAAATATCGCCTCATACGGAGTGAGGGGACCCGGTGAGGTCTTCATTTACTACGATTTCCAGCCGCGCATTGCAGTGGGGAAAAAATGGGGTTAATATGATGGCAGTTGAAAGTCTTCCTGCATAACTTGCATAAACAATCGTAGTTAAAAACAAAACAAAATTATCTGTTTTTGAGACATAATACCAATGCATATTTAAATACATGGACTGACTTGTGTTGAAGTATTAAGATGAGCAACACAACATCGGGGTGATGTTTGTAGCCCTCAGTGACGTTTAGAGTCCTTGGGTCGAACAAAGGCAGCTTTTCGTTCTCAAGTCCTCTTTATCATTGGTCGTGTTTGCACTATCACAATTAGCCCCAATCTCCTCTTATGAGCAGTTCTAGATTAAGAACCATTTTTGAATGCAGGCCCGTGTTAACGTAACAATTCCAGTGTTCTTTACTATGACATACTTTTCCTCCTGCCATGAAAGCTGAGTAGCTATCATGGCGCGTTTCTGTTGAGCATGGACACGCGCATTGAACTCCTGATTCTGGCGTCAAAGGAGAGCATATAAATGCTCATGTACTTAGATTTGAGCCAAGTTCAGAGCAATTGTGGTCAAAGCTATTCTGGGGCCTATCCCTTGTGCTGCGTACTGCTACAACGAAGTATAATCACTTAGACAACAATGGAGATCAATGCTTGTAAGTTAACCTAAATAGAAGACTATTACCCTTGCGTTACTATAATGGTGGAGAGGCTATACTGCTGTCCGCGAAAAGGAGGGGAGGAGGAAATAAAGAAGAAAGGCAGGGATATCCAGAAATGCGTTCACATAGACCAGTCACCCTCAAAAAAAAGACAAAAGTGCCTTGATAGCTTTGTGGGCTGACAAGCGATGAGGACGGTCTTCAAGTAGGACCCGCCCAGACAACGGCCGATCATCCAGTCGTCGCAATGCGGTAGTTGTTTGTCTTTCCGACGGAAGTCGATGACAATTGCACAATAGATGTTCGATGTTTTCTTCCACGCCGCAGATGTACACGAAGATTGCTAAGCTGTGGCTTGCTCCAAAGCAAGGTGTAAACTCGATTACCTGCTGCATCTACAACAGAATACTTGTATAGATCCTGACAGACTTGATACGCAGGCACGACGAAAGCCGCACCAGACGCATACGACGAGACCGATCCGTCTGTATACACACTCACTAAGGAGTCATACTCTTTCGACATATATTCAAGTCTTAAATGTCTAAGGCAGATGGTAGGTATTCGCGATTTTACAGAAAATCTGGGAATAGATAGACGTACCGGTATTTTGGACATTACCCATGGGGGCATAGGTGGAAGGTCAGCCGGGGCAAAGTATGCTGGTATGGCAGATTCTTGGCATTTAACGGCTCTTGAAAAAGTGGAGTCCGGCCGTATGTCGGGAAGTGTCGATAAAGGATGGCGTCCGTGATGGCACAGCAGTCGCAGGAATACTCGAAGAGGTTCGCATACTAGATAGACAGGTAAAGGGGTGACGCGAGCCTCCTCGATTGTTCCGTGGGTTGAGGTGCAACGTGGAACACCGAGACATGTTTTCAGCATCTGTGCCTGGGCACTTTCCAGCGTACGCAAACATGACGGGCTCATACTTGATAAATCTTGCAGGCTATACCGAATGTAACCGACGTAGAGAGCCTGGTACAGCCGGAGTAGCGAATGCTCAGATGGACCCGACTTCATACCGGCCAGAAAGGGAAAAACTTGAGCAAGCCGAGTTAATGTTTTCTTTAACATTGCCACATGTCATTCGACGGTTTCGTCTGTATAACAAGACGACTACAACAACTACGGAACTAGTGGCAATCAGAGAGGCCGTTCAATATATTTCGAGACAGCCTCCCCAAACATGGGCAGTCTTCAGTGACACAAAATCGGCTCTTCAACTACTTGGAGTGGTGTTGAAAGAAAGCGCTTACGGAGTGTTGGCTCTTCAAACTGCCGAGCTCTACACTTTAGCGCAAGAAAACGGCCACCCATATCACATTTCAGTGCATTCCCAGTGTGGTATATACGGCAACGCACTGGCCGACGCCGAAGCGATGAAAGCACTCGAAGTGCGAGAGTCACTGCTTTCAATTCTTTTTTCAAGAGCGGACTCCAACTGTCTCCTCTCCAGTGTCATCCGAAAATTGACACCAAAGCTCTGGGACAATCCGGATAATCGCCACATACGACTCCAGAGATTGGACCCTACCATGAATTTTAGGCTACCATCGAAATTTCAACGCAGCTGTGCCAGTCTTCTGCACAGACTAAGGCTGGGGGTAGCGTTTACGCGCGGATACGTGCACCTCATGCGACGCACCGAGTCTACAAACTGTGAGGTGTGCAATGTGACTGAGACTATAGGTCATGTGCTTTATGACTGTCCTAAGTACGTGGAAGAGCGTCAAAGTTGGACAACGACCTTACGCGTCTCGACAGCCCACCGTCGTCGGAGGACATTATTTTAGGCCCTTGGCCAGACGCTCAATCAGGTTTCAAGGCCATCCAGGCGTTACTGAACTTTTTAAAGATTACGGGCCTGGATTGTAGGCTTTGAGCATGCCAAATTTCTTGCCATATACTCTACATCTTTATTCTATCGTCATCGTCGCCCATCATGCGCCGCTTTCTTCCCTCTTTCCTTCCCTCTTCCCCTTCCCCAACGCCGAGTAGCTGGCTTGAGGAATATACATCAGGCCGACCTCTCTGAATTTCGTATCATTAAACTTCTCTCTCTCTCTCTCTCTGACGGACTGCTTTGCGTGATCTAACAGGTCGAACAGTTCAGCATAGAGGGACCAATGTTTTCTATTTTATTGAAGTGGTAGTACTTCATTCTTCAATATGTTCATGTCATCTTTAGACCCCTGCTATGCATGAAGAGACTTGAGCAGAAGGATGCACCCACGGTAAGGACACCCCCATATCCCTGCTGCATTTAGAGTACATTCCAGTCATAGAATACTTGACGCCTTGTTCTGCGTAATCTAAAGAATACACACACACACGTTAAGCACATGAGTTGAGCCAGCCCGCAATAATATTATTCATAATATTGAAGTGGCAGCTTCACTCTATTAAAAAATAATTTCGTTCTTCTGGTATCTACCGAGCATGGTCCGATGTGGCCGAGTTTAGAATAAGCGGGCGTAATAATATGCCTGCCACGAAAATTATCAGAAGGGCATCGTCACGATGACCGGAAGTTACGAAAAAAAAAGAGATATGGAAGTTATAACCCACCCGAAACAATATTTTTGGCGCGAGAACACATGTACACATGAGGGATGCCAGGAACCACACGAAGCACAAACTTACAGAAGAAGTCCTTTTAAAACAGGAGCACCCCAATTATAATGGCCCGTCCTCATTCAAACAGTTTTGTTTCAATCTTTCATTTTACGACCTCTCCTTTTGTTTCCTTGATAAAAACAGCGCACTCTTCGAGTACGATAAGAACTTCTAAATTATTTTGTCAAAGTATACGAAAGAATGACGAGGAAAATTTTCGAGAGATTGATCAGCGTGAAGCCGGGCTTACTCAACAAGACGAGCAAGCAACAACATATCCGTCCAATTTCGAACAGAAAGCGCAAAAACGGTGAGAAAGAAGAAGCTGCCATGTTTTGTTTTCCGCGAAGGAGAGCACCCCTGAAATAAATTTAAAAAATATACTCTCTCCGCCCCCCCCCGCGGCTCACGCAATATTCCAGCAAAACAACAACACACTATATGAATAAACTGTGATTTTGCATTGAAGAACCTCCTTCCGTCCACGAAATTTACCTTATTTCTTGCAAGCGTCATTCAAAACTGCTCTGTTATTCACAAGGCTCGAGAAGAATAATCTCTTTTATATCGAAGAAAACGAGAGAGAGAGGGATCTGGATGCCGTGTCGTAACAACTGAGGAATCTTGTTTCTTTTTTCATTTTCGTGATTCGATCGACGTTCTTATTGCCTCGGTTTTCTCATCTTGCACACCACCATGGTAACAAAGTGCTTGCACAGAACAGTGGGCATACTTTTTCCATCCTGCTAGGTCGCTCCCTAAATACAAATAAAAAGAATGCCAACTTCGCCCGAAGTCCAAGCACTGAAATCAAAACGTCCTTTACCTTTGCTTTGAAGGCGCGTCAGAACGCCAGTCTTCAAGAGCCTGAAAATCGTAGCCATTCGATCGTCATCCCCTAGCTTCATCATTCACTCTCGTCATCACGCCGTCGATCACCCAATGCCATCGTCATAACACAGTATTCGTGATACAGTCGTCCTCACGCCATCGTCGTCATGCCATTGTACTCATTATGGTGCCATGCCATCGTCGTCATGCAATCGTCGTCATGCCTTCGTTGCCATACAGTCCTTGCGATGCCATTCCATGTCCTTCCATTGTCGTTATTAGAAATTAGCCATCCGACTCTTGTCATATCGTAGTCGTCGAGCCGTCGTCGTCACACAGTCTTTGTCCCGTTGTCATTCTACCGTCGTCATCGCTTCAGAAACGTCACCCCATTGCCATGCCTTTGTCCTTCTGTCGACGTCATTTCGTTGCCGTTATTATATCTTAGACGTGCAGTCGCCTTTCAGTCGTGATTATGACGCTGTTGTCAAGCCATGGTCATTTCGTCGTCGTCACAGAGTCACCGTCGTGCAGCCGTTATCGTGCCGTCGTCTTTCCTGCTTCGTCATCCGGTAGTCGTCAGGCCGTCTTCGTCATCCCATTGTCCTCATTCCGAGGACAGGGCGGTTGAGACGCAGTGGCTCACACCCATTTCATCAAAGCTAACGAGGCACACTGAAGCAGCCAGCAAGGGATCGATCGGAGCATAATTGGTGACGCAGTTCATAATGAGAATAGAGAAAGTGAAAATTATAGAACAGGTTCTGCACCCATATTGCGTGTTCTGCGTAAAATGTAAGGACATATTCACTTCAAAATGCGAGCGAGTAATGTATATGTATAAGTATATACACTAAATACATTATGTTTAGTATGTTTTTTTCACTGGACGTGCATGCTAACACCGTCAAGTCTAGTGTAAAAAGAACCAAGTGAATGCGACTGGTTTACTTTGTTATAAATCGGCTTCTATGGACAATTTCGGGAGTAAATGATTCGCTTACCCCATTTAACTAATATGTAAGCAAGAAGATTGAAAGGATAATGAAGATAATGACGTTAAATATGAGGCTTCTCTTTCTCACACTTTTATCAACATCTGCATTAGAGGAATGGGGGCTTCTTTGCCAAGTTTTCGAGTTTATTTTTGTGCAAGAAACAATGTCACTAATGACAAAGACAAAGACGGCCGCATAACCCGAACTAGGACTCGTACCACTGTAATAAGAGGCCTATGCGCTTGGCGGCCGCCCTCTCAGAGTATCACCGCGCCATGTCCGGTAACCGCGCTGTAGTCTGGACGGAGTTGCAGCCGCCGAGACCACCAGCATGGGACCGAGACAGAAGAAACCGCATGGAGGAGGGACCCGCGCATGCGCTGAAGTAGGACTGAGCCAACGTGAGGGAGAGAAACGAGGCGGCCCCGTACTTCTGCACCACGCACCGACGCTTCTCAACAAAAAGGACGCATCTCCTCTCTCTCTCTTTCCCTCCCTCCCTATGCTTGGTTCTCGGTACTTGCGCGTCAGTCATTACTCTTCCTTTGTTCTCTCGTCGTCTACCCGCGCGAACTTGCCGGGTCGCCTGATCCTCACTGCGAGGGAACTTTGTCGGCTGTCCTTTGTGTTTTGTTACACGTGAATTGCGTACCCCTGCTCCCACACTTTAGTTTTCGTTCCTTTCAGCGCCTTACTAGCTCTATATCTTTTCACGCTCGTTTCAATTTATGAAGTTTATTTTTTTGGTCCATGGTCGCGGATATAAGCTCTCGGACATACCGTGTGGCCGAATTCAGAAAGACAACTCATACCCTTATTTTTACTTCATGTGACCAGAATTTCTCAAGCATAATATGTGTACTTCCGAAAAAAAAAGATACTATGAGGCTCAAATGGTTATAGTGCCACTTTCCAAGGTTTCCCTAAATATTAACACCAGGGCAGGCGTTCTAGTCATACAGGAGTATTGCTGACAGTACAGAGCTGCTTTATGCTGCTTTACTGAAATGAAGCAGTGTCACTGCGTTTTTCAGGCTTTTTTTCCCCATAGTCTCTAGATACACCGATGCTGCCTGGTATATTAAACGAAATGCCTTTGCCCTAAGCGTCACGGATCATCAAGGAAAAGAACTTGCAGCGGTCACCATCCTAGCGAGAGCCCCGAGGCTGCAGAGGAAACGGCAATCGCACTGGCAATAACAACTTGCCCTGAAGTAGCAGTAATCCTAACAGATTCCCAAGCAGCGGCTCGCAACTATCAAAAAAGAACGCATATTAGAAACCGCACTAAAAATACTGAGAAATCACATCGCATGCGGCCCGCTCCCCGACACCCACATAAACTGGGTTCTAGGCCATCAGGGCATGACAAGAAATGAGGCGGCAC
Organism: Dermacentor variabilis; assembly: GCF_050947875.1. Taxonomy (NCBI): domain Eukaryota; kingdom Metazoa; phylum Arthropoda; class Arachnida; order Ixodida; family Ixodidae; genus Dermacentor; species Dermacentor variabilis. The sequence goes on from NC_134575.1 coordinate 47,351,905, forward strand.
ACGCCGCTGCCCGCGAGCATACCAGCCGGGCTTTCCTGCCATCCCACACTAGGCCGGCCACCAACGTTGATGACATCGCCCTAAAGTACTCGGAGCTTCTGCAACACCACCGACTAAGCAGAAGAACGTACGTTTCACGACACAAGAATCTGAGCAAAGAGGAAGAAGTCATCCTGCGCCGCCTACAGATCAACGCCTACGTGCACGAAATAATCCTGCACATACTGTATCCCACGCAGTACTCGTACGCATGCCCCCATTGCGACGTTCCAGACACTCTGCAACACATGGTCCAGGATTGCCCGCTGCGTGACACATCCGCAGACCCTAACTGACAAGCTCCGCAAGACGGCTCCAAAGAAGGCCGCCCCAAAGAAGCACAAGTAGAGCGCCCCAACTCACCGCAGATCCATACGACAACTGAAACGTGGGAGGCGGAGCTTTCCTTTGATGACTTGGACGACCAACGCAGTCTCGTCACCCTGGCCAACGAGGCAGCCCAAGCCAGAGGGTTCTTGGAACAAGGAATCCTCCCACCTAGGGTGAGCCGGGTTCTGACTCGGATTACCGTTTCAGGAAATAACAGTTTAGTTCTCTCTTTCTCTTATTGGGGTCTTCATTATCCACCACATGTTTTCTGCTGCTTTTACTGAATCTAATTTTTGCTAATTGCAACACCGGTGCTCAAGTGCTTGGTATATCCTTCAAAAACAACAACTGAAAAAGATTATATTCTTAAGGATGGAAATCAGAAAAACGCATTTGACTATTTAACATATCGTATTCATCAATGAAGTTACGAGTTCGGGAATTAGCCTTGCTTCACGTCGGCGAAAGCAGATTTCATATCGAAAGTGTTGGTAACCGTAGTTAGGCAGGCTATTTCTCAATGGTGAGCTCTACAGTAGGCGACTTTCGTTGTCACGGCACACTGCATTGACTATAGTCACACCAAAAGTGCTTGAAGCAAATTGAAGACGTCTGCGCATCCGGGGCTTGTACAGCTTTGGCTGAGTTTGTGTCATTTCTGCAATAACCCTAGGGATTGCGAAAATATGTTGTATAGTCATGAGTTCGCGGTATCCTCGTCTTTCCTTCGTTGATTTCCCTCGACTTATCAGCTTTTTATATAGATATCATGTCGAAGTTGTGTAGAGAAATCTCCAAAAAGACTTGCACAGTTTTAGATTGTACAACCAGATTTCCGTAATCAAAGTTATGATTTTGGTTACTAATATAATTTCGTATTGTCTTGTAAAGTAGTTTTTTTTTCTTTTTTTGTCATTATCAATGCTCAAGCTATGAAAGCATTTAGACAGTAACCTTCTGAGAATGCTGAAAGTTGAGGCAGGGTATGAATATGAAATTTTAAAGTCGCTCGCATTATTCCTACTTTAACGTATCACGCAAAATCCTTTCCTATTTCACCAAACGTCAGTCATTCCGGCCGGATGAAGCTACAGTAAGATTCTTACTGTCGTCAGAAGTCGGGAGACAAAGACACACAGAGAGCGAAAGTTTAACAAACGTACAAGCTCTGCAGATAAACAATAGACTTTTTTTTTCTTTTAAAAGAATGCCACCTTGTCAGTCTGAGTGACGTGTGGCATATTTAGTGAGATTACTTGGTGTATTAACGATTCTGTAGCGATTGTGTCCTGAGAGAATGGTGCAAACGCTAGAAATTTCTCAATTGTTTTACCTTAAAACAGTAGACAGAGACAATCGTCAGTCGAGCTTCAGAAAACGCATTCACGTTTTCCAGTAACATATCTATTGTGACAACCTCAGTGACATGTGACACATGGAGTGAGATGAACTGATGCAGAAACGCTCCTGTAGCAACTGTGTGCTGAGAAAACGGTGCAAACGCAAAAAGCTTCCCCGTTTTTTACCCTAAAACTGTAGACAGACGACCGTCAGTCTTGCGTAAGAAAGTGCATTCGCTTGTTCCAGTAGCACATCTATTGTGACAACCTGAGCCCACCAAGTTCGGGAAGCAAACCAAAAACATGCACAACCGGCAATGTCTCCACCTCCTATTGTAATCTCTATTCCTTCAGAATCCAAAAGCGATGTGATGCATGCAGGAGAGCGGGGCTCCCCTTGTGTCGACGAGCAATGTGCCGTTGACAGGGACATATAGGTAGGCGACAGTGATGTGGCTTCTGCTGGAGCTATTGTTGTGCTTTCTTGCACCTGACTGGAAGGGTCAGGGGACATTGTTCGGGCTGCAATACTGTGCAAAGTGGCAAGACGCTCGCGACAAAGCACCTGCGAGACGTATGTTCCTATTTGGAGGCGAAATGCTTTTTTCCTCATTTTCTTCTGAGCTAGGACAATAGCTTTACGAGCATCTGATGCCTTGAAGCGTCACCAGGGACTTCTTTCGCACACTAATATTACAAGTTTACAGCACTGTATTTGCGCGTTGAAGAAAAGGAAGCTGTCGTCATGCCACCTTCGGCGCTCCATCAACTACATTCCCTATTCTTCATTCTATCGTAGTCACGCTATTCTCATTCAATCTCGGATATGCTGCGGTTGTCACGCAATCGTCGGTATTGCGTCGTCGTCAAAGAGACACTGTCAATGCTCTGTTTTTGACACCGTCGTCTTCCTGCCATCTTTCAGACTTCATGACATCTTCGTGCCTTCGTCGTCAGTCTAGCTTCGTCTTTCTGCTCTCGTCATATTGTCGGCGTCATCCCAATGTCATTATGTCGTTCTCCTTACTGTGCCGTCATTATAGTGTTGTGATCGATTCAGAATCAACATCTCATTATCGTCATGTTATTGTCAACAACTGCGTTGTCGTCCCGCGGTTTTTGTTCCGTCGCCGTCATTCCTTATTGTCCGCAATCGTCACCACTGCGTCGTCGCGGAGTCAACACCATACCCTAATTCTTAAGGGTGACCTGGGCGATCGAGTGGCGTGGAAAAACGATGTGATTCAGTAGACAGTGTATGCCGGATGTAGCGGGATCAACGGAAGCCTCATATAGACCTATACTTATTTGAAATTAACGGCGCTTCATCAGTAGAGGGCGCTGCTACATTTCATCAATCGTAATTGCAGTACCATCGAGTGAATTTTCCGCTAACATTTGTATAGTAGGTGTGTGCTTACGATCTCAGCTGTAAGAACTACGCAAGATGTAGCCAAACATTTCAGATGACTTTGGCTATACATATAAGCTGGAGACGATAGAGTGAAGGGTGTGATTTCAACGAAAAAAACTCATCTTCCAACAGCTAACTACGGAAGCCCTTAGGGTATCATAATGGTCTGACAAATACCTCATACATATTTTCAGCTGTTGATGTACATGTGACTCTCTCAGGTTTTCGTATCTTTGCGAAGGTCTCCTTTCTATACAAAAAAAATACCGTTTTGAGAAACTGAGCGATGGTTTTGACGCTACAGCAATCGTAAGTGCAGATTAGTTACGAAGGGCACGCTCTCACCTGTGATAACGCTCTTGCTTTTACCGATAAGCGAAGTTATCTACTTCTTGCCTAGACTATGCCTACATTTCTATTATGCAAACAAATAAGTGCAATCAAATTAAAAACTCGAGCATCGAAACAATTTGAGCTTCTAGTTATGGGATTACTAACAAAATCTGTGCTTCACGAGTACATTCAAAAGAAGGAAGAATGAACCAGACGGAGCGCTACGATTTCCCAAATGTCTTCGGACACCGACTCATCGCGAATGCATTCCGGTTACACGAGCAGGAAAACGACATCCATACTCTTACCTCTCAAGTGGCGTGTATTGAAAAGTACGTTTCAGATGAAGAGATGGCGGTGACACTGAGCCGTTAGGATAGCACTTCGCTCAATCTGGCAGCCGCTGAAATTTTCTAAAGCAGGGTCAAGCCCAGGCGAGAGAGGAGATGGTTGACGATAGCAAACGACGCTCCGCTATTTGACCATTGTCTTTATTTGTCCTCGTAAGAATCCACGCAGTATGCATAAGGCTGGGTGTTGTGTCTACGATTCAGGAGGGAACGCCGGATGCATGTTGGAAGAGATGAGTGCCCGCCCATTGCTCTCTTTATGTTCTTCCGCTGTCGCTTGCATTCAGTCACCCGAAGGGTGACCCTACAATGACACCGTAGGAGCCATTATTCTTGTGCAACATCCAAAAAAACATGCTGTTTTTTAGGAAGTGCTAGTGAACATTGTCCCCCGCATTCATTTAAAACATGTTCGACGTCATTCATCGCTGCTATCCGCTCTTACAAATCGTTCCGGTGTTACAAGCGCCAACTTCCACCCCAACATTTTTTTTTCAACACGATCCCAGATACCCCTTTGTGTCTCGAACCGTACCTTATGCTGCAGCGAACAGACTTGGTGGGACGGACTATAAGAAGGGGAGACGGCTCACGCCTAGGAATGATTGCCTGCTTGTCGTTGGGCGTGCCGCTTGTACGTCCTGAGTGTCGCCTATAGTAATTAGCGTCTCGTTGAGACGCCCACGCATATAACAGGCGCGCGAGAAGCCTGTAATCAGCGTCCTGCACTTTCCGTGCCTTTGATTGACGTAGGCAGGCAGACCAACGAGAGTGTGTTCTTAAACACGCTCCGGAAGGGCCGTTGGTGAACTTTGGTGCCGGACGCACTTACGAACGAATTCGTCAATGGCAAGCGTGAATGTCAAGCAACATTTACGCTCGCTAATTTCTGAATAGCTTCCGTCGGCGCAATGTCTCTGAAAATTATTGCCATAGATGGTAAGCATAAACTTGATTGTGATGACGATGCTCGTGGTACCTTTGGTGGGTGGCCTCCTTTATCCAGGAAGCCATGGCTCTCTGCCTACAGCATGACACATACACAAGAGCCGAAGCTGGTCCTCAGGGTCCTGGCACGTCAGCAGCTAGAGACACCCACTAGTCTTCTGATGGTTTGTGCACTTGTGGTGTCTTCGGATTATTTGTGCATCCCAAGACCACGTGGTAGAGGCTGTTTGTCGTGTCCATGCAGTATTTGCAGACCCTGCGGTGTGTTCCAGGGCTAAATGCTAGTAATGACATTCCGGTACGTTCCTGTGTGTAGTCGTCTCCACATTTCCGCTTGTTCCCTTGTTGGTATTTTGTGTGGTCCTGGGGAGTATGTCTGTTCCTTACTGTCGTGTTCTATGATCTCCGTGTACCACAGTGGGTATTTCTTGTTTAATTTCACCAAGAGGACGTTGTCCTCACAGGTTGGCCCATTATACGTGATCTCGGCGGCGGCGTTGGGGGCTCGGTTCCGCATCAAAAATGCATATCGCAGTGTCCGGATGATATACATTTCTTGAATGTGCTTGCCCCCTGAGTAGGGTAGGTGCTGATTCTTTCCTCCTTTTATCTTATGCATGCTTTTCGCAATTCGTTGTTATTGATGGATTTCTTGCCGGAAGTTATAATAGCGAAAGCGATATGCAATTCCTCCACTGCCGTAGCGTCCTTAAGCCGTATGGACGCTGCGATGAGCTCCCGTTCTCCTTCTCAAATCACAGTCATAACATATTGTGATTATACCATATTTTGCCGCATCGATTTATCTAATTTCTCCGTTATTGCGCTTGCTTGCTAGTATTATCAGTGGTTTTGTTTATGCTTGTCTGCACTCCTTATCACATTTAGGATGCATGTTCCTGGCTCTGTTGGTGACAGTTCTGCTCCCTTATTTCTAATGCCACATGCTGGGGTTGACGCAGGTATTGTTCTGGGGTGTCTCTTAATCTCGTCAGCCAAGCTCGTCTCACGTTTAGGAGATTAAGTCGCTCCAACTAGTTACCCATCCTGCGCTTCGATGATTTCCATCGAAGTGTAGTGAACACCCTTTTTGAGAGGCTTCTCTCTCGATGAACTTAGTCACAGTGCCGTGTCAAGTGTGAAGAGTATTCTTATGATAATGTTGACCTTGCTGATGTCCCCGTTCTTCATTTCTACATAGGGCGTACTGTGGGTTATTCCGCTTGTGGCGATTTCCTGTACAAATTTGATGCAGTCTTCCTCCTTTCGTCCATGGCTTCCTATGTGACCTTCCTGACGAGATTTCTCCCTTGTGTCACCGTTGTCGGTTGGTTCTACAACTCCGCACACTCTACTCTATCTTTCCGCAGCGTTACGCCTGGAAGGCGTAGAGTTACCTTGGGAATGCTGGTGTCTCCTAGGGTCACCTCTAGGGGCCGATGTCCCTACAGGTAGACGTCCCCTCGTTAGCGTGCGCAGAACCAGGAGCTTGGATTCCTCCGAAGCACACGGAAGTCCGCATGCCAGAAGGCACTCTTCCGTGACATTTGAGAGCGGCTCGCAGCGCATCTAGTAGCCCAACTGAACCACCTGTTGTCCAAACGATAAGGTCGTCCGTGTTCAGTGCGGGCCTGAAACGCTTGATCTTTCGCAACTTCATTGGGTAAGGAGATCTCTTCCAAGTTGAATATCATCGGCCGCATAGAGGAGCCTTGGGGTTTGCCTTTGGTTGGCACTTTCAAGTTGTCGGATCGGAGTTTACCCACACCTATAGCCTTGCCGCTGTGTCTGTTAGGAAATGTTTGATGCCACTGAAGCTCCGTTCTCCACAGTGGCAGCAATTTAAGTGATGTAATAAGTTGTGGGGCAAATTACTCAACGACCCCTTAATACCGAATGCGATATGTCTCTCTTGTTGTGTCTGGAGTTGATCAATTACTTCTTCTTTTAATTGTAGTAGGAGATCCTGTGCGGGTAAATCTGGTGCAAATCGGAAGACAGTGTCAGGAGGGTATCCACTTTCATCAAGATACTGCGTCAATCTGTTGAATACCATGCATTCATATAGTCTCCGCAGATGATGCCGCGCAAATGGGGCTTAGGTTCTGTATTTTGAGGGGCTTGTTGTTCGATTCGGTTAGATCCCGGTCGCAGAGACCGTATTTTCTGGGGGGCCAAATTCAAAAAGCTCTTATAGTTAGGCTTGGATACTCATTAAAAAAAACAGGTCATAAAATTATTCCTGAGACCTCCTGTATGGCTCGCTTCTTAACCGTAACGCGATTGTGGCAAGAAAAGCTCCAGAATTTTTTGAAAAATTAATGTTGCTTCTGCGGCAACCGACTTTAGTATGCTGGAATAAGCTTTCCTACCTGTCTTTCGCAAATTAAAGAAAAAGAAACACGACCAGACATTGCCTTTTGCCTACCCTTAAATTAGAGCTACTTTCGTTTTTTGACTCTCTGTGAAAAACCAAAATGAAATGGCTTTTGCAAAAGCGTTCATGTTGGTGATTTGTTTTCCTATTATGTGGCCAAAGTGACGTGCATGCGTACTTTTCTGATCAAGGAAATCGGACCTGCGTCGTGAATAATATATCTTCAGCTTTAGGAAATATGGTAGAGCAGCTACAGCGTGAAATTATTTATTTTCCATTACTGCAGCAGGCTTTCCCTAGTGTTGCCATTCATACAGAAAATTGGTATTAGAGAGAGCGATGGATGCAGATGAGGAAGGAATTGAATGTTAACGCAGTCGCGCCCGGAGGGTGCCCGGCTTGCGCATTCATTCTGAAAAGAACGTCATCAGTTATTGTGCTCTTGCTCGCGTGTTATTATGCATGAAGTCCCTCTGGAATGGGATTTGTCGACTGCAGATTCGCTCACATTTCTTTATTTGGTTTCTCTTTCATTTTTTTTTTCGCGTTGTTAACATTGTTTATTGACAACTGTATTTCCTTTGCTTGCGGACTTTGCAGCTATTCTCGATTGGTCCCAGTTGAATTTTCACTTGGCCATAATTACACCTCTTTCAATCTCTGCTCTTCTCTGACCATCAACGTCCAGTGTCTACACTGGTCTCTCGAATGTGTATTGCATCTCATTCTGCCGCGCACAGCGAAGTCATTTGAACTGCACGACAAATAAAAGACGTCTTTCTTCTTCCTGTTGTTCGCCTCGGTAATAATTCACAGCCTCACCACGAACAACAGAAAACACCAGGATTGGATGACGCAAACAGTACAAAAGAATGAAAGCAATACAAAAATTTTGGGAATTGTGGCGCACGATGAGTTATCCCGCCATTTTTGTTCTTGCCCAAGAACTCTTGTTCGCTGTCGGTGTTGAATTATCTAGGTATATACCAAAAAAGGAAAAGAAGTAAGGTCAGAAAGTGTACCTGCGGACTGACAATAGGCAAACTCGAAATTTCCTTTTTTTTTGCGATTACCACTCTTTGCCTACTTCTGGCGCTTTGAATCTATCTATCTATCTATCTATCTATCTATCTATCTATCTATCTATCTATCTATCTATCTATCTATCTATCTATCTATCTATCTATCTATCTATCTATCTATCTATCTATCTATCTATCTATCTATCTATCTATCTATCTATCTATCTATCTATCTATCTATCTCGCAAGTTTACCAGCTTGCGACAGCTTGCCCGTGGTCATGATGCCGTGGTGGCCATTCCATCGTCACTATTAAAGCGTTGTCAAATTACTGGCGTGACACAGTCGTCGTCACGCTTTTTACGCCGATCCAGTGGCCCCCAAGTTGTAGAATTCCTTGGGCCGCTAGATATGTGTCCGTGACCACGATAAGGTAGGGGTCGTCGCGATGTCCTCATTCTAGGTTCGTCTTGTGACTCTCGTCTTGCCGTCGTCACCACGCCATCGTCCTTATACCGTCGTCATGCCTACTTTGACGCAGCAAGAGTCGTCAGACCATCGTGGTCGTTTCATATTTGTCATGAAAGCCTTCGTATTATGTCTCTCGTCATGCCTTCTACACCGTACCACTAACGCGAGTTGTCTTATAGCTCGTGAGACTAGCTATGTGCTCGCGGCGGCGATGCCCAGGATGACCACTACAGATTTTAAATGAACGTGACTGCAGCAATAACGTGTCTCGCGGCATTGCTTGCACGATAATAGCATTACATTTGAACGCCATCAGGAACCTCGCTTATGCTGCCTGTGCTGACACACACGAATTAAATTAAAAAAAAAAAGAGTGAGCACTGCGTCGTGGAGTCGCCTTCGTAAGCCAACTCTCCGTGAAGTCGTCCCTTTGGACTTCTTTCTCTCAAAAAAGTCAGCGCAACACATAACAACACTACACTCGGCGTACTCGCCCTGTGTGCTTAATTTGTGATAGGTTTTATTCAATCTGCACCCCATTCGTGTGCCCCGCCAGCAGCTCTGCACATCTTTTCTCCCGATGTGTTCAGGCCTCTTTCGTTGTTTATATTGTAAAGTATGCATTTCTCGCCTTCGTTGCAACAAGCGTGAGCGATGACCGAGCGTTGTCGTTTGGGCAGAGTGGATGACGCTAAATCTTACCCTGACATGACCACGTGCTGGGCCGGCTCTCCTGGATTCAAGTTTGTTTTGCAACGCTTCCTCGTAGTTTCCGTTTTTTCTTCAAGCGTGGGAAGAAGTTGCAGAAGTAGCTGTGAAACTGCGTTATCCTGTCTGTCAATTTACGCCGTGTGTGATGAGGTTATCCTTCTGAACTAATTTTCGTGGGCGTGATGCAGCTTGGCTGCAACACCTAGCAGAATGTTGTGGCATGTCTCCAAACGTCTCTCACAGCAAACTACCATGTTCATGACTCAGTTCTATTTCTACGCACCATCAGTCAATGGAATCAAGTGCCACGACAAATTACTGAATGCCGAACAGAAATAGTTTTTCGAGCTCTCTTGTTGAATGTATAACGCCGCGTGCGGCTATTTCTTTGTTGTTGTACAGAGGCGTGCGCGGTAGTTTGTTGTTCGCTCCAGCTTGGCCTCATGCAAGCACTATGTATCCCGCCCCCCTTCGACGTAATGCCTTCGGGCGCTGCAGGTATTTCAAATAAATAAATGAATAAATAAATAAATAAATAAATAAATAAATAAATAAATAAATGATTAGCAATCTCGGCTATATGTAGCATTATGCTAATGTTCTTTACCTTGCGCATGTAACCAGGAGTCGCAATCCTGTGAAAAGATCAAGAGAAATCAAACCTGCGGGCTTTATACGGACGAGATCTGGGGACAAAAAACTATTTCACAGTATGCGGGTTCGTGCCAACTTTGCTTCTCCGTTTTATTTAAGTACATAACTTGATTTTTTTTTCATCATTGTCACGTGGCTTGAGTAGGTTAAGTTAGTGAACACTTGTATCCTTGCGTTTCTTTTATTGTTTTCGTGCGGCGCGCTATTTTGTAGAATAAACCCGGTCAGTATTTCACTATTTCCTTCATCCGCTTAATACACTGGACAACAGGGCCCTAATTCACAATGCTTTTTTGTTTGCAAAACCATGGTTGGTCAGCCGGCGTCGATGATAATATGATAACATATAATATACTGGTTTAATTGCCTTTCCAGGCCGATTTATGCAGTCATCGTTGCCGTGGGCGTCGCCGTGCTGTTTCCTCCTATTAAGTTCAAGTGCGATATCATTATAGCCGCGTACCGCATGTTGTAGATGTCAGCCGACAATGGTGGTTCGACCTCTCGCGCGTAAGGGAGGCAGACGGGGAGGAAGCGCACCGTCTTCCATCGCACGGCAGGCACCAAAAGCGATTATCGGTTCGGACAGAGTGCATCGAGTGCTGATAGCTTTGTGTGCGCTGTGTTCTTGGAACTTAGTTCGCGTTCAAGCTCGAGGCAGCACGAAGGTCAATGCACTCGCTGCTGCTGTCGCACTTCATCACACCAGCATTTTGACAGAGAATATTTGATGTCATCGATAGAGGTGTGCTCATGTTTGCTTGTGCGTGCGTGAGGCCATGCTCGGCAGTTTAGTTAGTAAGTGAATGTTCACGGACTTTCTACGGACGATAACAGTGCTCTCCTTAATTTGTACAGCTGTCGAATAAGTTGCTATCGCAATCGGTGCTTCCCCGTTAGGGCGAAACTCCGACTTTATTTAGCTCTTTCGTACTTGACATACGTAAGAACTTGTAAACATGGACCCCGGTTCCTTAGTCGTGCGCGATAGTATTAGGCCAATATCTCAGCGATCGATTATTGTGCCTTTGAATAGCTGAGTAATTCTTCAGACTGACACTCCAGTCAACGCACAATGCCAATGCCTCTTCCCATAATGTAATTCGCTTGGTGCTTAAGAGCTCGTCATCAGGTCAGCAAAACTTCAGCGTCCAATGAAGGAGGGCCACCGAACGAAACTCTCCCGTTAATTCAATAACACTACACTCACGAAGTTCCTGAAGCAGCCATACTGCTCTCAAATTTAATTATGTCGCCATGCGCAGCTGGTCTTTGTTAACTTCGTATAACTTAGAAGGTTCGCTTCGATGGGGGTAATGTATTATTCACTTCGTGAGGGCGAAGCCTGCGAAAAGAAGATGAGTAAACAATACTCTTTGCCGTAAAGGAACAGTGGGGCAGTTTAATGATTACAGCTTCTCCAAAACTTCTTCCTAGGTTCAGTTAGCTACATCCTGTTGGCGAGCGGCAGAAACAGCAACGATAGTTAGTACAGTACTTGCATTTTAGAATCAAGTCTTGTAAGTGAGGACATAAGCAGATGGATTAGCTCTGCTATATTTATGCGCTTCCCTTTGTGCTAGCTGCATTGCAGAATAAACTCTAATGTCTCGTCAAGCAGATTGTGTGAACAGTAATTCGTTTAATTGTGTTCTAATTATAAAATATTTAAACCTGTTGTGCTCATTGGTCGATGAAACCTACAGCTCTAAGCAACACGAATAATCAGAAATGCTCTACAACAGCTCACCACGACTTGATTTGGACCAGTTAAGGGTTTCAATGGGCACATCTAAAAAAGGAAAGTAAAAGACCACTTTAACGCGAAACATTTTTTGCTACCTCCCGAGCGTCTCGCGTTGTTCGTCGCTTGCTCGCTGGATATATTTGTGCATTGTCCACACACACACACACACACACACACACACACATATATATATATATATATATATATATATATATATATATATATATATATATATATATATATATATATATATATATATATATATATATAGACCACTGGTTATGTGTCCGAATGCACAACTTGCGCGTAATTGCTGCCTGGCCTAGTAGACACATTGAATCACTGATTATGTGCCACTGGGTATGGGCGCCGCAGAATATTCCTTGTATATCGCACCACTAATCTATAGCGTTAACTTTGAAGCGCGTCAGTTCGGTGACAGCCAAAGGTCCATTAAAACATTAGAACAATGTTGCCCTGCTAAAGAGTCTAATAGCGGTGCAAGTTTTTTTGTTTTCCTTCTCTTTTCTCAGGCATTTCAAATCGAAATTCCGCCTGTCGTGCCACACATGTTTTTTCATTGTTTGTTTATGTCATTTCTTTTTGTTGTGTGCAGTTTCCCGCTCGTTCTGGGCGGTTAATTTCCTGTCGCGGGTCCGAGCCGCTTTTTCTGGCACCGCAGTATCCGCTACAAATTGCAGAGACGGCCAAATCCGGAACCGTAACGCTGAGGGATACAGGGAAGATCGGCAACAGTCCCCTTTTCTTATCTTGTAGGCTTCATATTGACTGCACGCGATTATTTGCGACGGGCGATGGTCCCAATGAACAGCGTTTACGAGCGAGGAATTAAGCTACGCGCGCGCGCACACAGACACCGCCGAGGCCTCGATTTCTATCATTACTAAGGCAACGCTTTCCTCCGCCACGAAGGGATCGGTTCCTGCAATGTTAATGCCGCCGTCCCAGACGCTGTCGAAAGGCGGACACAAACTTCCAGTACGATGTTTACTTCCTGCCTGCAGACGCCTATGCTCGGCCCGATTGCTCCACGGCGAACATTTCCGGCTTTACTCCGTGTATACATGTCGGCGACTTCATGCCGTGCCTTTGGCAACCCTGTGTCGCTTCGGGTGATAACGCTCTGCACTGCATAATGGATCCAGCCTTGACTCTCTGCGTGGATTTTTCCCTGGAGTAAAGCAGGCAAGAAAAACAATGTATTGTGAATCGCGGTTATGCCAGAAGTACAACTTTATTTGTTGATAATATCTTCAGTGCATAGTGCCGACCGAAGGTCCAAGCAGTGTGAGCAAAAATACGGAAGGAAACAACACAATGTTGCAGTAGAAAACCAACAGCAACGTAGACACAATCATGCTACCTCGCGGTCTTAGCACTCACGCTGGGAAAGCAATTAGATTCATTTATCGACTGCCAAAATGGAAAATGAAAAGTTGAGCAGGTCAGCGCGCGTTAAATATGCGCCTATAGTGCATGTTGTTGGGAGGTGTCTGTTGGGCCTGCTAGTTAAAGGTGAAAAATATTGCGATGGGCGAAGAGCTCATGTTTTAAAGTTCATATCGCGATGCACTGCTCAATAAAGCAATTGAAAAAAAAAAAAACCTGGGCACTGAATTCATGAACAGTCAGCAAGCGCTTAATTCAGCTTCACTGAGAGAGAGCAACGGATAGATTTACAGAAGGTTAGAAACCTTGGATTTCTCAGTTTCGGTCATCTTGGAGCATCCGAGGCGTTGCGCGCCGTCAACTAAGCCGCTCACTGCCATTCAATCAAATGCCGAGGTGATTGCTAGCACTTTAGCTCAGCGATTGCCCAATGGCTACAGTGCCCTGCCGCTGAGGACGAGGTCGCGGGTTCGACCACCAGCCACGGTGGCGCCATTTCAGCGAGGGAGGAATCTAAAAAACGCACGTACACCTGTGTTTAGCTGCGCACGAAAGAATCTCCGAGGCGGTTGAAATTCATCCAGAGCTCCTCCCTATGGTGCTCTTCGTGCGTTCTTTAGGGACGTTAAACCTAATAGTTTGATTTATAATTTCCTTCACTTGACGGCCACAGCAAACATTAGGACTCGACATGCTAGGCGCACTTGTGACCAATCTCCCACCTTGTCGCTTCTCCGCTTGCAGCTTTTCCCGTGATAGCCGAGTAGTTCTCTCCGAGAGGTAATTTGTGTAGGCCTGTCTATGGCGGGAAGAAGGTGGGGAGAGGGAGGAGAGAGACGGATGTACGAGAGCATTCTTTTTTTTTTCCCGCTCTTCCTTCAGAGTTGGGGAGTCAGAGCAATTCCGTTACGTTATTGCGTTACTCGCAAGTGGGTGAAGTTCGGACACCAGAACTTTCGTGCCGTTCTCCGGACAAGAATCCCAAGCAAGGCAAGTAGCATGCTTCAAACGAATCCTGCGCCCTCTCTCGCTGGGCACCAGCTGCACTGCCGTAATTCTCATTTCCTTAATCACCGGGAACGGGCAAAGCGGCTTACTCCTGAATCTGCGAATGAGGAAAAGAGAGAGGGGGTGGAACCGGCTGCAGGCACCGACCTTATTTCCCGATAGCCTTGCCTTTGTCAAAGGCAGTTCGGCCTATCTCTTTTCCGTCTGGTCAACTGAGCGTCCGGCAACTGACAGCGAAAGGATGCCTATGCCACCCGTCGTATCGTGACACAAAGCCACAATCGCGCTTTTTCTAGGCCCCTGGAAATATATTGCAGGCTGTTGAGGACGGAACGTACTACCTGCGAGACGTGGTACTTTTGTACTTTCGTGCTGCTGAGTTTTCTTTTCGGCCAAAAAGGGTTGTATCAAATACGTTAAATGTTGAAGGCTTCTAACATCGCCCCAGAAGAATGCCCATTTGGCTTAGTAGCGTCTAGAAAGGATCTCAATCTGAAAACACCGCTAAAGTTAGATTTAGGCGCTAATAAATATTTGGAGGACGCTTAAGCTTCGCCTTTAAGAGGGGAACGCATTAGCATTCAAAGATCCCCGACTCCTCTCGTTTTCCGGTATGTTGCCGGCAACTGCAGCTTATGTAATCGTAATGTTTGCCGGGAAGCGCTGGCGGCAAACGCTATACGCGAAGCTGCGAGCCTTCTGGTAGAAACGTTGCCTCTTGCGTGGGCCGATCTTCACTTTTGCTGCGCACTTTTAATATTTCAGTCTGAGAAGATTTAACATAAAAGGAATGTGCCGTCGGGGTTTCTTCTTTTCATGACGTGTGTTTATGGGCTGTCATTCTCAAATTTCCGAAGAACTTTAAAAAGAATGCGAGACAAGATATCTGAGACTTTAGTGATAGAAGAGTAACTTTAATACCGTAAGAAATATATGCGGTAACCTTCGCTGACAGGATGCCTGGCACCGATGCCGAATGCCGACACCGGATTTTCTACGACACGGGGCCCTTAACACTATCGCCATGCTATCGCGTTAAAATAGCACGAGGTGGACAGAATCCGCGGCGCCTACTAGAGCGTCTCTGAGAGCCCACTATTGAAACCTTCAATGCATTGGCTCTGCCAGATGACTGAGTGGCACTGGTGAAACGGCGTATGGAAGAACTTTGCAGACACACGTTTGTCATCGCTCTCACGACTTTTATCTCCAAGATTAGGCAATGTCGCTTGCCTTTCCTAACCTTTCTTGAGCTTTATGAAGGCCACGGGTGATTGAATGGAGTTCAGGAGAAGCCAAAGGTTTTGCGGATTGAGTGGAAAGGGGGCGGGGCAGGGGGGGCAGGGTTGTTTTGTAGGCACGTATTGTTACCTGTAAAGCGCCAAGTGCGCTTGAATTGATGCGAGGCCGTCGATAACATCAATGTCATTTAAGTGTATTCACGTTAGAATAATTAACTGGTGAGCTTCAATGGTGCTCCCACTAAAATTACGTAGCGAGTCACAATGACTTTGCTGACCGCGCTTTCAAAAGGCTGGGGAACGGAAATTGTGTGAAGGTGTTTAGCGGACACTAGGCTTCAGCCTGAATGCGAACGAGCTA
Organism: Dermacentor variabilis; assembly: GCF_050947875.1. NCBI lineage: Eukaryota > Metazoa > Arthropoda > Arachnida > Ixodida > Ixodidae > Dermacentor > Dermacentor variabilis. Next base: position 47,367,661 of record NC_134575.1, read on the forward strand.
AAGCTGATTGGGATGTCGCGCCGAGGCCCAACGTTACCCGTAATTCTTAATGAAGCACTGAGGCACGGAAATAGATTAGACGCCCATGAAAACCACCGCAGACACTTTGTGGCGCCATCGGTCGTCAAGATTGTTCGACATATACATTGCAGCATATACCTCCCGCCTGTGGAAAAAAAGTGAACAAAAGCCAAGACAGCCTTTTCTGGAACGAGCCACCGCTTTTTGTGATTGTCGCGACAGAACGTACTACCTTACTGTATGCAGCGGGCTGTACATGTAGCAGTCAGACTCAAATGCAGCGCAAGTGAAGGCGTCAGTGCAATATTGCGTAAGAGGGCGTTGACTGTGGAGAGTGTTGCTAAATGTGGTGTACATTACTCCCCTTAGTGCAGATGACATTTATTCTAAATGAACAGGAAGCGTGGTCCTACACGTGTTGCAAGTAGAGAGAGACACTGAGACGCACGCAAGCAGTTTGTCAGCCGTTGACTGCGTCAGTGCATTTGTAGAAATTCCGGTGTGCACTCACAGGTGATGTCTACACATATTTAATAAACAAGTGAATTAGGGCATTACGAATGACGAGCGATTAACTATAGGTGAGTGTAGCGGCTCCATGCAGTGGCATGTTATTATTAAGAAATTTATTGTAAAAGCAAAGGCTGAATGCACAAGTGAACAAAGAATTAGAGCCGGCGACCTCCTCCGACTTTCATTAGAGGATAATTGCAATGTCGCGGAATTCGTAGGAGTGCTGACGTCCTTCGTCACAAACTTGCAATATTGCATATTACACGTCTAGCAATTAGAAACCGGCGCCACTATTATTTGTCACGCATAAGGTGTGTGTCCGTGTGTGTCTTGTTTTCACTGATCAACGCAGTAAGTAGGAATGTCCGAATATTTGCTATTTTGAATACAAACAGAATAGTCCCTGATTCTTCATTTGCGAAATCAGTATACAAAATTGTTGAATATTAATTTCTTTGGAATGTCATAGCTGCAAGAAATAGAGGACGACGCAGTTTAGGACCATCCCAAATGACTCCACTGATGGAGTGCGGCGGTTACCTAGAAGAGACGTAATTGCCCGAGCGAACGCAGGGGGCAGACAAGTTGTGCTCAAAAATTATCTGTGATTCAATTATAATTGCTCGCTTTTAGACCGCATATGACAAACATTGCCGTTTCGATTTATTATTCTTCAAAACAATGTTGTGCACTCGCTGTAGTGTCGCACTTCACTACTTCAACGAACAGAAAACGACACGTGCATCTGCTGATGTCGAGTTGTCTTGTATTATTACTGGCATCGCTGCTGTGCCTAGCCAACTGATTGCAGCTGTTACTGATTTCCAAGCTTCAAAATTACGCGAATGTCCTATTACGAATTGCATTGCACACATATGGTAAATAAATATGTATAAATTAGACACTAAGTGTTGCGCGACAGCTCACCTGTAATCGTGGCAAGTTAGGTTTTTTGGTGCATAGAGAAGCACAGCCTGCCCGAAAACAAGCAAAGCTTCGCTGCACAGCACAAATGCTTAATGTCTACCACAGCATCGCACACATTACAGAACTATGCGCTAAAGAAACTGCTCAACGCACTCCGAGATGGCTGATCAGAGCGCGCCACTAAGATGAATGCACCCGCCATCCTCGCCTATCATTTGTGGCTTCTGGTGAATTCTTTTATCGTATCATTTATCAGTTACAGTTCGAGCGGCACAAACACATGCAGATCGGCATTGCACACAACGTGCAATGTTCGCTCGTTCAGGTATTATAGACTCGTGTAAGGGCCGCACTATTTTTTTCCACCATTTTGACGAGGTGCCGCCCTTACATAAGACCGAACCATTTGGTTCGGTACCGTCTAAGGGCCGCTACTAGACGGCTCTGGATGCAATATGCCACTCCTAGATGGCTCTCGCCATCTTGTAGTGGCACGCGGAAGTGCATAGCGCACAAAAGTCCACCGATGCGCGCGAGTGACCTCGGGGCACCGAAGGCGATTGCTTCACCGCTGGAAATTTCCTTCCAAAATTTTGGGATTACAAGTTGGGGGTTGTGACCCTCTCACGGGTGGGGTGCTTGATGGAGTCTACATGGTAGTTCACTTGAAAAGGCGACATTACACTGTATCCTCTACGCGTCTGTAAACTGCATGTCTTGATTGAAGCAAATGTTTTTCGGCTCCCCAATGGTTCGCCTATAGTCGCAATACAATAGCAAATGCAGATTAGCGCGCACAACGCTATTATGCTTTCATACCGTTCACACCGTGCAAAAAAACTTCCAGTGTTTCGGAAGTTCTGGACTTTTGTGTAGTCTCTGCGTTATATCTGATCTGGTCCCAAGCACGGGAACAACTGTCTTTTTCCTCAGCCAACCCTAAAGAATGAACGAAATGTGAGAACGCTCCTGTTCGTGTTGCAAGTTTGTCCGAAACGTACAGACAGAATTCGTGCCAGAAAAAAAATTAAAATAGAACAACAACAGCATACGGAAGATTAATTTTGAGCCCACCGTTTCCCTATAGCGCACCAGTCGTGCAATGAGACTACGATTCCGGAAGGAAACGCCCTCATTTGTAATTCTTGCGGCACGGTGCGACTACAATGCTCCGTTTGCTAGAAGTTGGAAAAGTAATGCACCCTGCAGTCGACAAAAAAAAGAGAAAAAAATTCGTGCATGATTTATGTAAAGGTGGAATCGAAACAAGAATTAAGGAGCTCCCCAAATAGCTCGGTAATTTCCCTGTTCATGTAAACTATAGCGGCCAAGCGTACATTATTTCTTCCCCCTTTTCAGGTTTAAATTACGGGGTTTTACGGGGCAAAACCACAATTTAATTATGGGCCACGCCGTAGTGGGGGACTCTGGAATAATTTGAACAGTCTGGGGTTCTTTATCGCGCACTGAAATCTAAGCACACGGACTTTTTCGCATTTCGTCCACGTCCAAATGCGGCCACATGCACGACGTCGCAGGATTGGATCTAGGCCATCGTGGCCGGGATTCAATCCCGTGACATTGTGCGTAGCAGCTTAACACCATAGCCACTAAGCTACGTCGGCAGGTACTTTTTAGGCTTAAAGAAGAATGAAAAAGCAGACGCAGCGTTGGCTTCAGCTGTTTTACCGAGAACCTCGTGAACGTTCCGCAAATGGCCCATTTCGCTTACAGGCTTTAGTACGTACGAGAAGGACGACTTCAAGCCTTGCTTGTCTTGAAGAGAATTCTGAATACGTTTCACAAATGGCCTGCTTTCATCTGCTGAGTTCTCAGATTGCACGTGTTGCGTAAAGAAAAAAAATGTAAAGAAGAGCACCGTGGTATAAATGATTATTAGAGCTGAAACGACCGGCTTTATTTTTGAAACTGCGGTTTTGCACGGCAATCGCATTTGGCGGGGTATACGAATCGATTCAACGCTCGGGGAGTTGTGTTACACGACTATTTGGACAAGAATAAATCGCAGATGCTCAACATCCTTTGTCGCTACAATAAAACAAAAAAGAAAACGCGCGGTTCCAATGCGATGCTGGAATCCAAATGACGTACGGGTGGTTCGAGCTAGCGAGGTAGCAGCCGCGGTGCATAACACAGTCACGGCCTCCACGGCTCTATCTGTTAGCTCTCTGCGTCACTAGACATTGACAATAGACCATTGTCCCTCGACACGATTTTCACATGCCGCCGACAGAAGACATCGCAGCTGAAGGCGACGAAGGGACTACTTCGGTTTTTGAAAGAGACGGGATTGGACAAGCGGCTGTGACAGTGATATCACGCACCATGCCAGATTGATGGACTCTAACGCACGCGTGTATGCTGTGCCATGTGCTCTCTCTCTCTCCCTTCCCCATCTTTCATCGACCCCATCTTTCTCCCATGTGTATGGTAGCAAACCGGTTAAGCTAAACTGGTTAACCTCCCTGCATTTCCTTCTCCACTTTTTCCTTCCTTCCTTCCTTCTCTGCGACACGTGCGTGGAGCTTGGCGATTAAACTCACCGTCCCCTTTATGAGTGTAGGGTAGCAAACTGGACAAAAACAACCTCCCTGCCTTTGCTTCTTTCCCCCTCTCTCCTGTCTCTCTCGCTCTTGGCGAGAAAGTAAGTTTGTACAGAAACGTAGTCGCACAAAGGAGAACGACAAACACCTGAATAAGTCTGAGGCTTCATAGGCCCTTCTGTAACGGTGGTACGTTCATTCTTGGGGGTTGACCAGGAATGGACATATGCACAGTGGGCACATACGTAAGGCCAAAGTAGTCTCTTCGGGCACATACTCAAGGGCACATACCAAGCGACCAAGGTCGTTTGTACTACAACCGAGACAGCAGCTAGCAGGAAGGAACGTATTTTAGTCCAATACGCAATGACCCAAGTCGTCTCCTCTGCAGAGCAGAAGCCATCTAGTCGCAGGGGCCAATAGGGGTATTTATGTATGCATGTATGTAATATATATATATATATATATATATATATATATATATATATATATATATATATATATATATATCTTGCGATAAAACGACGATGAACGCCGAACAGCTGAATAGAGGCCAAGAAACATGTTTATTTATTTATTTACTTATTTATTTATTCATTTCGAATGCTGTTAGCCCTTTACGGGCTGGTACAGGGTTGGAGGATTGACCCATTTGGTCAACACATCAAGCAGTGAAACAAAATCAATACATCACGAGAGGTACAGTTCCAGCTTCCGCTCAAATGATGGTACAGTCATTGTGTCATCAAAAATCTGCACATCAAGGCCATTCCAGTCTTCAATTGTCTTAACAAGGGGAGAATATTTAAAAACATCAATTCTGGCATTTTAAGGCATACAAACATAAGGGTGATTCACACGGGGAGAGACTCTGCCAGGACGTAACAAATAGCGCGACTGATCTAAGTTAAATTTATTAGTAGAGAGCTGGTACAAAAAATTCAGTTGTGCGATTTTCCTGCGTGTTGGCAGTGTCGATAAATTTGCCCTAGCGAGCAAATCGGTTACGGACTGTGTTTTGCGATACGCTGAAAATATAAACCGTACTGCAAGTCTCTGAATGCGTTCAAGTTGGTTAACCTGATATTGCTGGTGAGGATCCCATATAACACCAGCATATTCCAAAGAAGGACGTACAACAGCTGTATAGGCCTTAAGTTTAGCTGCAGGCGTTGCATGCGCCAATTTTCTTTCCAAAAATCTAAGTTTTTGCTGAGCAAATCCACATATGTTGTTTACATGATTCTTCCAATTGAGGTTATTTGAGATAGTGACATCAAGATACTTTAATTTTGCCGTGCGGGCTATTTCTTTGTTCCCTACAAAGTAATTAAAACAGCACTAAATCTGCACTAAAAACTGCAGACGCCTTCTGTAATCTCTGGTTTTGAGCTCATTGATAGTAAGCTTCGTCTTAAAATTTCATGTGGACTGTTAGACATGTCTCCATACTACAGAATATGTACGTGTCATGCAACTTCAGGTTTCTTATATATATACTTAGGTAGATATATGTTATGATTTGTAGTTATATGTATACAGTTGCCTGAGTCCTGGACTGCAGGTTCATAAGTCAATTATCACTTGTTTACAACACTTTGTGTGGTTGTGTACATCTTTGTTTATGTTTGTGCGCTTTCTTCATGTGCCTGCCTGGACGCGAGCGTAGATGTGAGTGCATCGCGTTAGACATTGTCCAGTGTTTTTCGGCAAATTGCGCATTTCAGTTACTTGTCTGCCGGGAGACAAGCAGCAGACAATTACATTTACGGACACATGTACCTCATTTTCAAAGGCATATCATAAAAGTCATTACCGAGGACAAGTATTGTTTAACCTGACTCAATCAACTGATGTACACCAAATCCGGCGACGCATTCGCTGATTTGCAGGTTTCTTCTTTGTTTACGAAACGATAAACATCGAAAGATTAGGTTAGCCTCTTTCGTAATTTGCTGTCAATAGCGGTTTTTTAGCAAAGTTAAACTGAGTGGGCATAATAAAATATTGTACCCAGACGTAAGGTCGCGTCTGAAATACGGGAAAGCTTTGCTGTTGCGCTTTCGCACGCAAAAGGAGTTCTTCAGGTCCACTTAACATGAACTTTAGGATAATTCTGCATGTATGTATTTACAAGAACCAAGTCGGAAAGCACGCCTGATGATATTATCCCGAAAAGAACGCGTACTTTTTTATTTTTTACCCCTGAACGAGGAATAAGCTTGATGGATGATCGGAAGCAGAATTTTGATAAGACCATGCTCTGCTCTTTGTCTCTGTGCTTTGTTTTCCCATTCTAGATTTATGCGTGTAGGGGCCGCTCTTTCTAAACAAGGAAAGGAAAAGAAAAACCGTGCGGCAAGAGGTGCAATTCGTATGTCATCCCTTACGCGGTGGATACAGCGTCGCTTAGTGAAAATGAACGATGCGTCATAATTGAGGCGCCTGCAGCGTCGTTTATTCAGGTGTGCCAATCACCAAAATGGTTTTCCTTCTCTCGCGGATGCCCCTTTCTTTTGCTTCACGCGCGGTCATGGATGTGCACAGAGACGCCGCCGCGCCCGGGCACTTTGTCACGCTTAGAACCGTTTAATAAACCAACTGCGTCCTTCATTCTCACACGCTCAGAGCCTGATGACTCAGGTGACCCATTTTTTGCATAACGAATGCGTTATGGTAGAAGTTTGGATGACGGCTCCTTTTATTCTATTGACACGAGGCTGCACAACAGTGAATTGAGCTTGCGTAATCGAGATGCAAGCTACATTCTGGTCCCTGAAGCTAGGCTACTCATATTTGGTACGGATACCATAGACAGTAGACTTTAGAGCACTATGCTCTGTGAACTTGAGTGCATCGCGACTATGGAGTTTTAAAACATCGTGCACGTGCACATTCTGAAATCGTTTTTCATTGACCTGTGTTTCCTTTGCATAGACAACTGTGATATATACATATATATATATATATATATATATATATATATATATATATATATATTGTTCAAATGAACTACGCATTCAGCGCATTAGTTCTAGCTACACAGCGTTTGGGGCAGGCTTAGAGTTCAGTATTTTGGTTTTTACCAGGGAAGTTTGAAGAAAACCTGTAGATACTGTTGTAGATTTTAACGCATAACTACCCACTAGGCAATACAAATTAAATTGAATTTAAAATTACTTCGAAGACTGCATCTCGGGATTTGAAGGCTTTCAAAGTTTGACAGTCCCGCAGGAAGAAAGATAAACAACCCGCATTAAAAAAGAAAGGATTTTGCTGAAGAGAAATAGGTGGGTTCCGGTGCAAGAAAAGTCAACTAAACATCAATATGTTATACGTAAGAAACTATTGACATGAATGATTAGATGTGTTAGATTACCTCATACATAATTACGACAGCTTATCAATATGAATGAAGAAAGTATATTCGGGGTTACTTTCTTCTCTTAAAACTAACATCGAGGAGAACTTCGACCAGAGGGAATTGTTGTAATAAATAGTGCTAAATTTCTATATAACATAAACTCTAACTTATATATTTGTTCAAACGTACCGTGCAAAGCACTGATTTATTTCAGAAGAACGTTGGGGGTTTGTATCGTAACAACCTCCTCTGGCGAAACGTACTTGTTAATTTTAGAAAAACGAACCATCATTCATTAATTTCATAACGGAATTCCCTTGTATGTACGTACATCTAAGAAATAACAAAAGAACATCGTCCTTGTTCTTGAAATAATGCTGCTTTCCGGTACCTTTCTTGGTCGTGTTCACCGAAATATTTATGCGCACCAATCACAATGTCTAGTTCAGCTTTGTCACTGTCACGTACACTTACAGTTTTGGTGTCTCTGCGCAGTATTGTTTTCCCTTGCGGTGGTATGACAAAAGACCCCCGTAATGGGTCTGCAGCTTCGTCGCCTCCTCCTGCTATATGGCCCCGCGTTACTAACATGCCGTCATAAAAAGAATAATTGACTGAATTCCACCGGTAGCACATACGTACAAAAAAGGTAAGGCTTCAATGTTCCAGTTAGGATTATTCCGTTCGTGTTGCCAAAGGTGGAGAGTGTTCATTTTTCCGGAGGGGGGTGAGGAGGAGGGGGCTGGGGCCCGACCAGCGTTACCAACGTCATATATATATATATATATATATATATATATATATATATATATATATATATATATATATATATATATATATATATATATATATATGTATATATACACGAATTGCAAGCGGTGCACGTCCGCGCCAACAATGATGCAGTAAGCCATTAGCCCCAGGAAATCTTCAAGTGAGAAGGTCGAGAAAAGTCAAAAGAAACCTCGACGAATGTGGGTGACACAGCTCTGGTAATGGTATTCTAGGTGTGCGGGTGGGGGTGGAAGGCTTCGGCATCGCGCGGGGGAGGCTCAGCCTTCCCCCCCCCACCCTCTCATATCTCCGGAGGCGGCGTGGTAACCGCGCCCCCCCCCCCCCCCCCCCCGTAGTCGGTGCCTATGCGTGTTGCAATTTGCATACGACGAATACTGCCAGCCGCGATTGACCCCATTGGCATCGCGTCCTCGCCATGTTTCAGACTCGTATTGCCGGCCAGGAGGAGCATGTGTCGCAGTGCCTCAAGGAACAGTTGACCCGTACGCTTTTGATGCCTAATTCTAGAGAATAGCCACAGCCAAGGAGGCCATAACAACGCAGCTTAACTTTTATCGGCTTTTTTCTCTGCGTTGCGGCTGCGACAGCAGCAGCTGGAGTGCTTATGCTCCAGTCGCTTCGGAAATTGCGGCTGCATGTACCCTGCAACAGAACCGACGAAGCGGAGGACCGCGCATCTGGCCTGGGCTGACTAAATTAAGCGGTGTCATGACGGGTTCAAACCACGAGAGGGAGTTGACGCTGCCAGCGATGCTGAGTAACTATCCTTTTTCCCTGACCTATTATCGTCCCCTGCCTGTTACGTCCTTCTTCTATTCTTACCCCCAAAAAAGTTGGTGGGGTAATTGCAACCTGTAATGGTTGATGATGTCTTCTCTCTATGCAAGCTACATTTTATAAGCGCAATCCCCATGTTCTCCGCAAACGTTTGCTGCATGACAGGGTCTGGTGCAAATCGCTCTTCCATGTCACCTAATACGCAAGGAGCCGTAGCTTTCGTAATAGCTACAATATGAAGCAAACGTTTATCTCACACAGCATCGCGCACAAACCAGTAACCTGTGTTTGTATACGAATTATTTACACATATGTTCTTTGCATGCAGTCTGCTCCTAGTTCAAACAACGTATATTTTTTTTTCATTAGGGCAAAGCTGCATGCCTCTGCTTAACAGTGTGAAGCATTTTCTTAGAAACTAACGACACCAACGACCCCTTGAAAACCCTGGTCCGCCGCCTCAGTGTTCGCAAGATGTCGTTACGCTGGTATTGCTGACTCTTTGAACGGTTTCATTAGGAATATCCACAGCTGCGGGAAATATATCTACAAAGGAGCAGCGTAAGCGGGGCTATTCGGTAAGCACCAGCCTCAGACTGATGATCGGTCTATGTACCCCGCAGACGGACAACGCATACCAGCAACCTGCGCAAGATAGAGGCGCTCCACCGAAGAGAAGTAGGTCACAGGACTTTCACTTGCACATGACTGCTTGCATGGACACAAAATGCAAACAGTGCAAATGCAAACTTGGCGTCGTCATGCCAAGCTTCCTTTCGGTTTGCGAGGCAAAATGGCGCCAGTATTGCAAAGACTAGGTTTTCCCTGTAAGAAGCCAAGCGCAAAACGCGATGCTTTCTAGTTCTGAATTCCAATGTCAGATCTGCGGTGCTCATTGATCAAAGGTTACTGCTCATTTCGGAGCAGTTCTGTTGCAATGGCAGATGGGGAGCGTGTGCCGCTTATTCCAATGGCAGCTCGAGAGCGGACCCCTGTTCCAGTTTGACCGGAAGTGTGCATGACGTGGTTTCTCTGGAAGTTGTTGACTGCATATTCAGTGTAACAGACGGCGTAAAGCAGTCAGCGCAGACGATAACAGACAGCAGGGGCCTCTTAAGTGGAAAGGTAAGAGAGACATGGCTTCTAGTAATACCCCATACATTGTCGGCTTCCATGCACCAAAAATAAACGAAGCTTCGCTCGCAAACATGCCGCGGAAGTGCGACAAGAACCTTTGTCGTTCCCAAAAAACAAAAGAGGTGTCACATCGGCGCGAGCCATTCCAGTATTTTCGCATGATGTTTTCGCTTATCGCAGTTTCTCACATAAGGAAAATTCCGATTTTGTGAAAATTTTACGCCAGACACGCCCCATTCCCGGAAGGTCTTTCCGTGGTTGCCTGGTTGCCGCGTCCTTTGCGTAGATCACGAACAGGAATCATAGCGTACAAGGTATAGCGCTTGCATGGCAGTGCTAAAGCCCTCCAGGATGCAATGAGAGGATTGTACCATGTTTTAGTTAGCTCTGAAGCTGGAGAACACAGTGCTTCGGGGTACCCACAATAGCTATGAAACAAGTTCGGCTATTCGCCCCAAAATTCACGAAACGCATTCCCAGGTCTATTCCCGTTGGATACTGAAGGTACCTGTGTTCGGCTGATTAGCCCAGCCCTCTTTTTATTGTGTGTTTTGAATGATGGGACTGGTAGGAGGAGTTTCTCATCTTTTACGTCAATTGAACAGATTGTGGCGAAGTTTTCGACGCTCAGTTCTGACTTTCCCGGGGCTTTGTCTCTCTGAAACTACATTTAGTTGCTCGAGGCCATAGGAACACGAGCAAGGTGGGAGCCCGTTCTGTACCCTCTATTTATTGACGACCTTGGGCCCAGTCAAACCCATAATGCAAGAAGCTGGTGCGTATATTTGCTGGGCGCATTGCGGATAGCCTACGGCAGGTGCATTTATGTGGATATGTAGTAGGCGTATCCTGAAGCTTTAAGGTGTCAATTTTCTGTATGTGCTGACAAATGGCTTCTATAGATCTGTGAATTTTGAAGAAAGGGCACTACTTGGTGACTGCGGGCAGTCTGTCATCTTAGTGCCACGACTGAAGTCGTAGTTTTCTGCGCCCTTTGAGCAGCGTTGATGTAGCAGGTGTTGTCGTTCAGCAAGGCTAAATGATCAGCCCTCGTTTGTCGTATGTGCTATAGTGAATGTCAGCATTCATATTTTTAAGGGGCATCGCAATGGAGGAAGTCTTCATTACGCCCAAAAAAGCGTATGTGCCTTACACAAGAAGAGGCACATACTGCAATGATAGCACAACTGACCAGTCTCAAATACGTTCTGGTTCCCGTTGCAATTTCTGCAGTTCAATTTCTCTGTACAATGAACTGAACAGTTGAGTAACCTGCACATACCTCGACTGATACAAATACGCAACCATCGAGAAGCGCCTGCAGCTGTATGACGATTTAGTGATTGGTTTCGCGTACATTTAGTGTCTACTTCGTTTATTTAATAATTGTTTAATCGACTGATAACCTACCATTTACATCCGGAAGGAGCAAAATGGCTTTTAAAAGACATCGCGGTAAAGCTAAAAGGGTTCGAAATAATTTTGAAGAATAAGTATTCTTCAACTCCAATATGAATTCATCTACACGAGCTCGTTTGATTTAAGCATGAACAGGAACGTGACCGCTAGGTCCAGCAAGTGAAGATGCCATTGACCTCCTGTTATCGATCTTCATTTTAATGCGGCACCTTACATTTGGCCGGGCTCATGTTCCTATTAAAGACATACTACGTTTGTGTAAAGCAAAAGTATTTCGTCATGCCAACATGCCCCACTTTAGGAAAGTAGATCCCACAGTCCTTAACACGCAAAAGTTTTCTTCAAACAAAAATAGGTAAATAATTTGCGCTCCTTCTTGTTTTTATTGAGGTAAATATTTTTTGAGCTAACTTCTCGCGGATAACAGATTTTTCAATATGTTCATTTTCGCCTCCTCTTGACAAAACCTAGATCATAACTTTGTGGCATTGATTGTTGAATTATAATGGGATGTTCGTCACGAAGCTGATCATCAAATTGCGACGCCAACTGCTACCGTAGCAGAGCACCTATCTCAGGCGAACTCCACGCATCTGCAACGAGCCACACGACACCTCGTGCTCAGGCGTCGCAGAACTTATGGGAGCATCAGCCTGACTTGCAGCTTCGATCAAGTTGCACCCACGATACGGCACTCTTGGCCTCAGGGTTCCTTAAAAGCCATGAATAATAGCCTCGTCCCACCTGGGACCGTTTGTCTCTGTTAGAAGGATGCCTTTCGGGTGGTAGCGTGGTGTAGACAGCGAAGACCGATGAATAAGAGGCTGCTTGTCACGGACATCGCAATGCTCAGATTTCAAAGCTTCTTCTTCCGTTGACATATAACGTTTCTGCCACATGCATATGTAAATGCACACTGGAGCTGTACACAGTGCGGTTCACCCTTTAATGAGACCGCTAAGCTTTCAAGAAAGAACATACGTTTAAAAGGCTTATATTTTATAGATGAATGCCTGCGTCCCAGTGGCTCTGCGCCTCGGCGCCACCGGGCTGCTTGCGACCTGCTTACTTTTCTACAAAAATTCTCTTTACTTACAGCTCCTCTTTCTTTGCAACTTGCCAGCCTGCTTCTGCCTCACTTCCACCTCGGCCTATTGTATAAATGTGTTCGAAGTAATAATAATAATAATAATAATAATAATAATAATAATAATAATAATAATAATAATAATAATAATAATAACAATAATAATAACAATAATAATAATAATAATAATAATAATAATAATAATAATAATAATTGATATAAAGACTTTTTTGATACGACGCATTAAGTTGACATGTATAAAGCTTGTCTACATGCTTTCATCCCACAATTTTGCTGTAAGTGGCAGCCTTCGAAGCACGGCGCGCGTTTTCGTTTTACGCTCAGAAACAAACTATTATCGCACTGGGCACGCATTGCTCCAGGTTAACTTTAGTTTTCTGTTGTTTAGCTTCCAGGCATCTTGCGGGGAAATCGCAATACAAAGGCCTCGTGTCAGGCTGCTGCGCGACTTGGAGGTTCTGCAGAATTGCCTGTGCTTATTTCCTTTACGCTAAAAAAAAAAAACGCCGCCACCGCCGTAGCTTAGCGGCTATGGCGTAGCGCTGATAAACACGAGGTCGCGGAATCACATCCCGACCTAGGCAGTCGCAATTCGCTGGGGGCGAAATTCAATCGCGCCCGCGTCCGGTGCATTGGCGGCGCGTTAAAGATTCCCCGGTACTTCAATTTATTTCGGACTCCGACACTACGGCGGGCCTCACAATGGAATTGTGATTTTGGCACGTAATATCTCACAAATCAATTACACTACAAGAAAGGTTATGTGTCACTAACGAACTCGTTCGTGTTCAGCTGCGTTCACTGACAACTTTTTCGCTAGTTTTAACCAGTCTATGAACTTCGAGCATTGAGCGGGATGAGAGCTTTTTTCTTACGTCAAGTTCGCATCTCGTGGGTATTGCATGAGTATGCGTCCGCGTTTCCTTGCAAATGCTAGTAATCTTTTTTACTCGAAGTATCTCATATCTCAGCCCGGGCATCCCTTTCGTTAAATTATATTTAACTGCTTTTTTTTGCATTATAAAGAAACAGAAACCGAGAAGTACACCTGTCTCTTCTGTGCTGTAATCACGAGAAACTAAGCAGTATGGTGTGGCGTTAGGCAAGCGAGAATCTGTGGTGAGCAATGTTCTTGCACTTGAGGCACTCTTATTCTTCATCTATGTTTCCTCAAAAGAGCAGACAGACATCCCCCGTTACGGAAGCTTTGTCGTACGTCTTCCGGCTTGTTGCATTTACGTCATTGTCGCAGGCCTTGCGTAGCTAAGAGCTGGATTCTGCCAGCAAAGTGTGAGCTCTCTTGCCCGAACCAACTTACATCGTGAAATGCGCATAAATTTGAATAGATTGAATTGGAATGGCAGCATTACGCTCATGGTAGACCGAGCGGACGATTACGATGCGCCGCAATGATGAAAATATACGGGCAAATTTTTTGAACCACTGACTCTTAAATGATACTGAGATACGTACTTGCTATTTATTTGAACATTTCGTTTAATACATACCTTCGTTTCACTATACCGTGACCTATGTAGCGTTGCAGTATATTATCACGTCAAGAAAAATGACTGCACAACTCAACAAATCATCTCCACTGACTGGGTGAGCCGATCAAGTGTCGTTTTTTTAAGTTATTCAATTTCCATCGGAATACGCGCCCACCCTGGCTGGATGTCGAAACCCGAACCTCGGGCTTGTCGGCAGAACGCAATATCCTCTAAGCTACCGCGACTTGTAAAACTGGGTGAAAATGGTTCTCTTCCCGACGTTAATAGGTGTCAGAAGTCTATTACTGCTGGTTAAAAGAAACGACCTTTTTATTGTTTCAATTTGCGCACTTTACGAAGTCAATCCGTAATTTTCTGCCTCTGTCTCATATCGAACAAAAGATAGGGGAGCAGCGGTCAACGTGTTATCGTTCAATATGTTCGTTTTCTTCTTGACGTGTTCTGCAGACAACTTTTGCGACAAGCTCGTGCCAGCGTATTCGAAGCAATGAGAAGAGCATTATAGAGAAATGCGCATAAATTGATGATCTCGGTTCGCGGTAAAAGTTACTCTTAGCCACCGCCAACCACATTGAATTTAAGATCGTCTACAGCCCGTGTACAGCCAAGGTGCGCCACGATGTGAGACAGCGGAGCGGCGGCGCGACGAATTTCACAAAACATGGACTTCCCATTCAGAACTTGGGAGAAAGGATTACTTCGGGAGCTGCTGTCTGAACAAATGGCAAAATGGAACTATTTTTTCTCACCAATCACTGCAGCGATTTTGGTGAGGCTTTATTTGTACTTAAAAAAAATTGACGGAAGTAAATTTTCGCTTTATGGGCGCTTCTTGTTTTTTAATTCATGAAAATTTCAAGACTAAAAAATATTCGTGTATCTAGTTTGCAACCTTGTAACACAGTAACGGGACCCCGAGATTACATCTAGAGCGGCAAAACTGAATTATTTTACGGCGCTTTTAACAAGCCACACTAAAGCGAGTAGAGTCTTGGAGAGCCGTTGCAGAGCATTAGAACGATTTCGCCTAAAATTTAGATTGATATAACGTATTTTCCCGCATGGAGTGGGCTAACAGGTGAGGTTCACAGAAATGCGATGCCTCTTTTTGCTGCAGAGTTAGGAATTTGTAAGCTTCGTCCTTCCTTCGTCCTTCGATAGCTTGTCTGGCCTTCTCGCTTAAAGTGCCGCAAGCTTAAAGTGCGCACCCGCCTGTTTTATGGGCCTGCAGCACACATAGCACATCATCCACTAAGTATCGTACAACGCGTTTTACAGGGAGCCACAGTGTTGTTAAGAATGCCCACACCTTCTGAAGCGCTGTTTCGCACTTCGTGTCCGGGAGCGAAATGCAATGTCTGCCAGATGCAGGACAGCAGATCTGGCGGCCTTGTTTTGTCTTGTACGGTGTGTTTTGGCCTAAGGCCTAGCCCTCGACGTACGTCAGTCGGCGTATGCGCTTGTCGACGAAAATGCGCCCTTAAGGTGAAATGCATTTTACGAATGAAGAGGCAAGAGTCTTTCGGACTGCAAGTTTATCTCTGTTCGATCGTAAAGGAACAGCACTAAAGAGCACGTCATAAAGTGACACAACGCAGGGTGTAATTGTAGATCTTCGGGAAAGGCCTTCGCCACACACTGGACACAAACTGCGATAATGGTGAAGATTATGCTGAAAAACAACACGCAATAAATTTATACTTGTAGGCTTTTTCTTTTTGGAACATCTTCATTATTTCGACGGAAGGCGAACAAGTGAGCTGTCGTGGTGGCGCTGTGGCTCTGGCGTTTCTGATGCCACGCATGAGGCGTCGGATTCAATTCCAGCCTGCGGAGGCAGCATTGACAATCGCAAACACACGTGTGTTTAGATTTTGAGGCTCGTCGAAAGCGAAGAAGTGGCCCATAATAATCCGGAGAATCCACCTCTAGGACGTCGCCCATAGCACGCGTGTTGGTGGCGGAAGTTAACGACTGTAATGTGATTAAATTTGAAGAAGCAAAAAAAAGAAAGAACACGGGTAATTGTTGCGAAAACTGGGGGGGGGGGGAGCGAAGAGCGAAGTTGTCGTTTTTCTTTTGCTTTTTTTATATTTCGCATTTACTGTTAATGCCAGTGCTTTGATGTGACATCACTGATTCGAAGGGATTTTCTTTTTTCTTGCGCGCGTATTTGGTCACCTTTGGTTTTGGAAAAAGTTATCGAAAGTTTATGTGTCCACTTTTGGTTCTTTCAGAGTATAACCCAAACCTTTTCCACTCAGAACCAATTAAATAGGTTTGGTGCAAACGCCGCGAAAGATCTGCGACACCACAGTGAGCTCCCGTAGGGAACTTTAGGGAGTCGCCACCACCGGCTTTTAAAGCGAAGCGCTCGTAGCCTTTTCCCTCTCCTGCCCACCACCCTTTCCCTCCTCACATTTGCGTCCATTTGTAGCCGCTCTCGACATGTAGCGAGGGCACTCCAGACGTGCACGTTTACGCCAAGTGGAAAGCTGTCGCCCAACAAAACAAAACAAAAAATTCCACTTTCGCCCCAAAGGTGAAGCACTGACTGCGCTCGCAAGTGTTTGGCGTTGCGCCTGAACTTCTCGGACAGTGTTCGTAACTATACGCGGGTCGGATTAACTCGGACGCGACATACAACGCGTGTGTCACAATTTCACGCGCGCTTAAGATCTTTATGCCACACCGTGAAGGGCCGGCAATGACATCGCATAGGTGCCTCTACACTGTCCGTAAGGAGCCGCTCCAGTAAAATTACAGCACGTTAAACTTAGAGCACTGATACTGTTCCGCACTTTTAATGACAGTACGATACGTTCCAAGATAAAAGGCACGCGCCGTGAGTGCTCTCTTACGCGAAATTTTTTTTGCGGGTTGCCTTTCTCAAAACTCTCAGGAACTATTTAGTGGAGAACGCCGGACGTGGTGGGCAACCTTGGTGATTGATCAGTGTGGCAATGTAACAAGCAGCCATATATAAGTATGTATCGTACGTATACCTAAATATAGGCGGACCCTCGCGGCGACGCCGACGGCGAAAATAAAATTTTGAGTGTCGAATACTTGCTGTCGCAGAACAATAAAGTTACACGGTTGCTGGTTGGTTTCGAACCTGATTCCACGAGAAAATCTCGATGAAAGCCCGGTGCATTCTTCAGCGAAACCGCACTGCGTCGTTTTACGTAGTGATCGATTTCGCCATGCTGGCTCATGAAAGCTTTGCGTACACATGTTCCCTCAGTGCCTGGAATCTGCACGTTCCTTTATTTTTGCGTTCTTGCGTCATCATTAACTTAACTCCTCACCGGTAAGAGTGATTATTTCGCAAGAGCAGGAGCGTTATTCAATAATACGACTTAGTATTCCTTTCTAGCCTCCCTTTAGTGCAGTGCTACCTTCCCCCAGTTTGCTTACCTGGGGCGAGATCGCGGGAAAATGTCGCTTTTCTAACTTTTCCTTGCGCTCTCAGGATTCGCTGTCGCCGCGTCTTTGTCACCTGACGTCACTGCAGCAGAGCGGAAGCGCAAATTGAAAACCACGTACTCAGAGACGTGGAAGGCAAAGCGAACGTTCGAAAAGCGAGATGCGCTTGCTCGAGCTTGCCCCAGGAATGTCTTGCCGTTTTGCTAAAGAAGTGACCTCGCACTTGATATTGCAGTGAGTAAACCTACTGGTTCATATACCTCAAAAGCATTTGGTCTTGTCTTCCTCGCTTTCTGCACCCACAAGAGTTTCGAGTTCTGGATATTTGTCCCCGTTTTCTTTATTGATGGCGTATTTCAAGCGCTGTGGGATACACGTTTTCTATTCTGCAATATTGCGCTCATTCTTCAAGTGTGATGATTTTAGTGTTGTGCATACCATTGCTACGACGACTGACACTAAGCTTTTTTTAAACATGCACATTATGTTGTGATTGCGCAGTTACATGTTATACTAGAACCAACTAAAGTAAGACGCTGCTGACTACTAGTAATTTATCACGGGAATGATATAAGCATAAACAAGGTTTTTAATAAATAATTGGTGTGCGCTTGCGCAATGTATGGCTGTCGAAACGAAACAAAAATAATGCCATAAGAAATAAAGAATTATTATATATTGGTCTGCACTCGCACGCATAATAGAGAGAACCCTGTGCCTGCGTAGCGTGAACATAACAAGTAATCAGGAGCCATCGATAATAATAGCTATGTCTTCTTAGAGAGCGCTATCACAGCATTACTGATTCCCGGTGCCCTCGCGTCTTGCTCTTTTATGAGAGTGTTTTATTTTCATCGTTACGTTTTCGAAATCATGTGCTTAAGCGCTTTTGTGTGTGTTTGCCGCGTTGTCCTTGCAGATTTGCGTGTTTATGAAAAAAACGCAGAACTTGATACGAGTCTGCAAGCAAGCGCGAAGTACACAGGAAATCCTGATGCAACCCAGGCTAGTTTAGTGATCTGTAACAAAGCAAAGAGTCTGCTGAACAAGCTCTTTCCTAAGCTTTGCACGCAATGGTATGTATGTAAGTTTCGCAGAGACAACATTTACCTATCTCCCCCCCGCGTAGCGCTATAGCTGTACGCAGTGAGCCTGTGTTCACAAACTAAGACTTTAGAAGGGTTTGATACTGGAAAGCCAAACAGGCTGACTGAGTGAATCAATTGTCCGCGCCAAAATGTTGAATGCCAAAAACGAAATAAGATTTCAAAGCAAGAACACTTACAGCATACCATTAGCTGCAGACGTCTGTTCCCGTCTCTGAGTGCTCGCACTGTTTCGTACCGCCGCGTCGCATTCTGTGTGTGCACAATTCATTACAACACCGGCCTTGCTCATTTTAAATGCAAATTTCTTTGTGAGCATTCAAGCGACCTCATTAGCGACGCGGCCACAATGACTGCGCGCTGCCAGCTACACACCGCTGTGGCCATCACGTGCCGGCCCGCTTTTGTGCATGCAACTGCTGTGGAAGTCCAGCAAACTGTAGTGTGCGTGTCTGGTTCCATTCCTGCGTCTTCTCAGTGCCGGTTCATCATCATCATCATCATCATCATCCCCCTGGTTACGCCCACTGCAGGGCAAAGGCCTCTCCCATACTTCTCCAACAACCCCGGTCATGTACTAATTGTGGCCATGCCATGCCTGCAAACTTCTTAATCTCATCCGCCCACCTATCTTTCTGCCGCCCCCTGCTACGCTTCCCTTCCCTTGGGATCCAGTCCGTAACCCTTAATGACCATCGGTTATCTTCCCTCCTCATTACATGTCCTGCCCATGCCCATTTCTTTTTCTTGATTTCAACTAAGATGTCATTAACTCGCGTTTCTTCCCTCACCCAATCTGCTCTTTTCTTATCCCTTAACGTTACACCCATCATTCTTCTTTCCATAGCTCGTTGCGTCGTCCTCAATTTGAGTAGAACCCTTTTCGTAAGCCTCCCGGCTTACGAAATGCGCGCATGCAGTGCCTACTTTATTCTTCAGTGGCCGGCGGCGGCGGCTGCTGCTGTAGCTGCCGTGGCGCCTCTGCAGAAGGCGTCTTCAACTGTGATAAGACGGGCCTCTTTTATAAGGACTTCTTATAAAGAGATGTGAACATGACGTGAAATAATGACTTTCTTCCTGCCTGATGCTCGAAGTTCAAGGGCTCAATAAAAGTAGCAAAAAGAAGTCACTGAACATAGCTGAAAATGGGCAAGTCAGTTCGTTAGTGGCAGATAACCTTTTTGTAGCGTAAGTGAATCCTTAGGTCTTCGCAAATTTCCGCGTCAATAACCTTTTTTCTTGTTCTTCAAATACAATCATATTACACTGAATAACCTCCACCACCAACGCCTGGGCTATGAACGACGTCGTATAACTGGATTCTCCGGATTATTATCAGCTACCCCTTCACTTTCGATGAACCCCAAAATCTAAGCACACCTAGGTTTTTGATTGTCTGTGCTTCCTCCGCAGGCGGGAATTGAACCCGACGCCTCATGCATTGCATCAGAAACGCCAGAGCCACAGAACCACCAAGACGTGTCACCTGTTCGTTTTTGGTCCAAATAATGAACGTGTTTAAAAAAAATTACCTATAAGTATTGACTGATTGCGCGTTGCTTTAAGACATAATCGTCACTATCATCGTAGTTTATGTCTAGTGTGTGGCGGAAGGCGTTTCCTGGCGACCTACAACTACGCCTGTGTTGTGTCAACTTTTGACGTGCTCTTTAGTGCTGTTCCTTTAGTATCGAGCACAGATAAACTTTCATTCTTAACGACTCATAGCCCCTCAGTGACAAAATTCACTTTCCCTTAAAGGGGGTACGACACGGTCACCCAACATTTTGCGGTTTTCCGCGAGAAATTCTAGTAGAGGGCCTTTCATGGTTATACACGTAGGTGTAAAAGCTGCGCGAAAAATGCACATTTCTGTCCCAAATATGAGCGAGAAGTCGCCGGCTTTTAGCCTCGCCCTGGGGTGCCCTCCGCCATATTGCCAAGCCACGTTTGGCGTCATCTTCCACCTGGAATTGAGCCATCGTCTGCTACAAAATCAGCCGCCGCACTACGTGAAGACGAAGCATAGTCGCCGTTTGTAGCCGTATTGTCTTCAGATATCGCGTGCCATTTCTTCTACAACGCGAACTTCGCATGATCAAGCAAGCGGCGAATCTGAGTCGCAGAAGCAGTGATGGCGCTACGCATTTTGACTTCAACCTCATCGCCACCAGGTCAGTGACGAAACATGGCCTCAGAGATAGGCGCAAGCCAGCCATGCGCAAAGCCAACGGGTGCACATTTTGGAGGCATCGTGCAAAGACGGTCAACATAAGATGGCGACATCGGTGTTGCGAGAAATGCTGCTGATGTCTTTCGGCACTGTTATTTCATGCCTGCAGCACTGCTTAGCCAGCCGTTCATGAAGCAGGTGTGGTGCTACTTCGTACAATGCAAATTGTTACGCGCGTAGTTTGTTTGATGGCGTGCATTTCTCTCGGATCCGTACTCAACAAAACTGCAATTTTGTTCAGTTGCCGCGCGTTCCCAGCAACTGCTTCCGTCTTTTACCCCTCTGTAGTTGTGCGCGTAATATGTAAGCAAATGTTCGCGCAGATGTGTGCGCGGTGCAAGGATATCGCGCTGTGTAGGCTTTGGCTCAACCATTACTTCCACTTGCTTTACTGCACCCGGCATCGTTAAAAAAATATACGAAGGCTAACTTTTAGCCGGAAACTGCCTGCTGGATGGGTCGGTGCGCGAACACGGTCGAGATCGCGTCTGGCCGCAGCCTCAGCTTTTTCGCGAGCATGCAAAAGTCAGCGAGCTGGCGCAAATGGTCGTTGCAGCTGTCTAGCGTGAAGTGTTCCGAGAAGTGAACAAAAGCGTCAGATGAGCGCCAGTCCTTCTTCCTGCCCACATTCATCTCCCTACCCTTACTTGAAGTGTTCCTTGGGGAAGCCTAAGTACGGTACGCAGCACTCCTGGCTTCGTTCGCTCTGCAACCCGCAGCGCTGCATAGGCGCCGCGGTGGCATTGTTTCAGCCGCTGGAAGTTGAACAATTGCAATGGCAAGCTGAACAAATTAAAAGTTTCCTGCATGAGTGGGGAGTTTAAACACGGATTCTTGGCCGGAATATAGATGCTGGCTCGGCAAGCATGCAGCCTATGACGTCGCTGCTCACGAGCGTGCCAGTGTTCCCCGACTGCTATGCCGTTTCGAGTGTAATGCAAAAAAAAATTCAATTACATATTACGTTCTTGCTCAAATGTGCTACAATTTCGCCAACGTGTTCTTGAAAGCCCAAGGAATATCCTACGCCACACAGATTGTGATCGAAAATTGGGTGTCGTGCTTCCTTTTAGGGTGCATTTTCCCCAACAAGTGCGTCTTCCGAATGGCGTACGTCGAGTGCTAGTCCTTGGGCCGAAATTCGCCGTACAAGGAAAACAAAACACTGCCAGATCTGCTTTCCTACGTTCGGCAAATTACCCATTTTACTTCCGAAGACGAAGTACGGAACTGTGTCTCCCAAGGTGTGGACATTCTTAGCCCACGTAAACAAACAACATCTTTGCTCCATGTAAAACGCGTGGGGCGGTCCTTAGGGGATGATGTGCTATGGGTGCTGCAGGCCCATAAAGAAGAAGCATTAGCTGTTTTAGCGTGTGGCACTTTTTGGGCAAAGGCCCGACAAGCTGTCGAAGGACGAAGGAAGGACAAAGCTTACAAATTAGTAACTCAGCAGTAAAACTGACATCGCATTTCTGTGAATCTCTTCCGTTATAGCAGCTCAAGCGGACAAATTTCATATACGAATCTAAATGTTACGCTAAATTGTCCTAATATTCTACAAGAGCTTTGCGAGAATCCTTGTGGCTTTAGTGGGGTATATTAATAGCACCGTATAATACATGCACTCCCTGGTTCCAATTACCGTGTTACAAAGTTTCAAACTAGATACATGAATATTTTGAAGTCTCGAAGTTTTCATAAATTGAAAAAAGAAGACTCGCAAAAAGCGAAAATTTAATCCTGTCAGCTAATTTCAAACAGAAAAAAGAACCTCACCAAAACCGCTGCAGTGATTTCCGATTTCAATGATGGCATCTGTTTAGAGGGGAGCACCCCAACCAAACCTTCCTCCCGAGTTTTGAATGGGGAGTCCATGTTTTGTGAAATGCGTCGCACCGCCGCTCCGTTGTCTCACTTCGTGGGGCACCTTGGTTGTACACGCACCGTAGACAATCTTAATTTCAATCTGCGTCATGATGGATGCGAGTAACTTTTACCCCGAACCTAAATCGTGAGATTATGCGCATTTCTCGACAAAGCTCCTATCATTGCTTCTAATACGCTCGCACGGGCTTCTCGCAAAGATTGTCTGCAGAACACCTCAAGAAGGAAAACAGAAATATATCAAGAAAAGGTTTACCGCTGCTCGCCTATCTTTCCTTCTAGGTAAGACAAAGGCGCAAAATTACGCAGGGCACACAAATTGAAACAATGAAAAGGTCCTTTCTTTTAACCGGCAGGAATAGAGTTGTGACTCTGATTAAGGTCGGGAAGAGAACCATTCTCACTCAGTGTTACAAGATTAGAGTTTAGAGGATATTGCGTTCTGCCGGCAAGCCAGAGGTTCGGGTTTCGACATCCAGCCAGGGTGGGCGCGTATTCTGAGGGAAATGAAATAACTTATAAAAAAAACATGGGCGGCTCACCCATTCTGTGGAGATCATTTGTTGAGTTGCGCAGTAATATTTCTTTACGTGACATTATACTGCAGCGCTACATAGGTCACGGTATAGTAAAACGAAGGCATATATTAAACGAAATGTTCAAAGAAACAGCAAGCACGTATCTCCGTACGATTTATGAGTTAGTGGTTCAAAAAATGAGCCTTTATATTTTCATCATCACAGCATATCGTAATCACCCGTTCGGTCTAGCCTGAGCGTAATGCTGCCATTCCAATTCAATGTATTCAAATCTATGCGCATTTCACGATGTGAGTAGGTCCGGGCGAGAGAGCTTACCCTTTGCTGATAGAATCGAGATCTCAGCTGCGCAAGGGCTGCGACAATGACGTAAAAGCAACTAACCGGATGACGTACAACAAAACTTCCGTAAAGGGGGATGTCCATCTACTCGTTTGAGGGTAACTTAGGTGATGAATAAAAGTGCCTTAATTGCAAGGACATTGCTCACCACAGATTATCGCTTGACTCGCGCCAAACGCTACTGCTCAGTTTCTCGTGAAGACAGCACTCAAAATACAAGTGTCTGCCTCGGTTTCTGTTTTGTTTCTTTATAACGCCAAAAGGGCAGTCGGAAAAGGAATTCACCAAAAGTTATGCCTCTGGTGAGATATGAGATACTTCGAATAAAAAGAAATTACTAGAAATTGCAAGGAAACGCCGCGGTATTTTGGAGCAATGCCAACGAGATGCGAACTGGACGTAAGAAAAAAGCTCTCATTCCACTGGATGCTCAAAGGGCAGGGACTGATTAGAACTTCCAAAAGAAGTCAGTGAACATAGCTGAACAGGAGCGAGTTAGTTCGTTAGTGACAAGTAATCTTTATTTTGTGTAGTAATTGAATTCCGGTCTATTGCGTGCCAAAAGCACGATTAGATTATGAGGCGCGCATCAGCGGCGGAGTCCGGAATAATTTGAACTACCAGGGGATCTTTAACTTGCCCCCAATGCACGGGCTGCGGGTGTGTTTGGATTTCGCCCTCAGCGAAATGCGGCTGCCCAGGTCGGCATGTGATTCCGCGACATCGTGATTATCATCGCAACACCATAGCCGCTAAGCTACCGTGGGGGGTTCTTTTTGTGGCGTAAAGAAAATAGGCCCGGACAGATCTACAATGGCTTCAAGTCGCACAGCTACTTGACATGATACCCTTGTATTGTGAGTGCCGCGCAAGACGTCTGGAAGCTAAACAACAAAAAAAAAAAAGTTATCTGCAGTAATGGGTGCCCAGTGCGAGAATAGTTTGTTCCTGAGCATTATAATATGTGTGCCATGCTTCCAAGGCTGCCACTTACAGCAAAAGTATGACGTGAGAGCCTGCAGACTAGTTTCATAGGTGTCGACTTGCTGCGTCCTATTAAACATGTCATATTGTTTATTATTATGATTGTTTATTATTTTTTACACCTACAGCAAAAGTTTGAGATGAAGGCCTACAGCCAAGTTTCATAGGTGTCGACTTGCTGCGTCCTATTAAACATGTCATATTGTTTATTATTATGATTGTTTATTATTTTTTACACCTACAGCAAAAGTTTGTGATGAAGGCCTACAGCCAAGTTTCATAGGTGTCGACTTACTGCGTCCTATCAAATATGTCTTCATATCGATTATTATTATGATTATTTATTGTTTCTTATAGATTTTTTATGCTCTGCGCTGCATCTATAGAGTTTCACTAAAAAGATGAGTTCTTATCACTGCACCATTTCATGAAGAAATCCCTTCGGAAAACATAGAGAAAAGAAGAGCCGAAGTGGTTCAGCAATAAAATCTTCTTCGATTCCTTCGGCTAATTACTTTTATCCGCAGGAATGAAAAAAAGAATGGAATATCTAGAATATGAAACAAAAGCTTTCTATCGATCTGACTGTAGTGCGAAGCTTAAGTTTGTGCTGTTTCCGGCAGCCATGTATTTATATTCGTTCAATAATTTGTTTGAGGTTAGTCGTTTGGGTAATGGATGACAGGAATACAGCTGCGCCTCATTAACTCGAGCCACTGGTGGAATAAATTACCCTGTACATTTTATCGAGATCACCTCGCGCGCCTTATTTCTCTTATATTTGAGTGATGTAGAGTTTTTATTTAACGGTAAATGTAAATTTCCCGGGTGTGGTGCGCTAAAGCGATGGTGGCTTCGGTGTTCAAGGTCTTCAGTGTGGCTTTTTAATCTTGCTCCATCTATTTCACTTGGCTGCAGTTACATCTATATCCACTTTACGAAATAAAAGCAAGGTAATTTTCTCTGCATGTCTGTGTTTGTTGGTCTCGTTATGTTCTTTCTCGAAAGCACCGTATCACCAACAGCGGTGGATTGAAAATTAAGGAATAAGATCGCAAAGTTTGTCTGTTATTCAAGGAAGTTGGGGAAAAGTGCTTTCAGGTGTCGAAGTAGGATCATCTTTGGCGTTGGTTGGAGTCGAGATTTTTTTTGTCTGTGTATGATTTGCAATCATAGTAATGATGAAAATCATAAAATGAAGTTCGAAACACTTGGCGAAACGTAGCGAAATAAATAAGTGCATTTCGTGAAGTATAATTTGCTGTAGCCAACTGAGAGGGATTGCAAGCTTATTGATCTCATTGGGCCCAACGTGAACGTGAAACTTGTTTCTCCCATTACATGCGCTCTGGGGATCTTATTGTTTTGAACGGTGTTTTGTGAGATATTTTTTTCTTTCATTGTAGGTATAATATAATAAAGTATACTATCTTCTTCAGCCTAACGCGCGGACATTTCTATCGAAGTAATTTAGTTTCTTCCTAACATCTTGGGAGACGCTGCCGACACTGATAGGAAGAGTCATTTCTAATGCAATATTCTCAGGATTATTTCATTTAGTTGAACTCCTTTCTTTATGTACACGTCACACGAGGTGTTTCGAGAAAAGTGAATGTTTCCCTTTTATATTAATGAATGCAATTCTGGAAAATATAAAATTATTCCTGCACAAGGTATCTTACGGTGGGTTTGCTATACATAAATATTATAACAAATAATGAACTGGCGGATACCATGCATATGTGTGTATCAGTGATAAGGAAAAATTTTTTTCTGGTTTACGGAAGTATCTACACTCCACTTTTCTCTTAATGCGAATAGTAGTCTTTGCCTACTTCAGCTGTTTTGCGTCTGTCTGTCTGTCTGTCTGTCTGTCTGTCTGTCTGTCTGTCTGTCTGTCTGTCTGTCTGTCTGTCTGTCTGTCTGTCTGTCTGTCTGTCTGTCTGTCTGTCTGTCTGTCTGTCTGTCCATCCGTCTGTCTGTCCATCCGTCTGTCCGTCCGTCCATCCTACTTGCTTCGGTGACTAGATATGTGCTCCTGATCGTGTTGGCGTTGTGGCTGTTCCATCTTGGTCATTTTAGCTTCGTGATCTGACTCTCGCCACGTCGTCGTCGCCACCCAAGTCGTGTAACACCTCGGACGAATAGATATTTGCCTGTGGTTGTGATGCCATCATGGTCGTTCCTCGTCATCCAGCTGAACGACCCCACTCTTGTCATCGTATCGTCACCACGTCATTGTTGCGCTACAGTGGTGATGCATTCCTTGTCACACAACTATTGTGATGCCATCGTGGTAATTGAATAGTTGTTATTCCAGCTTCATAATCTGATACTTGTCACGCTGTCGTCGTCATGCCTTCTACCCGATACCGTTTCTGAGTTGTCTACTTACTTGGACCACTAGGTATAAGCTACTACATGATGGCACGAAATAGAATTTTCTGAGCTTTTCAGATGGCGGAGAAGCACGGCTTCGTTGCTTGTTTTTTTTGTTATTATTTTTGTTGTTGTTGTTGTCTCATCGTCGCTATTGTTGTTTGTACACGAAAAGAAATCGGGACATGGTGTAATGCAAACTAATGACTATATTTATGTTTACGCACCGCCAAAGTACGGAAAGGCGAAGTCGACGAATCGCCTTTATATGTTTAAGCGAATATACTCTTAGTCCTAATGGCCATTCTCCCGCATTTCCCGAACGTTCCTTCACTAGTTATTATTCGTCACCCTACATTTGCCTTGCACTTCGCAAACAGCCTAGTAGCTTATCGCCTCTACCAACGCCCACAAGATGGACGGTCAGCAATCAGAAAACGGAATGCATGTGGAGCGCGTCTAGCAAAACTTAAGTTCACTTCATGTGCAGTCTCAACTGCTTTGGAGTTCCTGCTGGTCACTTATGACAGCCGCTGATTGGCGAGACTCAAGAGGGCACAGTGATGGAGCTTCCAAGGCTATTAGGTTGCGTTGACATGCTCGCATTGGCGCTTGCGATAGCTACCGGCTCAGTATGCAAGCTTGCTGCCCATCAACATTTGTGTTTTTTTTAAACTGCGCACAGAATCTTTCGAAATAATCGAAATTTCCTTTTGGTAGTGACTGTTTACAAAAAAGAGAAAAGGCGCTGCAGCAAGAACAAGACAATTCTGCCGTATTGTTTTGTACGCGTCTTTTGTTTCGTTTCGAGTTCGTGTTGTGCCGCTGCTTCAAAGGTTAGTCGCTGATACTCTAATAACATTCAATGAATCTCCACACTAGTACCAAACTATATGCTGCGCTAAACTACAGTGATGGCGAATATATGATGTATCCAGAAGGGCACACACGGAGACGCAAATTGCAATTCGGCACACTCCGTTTTGTTGACCACATTTCCGATGAGCAACCAATGATTGACTTGGCCAAGAAGCTGCACTCCTAGTGCACTAAACAATTGGTCGTCAGTGCGACGCAATTTTCCGTACGTGCTGGCGCACGAGCCTCAGCCCTTGTGCGCTTGGAAGGCATACACGAGAACAATTTCAATTTTGTTCTGTTCAGCAGAACCAGGCACTCACAATACATACAGACAATACGTCTATGCCAACGACAACCACCAATGATGAGAGGCAGCGCCATCCGAAAAAAAGTGCAATTGTTATAGGGCACTGAAATTGTGTAGACGTATGCTTTGCATCATATATATATATATATATATATATATATATATATATAAGCTTTGTATTTGTATGATGTACAGCAATCACCGAGCGGAATTAGTCGTGCTTCTTTTATCTGGATGTGCCTAAAATTACTACGCACATTTTTTATCAGTTGTGTTGAGCAAAGTGGCAGAGTATGTGACAAAGTGCAAATCACGTTGCTTTCGAAAATAAGCTCCCTGAATACTTGAAGCTTCTCAACGCAATGTGATACCAATATGAATCACCCGTGCAAATTATGACATTTTTAACGGTCTTAGAAATAGAGGTGTTTTCGCCGGTCCCCGCTCGCATTACACCATGAAGGAAAGCCGAACCGGGTTCGTGTTTGTAATTTTATTACCAAAAGCAGTTCGACAAAAGGAATTTCTCGTCCTTCAGTAATTGAGTAAGAAGTAATCTATGAAATTCTTCTCGCATTTTCTAGTAAACCTATGCAAGTTTCCCCATTAAGGTTAGAGGCCTACCTTTCTCTTTAAACCCTTACTACGTGGAATAGGAATATTTATATTTCGAGGGAATATTTTTGAGCAGGCATTTTGTTACTGGCCGCATAGTGTTTTATCATTATGAAATATTATTTTGTTTTCCTTCCAGTACCGTTTCCTTTCTTGGATATTCGCAATTAACTTAACAGGATCAATAAAGAGTTGAGATCTTGTCAACTGATTCGAAGTTTCGGCTTTTGCGACTCCTCGAGATTGCAACGTAATCCTGCGTTACAAATAAAAGATTGAATGAATCCAAACAGGCATTGTCAAACTACGTAACGTCGTGACTATCTGCTTGGGAAATGTCTCTTTGTCGTCGCAAGCTGTCGGTAATTTCTGACTCTTTTATACTTTTACCGAGTCGCAATTGCGGGCTGTCAGTGGCCGTTTGTGTCTATCGCGGAAGCACATCCTACTGATACAAATAACGCAATAGTTCTCTTTATTTAGCCTGTGTGTTACCGCTGTATATTTTCTTGTTCTCTTATGTTTAATAACCGCAGCCTTTGTTTAAGCATGAAATAACAATATTCCCAAGCAAGAACTCCCGTTTCCGTGATTTCCCCAACTGGTGCACACGATCGGTGTTTTCTACTGACAGCTACCTCTACAGAACATGCACGCACTTACGCAACAAACACACACAGCCACACACACACCCAGACACACACTCTCTCTCTCTCTCTTTCACCCACAAATAAACCCAAACAAATAAATATGCGCGCCCACAAATCACAACAAAAAGAACCACGAATGAGAGACTGCCGTTTCAGCGGGGAAAGCGATCACACACCGCTTAGGCACAAATGGCTCCCATCCCGCAGCACTAAGAGTGGGGTAACCCGCTGTCCGCGAAAGACGACCGCTTCGTGTGCGCGACGCGACAAGTGACCAAATATCGTTTACGAGCCACAGAAAGAACTAGGCGTAAAAGGGTGAGCAAGCGAGACGGTGAGGGCTCACGTAGGAGGACACAGAACGCAGGGGAATGTTTGCTCTGTTCTTGAGGTGTTGAATGAAGGGAAGACCTGGCGTGCATTGCCAGCCGTGTTTGCGATGGAAACACGGGACGTTGGGCGGGCGAGAGGAAACGCGGAAGTAAAGTGCTCGAGCGAGGAAAGAACATCGGCTGTCAAGAACCGATGAAAAGAAAAAGGAGGCACTTGTTTGTTACCCTCTGCTGCATTTCACCGACTCTGTGACGGCATTGCAATGAAAGCCGCGGGTTGTGGCAGCCATGCAGCAACGACAGTAGGCTGCGTCTTCCACAGAAGGCCGGGGTAGTCGTACATTTAGCCCTGCTGATTAAGTAAAGCTTCATCTATTCAGCCGCTGTCTCGCGCAGATCTGTCAGAGGTGGTCAATGGCAGAGCCCTTCTTCCGGCTCTCTTTTTTTTTTTTTTGGGGGGGGGGGGGGTGTTGGCCGGACGCGATCCATTGGTTTTCTTCCGCCGCGCGGATGTTGTGAGATTCAATATAACTCCGGAGGGCCGATGAAAGAGGACGAACATTGGTAAACCGAGAAGCACGTATGAATTGGGAAAGTGAGATAAAAGGAAGACGGAAGGAATGGGTCCGCTTGCTTTGAGACAACATGATGGCACGAAATAGAATTTTCTGAGCTTTTCAGATGGCGGAGAAGCACGGCTTCGTTGCTTGTTCTTTTTTGTTATTATTTTTGTTGTTGTTGTTGTCTCATCGTCGCTATTGTTGTTTGTACACGAAAAGAAATCGGGACATGGTGTAATGCAAACTAATGGCTATATTTATGTTTCTTTTTTTTTATCGCAAGCGTGGGCGCTAGCATTGCGTAGGCAGAAGGGTAGCCCGCGTCAACATTGAAGTGACACAAGAGACCAAGCCCAAACCAGTTTACACTGTCAATGTATTCATTCAAGTCATTGTTTGATTGGAAAAGGTCGATTGTCAGAGGTGAAGGTAAACACTCGGCTTCCATATTACTCCCATTAAGCCCCGAAGCCTCAGCATGTCATTGTGACGTCACACATTTTAAGGCGTTTTTCGAATGTGGCTCGGTGTGCCGCTGAAAAATCTCTAGATACTTGATAAGTTGATTCAATTATTTTTTTAGGATTTAACAGGCCCAACTTTTTTTATTGCCTCGTAGCGTGAGTGCCAGCCCCGCTGCTATCCTCGACACCAGATGCTGCCTTCTGGTCAGGGCTGTGGGAGACTAGAGAAAATGGATGCGCTTCGGGCGCGTGTTGGCATATTGTGTCGTTAGACGCGTTCTTGGCGCACCTGCAGAGGTCTGTGATGTATAAATGTTCTTATTTCATATCTGCTTAGCGGGGTGTACAAAGTTTATTCGTCGGGGCAGTACTGTGTCTACATTGGCTGCAATGACATTAAAGCTAAAGAGGAAGCAGCTCACGCCAGAACCCTGCGACGTTCGCGGATACACGAGAAGCTTGTGTGTTCCCTGCGCAAGTTCTCTGCGGCGCCTGAGAAACGACAACAAAACAAAGATGTTTTAAATAGAAAAGATTTTGTGCCCAGCAAGCTTGCTCGTGTGGGTTTTCGTTTTCGATGGGTAGCAGTGTTTGAATGGGTGCGCCTGGGGTAATTTTCTGCTCCCTTCCGTTCATACTTGCGGTTTCGCTATCCCAAGAAACCCTTAGTGCCATCTAGGCTTTTATAGATGAATACGCAAACTTATACACGCTTACTGCGACCTACTAGTGAGCCCACGAACCTCCGACGCGATATTTTGTCAGAGAGCCGCCAGATGTTGATAGACATCCGCCCAAAGCCCAATCTATAGACTTTTATACAAAAATTACAAGAGGGAACTCTGGCACTTGTTTGTACACATGATCTGAAGGTGGGGTGGTTCAACAAGCGTGGGAGTGGGGGTCAGAACTTACATTTTACATTTCTACTACGTTTTTCAATGGGTACCTGGCCGTTGGGGAATCAGTGGCAATGATTCCGCCGGCAACGCTCCTCGCACAGCACATCAAGAAGAGCACAGCGTTCCAATTCCGCTTTCGAGGACAGACGCAGCAAGGCAGCTTCGACACCTGGCACGCAGTCTCTCACTCACCGATGGAACTCGTCAACCTTACGATTTACACGACTGCATCAACCAAAGACTTGAAAAATTATAGACCGATAAGCTTACTGTCCGTTGCCTACAAACTATTTACTAAGGTAATCGCAAATAGAATCAGGAACACCTTAGACTTCTGCCAAACAAAGGACCAGGCAGGATTCCGTAAAGGCTACTCAACAATAGATCATATTCACACTATCAATCAGGTGATAGAGAAATGCGCGGAATATAACCAACCCTTATATATAGCTTTCATTGATTACGAGAAAGCATTTGATTCTCTCGAAACCTCAGCAGTCATGGGGGCATTACGGAATCAGGGTGTAGACGAGCCCTATGTAAAAATACTGAAAGATATCTATAGCGGCTCCACAGCCACCATAGTCCTCCATAAAGAAAGCAACAAAATCCCAATAAAGAAAGGCGTCAGGCAGGGAGATACGATCTCTCCAATGCTATTCACAGCGTGTTTACAGGAGGTATTCAGAGACCTGGATTGGGAAGAAATGGGGATAAAAGTTAATGGAGAATACCTTAGTAACTTGCGATTCGCTGATGATATTGCCTTGCTTAGTAACTCAGGGGACCAACTGCAATGCCTGCTCACAGACCTGGAGAGGCAAAGCAGAAGAGTGGGTCTAAAAATTAATCTGCAGAAAACTAAAGTAATGTTTAACAGCCTCGGAAGAGAACAGCAATTTACAATAGGCAGCCAGGCACTGGAAGTCGTAAGGGAATACATCTACTTAGGGCAGGTAGTGACTGCGGATCCGGATCATGAGACGGAAATAATCAGAAGAATAAGAATGGGCTGGGCTGCGTTTGGCAGGCATTCTCAGATCATGAACAGCAGGTTGCCATTATCCCTCAAGAGAAAAGTATATAACAGCTGTGTCTTACCGGTACTCACCTACGGGGCAGAAACCTGGAGGCTTACGAAAAGGGTTCTACTCAAATTGAGGACGACGCAACGAGCTATGGAAAGAAGAATGATAGGTGTAATGTTAAGGGATAAGAAAAGAGCAGATTGGGTGAGGGAACAAACGCGAGTTAATGACATCTTAGTTGAAATCAAGAAAAAGAAATGGGCATGGGCAGGACATGTAATGAGGAGGGAAGATAACCGTTGGTCATTAAGGGTTACGGACTGGATTCCAAGGGAAGGGAAGTGTAGCAGGGGGCGGCAGAAAGTTAGGTGGGCTGATGAGATTAAGAAGTTTTTCAGGGACGGCATGGCCACAATTAGTACATGACCGGGGCTGTTGGAGAAATATGGGAGAGGCCTTTGCCCTGCAGTGGGCGTAACCAGGCTGCTGCTGCTGATGATGATGATGATGATGATGATGATGATGATGATGATGATCGACCAAACCCCTCCCTGAAACTCCGACCTCCACTCGGACATCCTCGACGTGAATCTACGCTTCTCTGTCGCCTTTGGTTAGGAGTTGGCTTCAGAAAGGCATACTTTGCATTAATTGAACAGACTGACAGTGCAGCATGCGAGGTCTGCGGCACCGAAGAAAACATCGACCACCTGCTGTGTCACTGTCCACGATATGCCCCAGAAAGACAAGAACTTGCCAACACTTTTCAAAAACTGGACAATCGGCCGCTTTCTGGGCAGGTGCTGCTGGAACACCGCGCCCATCGCTCGTCGGCCCATAAAGCGGTGAAGGCGCTTTTGTGCTTCTTAAGCACGACGGGCTTGTGCGACCACCTGAGACTATTAATGCAATTTTCTGCTAGACCACACGCGTCCGCGAACACACCGCAATCTCCTTCTTTCCTTCCCTCCTCTCTCTCCTTGTGATCTTTGTTTTTCCTTTCCCATTCCCCCGGTGTAGGGTAGCGAACCGGACGTTATTCTGGTTAACCTCCATGCCTTCTGATTTTCTCCTTCCTCCTACATTTTTACTAAAGTTCGTCGTTCTGGCTTCAAGTTGCCTCGTTACTTCCTAAACTGACTTCCTAAACTGAGAGGCGCCGACGCCGACACCAGATTTTGTACGATACGGGGCCCTTGAAGGAATCGCGTTGAAATGCAGCACAATGCATGGCGGCACCTCGCGGCACAATTATGATACTCGACTTATAGAATAAATTGCATGGCGTACTAGGTGTCGTGTAGTATCTTTCGTGCAGTGCCTGAAGCTAAAGTTGCCCACGGAACGAAATGGGTGCGACTGCTTGGCTAATGGAGAGATCTCGAGCAGCAGCGCCTAGGTGACGTGTGAGCGCAATTCACAGCAGCCAGCTCTGGCAGACCTGCACTCACGCAGCGCTTTGCTTTAACGTATAGTATTAGTGGAGTTATCGGTCAACAGACGACACGCGCGGTTAACGGCGCCATCTCGCAGCCATCGTCACTGCAAAGCCCGTCTTGCACGGCAGTACGCTTCTCACACTTTCACCATCTTTTCCTCATCTCCTTTGTTCCTCGCGCTTTCTTCGCTATCGCCGTCTTTCATCCCCGCTTCGCGTTCGCTCTTTCATCCTTCGCTGTGCTCGTTCGCACGGCTACGAGTACGTCGCGAAACACCGCCGACGCTCGCCTCAGGAACGCGCGCCTTCACATCGCCTCCATTTCACGCTGTGTAAGTGGTTGGCCAGGAACGCTGTGGTATCACCTGATCCTATGGACCAATGTGACGTAGCCTTCAACTAGGTCCGGCCGAGCCTGAGCAGGACGCTGCTGTGCATATTGATGACACTGTTCTTTTCGTTGCTCATAGTATTCGCACTGCTCTACAGGCGTCCTAACACTACTTGGCTTCTTTTGGGCAGGAACCGTTGCGTACCTAGCCTGAGCACGACACCGTCGTGCACACTGACGTTCCTGTTCCCATCGCTCTTCATCCTGTTCACACTGTTCTTTGGGATTCTTAACCATGGATTTATGCGTGGTCTTTCCATTGCACTTTCCGAACACAAACGAAATCATTTGCTACGTCGGTTCTTCTCTTACATATGAAAGTGTAGTTACGTCCCTCTCTACTGCATGTGCTACTGTTGCCGCTTCCCAGCCACTTCAGCTTAAGCAACCGTACTGAAAGACGCTGACACCGGATTTTCTGCGACGCGGGGCCGTTAACGCTGTCGCCTTAAAACGCTTGCGGCCGCTGCTGTGGCCAAATGTGCGCTTTCTAGCTCTTTTATTTATTTATTTTTTGCTTTCTCTCGCTCGTCTGGCGATACTGCGGATACGCGGAGGCGAGCGCCGTGTGGTGTTGCTGCAAGGAACCCAGCGGCGCAGGAAGCGCGCGCCTCCCGCTGTGATTACGTGACTTTAAAGTTGTGGTGGCGAAGAAATCCCGAGATTCTGGTGACGCGCAGCTTCGCTGTAAAAAGCATAACCCTGCACAAAAGCACTGTACAGTGTAGCGGCTTCAGCTCCGCTGAAGCAGACGGAGCCGTAGGGTGTCCTCGCTAAATTATTGCTGGAGTGCAATCACACTAAGGACGACACCGTCACAGGCACTGAAAGACAAGAGAGGTGCAGTGCTTTTGTAATCAGCTGTCACGGACAAATGACAATAGCAAACGCGTTGTCGCCTGCTGCTGCCCTTGCCGTTCCCGCAGTCCCCTAACCATCATCAACAAAACAAACTCATGGCGGCTGCCTACAGGCATTCAATTATCTCGTCTATATAGCCATGCTCTACCAATGTACCGTTGTATTAATAACAGAAAGAAATCACACATCCTCTAGTACTTGCGGGCCCCCAATGAATGGTTCGAGTCCAGCCCATATGGTCGGGTGCCGCGCCCATGTGCCGGGAGCCCGGAACATTTGGCCTATCATGTAGTGTCAGTTGCCGATTTGGAATAAAAAAAAAACAAATTGGAATAGTTTCGCGTTATGCGGACCCTGATGCAGTGACTGCATATGTGTCATGCATCTGCTCTCGCGATGAGCGGTATTTTACTGCATCGCTCACTGTCGACACTGCGCGGGCGCCTCGAAGAAAATTGAACTTGCATTGTTTCAAAGTGATTCGCACCTTCATCACGGGTTTGGTGCTCGTTGTCGTTTCCTCGCTGGATGTATTTGTGAATGTGTATAGACAACTTGAGGGATTGGGCACCTGCTGGATGCAGTTTTTCCAAGTCGACCACCTGGGCAAATGCATATTTGTGCGAATGAGCAACTCGCTGGTGGCTGCTGCCTGGTCAAGTGGTCAAACTGGGTAATATGGGATGCGCCACTATGTATGCGCCCAAAAGGGGCTACTGCAGAGCTCGGTGTTTGCAAGGGACTACGTGCCACAGTGGCTATGTGCCCGTTTCTTGCCATTCGACGGTGATGGATGTGCCACATTTTACACAAGGAATATAAAGCATTTAATGCATTAGGTCTGCGTCGTACATCTATGAACAAGCATCTATCAATCATCATTCTTCTCTCGACAAGCGTCATACGTCGCTCCTTCGTCCACGTGGCGCGGAAAGCAAACAGCCACAGGCGACGAGGTTGTGCTCGCGTGTTTACCTGCTGCTCCTAATTCGTTAACTGAAAGGAGCTTCGCATCACCGAAAGTTTTAGCATTGACTTCGATCTCCTTGTTCTCTATTTTCTGGACTCATTATAGCGTTTTCGTTTCTATACTGTTCACCTCATTGCTCTGGCCCCTTTGTTTTCACATCTCTTTTGAAGGTTATTTTGAGTAAGCTCTCTATGAATTGCGCCTCTCAGAGAAAGACTCTAAGTATAGCAGTGACACAAGTGGATAGTGTCCATTCAGACTACTGTTGTATTGGAATGGTTGACGAAATCTGTCGCGTCGTATCGGATATCTTTAGCTGTCATGTGCATGATGCCAACGAAGTGCTGTCCTTTGAACCGAGTGAAACTACTATGCAACATGCTAAGAAAGTATGTTACAGCTTTTTTTTAAAGCCACTCCGACCTACAAGTTTCTGTTTATCGCCAATTACTAAAAATTTGTAACCTGAGGTAAAATGTATAGAAATGCATCGAGGAACTATATATACAGTACAGGCGCTGATATCGACGGTTTAGCATTGTGGCTATTGTTATTCTTAAGAGAACCTGCTGTATCAATGCCTTCGCAGTGCGACATAGCATTCCTCATCTATGGAAACTTTGGCATATTAAAATGCAGCAGAGTTTCAGTTATCCAATAAGCGCTACTTCAGTACTCGCGCCTATTCGATTACTGCGATACTTTGTAATGTTCGCTGAAGCCATATTTTTGTTCCAGCTACCACAGGCCTGATTACTGGTTCTTTTGTTTTTCTTTTCTTAAATCTAATAGAAATAAAACAGCAGAATGTCGTGTTTTAATGGTTGCAGCTACGCCTACTCGATCTATATAAAATAAATATTTACATTAGCGACCAAAGCTAAGAATGAAATGTTCTACCTATCACATGTCCAGTGACAAAATAATGCTTCCTCTACCAACGGTCTCTAAATATCTCTGTTTCGCACCAGCTACCTGCACCGTATACATGGATGTAACCTATTATCTCATGACATTACCTGATCTTATGTTACAAGGTTGCATCAAGAATCACGCGGCAACAAGAATGCACGCCCAACAAATGGCAATGCATAAGAAGAAGAATGGAAATGATTTTTCTTCGCTTCTATTGCGTACAATTTTTTTCTCCTCCTCTTCTCCCTTCTCTAAGATTTTGTGTTCATTTCGGAAGAATTCCCTTTGGGCATAGGCCCGCAGAAGATAAAAGGAAGCTTTCTCCGAAACACCGTCAATAGTCAAATTCTCAAACATCTTTTATTTCCACGTCTTGATCCATGTGTATACATCGTGTTTGAACACGGTCCTGTTTGCACTCAGGAGTACACAAACAACGCTGGTTGAGGTGCGCTGGAATAAAAACCTGCCGATCTTTCTTTCGAAACAACTAAAAAAAAAGGTGGGAGCCTGACGCTTAGGATGAAGAAAAAAGAAACACAAACACACAAAAGCACCCGCACACACTCGCGAACACAGTTTTATCTGTGCTGTTTGAAGAAAGACGCAAATGCGACAACCGTGACAACTTGTTGAAATTCTAAACATGTCGACATCCAGACAACATGCGGTCTGGCTTTTGTACAAAACGCAGGGTGTATTGAAAACACGCTTACTGACGATAAGTTTCCGAATGGTAGCTCAACAATCGAACGCCGAGTAAAAAGTAGCGATCTGCTCGCTGCAGGAGAAAAACTACAAAAATGAAAACTAATACATTAAAGAAACAAAAAAAAAAATTCGCGCTATCTTTGCGACTTCGTGCTTTACCTATGCAATTCTACGATTTTCTTATTTCGAAATGCGTCAGTCTCGTTGCGCAGGTGCCACCATGAAAAACTCTGTGTAGGGACATTCTGTACGCACCGGGCAAACGAATACCGCCAAATGGATAAAAAAAGAATAACCCAATATCAGAATACAAAAAACACCATAATTTAAAGGCTATGGAAGTGAGAAATATGCACTACGATCGCATCGAACGCAAGAAATTTGGCAGGCACACGAGACTGCTTGTGTATAGGAATGATAAAGCATTATACCTGTTTGTAGACCTCGGAAGGTCATGAACGCGCTCATTTTATACACTCAAGACGTGGGGCCACTTCCTACCCATTGGCGGCGCCATCGCGTTTCCAATGACGCAGGCTCTAGGCCACGCCTTTAGTCAGCTAGATGACTGTTCAACCAAATCTGAGCTTCTGCTTTATACAAAAGAAAAAGGCTGCAGACCCAAGGTTTGAAACCGGTCTCGGAAAGTGACATTCACCTGTTCACTCGGAGCGGTGACCCGATACCCAGGGTGGACACCATCAGAATCCTGGGTATGTTCATCGAATCAGGTGGCGGCAACAGCACTGCGTTGCGCAAGATTATTGCGAAGACTGACAATGCTTTTTACCTCGTGCGAACGGTCTCGAACAGACATCATGGCCTCAAGGAGGACAACCTGCTTCGGCTCATCAACGCCTTTGTGTTGTGTCACTTCACCTACACGGTGACCATGCACAACTGGCTCATGGCCGAGCGGGTAAAACTTAATGCCCTCATAAGAAAATTCGTCAAGAGAGCCCTCATCAAGAGAACCCGTCAGAACGCACACCGAGCACCTCCTTCGGCTCGGTATACACAACACCAAAAAGGAGATAGCCGAGGCTCAGGAACGGGCCCAGCTTACTCGGCTTTCCATCACGCCGGCCGGCAGGTGTATCCTCGAGGAAATTGGACTCGCACTCACCAAGAACTTGGCTGAAAACTCTAATTAAAAGATTAAATTATAGGGTTTTACATGCCAAAACCACTTTCTGATTATGAGGCACGCCGTAGTGGAGGACTCCAGTAGTTTCGACCACCTGGGGTTCTTTAACGTGCATCTAAATCTAAGAACACGGGTGTTTTCGCATTCCGCCACCCTAGGAATGCGGCCGCCGTGGCCGGGATTCGATCCCGCGACCTCGCGCTTAGCAGCCCAACACCATAGCCACTGAGAAGCCACGGCGGGTCCTGAAAACCCTCAAATCCCCAAAGAATTAGGGGAGAAGATCGTAGTCGCCCCTTTGCCCCGGAGCATTCATCCCGTTAACAACGAAGGTCGTCGCAACGCAAGAGCATTGAATATACTGAAGAAAATAAACAAGGACAAGATCGCAGCAAGCTTCGGTGACACAGCTGTATACCGAGACGGCAAGACTTTTGCGGTTTCCTTCGTGGACACGCTGAACAATATCATCAACTGTGCTTCCGTCCGGACGACGAACCCCGAGGTGGCCGAGCAAGTGGCCATTGCATTCGCCATGCAATACGGTCGGTCAGAAAGGGTGTATAGCGGTTCAAGGGTGGCCATCAGGGCATTATAGAAAGGCCGGGTCGCCCGGCAGGTAATTAAATTTCTGAAAGGCGCCAAACACAGCGTCACCTCCATACACTCCATCCTTTGGTTCCCTGGCCAAGTCGGGGTGATTGAGGGAGTTCCTCTGAAGCTCAAGGAGTCTGCCCACGAGGCTGCTCGTGGCTTTACCGGCCGCGCTGCCATTAGATCGGGCGACTCTCTCCCCGGACAAAAAGACGTTCCTACCACGCACCATGAACTTACTAAATTCTGTTACATAGAGAGAAGGGTTTTCCCGGCGCCTCACTCCAAGCTAAGCATGCCGCAGGCGGTCACGCTCAGACTCTTGCAAACGAACTCCTAGCCAAATCCGGCGTCCCTTAGCAGCGTATATACCGAGATTTATCCGAACTGTTCTTGCATGGCCTGTGGTGAGGTTCCTGCTTTTCCTCGTATGCTCTGGGAGTGCGGGTCGCTGGGCCCGAATTTAACCATGGAAGACTGGGATGCGCTCCTGCGAAGTTCAGTCTTTGTGGACCAAATTCTGGCCGTTCAGCGCCCCCGCGATCGGGCCGGCAGGCTAGATCTGGCAGTCCCGTCGTGGGGCTAGCAGGTTGCGCGTTTTATCGCGTTTTGCTGGACCCAATAAAGTTTAATCACTCACTCACTCACTCGCTCACTCGCTCACTCGCTCACTCACTCACTCACTCATTCACTCACTCACTCACTCACTCACTCACTCACTCACTCATTCACTCACTCTCTCACTCACTCACTCACTCACTCACTCACTCACTCACTCACTCACTCACTAGATGACTGTGTCGAGACGTGTGCCATAATGCACGCACAAGGCACTTTTCTGGTCAGCCAGAACCGTGGAGCCGCCGTCGCGTCGTGGGAAGCATGCTCGCCTCGTAACCCGGTGGGCACGAGTTCGATTTCAACCCAGACCAAAATGTACCAAAGCTTCTTTTTCAAAGCACTTTTCTTTCCGAGAAATTTGACCTCAGTCCAACCTTTCTTTTGAGTGCTTTTATCTTTGAGCCGTCGGCCATTTTTGGTACCACATTCCGGTCACGCCGGCTACGACGGATTTTTCAGTAATGGGGCATATAATGCTTTTGCATTAAAAGTTATCTTAAATTCGCCGATTTTATGCGCCGAAACCGCGATCTTATCACGAGGCACGTCGTCGCGGGCACATCGTATTATTTTGATCACCTGTGGTTGTTAATCGCGCCTGCAGATCAATGCACAGAGGCGATGGGGCATTCTGATCTCTACCGAATGCGGCTGCACCGGCTGGGATTGCAGCCGGATCCTCGATGTCAGCATCGCAACGACACAGCCACTAAGCTACCATGGCATGCCAATCGTTACAAAACGCACGCGCGGTCCTAGCCATGCTTGCTGACAGCACTAAGGTGGCCGTTGCGGTATTTTAGTATATTTACTACCGTCCGTGGTTATAAAAGTTCGAACGAAGAAACAAGTGTACAAGATTATGCAAGTAATGCAACCGGCAAAGCTGAAACCGGCTGTGTTTCCGGGAAAAGTAGTTACAGGCTCCCATGTAACATGAGCGTGTGTAATTGATAAAATGTAATTCAGGGTGCAATATTTGGCTGATGAATGCAAAAAAAATCCTAATAACAGGACTTTGTATCTACAAGGTACACAGACGAGATAATATAGCAGCTGTGTTTTCTCAATACCTAAGAAACGGCTTTGTTATTTTTTTCTGAAATAAACTGTAGTTTTATAGTATCTCGTTGTTGACAAGATTCACATTGCTTTGTAATAGAATTCAGACGCTTCTAAATAATACAAAATCCGGCTTTTATTATGTTTGTGTGTGCCAAGATGACATACCCAGGAGGTGGATGCCCAGCTAATACATGTCATAGGATGGAATAATATTTAAAGACAAGTGATCGCGAAAAGTCCATGTATAGTGTGTTTAACAATGAGACTAATAAGCACCCAAGAATAAACGAACTATCACAACGTATTTTGAGAGGCTCAAGGGGAGGTTTATCGGAACAAGGATCGCTTTAAGTGAATAACAGCGACTTAAAAAGAAATGTCACTGAAGCCGATGTTTCGGCTAGGTGACATTGTCGAAACCTTTGCTTTTGAGACATTCATTGTACCATGATTTTTAACGTATCATAGCTTGCATGGTCGACAACAGTTACAGAAACGTAATTAAATAATAACGGGAACGGGAATTCGGAACTCACGGGGGCATTAAAGTACAACGTTTATGACTTAGGTTTCGTTTCATAACTCGCCGCCCAAGAAATCATTTAATGAATTTACTCAATCAAGAAAATTGATACGCTTTTCGTAGAAATGAGCAGAGGGGGAACAGAAAAGTTCAAGTTCCAAACAAAAACACATTCTCAAAGCTGACATGAAACGATATCATCCCACATCTTCTACTGAAGGAAATTGTGAGTGAAATGTGTAATGCATGAGTTATACGAGAAGTTGTAGAAAACTACAAAAACTAAATAATAACTAGAAAGTGGATATCAAGGAACTACTCCGCCTCTCGAGTGCTTAAGGCAAGGCAAGCATTTTCTAGAAACATCGCGTTTCCTTTCAAATGCTTCTGGATTGATCACTGAGACGCAGCTGTTGCTGAAGGCAGCAGTCCTCGCGCCGGTCATGTATCTTGGATAGATGAAACATATGGGGGCGAATAGTGGCTACGACATGAACCAATTTTTGTTGCAACAAAGCAACATCTGGTTCTGAAATGGTACAGCCCCAGTTTTTAGAAGCATGCTGGACACGCCCCAGTTAAAAAAATATATGATAGAGAATTTCCGAAGATTCGAACATTTGTGTTGGCGAAAGTGTCTTTTCCTATATGTGTCGTCTTGTCGCAACAACACATAAGGCCTTGGTATCAAAGAGCACGTGGCTTATGGTGCAAGTTGATGCCGCCGTGTCAGAGTTAAACGTTGCGACGACAAAATAATAGTACGACAAAGAAATTTCCACTGTGACGTCGGCAGCAGGTGTTACAAGACAACGAAAAATGCTCGGAGATCTGCGCAATTTTAGCAGGTACAAGAGGTAGCTGAGAACAGCTGTCATAGGAGAAGCCAAAATGACGTCTCAGCTTACGCGTACTATTAATGGCCACGAGAGCAGAAATTTCTGGTCGAAATAAATATAAGCGCCAAGAAGCCGGAGGAAGACAGATATCAGGCATGTTGTTAGCAAAGGTAAGCCGGTCTATGGAAAACAGCAGATACGAACGGATTTCAACTACAATGGTATATTAGCGGTCAGCGCAGTCCACCATATAACATTTTTCCTAATACATTTTCTTTTCTGTTTACACAGTTTTGCAATTTTTTTTCTACCATGTTATTTGCTTCGTCGAAACTCCAACGTTACTGCCATAGTTATAAACGAAAATGCCAGACCACTGACCATTAATTTCACCGAAAGATATTCAATAGCGCCGAACATTAAGATCATTGCGAAACTTCGACCGATAAAAGAAAACCAGACAAAATAAGACCAACAAAAGAAATTCCAAGTGTGAAAGAATGGTTTAACGAGAAAGGTTCTGCATACTTCAGGCCATTTGCGCAAATGTCTCATGGCGCCATATGTCACGCTTAAGAGCCAGTCAAACAATGAGGCAACGAAATCTTCTGCACAAAGCGCACAAAAACTTCTGCACAAAGCGCGGCGTTCTTTTTTGTGTTTGTGTGCGGAAGGGTGAGGGAGCGATGTTTGCGTCTCACAAACTCCGATCTTCACTGTTTGTGAGCGTCGAGCGCACGTCTCTAAAAGCATTTCGAAGTACGCTTATGCAACGAGGAACCGCAGCAGGAAATGTTCCTATGTGTGCGCATGCATGTTCTCTCTCTCTCTCACACACACACACACACACACACACACACACACACACACACACACACACACACACACACACACACACGCACGCACGCACGCACGCA
Organism: Dermacentor variabilis; assembly: GCF_050947875.1. Classification (NCBI taxonomy): domain Eukaryota; kingdom Metazoa; phylum Arthropoda; class Arachnida; order Ixodida; family Ixodidae; genus Dermacentor; species Dermacentor variabilis. The sequence goes on from NC_134575.1 coordinate 47,411,407, forward strand.
CGCGCGCACGCACGCACACACGCACACACACACACGCACACACACACACACACGCACACACACACGCACGCACACACACACACACACACACACACGCATGCACGCACGCACACACACACACACACACACACGCACACACACGCACGCGCACACACACACACACACACACACACACACACACACACACACACACACACACACACACACACACACACACCCACACTGGGAGATAGAAATTGAGGCTGAGGTTGTTTGTGAGGTAGTTGGTTTGTAAAGTACTATTCTAGATTTCAGCGGGCATTACTTTTACAACACAAAAAAACAAGCACCAGTGTACCTAAATGTATTACCCTTTTCTGCGTGTGTCTGTTCAATCATGATTCCTTGTCCCTGTCCATTGGACGGCGATAAAAATGCGGTTGGTAGTGTGAAATGCGTCTTTTGAAAAGTTTTCGCTAAATTCTGCAGGGGGAAGAATTCACTCCTCCTAAAGTCAGTGAGACCCAAGGGAGACATACGCCAAGTGCCAAACGTGGATGCGCTGCTTCAAACAGCTCCATTCTATGAACAATGAAAGCTACAACGACAGTGGAAAAATACTACTAAGGAAACTTGAACAGAAATAATTCACTTTTCGACCCGAAGTTTAGTTTCCGTACGTAGGCGTGAGCGAGAGAAGCGATGGATGAAACTGAAATAGGATTTTCATGTCCCTGCCTTCTGTTTTCACTCTTTTTTTCTTACTTTTTAAAAGCTGCACGAGTTCATATTTCAAAGGGAGCCGTTGTTATAAAGGACGTATTGCCTGCTCAGACACGCAAATGCACATACTCGTGTGCCAAGAATTCATAGAAATTATTAGAATTTTATATTTTTCTGAGCTAGTATCGTTTTCTAGCCGTGTATCTTTTACTCGTCTACAGTGTGGTATACTGACAAAGGGAGCACGCAATCTGTATCGAACAGTAAATTAGAGATAAGTTGCGGGCTTAAGACCCGCAAGGAAATTTTTGTGAGGTGATGTGCTTGTTGAGCATTTTATTCCGACTGAGTAGAAGTAATTGCGCATCCTATTGCCTCTGTCGGCAAATGGCGTCTAGTTTAAAGGACCCCTCACCAGGAACCAATTCAAATTTGGACAGAATTGAAATTGTAGATGGTCGTCCAGTGGGCGTTTCCTCGCTGTACCTTTTGAAGGGATTTCGCGTGGGAGGAATCGAAACGGCGTCTCGACACGCTGCCAGGGGGCGAGCTTCTCTGGGAACATCGACACCCTCCTTTTTTTGCCTCGAATAGAGGCAACGAGGGATGTTACTTGCCTACCTTCTCCCATTCTGCACTTCTCGGACATATTATTTCGTAAAATTTAGTGTGAACCATACCTTTGAATAAATCGTGCAATTAAGAAGTTCGTATTGCGCATGAATTAGAAAAAAATCGGTATTAAAAATAGTGCTGCGCGTTTTGTGATGCGTATCACAATGCCCCTAAACGTGCACAAAATAAAGAAAATTTTCACCAGTCAATGAACCTACCCTTCAATTTTGCGGGAGCACATACTTTCTCCTGCTTGAAAATCATTAGACGCACCGTTAGAGATAGTCTGTGCAATGGGGAAGTACCGGGGATGAAGATAGCGGCTACAGCATCTGCATTGACATTGGGCGGAAGGAAGGAGGCGCTGAAGCTTTGACAATGACAAACTACATTTAGAAGCCGCCGATACGTATTCGTCCAAAGCCCAAACCATGTAGTTTCACACAGTAATTACTAGAGTGATTTATGGCGCTGTAGTCTACGAGAGCTGCAAGCTGGGTGGTTTAGCCAATGGGAACGATGGTTAGTACATGAATTTGCCTAAACTTCTTCCTTCTGGCTTCAAACGGATTCGTGACTTGGCGAACTTACCATTTTAGGCACCGTGCTGTTTTATTATTAATTAAATAAACGCCACTACAATTTTCCGATGGCAGGATTCTGGCAAAGGACCGATATGGAGGCCCCATATGGAGGCCATTAGCCCGATATGGAAGCCATTGAGCCACGGACGCATGCTTTGACAAGCGGTATAGAGCATCCCTATGAATTTCTGCGGGCAATCGTGCGCGTTATGACCTGGCTACCTCGACCGGCTTAACCACTGCAACTATGGTAGCGATTATGTGTGTTCATAGGGTCTTCTGCATTTATACATGTATAGATTGCTTTGAAATTTAGCGTAATGAAAGTGACATAAAGCGTAATAAGCAAAGCCACAAGAGTGCCTCAAGTCACTCGCGCGAAGATAGGACAAAACCATGCACTCACCATTACTGCAATGGTAACTAAATGATGGCCGCGCTACCACATTTCTTTCATTCACGGAACACGAGAGGTGGTAAAAACGGGCTTGCTTGGGAGATCGTCACAGTTTGCGTGATATTCTTTGATGTTGCTCATCTCTTTAAGTACAGCAGTCTCGCCTTGAAGTCTATTAGATTAGTAAGCAACGATTGCCAAGAATGGTGCGCAATATACGACAATTCCACAGTGAGGAGTTTCTGCCGCAATTTTTAAACCGAAGCTTTCTTGGCAAGCTTGACGCACTATTGCGCACGTATCTGCCCTCCAACTACATAGGCGTTTAACAGAATGATGACGTCATCTAGAAACGGTACAGTGATGGTATAGCAGTTTACGAGTTTACCGTTTCAAGCATGGAGTTCTACACCATAATAAATAAAGAGGGAGTTGTGGCGCTAGTGTACCTACGGGAGTTGCAAGCAGATCCATTGAGCCATCATGGGTAAACGATTGTTAGTACATTGATTTACCCTAAACTTCGTTCTTTTTGACTTCAAAAGTGTTTGCGGCTTTGAAATCTCGCGATTGTCAACAAAGTCTACGTTATTAATAATAAAATTAACGTAAATAACATTGTCCGACAGCAAAATTCGAATACGGCCCCTCTAGCACACAAGCCTGATTTTGAAACCACGACGTCATGGACGCATGCTTCGACAAGCGCCGCAGAACACTTATCTCGAGGGCAAGTTAGCGCTCATAGACTCGTGGTGCGATCCGATCAGCTGTTGCACTAGAAGATACCGACGCATCAGAAATACCACGAGTGCAACATGGTCCTACTAACCACTACAAAATTATATATATATATATATATATATATATATATATATATATATATATATATATATATATATATATATTACAATTTACTGCATGTATACATGTGTATATATATTAGCAAGCCTGTCTATATTTCACGGCACATAAAATCATTCCTTTGTATTTTCTAAAGTAAATTATATCTTAAAATTTCTGCTAGCTAATACTAGTATTTATACATTGAAAACCACACTCCATGTACACACAAACGTGGTTAATGAGCCAGTCACACCAAGAATGCTTCGCTTTATGTGAATGTCAGCAGGAGTTGAGTCTTCCTGTTTATTTTCTTATTCTTACTAATAGCCTCAATTAATTCGCCCAGTGTGTTCTACAGCATAGGTGCAAGAGTTGGTGCATGGTGGCGTCAAGGGGTAAGCCCAGTGCAGTCCTGGTGTCTGTGTGAAAGACATTGCTTTGGGTAGTATGGGCACAGCTGAGATTTCGCTAACGAAGGTGGTATGTTATGCGGCGAATCTTAAGATACTGTGCGATGTCAAGGGCGCATCTTTTAAAGATGGCGGCGTCGGTAGTTGGTGGTGCGACGTATCATGTGTGTGATCTGGTTGATTTTCTGTCATTGGATAATAATAATTGGATAAGTGCGTTTGCCGTTGATTGGGATGTTGAAATCAGTGATACGAAATTGGTTGATACATAATTTGCGGGAGTTATTCAGCTTTAGGCAGTGCTCTTTTCAGGGGGGTGATCTTTTTTTTTTTTTGTGGGTGCTAGTAGTAGTTTACGTTTTTCTTTTTACTGCCAATTGAAGGACGAGTTGGCACGGGTTGATTCTTTAAAACCGCCTAAAGAGAAAAGAAAACCCCTCTGGCATGAAAAGACAAGCTAACCCAATTGCCGTCCTTCAAGGTTTACTCGCTTCTAATAGAATGATATGTAACAACACACGGATAAAGAACCGACGTGAAACGTTATCCGTTAAAATAAAATAATGGCGGAAGAACTCGTCTCCCGATGGCTATTCATGGTCATGCGAATGACATTCGCTCAACATATCGACAGACCAGATTAATAAAGTCACGTTAATTCAACACGTGTAGTGGTGATTCGGACATTTTCATTGCTTTGACTTCAAGCCGATAACATCTCACTTTTCTATGGCACTTGGTTGCCCGGTCGTGAATGAGCCTGGGGGCAAGACGATGACTGGGCAACTCTGACGCCGTAACTATGCAGTGACAAAGAAGGAATTATACCCGTGGAGAGACAAAGGCGGTTTGACGACGACGGCATGACGACAGTGAGATGTCGACAATTTCATTATGTGAATGTGTAACGAAAGAACCGTGACCACGACGAAGACATGACGGTAATGAGAATACAGCAAAGATATGGCGAACATGGTGTGACGAAGATGGTATGACGACAACTGGAGGAAGAACGTGGAATGCCGAGGATGGCCAAGCCAAGCCGTCAGGAAGACGAAGGTATTACAAGGGCTGTATAGGTATTACAAGGGGTGTATATAGGTATTACAAGGGCATGATAGTCTCTGTCTGACGACGACGCAATGACGACGGTGGCGTGACAACGGCTGCATAATTCTGTTTGAACCACCACAGCATGAGTAGAATAAAATGGCTAACAAGAAATGTCATTGACAGATCGACGAAGATGGTATGACCACGATTATATGAGACTGAGTTGACGTTACTGTTTTGGAGTGTATCGTAATATCTACCTTGGGACCCTTTATGCAGTCGAGAGTGTGACATATTTATTGCAGATGGTGTGGTGTACATGAGTAATGCGTTGGGGCAGAGGCGTGAGCTTGGCCATTGCCACTTTGAGCAGGTCAATGATAGGATCGAGCCCTGTAAGGCACATCCATTCGGGAGGCGAGTGAGATGAGAGTGAATGCTAAGTGCAGCAAAGATGGCGGTGCACTCGGGCACGAAGGCGTGAATATTGTAGATGCGGGACCCGCAGAAAGAGGAAGCTACACAGTGCGACACGTGGTCGTGCGATTTTTGTCCAATGCTCCCTAGAGCCCACTGCTAAGATAAGATTACATTCGAGAATGTACGACAACATTATTGTCATCTTGCACGAGATCCTGTTGACCGACCAGCTTCGCTATAGAATCTGTGACAACACTCAAGGTTCTTTCGGATAGAGCAGGTGACTCCTCCGCCAAACGATGCTTAATAACAGTGATAACTTGGTTAAAACCAATCCCCTGCGAAAGGCAAAATAATATACGGGTCACAATGTTAGCTCATGCCGACCTCTGTGGCTTCCAATAAAAAGATACTTTGGCCTCCCTCTAGGCAATATAATTTGATATTCGTACGTCTTCAATTAAATAGTTCCCATCATATATTTTAACTCAAGATGCTCTACAAAATATAGCGTTTGAGCTAGATTTCTGTTTACAGTTTCTTTGCGGCCGCACACCATGCATATCGCAGCGACGGCCTGCTACACAGCTAGCCGCGGGTACGGGCCGTTAAAACAGTGGCGGCAGCTGTGTTCGTGCAAAGAACCAAGCCAATTGTCGCCTATTCAACCATACACATAAAGCTTTCGCTCATAATATATATATATATATATATATATATAGATTTATTTTTATTTTCAATACTGCTGCTCTCCTTCGAGAGCGTGGCAGTTGGGCTATATATATATATATATATATATATATATATCTATATATATATATATATATATATATATATATAGACAAAGAGAAGCCTGAGGGTGGGAGAGATATATAGAGGTTACGGAGAGGTGAAAGAAACAAAATGAAGAAAGGAAGCTACCGTCCACTAAGCTGCGTGCCTTCATGCAACTGTGCTAGGCGACGGGCTTGGTCTCCGACGTTGCCAAGAGCACTGAACACACAAATGTTTATTTGGCCCGCGAAGAAACAATTCTCCATGCATTGGGTGCGATGGAGACGCCCGTACTGCTAGCATTTCGCTACGCAGGACCCACATAATAGATATGCAACAACAACGACGTCATGTGCGCGAAAAAGCCGAAGCAGCCGTCGCGTCGAACTTGAGGCACATTTGGAAGTGCTGCCCCAATGACAGGCCACCAAAATAAATCTCCTGCCTTTGGCAGCTAGAACAAGGTCAGTTGTCTTTTTTTAGCGCGCTTCGTGTCACCTTATGTTTTGTTCCGCCATATATATTCCTTATTCTTGCAGGTGTCGCTAAGACCTACGTAACGCCGATGAACGGCTATGTTTTGTAACGTACGTATGAGCTTCTATGCAAGCTTCGCCACCAGGTGATACCGTTTAAACGAGTTAAGTATGATCCGTGTACTGCAGCAGAACTGCTCTTTCGCACTTCTCTAAGTACAGAAATAGTGTAGTTGTGGCAATGATAGGATGGCACATATCCAGTGTACTTATGGCACAGTCCGCTAAAGTATTCGCTTGAAGGAGGTTGAATGAAAAGCGACACATTACCGGTGCATTTGGGGCGCCGACTGCTGCAGCTTGGGGTTGCTGTCCTTGAGGAACCCTTCGTACGTGCGTTCGGTTCTGTTCAGCATCGGGGAAAAACTATAAAGCGTACTTTTTTGTCTCCGTTTAGCGGTAAATTCTCAGTGGCACACGCCTAGTTACTCATGTTGGTGTCATAGACTCGCATTGAAGAGTGGCACAAATCAGCAAGCACATTTCCAGTCACCCAAGTTGGCATCAAACAGTTTGTCGGAGTGTGGAACAGAGGGTCTGGCACATAGGGAGTGCTCCATAGCCCCCAATAGTTTCACTGAATCGCAGTACCTGTAGAGTCCGGCATCTACAGTATCTCATGTCGGTACGAAAGGGTTCGTTGAAGAGTGGTACATGTGTGCACATGGCCACGTGTTCAGCCACCAAATTTTCTTCGACGGCTGGTTCGCAGCCGTGTTCCGTCAACACAGCCACTCGATGTAATCAACCGAACATCGATTACTCATTGGACCAGTTAGGCGGGAAACGATTAGGTGCAAACATACGAAGCCCTCTGAAAGTGCGTGAAGTATCCTAAGAATGCCTAGCGCTTAAAAAATGACTTCGGCAGAACGCGTCTCACGAGGAATGTCGACGGCAATGCGTTTAGATTTCAATCAATACAGCGACACAACGTATTCCCACCGTCGAAATGAGTTATGTATGAGGGATATACTGCAGCGGGAATCCTATTTTCGCTTCACCTAAGAGCTCTAGCGCCACCTACAACCGCCACCCCGAAGCTTCTGCAGGACCTCCAAACGCATAGCGCTTTCGTGCGTGCGAACGCTTAAAAAACGTATCATGTGGCAACTTGGATCCTTTCTGGCGCTTGTTTCTGAACACGCTCCACCACCTGGCGGTGTAGCCGAGAAGTACGTTCGCGGACTCTGAGACGAGCAGTGTGGCATGCCGGTGCCGGCAAATGACGTGAATTGTTCCTTCGCTTGCCGCACACCAAGTGGCACATACTCAGTGACCCAATTTGGCGAAAGGTTCAAGAGTGGAAAAGACCCAGTGCACTCAAGACGCAGCTCGGTGAAGCGATGGAGCGAAAGACGGTCTTTGAACAGAGCCACATACTCCGTGAACTTTTGGCGACACCTGCTAAAGCGCCTGGTTGCTTTCCTTGAGGAACGCTTGTAACGAGGGTTCAATTTCACTCAGCATGTAAGAAATTTGATAGACATTGTTTTTTGCGAATGTAGAGTGATACACTCCCAGTTGTATGCTCACTGATGCTGCTCGCTCCATGCTGCATGCTCACCGGCCCTGGGAGGCAAAGCAGAAGGGCGGGTCTAAAAATTAATCTGCAGGAAACTAAAGTAGTGTTTAACAGTCTCGGAAGAGAACAGCAGTTTACGATAGGTAGCGAGGCACTGGAAGTGGTAGGGGAATACATCTACTTAGGACATGTAGTGACAGCGGATCGGTATCATGAAACTGAAACAATCGGAAGAATAAGAATGGGCTGGGGTGTGTTTGACAGGCATTCTAAGATCATGAACAGCAGGTTGCCATTATCCCTCAAGATAAAAGTGTATAACAGCAGTTTCTTACCAGTACTCATGTACGGGGCAGAAAGTTGGAGGGTTTCGAAAAGGTTCTACTTAAATTGAGGACGATGCAATGAGCTATGGAAAGAAGAGTGATGGGTGTAAGGTTAAGGGATAAGAAAAGAGCAGTTTGGGTGAGGGAAGAAACGCGAATTAATGACATCTTAGTTGAAATTAAAAAGAAGAAATGAGGGGGGGGGGCATGGGCAGGACATGTAATGAGGAAGGAAGGTAACCGATAGTCATTAAGGGTTACGGACTGGATTCCAGGGGAAGGGAAGCGCCCCAGGTGGCGGCAGAATGTTAGGTGGGCGGATTAGATCAAGAAGATTGCAGGGACAACATGACCACAATTAGTAAATGACCGGGTTAGTTGGAGAAGTATGGGAGAGGCGTTTGCCCTGCAGTGGGTGTAACGAGGCTGATGATCATGATGACACTCCCAGGGGCACGGATAGGTTTACCCAAGTTTGCGTTAAAGAGGCTCATGAAAGACCGCCGCACACCTGCTCACACATACGTAGTAACCTAAGTTGGCGTTAAGAATGTTCACTGAAAAATGGCCCAGACCGCGCGGCGCATATCCGGTTCACGAAGTATGCGCCACGGAATTTCTTCGGACGGCTGTATCCACCCACTACAGCATCTAGTGTAATACATGTCTGTATGAAATAGGTTCGTTCAAGAGGGTTACGTATGCACACATTGACGCATAGTCAGTGACCCAAGTTTTTTCCAACGCTTTGTTTCTTACCCTGTTTCTACAGCAAAGTGACCTGGTGCGCTATACTTTCGGCCACCAATTATCCAATCACCAGAGTAGGTGGGAAAACGGTTAGTTGCAAGCTTACATAGAAACACGCATATAAAGATACATAGAAAGCTACTAGTCTTCAGGAAAGTGGGTGAAGTACCCCAGGAATGATAACACCTTGAAACAATACAAAGATTCAAGGATACATAGACAGAAACATATATAGGAAGAAACACAGATAGGATCTCGGTCACTGGAAAGTGCGTGAAGTACCGAAGGAATACAAACACATTAAAGCAACTATCTAAATCGAGTTGCGGAAGTCTTCTGAAAAGTCATGTTTAGTTAAAGGTGTTGAATGGATTCCCGAACCATAATTTTAGCTGGAACCAAAGCTGAACCTGAACTGATATTCTCAGAACGTGCCTCAACCCGAACCGAACTTGAACCAAAAAGTGATAATGGTTACTGTTCCACTATGAAGCGGTTCAAGCATACAGGGTTCTTAGTAGCACACAGAGAACTCGATAGCATATATGACTGTTTAATTGATAAGTGATTCTTACAAATATTTACATATTCAGTCGGCGAAACCAGCTAGCAGGTTGTTACGATTCGCAAGATGCGTTGTGTGCGTGAATGGGAATAGAATAAGGCAGAGACCCTTGAATTTCTGAGCTAAACTATGCCAGTTAAATCCGATGGCGGGAACTTAGTTTCCGAAGCTGTGCAGAATCGCCGTTTTACCGCGAAGCTTTTAAGGGCTACTTCCGCCATGATCGTGTCCCTGTGTCGACACAAAACTCATACGTGGGCCGATCCCGAAGGCAGTGCGATGCCGGGCCGACCCGCGGTGGGAGTGGAATTCGCCATTAAGATACCCGCATGAAGCGCTCCACTGGAGACCTTCAGAGTGGAAGGGCACTGAGATTTCTGATGACGCTCCCAGTTCGGCTGTTGTTAATAAGCTTGCTACTATTAATAGACAAACCTAAAAAAAGGGTACCTGGAGAGCAAAAATGTTATCCCCAAGACGACATGAAGGCGAAATCCCAAGTGCCATTACGTTGAAGACGAACAGGTGGCGCACACATTCCCCTGATTTCGCTTACTGTACTTCGCTTATTCATCCCTCTTAATTCGAAAGATCGATGGTTCGAGTGTCTTAATTAACTATATCCTAATAACCATTTCATTAATCAACACTAAAGGCCGAGGTTACGACTCCGACCAAAGGTCGTGGGCTTGAGTACCGTAATTATATCCCAATTACTTGTTCCTGAATTACCATCGCCTTCATCAACACGAAATAACGTTAGTTTCACTCCCGTCAAAAGGGGTGGGTTCGAGTGCTCTAACTCCATTTTAACTCTGTCTTAACGGTTTAGCGAGGCGGGCCACTCCGTCATTTCTAGATCGAAAGCTCTACACCTCCAGGTATAACTTCCAAGGACCTACAGCCGACGACGCGCAATTGTGACGTAGTGACGTCACGTCACGTGATTTGCTGCGGAGAGGCGTCGCAGCTGCGCTCGGTCGAACCTCGCCTCTGTGCACCACGTGACAAGGCGAGGGAATCAAAAGCTCAGTATAATCTGAAGTAGCGTGAGCGCGCGCACACATTACGTCCCTTTGGTGAGAACAACAGCGTCTCTAATTCGACCGATGGTTCGAAGCAGTGGCACAGCCAACGTAACCGGACGCTGCCAACACGCTGCGACGCATTCGGCGTCGAGCGACGCTCGCCCGTGAGCCGATAACGTCGGACTATAAACGCGTTAAGAGGAATCTTTAGCTCGGGCCCAACTCCGACGCGGCCTATTCAAATACATGCAAAACGCAAAAACGTTTTTCTGAGATAACCCCTGGACTGATTTTAATGAAATTTGTTGCATTTTAGAGAGAAAGCTAAATTTTAGCGTTCTTGGAAGCGGAATTTCGATTTAGGGCTAGAATTTTGTTTAACACATTTTCAAATATATGGCGGTTTGAAAAAAAAAAAACTACAAGCACAAAGTTTACAAATTCATAGTTCTGCATCAAGAAGAGATATCGCGGTTCTATAAACGGCATCTATTACATCATTCATCATCATCATCATCAGCCTGGTTACGCCCACTGCAGGGCAAAGGCCTCTCCCATACTTCTCCAACAACCCCGGTCATGTACTAATTGTGGCCATGCCATGCCTGCAAACTTGAAAGCTCTGAAAGCGGACAAATTCCATATGCCATTTTACTTCTTACGTGAGTTTCTTACGTTGTTTACAAAGGTTCTGCAAAAGGTGTACTTCCATATTAGAAACTTTTTTATAATAATGCGTAGCATATCAATTTTTTCCGCTTTAGATGTACTATTATATGCAATTCACAGAATTGTATGACCGCTTTGTGTTGTTGAGTTACGTAGTTGTAAATTTGATAGTTTCATTTTTTCGAGAAGTTTCGAGTTTTCCAATTTTTTTTAAAAAACATGGCAAGCTAACTAAAAAATTCGAAACTAACAGTCACTAAATTTTAAGCTTTCCTATTAAATGCAACAAACCTTGTCAAATTTGGTGCAGTGGTTGCCGAGAAAAACTAATTCTCCTTTTACGTTTATTTAGATAGGAGCAGCCGAGCTAAAGCTTCCTCTTAAGAGGTTTAGCTCGTGTGTCCTACCTAAATACATGTAAAAGGAGAATCCGTTTTTCTCGGCAACCACTGCATTAAGTTTGAGGAGACTTGCTCCCGTTTAAGAAAAACTTAGAATCTAGTTACTGTTGGTTTAGAAGTTTTTATTTCGGACGACAACTTTTTATTCAAAGTTGGCAGAAATCTCAAATTTTCAGAAAGCCAAGCTATCAAGTTTGCAACTGAAACTGAGCAATGAAAAATGATATCAAGATTCTGTGAATTGCATATAATAGCACATCTTAGTGGCACAAAATTGATGTGTTTCAAATGAAGCCCCCTACCGATGTAGCTCCGCAGGAAGAAGCACTGAAGAACCGTGGCTCACCATGTTCATTAACAGAGCTTTCGCTCATAGAAGTAGGTTCGAGCCACGTTGAATCGCAGCCATTGTTTTTTCTTTCCGTCGTCTTTTAAGCGTTGTTCAAGCGTGTTGAAATGGCTGGGTTACCTAGCCGCATTACGACGATGTTAAAACCATTCGTAAATAATTTCTTCATTTTCGTTTCTCCAGTACCATTATTACTTTTTTCATCTGTCGCGGCTCTCGACGCGGCCAGAGACAATAGATTGAGCAAAGGAAATCAATCCTGCACGAAGTGCACACACCCCGTCTAGCTAGTCGCAGACGCGTTTGCTATAGTTTAACGCAGGCATAACATTCCTGATGCGTTAGCGACTTGGTTAAATAGGCTTCTGCGATGCGTGTGGCCGCTGGACGTGCCAGTAAGAAGCTGCATGTGTCACCCTGCGTACGTGGCTCGTGGCTTTTCAGGTGAGCGTGGCGGCCCGTTTCACTATTGTTACCTTCCGTTCTCGTTTAAACGCTGTTCAAGCCTGTTGAACTGTCTAGGGTACCTAGCCAATTTCAAGGTTGCCTGCTTATGTGTGGCTCCTAACGACGATCTTAGAACCATTTGTAAATCCTTTGTTCCATTTCCTTTTCACCCTTTTAAACCCGTCTATCGCGGATAATTGAATAGAATTTTTAGGCAAGTAGAGTCCACTTGACTGGTCTTCTGCGCCTTAATGGGGCCTCACCGCCGACAGGGTTATCTGACTGACCTATCTTGCATGATCGGTTGCTGTAGCCAGAAGTTGAAGTGCTTTTTCTTTCCTTCTTTTGTAGCTATGTGTTTTTGAACTGTTCCATTTGTAGCTATGGGACTGAGGTGGTGGGGTGGAGCAGAAGTGGAACATCGGGTTTCTACCTTGAAGGTTGTAAGTTCAAATCCTGCCCCAGTGCACCGCATCTCCAGGCTTGCAGTGACGCCTGACACCGGCGAAAAAATGCCAAGAGAAGGTGAGGCTATACTAGACCGATAGTAACTAAATTAGGAAGGCTTACTATGTTTCAACAAACACACTCCCTCGCCATAACAGAAATTGGACTCCCTGGTGCCGTATTCGGCTGCTACTTCCCGCATGGTTCCTACAATTAGCAAATGTCCAAGTCCCAAGTCCCTAACGGTTGGGTAGCACCAGAACAAGGCGGCGGTCAGACCTGCGACATGGTATAGGGTGCTAAGAATCTCTGGACCCGGAGAGGCCGCCACTGGAAACTTAACCTGGCAACATTCAACACATGAACCCTCTTGAGTGAAGCTAGCTTAGCAGGATTCCTTGTTGAAATATCAGGCATTGCGGGTATATTATTGACCTTGATGAGGCAAGGAGAGTTCGAGAGGCTTATACACTGCTGACTAACGCCCACGTCCTCTGCTGCAGAGGGCATTCAGTTAAAAGGCAATACGAGGTAGGACTCCTAATCAACAAATACCTAGCGGACAACATTGACAAACTCTACAGCACTATTGAGATAGCAGCAGATGTCGTAATAAAGCTGAATAGGAGGCATAGAATAAAGCCAGCACAACACTAATCTCCAACCTTTAGTCACGATGATGAAGAAATTGAACAGTTTCATGAAGATGTTGTATTCGTAATGAGAAAAGTGTAAACTCAGTACACGGTAGTCATGCACGATTTCGATGCAAAAGTGGGGCAAAGCAGCCTGGTGAATACGCAAGTGGCAACTACGGCATCGCTCAGGGAACACTAGAGGAGAGGCGCTGGTAGAACTCGCGGTCAGGAATAAGATCCGAATAATGAAAACCTACGCTTCTTCAGGTAGCGTAGAAATAGGAAGTGGGCCTGGAACAGCCCTAAGGGAGAAAAAAAAATTAAATACATTTCATACTGTCTGCCGATCCCAGCATATTGCCGGAAGTTGGAATGTTAGGTAGGGTAAAGTGCAGTGACCATATGTTAGTGAGGGCTAAGATTCCCCTCAAGATGAGGGGAGATTCCCCTCCCCTCATCTCTGCAAAGTACCATAGAATTTTCTGCTAGCTATGAAAAACTTTATATTAAACGACAGTTTGAGATACACCTGTCTGAAAAGCCCGAGTGGCCTAGAAGTAGACACAAATGTTTATGGCACAAAGCCAAGTTCCCATGTTTCTAGTCATGAAAATAGAACAAAAATTAAGCTCTTCCTACGGCAGTAGTCCGTGAAAGAATTGACCCTAGGAAGGCTTTTGGGAAATAGTGTGAACGCAGAAAGCAAGGGAAAAAACTTATCACATTAGCGAGCTTAAGTATTAAAATGTTTTCGCCTTGTTTTACTGCGGAGAAGGGCCTTACATACATGTTAAGGTAGCGAACGCAGTTACATTGCCGGCTGCTATACGACTTGCTAAGCACAGACAGCTTGCGGAAAATTGGAGCAAAGTTCTTTTTTTTTTGAACGCGTAGCATACATTGGCTAGGTCTCCAGGTATTCGTGTGTGTTAAAAACACGAGAACGAATGGCTCGATCTGTGTCCGGCAACGTGCATTTCAGCTGCTTTCGTGCGTTTTACGAAACAAACCACCCGGTGCGGTTACGGTTCCGACTTGAAAACGCGAAATGTCTTTACGAAAATGCCAAATGTTGTTATGGCAACGGCAGGGGTGCTACTCCGTTTCAGACATCTGGTGCAGCGCTGTGGAGTCTAGAGAGACTTTTTGCAGTGGCTGCGTTCGCACTTACATATAGTTCGACGTTCTGGATCGCAATTCTGCGAAACTGTTCTTCATACATGCTTAGTGTTGGATGAAAGAAAGTTTTCATGCTCAGAAACAAACTGTGTTGTACGGCTACCTGACGCGTTGTTTTCGATCAATTTGTTTTTCGTTGCGTTTCTTTTCGTTTTTCTTTAAATTTCTTTACTGACAGCCTGTCGTGGCAGCGCGCTCGCGCGAGCAAACGCCTTTGCCGCGCAGTGAAGCACTGATTAAACGTGCGTAGAGTTACATTTTCATCACCAAACTTCTTACGCAGCTTCCACAGCGTTGCACCTGATGACTAAAACTGGATATAGACACGCGTCTGCTACATTTTACATTTCACAACCCAGGTACAAAACAGGCAGGCACATAAAGCTTGACGCCTGTTACAGAGGACTGTCTCGACGACGAGACAAGACCGTGTGATCGATCGCGTCTGTTTGGGACGCGATCGAGTTTCAAATCATTCAAGCACGTGTCGCACATTAGCACACATTGATCCGTGTAAAATATTCTTGCACTCAATGACAATGACGCCATTCGACTATGGAAATTGTATAAAGAATAGCGGGACGAAGAAGGAGCAAGAAACAAATTGGGACAGGAACTACCTATGTCCAGTGAAGCTGACGTCAGCTTTACTGAATGTAGGGAGAGAGAACCATCCACGACGATTATCTAGATCATGCGAAGCATTACAGCAAGATATAAACGGTGCAAATGTGTGGAAAGGCTGGCGTCGTTGGTACGATGATGATATGACTAAATGACTACATGAATACCATGAAATGACGACTCCGGAGTGACGACGATGGTATTGCGTCGAGATTTCGATTAAGTGGCGACGACAGCGCTTGCAACGTGATGCCAATACTGGAGTGATGCCGATGAGATGACGATGGTAAATTATTACTATGATAGGACGACGACTGTATGACAATGACGGCATTCCGAACATGGCATGATGACAAAGAGATGACGAAGGTGGATGCACAACATAGGTATGACGACAATGGGTCCGCCACAGGCAATCGCTACAACAAAACGATGGCGATGGAACGACTACGATTGCATGACCGCGTCTATATGATGGCCGCGCGATGTAGACAGCGCCTAGATCACGATGGAAATATGACAACGTTATTACGACGACGGCCCAGATATGACCTGATGACGACGATATGACAAGGAAGTTAAAGCAGCACAGGAAAAATTGCGGCTACATAACGATTACATGAAGACGAAGAATGATCACCGTGCCTTGAAGGCAATGAAATGAAGATGACGGAGCGCCGGCGACACCTTGTCAACCTATTTGCCGCCAACTTGGGCAATTGATCATGCGCCGCTGGGTGTGCGCCGCCCTTCAAACACACAAAAAAAGATATGTTAAAATTTATTCGGCTCTGTGCGGCATCGAACCCGGATCACATATATTCGAAAATTCTTGCCCTAACTTAAATTGACAAGCGCCGCACGCGGACTTTTGGGTGGCACCGCTAGATGGCGCTGCCTGTTCAAAGTAGAGAGGTTCCCAGCTGCAGTACGTACACGCCTCATAGATAACGCGCTTTGTTAGTGACAATACGCGCGCCGCAACACTGCGTTAATGGTTATCGCTTCAGCGCCGGAAGTCATCCATAAGTGGTTTCTGCAAGAAGTTTTTTGTTTATATAGACCAGATATCGCATGGTGCATGTTAGGGGAAGCCTTAA
Organism: Dermacentor variabilis; assembly: GCF_050947875.1. Classification (NCBI taxonomy): domain Eukaryota; kingdom Metazoa; phylum Arthropoda; class Arachnida; order Ixodida; family Ixodidae; genus Dermacentor; species Dermacentor variabilis. The sequence goes on from NC_134575.1 coordinate 47,427,792, forward strand.
TAGATAGCATTTGTTTCCTCTTACTAGGCAATAAGTGGTTGGTAGGTTGATCCTACCTCGCTTTGGGTTCCCTTGATAAGGAAATGGCATGATCGATCTGTAGCAGGGTCCCCCAGTGCCACAGCTCCATCCTCTGTCTGTTAAGCCACAGACACTCGAATGGAACGCGAGAATAACAGCCTTACCACATTCCCTACTAGGTGCAAGCCAGCGCTTTTAGCTTATTGGTGCGTGGTCTGCGTGGCATAGCGAGAATTTTTTTTTTACCTCGTTTGAGGGTGCGCCAGACTCCTCCGATCCTCCTTGAGGTGACTTACGCTTTGAGGTGCTATGTGAGACTGCATCGCAATATGGCCTCGAGTGTGGGCGTAATGGACTAGGTCCTAACCTTTTTTTGTCGGAGTACAACTAGCGAGTTGTCGTCAAGCCCCCCGTGTTGCCGTTGTCGTGCCTGGCTTTGCCGTTATTGTCTCACGCACACTCACGTCAGAAATGCCATTGCTCGAACCACACTGCCACGTGGCGCTTTCTGGTAGCACTTTGAGGAAACAACAAATTCTTTTATATGGCTAGTCAAGTTAAACATGCTTCACGTCATGATACTTCTCACAGAGTGTGGCATCTGTCTCATGTGTGATGCAACGCAGAAACTTTAAAACTACGTCAAAATACTGATCGCTGCTTGCACTCTGCATTCCTCAATGGGCTTCAGGTTTGCTTCACTGTTTCGCGCGCCAAGCCTCCGTTAGAGGTAGTGGCGTGTGATGAGTGGGTGCGTGGACGTTAGGCCGAGAACGATCGTATAAGTAGGAGAAGTTGAAGTTTAATATTCGCTTAACAGAACATAGAGAAATCAGAGTTAGTTATAAAGGTGTATAAAGGTAGTTCCTTGCAGCGCTCTGGATGTTTCAGGAATCCATAGCCAACAGGCACAGCGAAAGCCCCTCTACATGTGTTGATCCGCACAGCGTCGACTGTTAAGCGCATGCTCGCCGTCATATCGATAAACGCGCTCCTGTGGTGCGTTGATGGAGCAAATGTTTTGGCACTGTAACAAAAGCCGAGTCTACATGAATGCGACAGTGTGGTCTAGCGTAATCCATACTCTTTCCCAGCAGTTCACCGCAGCCTCCTTAGCGTAAGGGATTGTCGTTATGGCATCCCGGAAAACTATTTTAGGGCGTATGGGCGAGGACGCAAAAAGGCACACAGGTGCCTTTGTTTTTCATCTGCACCTTCGGATCTGAGCTGGCGAGTTGTGCCTCCCATTGCTCCAGTATGTTGGTTAAATTATGCCTACTTAGTTAGTTATAATTTCACCAACACACTGGAGCATTGGGAGGCACAACTCGCCAGCTCAGATCCGAAGGTGCAGAAGGATCTTCTTGGTCACGTTCGGCTAGCGGCAGGAGCCAGTGGAGCCCTGGACATGGGGCGCCACCCATCAAGCTCCTAATCCCCTATCCCCCTTTCCTCAATTCAATAAAGTTAATTTGTCTCTCTCTCTCTCTCTCTCTCATGTGCATTATTGCATCCTCGTCTGTAAGCGCTACTATATTTTACGGCGCAGTTCACCTGCGCCGCATCGTCTGCGCGGCGTCTAGTTGGCGTTTTCTTGCCACCGTGATCACGTACCGCACTAAATCTGAGTAGTAAATAACGATGCAGTAAACAACTAGGCTTTTAAAGCATTCCACATCGTGAAAACATCACCAGTGTTAAGGCTGCGGCGTCATCTGCTAAGTCGAAATTGAACCACTTTCACCGCTTCGCATCGTTTATTAAGAATAGCAGCTTCGAAACAAACAGCTGGCCAGAAAAGTATCGACAAAACATTCCTAATGCTATGTCCTCAACGTAATCCTTGTTCAGCGAAATCTTTTATAGGGAGCGAGAAGGAGTAATGTTGAGCAGAATTATTTATAGTGAATGTTTTTATGATGTCTTACTCGTCGTTCAAAGCCTAGAAGAAATTGGTCAGTTTTCGGCTCATGATTGTCAGATTAGATCTTTTTGAGCAGTATTCGAAAGGGTGAGTAATCTGAGAGACAGAGAAATACTGACTTTAAGTGCTCTGAGAGAGGAGCTAATCCGTGCACCCAGCTAGCCACAAGATGTTCTGAGCCCACCGTATCCTACTTTACATACCCCTGGGTCAGAGTTTAACAAAGCAGCTGCCAAAGGGGAAAAATGAGTGGGAAAGTGGATAGCAGAGCGATTAGAAAGAGTGGGTGCGCCTAACAGGACTGGTATTTGGTGGTGTGGGCGCCGCAAGACCGGCATGTGGGACTGCACAGTGTTTTGTAGAAACGGCTTAAGGTCATGAGGGAGGGGAAAGAGTTGTCGGTCTTGAGCTGTAGTAACGTGACCACTTCAGGGCTGTCGGCGACAGTAAGGAGAAGTGGGTTTTTGCCGCAGTATGAAATGGCGTCGTTATAGTCGAGTATGTGAAGGAGTCTGATGCCCGAGGCGCATGACTCATTCACTGTCGACCGGTTGGCGAGTCCGCACGCAACCCCGGCGGCGAGTGCGTAACCACGCTCGTTGGCACAGACGCTCATGTCCGGGGCGCGTTTCGTATATTTTGAAGCTTGGGAAGGTGCGCGTGGGCAAGAAGTGCAGAGGACGCAAGCGGGAGGCACTACCAGAGGAGAATGAGTGATAGGATGCCTACGAGTCAGTGACTATGGTGATCAGGTCAGGTTGATGGGCGTAGGCGATGGAACATTGAGTTGACCCCATTTTCGCAACGCGCCATTCCCGGATGAGGAGTGGGTGGACGCATGCAGAGGGTACATGGTGCCCGTGACCACTAGACTCATTGCGTTGCGGTCATCGGCTGCACCCGGTTAGCGGAGGGGTGCACCGCTGGGTGCGCCCTCAAATGCGCACATCAGTGCTTGAGCACGCGCGCGTCGTCTTCCTTGTTCATGGGCTTTCCATCGGGGGAGAACAAGAACCAGCTTTCAGGACTGCGGCACGGGACTACAAAGACGAGCACGACTGCTTCTGCAATGCTTCTGCGCGGGAGTTGAAGCGGAATTACCACAGCCCAGAGGGCATAATGTTGACACCCAGTGCGTTTTGGTTGAATATCTCCATAGGGTACATATTTTTGACGGAATTAGGGCCACTCGAATGTCACTGCGGATGTGCAGAAGGAACGGCACACAGGTTATCAGTGGGAAATGTGGGGCGTAGAGTGCAGTTGAATGCAGATTTATGCGCACAAGACGAGGACACAGAAGAGGCTAAGCCACACAAGTGCAGGCTTACAGTGGTGTTTTATTTAGAAGACAGCAATCACATATACGACAAATTCTGTGGCACATCACGCGTATGCCACCTGCAGGAAATTCCTATCTTTATATAAGAGAAATAGCGCCTTCCTAGAAAGGGAGACAGACGGTTTTTACACACCGGTGCCACCACACCTGTCAATTGACTCCGCTTCGGTAATATCTTTACGCAAGAAATAACGCTTTAGAATATTACCGTAGGGGAGTACTGTATGAGTATGAAAAGTGAACAAACTTTTCCGACACATTATTTGGTAAAATTTAGTGTGCACCATAGTTTTAAATAAATCATGCAAAGGACATGTTCGTCTTACGCACGAAATAAAGAATTGGGATAAAAAAATAGTAGCGTGCGTATTGTGATGGGTCTCGCAATGCCCCTAAATCTGCACAAAATAAAAATATTTTTTCCCGCAAATTAATGACTCTACCATTCACTTTGGCGGGAATGCATACTTTCTCCTGTCTGAAAGTAATTAGGCGCACCATCAGATATTCTCTGTACGATAGGCAACCACCACAGCATCTCTATAGATACGGCAGTCTCGGCTTGAAGTCTATTAGCTTCGGAGGTAACGAATCCAAAGAATGGTACGCAATATATGAGAAATCCTCAGGCGGGAGGCTCTCTGCACTATTTAAAGCGAAGCTTTCTTGGCGATCTTGAGGCACTTTTTCGCACGTATATGGAAGGCAACGCCAAAGGCGTTTGACAGGAGGGTGACGTCATATAAGAGCGGTGTAACGAAGGTTACGAGTTTACCGCTTCAAGCATGGAATTTCATACCACAATTACTTGAGGGAGCGGCGGCTCTAGGTCCTACGGGAGCTTGCTCTTGTACTTTTAACTTTTTTCTCTCTTCCTATTGTTTCCTCTGTTCTTAGAGAGCAAGACTGTGTCATTCGGGCCCTAGCACTGCCCAAAAGCATCATTGCTTTGGCGGGCTGAAAAAATATTTGATTGTATGTTTTAATTACTAATAAACAAAGAAAGAAAGAAAGAAAAGAAAGCTGCAAGCAGATCCATTGAACCAGCCTCGGTATGAGGGTTAGTGCAATGATTTCACCTAAACTTCCTTCCTTTTGAATTCAACCTGCTTTGTGACTTTACAATCTCGTAATTTTCAACTGAGTCTGCCTTATTGTTAATAAAATAAACATAAACAATATTGTCCGACAGCAGAATTCGTTCACGGCCGCTATAGCACACACGCCTGATAATAAAACTATTATGACATGGAAGCGTGCTTCGACAAGCGGCACGGAACGCCTTCTCTAGAGGGCAACTAAGCGCCTTGAAACCCTTGGGGCGGCCCGCTTGGTAGTTGCACTAGAACATAGCGATGCGTAGGAAACACACGACTACCACAGGTCCCTATAGATCACCATGAAATAGTATATATATATATATATATATATATATATATATATATATATATGTACAGTGAAGTAGACGCGCGTATGAAGCGGTTTATTGACGTTTCGGCCGGGGTCCGGCCTTAAGGCCGTTTCGGCCGGGGTCCGGCCTTAAGGCCGGACCCCGGCCGAAACGTCAATAAACCGCTTCATACGCGCGTCTACTTCACTGTGAATATTTACCCGGACCCAGAACTGCTTTTCTTCTGGTTTATATATATATATATATATATATATATATATATATATATGTGTGGTGTGCTGCCTGTAACTATGTGTATATAATACCCAGCCTGTCTATAATTCACAGCAAATAAAATCATTTCATGGTAGTTTCTAAATGCATTGTTATCCTAATGTCTCTACTCCTTAATACTAGTATCTATAGTTCGAAAACACCACTTCATATCCAATCAAACGTGGTTTGTGACCCACTCACAACAAGAATGCCTTGCTTTATGCAGATGTCAGCTGGAGTTGAGTCTGCCTGTTTAGTTCTTATTGTTCCTAATGGCCTCAATTAGTTCGCCAATTGTGTTCTGCGAGCGTAAGTGCAGGAGTTTGTGTATGGTGTCGTATGGTGTATGTTGCATAGCGCAGCCCTGGTGCATGTGTGGAAAGCATTCCTCTGGGTGCTGTATGGCGAGCATAGCGTGATGAAGAGGGTGGGGCGACAGTTGGAGGGAGAAACTGGAATGACGAGGTTGATTGACCCAACCACTTCGGCAAGACGATGACGGTATTGCAACGGCCGCACAATAACCTCTGTCTGACGACGATGCAACGACGATGGTGGCGTGAATACGGCTACATATTTCCCTTTGGACCACCACAGCATGATTACAATAAAATGCCTAATAAGGAATGCCGCTGATAGATAGACGAAGGTGGTATGACCGCGAGGGGATGATGACAGTAAATAGACGTTACTGTCTTGGAGTATATTCTGATATGTCCTTGGGACCTTTCGAGTTGTTGATAGCGTGACATCTTCATTGCAGAGGGTGTGGGGTACATGAGTAGTGCATTGGGTCAGAGGCGAGAGCTTGGCTATTGCCACTTTGAGCAGGTCAGTGATAGGATCGAGCCCTGTGAGTTAAATCCATTCGTGAGGCGAGTGAGATGGGATTGAATGCTAATTGCGCCAAAGATGCGGTGTACTCGGACACGAAGGCGTGAATATTGTAGGTTCGGGAACTGCAGTAAGACAAAGCTACATTGTGAAACACGTAGTCATGGGATTCTTCTTCCAGTGCTCCCTAGAGCCCAGTGCTAAGAGAAGATTACATTCGACAACGCACGATAACATTATCTAATCGTGCACGAGAACGTTTTCGACGGACCCATTTTGCTATAGTATCTGTGATAGCATTCAGAGTGTTTTCCGATAGACTAGCTGTGTCCTGCGCCGAACAATGCTTATTAACAGTGATAATCGAGGGAAAAGCAGTCACCTTTAAAACGCAAAGTAATTTACGGGTGCCAATGTTAGCTCATTACGACCTCTCTGCCCTTCAATAAGATATTGCTTCGTCGTCTCTCTAGGCAACATAATTTGACATTGGTACGTCTTTCATTAAATATTTCCCATTATAAAAAATAACTGAAGATGCCCTACGAAATACAGTGCTCAAGTTAAATTTCTGTTTACAATTCTTTGGCAGCTGCATACCATACATATCGCAGCGGCGGCCTTCTACAGAGCTAGTCGTTGGGTACCGGCCGTTTAAACTTTGACGGCAGCTGTGTTTTCGTGAAGAAACGAGCCCATTGTCGTCTATCGAACAATAAAACTTTCGCTCACGTAAGAAAAAAAAATATATGTACAGATAGAGGAAGACAAGAGTGAGAGAGGAAGAGACAAATACAGGATATGCAGAGGTGAAATAAATAAAGTGAAGAAAGGAAGCTACCGCCCACTAAGCTGCATGCCTTCATGCAGCTGTGCTGGCCGACGAGCATGGTGTCCGACGTTGCCAAGAGCACTGAACACACAAAGGTTTCTTTGGCTCGCAAAGCCAAAGAAACCTTTGGCTTTGCCTAATGGCATAGAATTTCACAAGGAGGCCAAGGCTATAACACACTCGATGAATGCCTCACATAAAAAGAACATCGCGGCTGCTAAACACGCTAACCTGGGAACGACTTCACTTGCTTTTAATTTCCTAAGCATGCGGAAACTGTGCTAAAGCTAAGACCATAATGCATCTACTGTAGGTGTTGAAATGTGAAATGCATGACCTGGCTTCCTCAGTCCTACAAAGTTCACATCGTCAGTTTCGTACAAGACGCTAAGCAAACACGCTTCCAATGGCTCGAAGGCATTTGAAAGCCACCCCATAGGGGCCCCCTTTCCATATAAAGCTTCGCAGTTCAAGGAGACTTTGTCCGGGTTCGAAGATCGAACCGGACACCATGCCCTTTCCACGGCAACCACTCTGCGAATTCAGTAAACGTCGAAGGTAGCATTGACACAGAGATGGAGGTGAGGGGCGACTGAAAGTATAAGAACTATTAGTGAGCAAGCAATCAATGCTTAGAGAAGTTGACTCTCGGGTAGAAACTACTTCCAAGCGAAGTTAGCCAGAAGAGAAACATTACTAATTTAGATCCGTCATTCTTTAGAGTGCCACTCTAAACAGGCTACTTTGACTTCTACGTACGTGTCATGATTTCCTGCGAGAGCGACCAAATTCATTATACAGCTGGAAATAAATGCAGGAACCGAGAGAGATCAAAATAACAGCCTAAGAAGAAGGTGCCCTTCACCCAAAAGTCCCCTAATCAACATCCATTTTTTTTGCCTATTTTCAAGCAGTGGCCCAGATCTGCCACTTTCTTGAAATGAAATTTCATTGAATAATTTATTTCCATGAGCTTGAAAATGGCGGGCAGCTTTTGCATTATGGCTATTGCATTGCGCTTTTTTTAGTACAGTCCTTGTCTTTTGTCCACTGCGTTAGCGTAATTGAACTTTGGCATAAATTCCGTTATCGACTCAAAGTTCATTGCTGATGAGCCAACCAGCGACTCTTGCAGTATTCAAAAGAGCAGGAAGTCTTACCGCGTCCTGAGGATGTAAGCTTCGCTGTTGCAGAAAAGTTACTCAGGTTTTGAAAATTGAAGCTTGCACTACGGCTTCTTATTGTCAGCCGCATTGCGAAATTCTTCCAACTCCTGGACTTACATTGAACTAATTTGCTTAAGAGTCACCTTTAGCTCGCACCGCACTTAAATTTATGTGGATGTAAGAATACTGTCATTGGGTAACTGTTGATTCAAGGGAAATAGCGTCGATTCTGGTGAAGAGAACATAAATTCATTGTATACAATTTCTAGGAAACAATGTTTTGAATCAGGGCCTTATCATTGTCCAATAGTTTCTGCGAATTTGGGTTTATAAAAAAGACTGAAGCCTGATGTTTAAAATTTATGATATTTCACCACAAACAGATATCAAAGTTATGCTAGTTGCATTTGTTAGAGCAACTAAAGTGGAGAAACTTCGAATACGAGTTATCACATTACATTACGTTTTTGAACTATTTATGAGGGTTTCTCCAGAGGCGCACTAAATCTGTGGCATCTTTCCATATCGTGAGTACAACAGGGAGTGAAAATTGGTTAGCACAGCATTCAATGATGTATAAATTTTGAGCACTCTAGATGTATCGACGGTTCAATTTGGAATTGGTAATTTCATATAGTACAAGTGCCTAGTTGCAAATCAGATCCATCAGTTTCTTGGGTTCGCAGCTTTCAACGCACTTTTCAAAAGAATCAATAGGCCTAATGAAAATTATTCTGCCTATATTGGTAGATTCTCCACTTTTCTCATTATTGCAACAAGTCGTACAATTTTTTTTGCAGCAAATGCTATGCAAAATAACTTTTTTGTGGTTACTATGTCATTAGTGTGCAGCTCCGTATGCAAATATCTCTCTCGAAAACGACAGGTAGAAATCTTATTTTACGGGTTTTCAAAGTATGGGTTCATTTGGCTTGTGTACAGAACTTCTATTTGACCATTTTGCAAGAGTTTGCACCCGAAACACATATGAACCTTTGGAAAGCAGGCTATTTTTGCAGAACCAAATATCTAATTCGTTTACTGGTGAATGCAGCAAAAGAAAACATGCTCATAACAAAGACAACGCTGGGCAAGATCTATTATCGCCTGTTTTTCGCGTTTCCGACACGCAAGCTGGTTTCAACGCTGCGACTTGTCATCAGTACGAAGAATCAGAGCTGAAACAATTGAGCGCAATCTGTGTGAGAATACAGCAGGTCAACATCGATTCCTTGTGCTTGTGTATGCGTGCTCAGATGTTTCCGCGATACCGATACCGAGCACAGCTGGCACGTTGCTTGGAAATTAAAGAGGCCCGAAGTCGACAACCATATTTTGGTGAGAATACAACCAAATGGTATCATTTTGCAAATGTTTCTGTGATATATTGAGGGCATCAGTGCGCGTGTTCGAAAAAAAGGTTCTTTTTCCAGAGATGTTGGTAAACCCTCCGTGGTTGCTTAGTGGCTACGCTGTTGGGCTACTAACCGCGAGGTCGCGGGATCGCATCCCGACCATGACGGCCGGATATCGATGGAGGCTAAATGCAAAAACATCCATATACTTAGTTTTAGGTGTACGTTAAAGAACCCAAGGTGGTCAAAATTTCCGGAGTCCCCGCTACGGCGCTCCTCAGAATCAGAACGTGGTTTCGGCTAGTGAAAGCCCATAATTTGACTTTTAATTTAAGCTGTTGTTAAGAGCAGACACCAGTCAACCCTGATGTGCGATGCATTATTAGAAAATGGGCCCGACTTTTCATATTTAGGCTCGGCTAAGGACAGAATGATGTGGTATGCTTTGCTACTATCGTTATTGTGCTAAACAGAAGGTCACGGCTGCAATAAAAACACGAGCTTCAGTTTGACGCAACCACCATCATAAGCCCGGCCGTGTAATGATGCCGGTTGGCAGTTGCCAACCGGCATCATTAGGTGCGGCATCATCATCATGTTTAGGTGCGGTGCGCAAACTGCGTAATTAGGCTGATAATGCGCATTCAAGGGCGAAGGTTGGTCTGATGATAAAGTGTGCCTAGTGGTACACGTGCATGTAGAAAAGGCGTGGTGAACATTCCTGTAACAATTACGAAAAACCATCTTGTAGATTCAGCTTCAGAGGAGAAAATAAAAAATAACTAATCTGTGTTATGTTTTTCGCCACCAAAGGAAGAAAAGCAACATATTGCAAATGCAATAGGAAAACCATCACAAGCGTCAGCCACAACCCTACTGATATTTCGAATAACACTTACATAGGTCCGTCACATATATAGCCATTGAATCGTGACCTTGAACAGCTGCTTTGTAAACGCCCAGAAATCGGAAATGGCTGTTTCGCCGTAGGGTTGGATTTACGAAGCATTTATTTCGGAGTTCTTTTTCTCATTCACCGTGCCCCTTGGCTAGCAAAATGTCCGACCATGCAATTGGCTGACATCTGTTCTTCTCAATAGTACTAGCGTAAAAAGTTTCTTTGCGAATATGTGTCATGGTATTGCTGTGTAATAGACGCACTTAATATCGAAGAACAAAGACGCCAGTTTCTCTGTTTATTTCAGTTCACCAAGAAGATGGTAACACAACGAGCGCCAGCCTTCGGCCTTCTTTTTGCTCTCGTAAGAAACGTGTTTTAGAATTTTTGATTTTCCCTCAATTTAACCAAGCAGCGGGCGTTCTTTGATTATTGTTGGAGTGAAAAATATTAGTATTAGGCGAATATATAGTTAGACCAAAGGGCACAAGCTGACGCAGCGAGAGAGAGAGCATGGGAAATATTTACATCCTTGTTGTATTTTTCTTCTATAAGAAGCCTCCTTTCAAAAAGAGTTAGGACTTGTAGGTGATGCCGGGTGCTCTTTCCATTGCACATAATAAATGCTCACAAGTTACTCAAAAGAAAGAAGCATAAAAGAAAACAAAAAAATGTCCATTCTTTGTTGTTCAAGAAAGACGAAAGTCTATAGCAGAGACTTACCGTGTTCTTCACGAGCACCATATTACACGCGTAATACTAGCAAACTGAGTTATAAAAGCTACGGAAATGCTGAAGAATATCAACAAAACGCTGAAGCCAGAATGTGTAAAAATTTTGAAGAAAGTATGTACATAAAATATTTGGGCAACACCTATCTCACGATGGATGTCGATGGTAATGCGATTAGCTGCTTAGAATCGATGCAGCGACAGCGTAGATTCCCAGTTTCCTTGTGGTTGCGAAGAACGCCGGAGTGAAGGTGCATCATCAGAGTTGGAGTCAAGGAAACTGTAGAGCATCATGGGTGGGATTTTGCGAACAGGTCGACCTTGCAATTCAGCACAATGTGTTGGCTGGCTAGTTGGTGCGAATCCATGAATACTTATCCTGTCCTGTCGTCTTTCTTGTGTCGGTTGTTTTGCGCTAAACAAAGTATTCATGGACCTTGCAATTGTCCAGACAAGGTAAGCACAGTCCCTCGTGTAGTTGCCATGGAAAAACGACGGCTGGAAAAGCGAGTCTTGGGTGCTGTGTGACTGTGCACTCATACATGCAGTGTGATCGAACGTGTAAAAAGCTCCAACATGGGCGTTCTCCCATATCTATGGGGTCAATTGTGAATTGCAAGTATGCAAAATAAACCAATGCGTTTACTTCAACCGGCCGTCGTCATTTTCTAACCAACAAGCAATCCTCCCCGATATAGACGGACTACCGTGCAGCTCCACTTAGTCAGCTAGATGTGACGCCCCGGTATACCGCTGGCCAGTTACCAAGCTTCAGGTGCCCCTGTGGCATAGCCAAGGCACCCTCTCTGTCACGTCCAAGTCCGAACCATGAATCACAGAAGCAGATTTGAGCACTGGGTATGTTCCCGTGTCTATGTGCCTCTCTTCAATGAAACTTTTCCACCTAACCTGTATATGCTAAAATGTGCGCCATGCAAAAATCAATCTACTTGATGCCGGTTCGGGTCCTGGCATATGCGCAACTGCTTGGGCGGGCGTCGCTCTTCAATGCCGAAAAGAGTCATTTAAATATGTTTTTGCGGTACTGTGGTGAATTAGACCTGGATTATTCTATGTTTGGACAATTATCTGGGCATATATCACACGAGATGCCTCTCGGTGGTTGTAACACGGTGGGATGATGCAGTGTGTCAATGGTGGTCAACGTTGATATGCATCGTTAGATGGGTGCTGCCGCATTTGTTAATCACCAAAATAACTTATAACGCTTCGCATACAGCTGCTAGCATTAAGCGCTGGAAAGTCCCGACTGGAAAAAGAATGTAGCGGTCAATGCTTTGAAATTTCTCATGTTAATTCTCGTGGGACCATTGATCGTTCCCAGTTCTTCACCAGCGGTTTTTCTAATTTCTGTTTTCGCCTTTGCAGGTAATTTCCCACGGAGGTAAGGTTCATGCGCTGCATGTATTCTTTGCTTTGTTCTGTTTACCTCGGGTCTAAACGTTTATGTAATGATCGGCAAATGTTTAGTAACAGAAGGTTGCCCACCTTAGCAAGTTCCGATTGAAGGTGCCCAAAGGAGACATAGAACACTTTCTTCTACACTGTAAAAATCATGATGCACCCCGCAAGAGCCTTTAGGAAAAACTACATGGCTTGGTCAGACAGCCACTATCTTCGGGAAAAATTTTTGGGCCATGGCCAACAGAAAGACTTCAAAACATCGCTGGGCACGCCCTAGTACACTCTTTGGAGGAATAAAAAATATCACAACAATAGTAGCTCATACAACTGCTATGGCTCGCACTGTTATTATTACCAGCCATCCTTAATTACATCTTGATTGCGTATTCATGTTCATGCAGCATTTCCATTTGTTGCGCACAGAGTGCGAAATTCAAGTGCCAAGCGTCTTCTGTGAGAACATCTTGGTTTTGCGAACATTTATTGCTTTCTGAACACTTCGGTGTTGTGAGTAATTACGCGATTTTACCTCTTCTGTTAGGCGAACACTAATTTATATTGCAGTACTAAGACTTATTACGCGAAAACTCGTTCATGTGTTAATTAGTTCAGTTTTGTGATTTTTTACAACTTTCCGACGATAACTACCATGTAAGAGAAGAGGAGTAGCCGGCGTCACACATAGGCCACAACCTCTGCTTAAATATGTCAAATAATAAAAAAAGTGCAAAGAAAGTTACAAAAAAGATGGTTTAACTCCTTCGTTTTTTCTCGGTTTGAAGAGTAGGTTTGCTAACTCCAATTTAATGTGATTGTGATGCCCTGCCTTTTCCGTAGCTCTGTGAACCGCAATTTTTTTTTGCTCAATAATTAGCAGCTGTTTTTTAAACTATTATTTCCGTATTTCATTCCTTTAGCTTTTTCTACGTTCTATGCATGAAGCTGTGACCACTCTTGTCTCAGGCCTAAGTCACTCACCATGACGGGTAATTAAGTAATGAAAATGATTGGAGAAGAATATTTCTTGAAAAAATATGGCTCCATGGGCGCGCATTTACGCAGCTTGGTATTACTGAATTTAATACTTCCCTACCCTGTTTCATTTATTTTGCTGTGTTTTTGGTTCTAGGACTGGGCGTAAAGATCAGTACCAGACCATCTGAGGGGAGCGACAGCTCGGAATCGGCCAGCTGCTATGAAACGGCCGGGTGAGACTAAAACGAAGTCCCCGTTACCAGAACGCTTTATAAAATCGTAGTCAGGGTCAAGTTTAACTGACGACAGCCAGCAAGATATTCACCTTTAGGCGCATGGAATTCGCCCGTCGGTACGCGTAACGAAAACGTCACGTGACCACATTGAAAGGAGTACCAGTAATAGGCGTTGCCCTGTAGCACTTGCGCGATCTCCAAGCGAGTCCGTTCGGCGTCAGTAACAAAGATAAAAATACGACAGAAAGCATACCTTGGAGATTACCTGCGCCAATGCGATTAGCTGCCTGATCAGGTGGTGGTGCAAATATAAATATGTAATGGGGAATTCAACAGTGGTGGTTATATGAATGATTAGGTTTTGCTTATGTAATTTCGGATTCTAAGTTATTGGTTCGGGCACATAACCAATAACCAAAGTTGCATACGAGGTCAATACAGCTGCCAGCACATACCTCGTTGCCCGAGCTAGCGGACAACTTGAGTCACTAGGAAGGTCTACGTAAACAGGCTAGATAGACAAATAGGCACACAGTAATTAAATCATCATCCTATTTTTAGGTCCACTGCAGGGCGAAGGCCTCCTCTCCAATCTCAGGTTACCCCTGTTCTGCGCCAACTCATTCCAACTAGCGCTTGCAAATTTTCTAATTTCATCATCTCACCTAGTGTTCTGAGTAGGTCATAAATATGATCGTTTTGCGCAAACAAGGAAGAATGGAAGGGAACAACGGGAGCGCCAACTTTCGACATTTTATTCTCTCTTGTATAACATCCATTATATATACGCAGGCGAATGGGCAACATATAGAACAGCTTCAATCGTGCAATATCCTAATAACAACCGGCAATCAAAAAACCATCTTTCTGGAAGTAAAAGTAAGACTGGTGTGCCACTAATACAAGACCAAGCTCATTCTTTACTATGAAACGCCTCTAACAATTCATGTGCCATGTATCTCTGCTTCTTCCAAGAATGAGCTGTCATAGAAAGGTAAATATGGAGCACATTTGCCTAAGAATTGCAATTCACATCCGTGTGAGCCACGAATTGACAGGATGCGGATTCTTGGAAGAAGCAGGTACACCACGGTACGGGAATTGTTAGAGGCGTTTTAAATTGAAGAGCGAGGTTCGCCTTGTATTTGGGACACATCAGCGTTACTTTTGCATACAGAAAGGAGGTCTTTTGATAGGACGGATGTGATTAGGCTACTGCGCGACTGAAGCTCTTCTGTATGTTGCGCATTCGCTTGTTTGTATATAATGGATGTTATCCAATAGAGAATAAACAGTCGAAAGTTGGCGCTCCCATTGTTGTATTTAGGTCTTGCTTGTTTGCGCCAAGCAATCATATTTATGGTCTACTCAGCAATATGAACCGACTAGCCCAGCAACTTATACTTCTGGAGCACCTAGTTTTCTGCCGTCCTCGACTGCACTTCCCTTCTCGTGACACGTATTCTATAACTCTAATGGTCCACCGGTTATCCTTCCTACGCAATGCATGGCCTGCCCAGATCCATTTTTTTCTCCCAATGTCAATTAAAGTGGTAAGCTCCCAGTCAGGATTTGGCAATGACTGTCGTATGCACTGCAAACAATTTTTAATCTTCTGTTATTTCCCTTCTGATGATCAGGGCCCTCTGCGAGCAATTACGTACTCCTTTACAGACTGTAGAGGCTGACTGGTTATCCTGAACTCTTGTTCCCTTGCCAGCCTGTTGGACATTGTCTTTATCTTCTGCATGGTAATATTCAGCCCCACTATTACACTTTCTTTGTTAAGGTCCTGAATAATTTGATGTAATTCATCCCTAGTGTTGCAGAAGACCACGTCATCTGCAAAACGAAGGTTGCTGAGATAGTCACCGTGGATCCTCATCCTAAGCTTCCACAGTTTATTAGCTTGAGTACTTCTGAGCATGCAGTGAATATCATTGTAGAGATCGTGTCTCCTTGCCTGACCTGAGTTGTTAGATATTGTCACGTTCGCTTACAATTCCTCGCGCCACGACACAGCTGGCTACTCACCGTTCTATCTCTTCTTCGACCGTGAGCCGACTTAATCGTGAGCCGACGAAACATGTAAGGTGCGACAGGGTAACCTAGCAGCAAACCATTGACGTTACAAAGAGTTTTTCCACTACTACTACTACTACTACTACTACTACTACTACTACTACTACTACTACTACTACTACTACTACTACTACTACTTACGACTACTACTACTAATATTACTACTACTACTACTACTACTACTACTACTACTACTACTACTACTACTACTGCTACTACTACTACTACTGCACAACGCTAGGACAGGGACGGCAGCGCTCTTTCAGCCGATTTTCTTTATCGAATTCAAGGCAGGTCCCTCGCATCATGCATCATTAGAACTTTCTGACCCATCATTTGACGATATGACGTGCTGCTATTCAGAGCATGGAAAATAAACATTAAATACATTCATTTCCAAGGTACCTATCGACAACGCAACCTATACTAAACCAAGAAACTTATGACCGGTGGCTTGAAGCTTTTCTTCCTTAGCGCGTGAGCGCAGCTATTTGAGGAAAGAGTCAGCACACAAACGAAACGGCGGTCGGCGGTAGATAATGCTACTGTCGTTGTAAACGAGTTCAGAAACGGAGCAATGACTCACGTCTGTTGCTTTGCAAAGCATTCTTGTCCTCATTCTATACACATTGCGGTTGCAGTCTCGCCTTACTTTTGGCCTTTTCAGTAAAAGAGAAGCACATGTTTGATAATGGCATCGCATTTCTTACTCCTTGCACATGAGCCCGATGCTCTAACTGTAAGGTCACTTTAGTACGAATACTTCTTCCGGGATTACTCTACCTCGCTCTTTGAGATGACTGGCAGGTGCTTCACGTCTATGTCAAAACGCGCGCGCACTCGAGTTTACAGCACATTACAGCTACATTGATAAAAAACGTAAGTAATTTTTTTCAATCAATCAATTGTTTATTTATGCGGTCTGTTCATATAAATGGATATGTGAGTATAGAGAAGTGAGTTTTGCATGTACTTTTTCGCAAAGGAACATAAGGTTTTAAAGCAAAAGTGTTCCATTTTTTCCCATTCTTCCTATGTGGCAGCTAATGAATTCGGACGCTGTGTTAGACTGCACTCCCTTTAGAATTATTCAGCCCTCACTGGCCCTTTCTTCGTAGCAACTAACCCTACACATACGACTGTGTGACAGGCCTCCTGATCGGTCCAAGTCATAACAAAACATGTTGTAACGTTTCTTCACCGAACAAGATAAAAAGGTATATCCTCATCTCCTTGCCACTGCAATACTATTGCTTTCGTAGCTGTTGCCTCGGTGCTGTCATCACACACATGCACGCACACTCACTCAACTGCTCCCCCAAGAAAAAGGCGTTAGTCCATCTGCTAGCGTCTCACGGTTCTGCAAACTATACTGGATTGCCAGCTTCCTGCAAAATGCTTTGCATAACACCAATTTGCCCATTTTGTAGGATCCGCACAATTCTTTTACGTGGCTTACCCAGCCTATTTGTGAGCCTTTAGAGCGCAGCTCTTAAGCGTCCATTCCTGCGTCGACCATCGGCGTCCCTCGGAGTAACCGGGCAAACGAGCACAGCGAAGGATGAAAGAGGCAACGCGGAGCGCAGTGGGCGATGGAAGACGGCGGGAGCGAAGAAAGCGAGGAGAAAATGGCGGAGGAGAGTATGGCGAAAGCGGACTGCCGCACAAGACGTGCTGCACGGGGGCGACCAGGCTTGCGGCGAGTGCGTCCACCGTTACCAAAAATGGAAACAAAGCACTGGCGTGGACTTCGGACCCACTGCGCATGCGCTTCTT
This sequence comes from Dermacentor variabilis, assembly GCF_050947875.1. Lineage (NCBI taxonomy): Eukaryota > Metazoa > Arthropoda > Arachnida > Ixodida > Ixodidae > Dermacentor > Dermacentor variabilis. The sequence continues at coordinate 47,445,055 of NC_134575.1, forward strand.
CGCCTGCGCACTGCGGCTGAAGAATGCGCTCCACGCAATCCACGTGTTCTCTTGTTCACGCTTTCGTTATGGACAATGAGCGACGCAACCGGTGGAAATTCTTCGTCTGCCGCTGCGTCTAAACGAACTGCCCGAGCAGAGGCTCATCACCCCCGCCGAGAAGACTCTCTCGTTCAGAATCAAATTCTTTGCCGCGATTTATTGAGAATTCAAAATACCTAAACTGCTGCGCAGAAAGTTCATGGTAGGGAGTATCGAAATCACCGGCGAATATTGTACATCGTCTCCACATATGTGCATATCTGGGGAGCGATGGGAAATCTTTGTTCAATGCGCGTTCGGTTGAGTTGTTGCAACGTCCCAAAGTGGCAGTATGCGAAATTTCTGAGAACGGGGCGGAGAGAGCAGCCAATCGGCAAGCCGTGAACTCTCCGGAAGTTTACTTCCCTCGTTCGTCGTCTGCTTGCAGACAGTATACTACAAAACTAAATGTTTCTCGTCTTGCAATGAATGAAATCTTTATCGGAAGAATATATTTTTTCTTCTCAAGCTTAAACACGTTTTCAAACAGTTGTACGTGTGTCTACTGCAATATATAAGTATTAGTTCCCCTACGTAGTCCCTAGGTGGTGTCGTGCACAGCGAGAAGGAAGAAGAAAACAGAAACGACGGGAACAGGGGCGCACTTTTCAAGAGGCAGCAACAACATTCCAGTGGCTCACTGGCACTGATGATGGGGTCGATTTCGCTGCTTAACCAACGCGCTATTTGATTTGAGAAACGAAAGTGACGCCGGAATTCGCTTTCCGCCATTTCTTAAAACGTGTTTCGCACAGTCACCCGCTCTCATTCCTCCTCGAGCAACGCCATCGAAACAACCTAAGTTCTGAACGCAAGCGCCATTTTCTTGAATTAAACTATGAATTGGATACGAACGTGTCATTCGCAGCCGCCGATTGGATCCAATCCAATCCACCAGACGCGCCATGTGAAGCCTGTATAGTAACGAGTGCATTATTGCTCCAAACTTCCCAACTCCCGTCGGGTTCGGCGCTTAGCAGACACGTGCTCGGTTGCACGATGATTGACAGGAGCGTGTCGTTATTTTGACGTCCCCAAAATCGTGGCCACGCCCCGTGCCTGGCGACGTCGGCGTGGAGTAGGTCAATCGTGCTCGCGGGTAACCGAACGAACGCGCCGAACAACGATCTCCGATCGCGCCCCGGGGGGGGGGGGGGGGGGTATTCTTTAGGAGTCCACCTAGTGGACTGTCCATTTCGGCCACTGCTGATTAGCTAAGGCCGCTAGTCTCCTCCTCGCTCGTACAGCTGCATCCAATCAGCAGCAGGCGAAATGGAGAGTCCACTAGGTGGACTCTTACAGAATACCTCCCCTGGCTTCTTGGCGGTTATCACTGCTACGTAGAGAAGCCTGCTTCTACGTCAGTTAAAAACCAATTACACGACTTTACATTAAAAACTTGTGTTTAAACACTCGCTATCATGAGAATTGTCAGGTGCTTTCTGCTAAGAGTGTTGTTAAGCTGTTAACTCTGAGGTATTCATCAGCAACGAGGAAGCTACTAGACTTCTGGTGGGCCGCAGAGGTGCAGAGTTTGGCGAGCATCATGGCAATAGAATCGCAGAGCCGAGCTTCTCGCATAGCGTAATGGGATCCCACCATCATTGCTCGAGTTTCTGCGGGTGAACTGGTGTGCTGTCAGCGCGTTGAAAGTGGGGCTAACCCGCTCGTTCTAGTGCTGAGAGTTGAATATGATAAGTGAATTAAGATGCTTAGAAGAAAACGCGAAACATACAAATGCGTTGATGCATTTATAGAACTTCTCTTTCTTTAGAGCTGTGTTGTCCATGACCTTCACAACGTAGCAGCACCGTTTCATTGGTGTCCGGGCCCTTTAATATCATTCTAATGATTAATATTGCTCACAGATTGTTCATATTAAGCATTATTTGAAGAAAAGCAATACGCCTATACGCTGGTTGCTGCATGGTTTTTCACGGTAGGTCAGCTTTGCAATTCTATTACATGCTAGCGGCCAACTACCACGCGCACATTTTGCTGCTTCGTAAAGTTTAGCCCACCCTTGCTCTCCATCAGAAATGCGGACGACTACAGCCAAGCCACGTAGCCGCATTTTATACATGCTAAGAGTTTACGTAGTGTTACGCTTCAACATATATTTTACACTGACGGGCAGTTCTGTAGAATAGTGTTGGTCAGAAGTGTTCAACACAAACACAACGCCGTTTTCCAGTCAATTAGTGGAAACGCTGCTTTCTGATAGTAATGCTTACATTATTCAAGGAGGAAAAACTTATTTCGCTAATAAACATAGGCATTAGCAATGAGATAATGAAAGCTGATCTTTGGTGCTGCGCTTTAGAGACTACGTAAAGCTTCGCATTTCGGTCGGTTGTATGAGGACACTATAATCATTGTTGCGTTTAACAATACAACATGCAGAATTGATATATATACATAAATCAGGCATTGTGACCAAATGACAATAACATCATTCTCTAGTGAAATATGTTGCAACAAGCGCGGTTTACGCAGGGCCTTATTTGGGCGCTGCCTCATTTTTCGCCTCAGCTAAAGATTACTATATATATTAGACTCGCAAAGTACGCTACTTACAACTGTATTTTGAAAACTAACTCGCCGTGTCTGAAGTAGTGTTTCACTGTGAAGGCTTTTGCTATGAATTAATCTTGGACCCTCTGTTTTTCTCCTAGTGGTCACCTTGAATTAGTTATCACTCTTTTTTTCATTATTTGTGATGAAAACCCTCAGCATATCAAGAATGAAGGCAGTGTCTGCTTTTCTTGTGTATATGAAGTGCTTGGAAGTAGTAGTCACGTTTCTTAATACTTTCCTAAAGTAAATGAATGTATTCTCTTCTTAGAATAACAAGGAGCATGTGCGAACAATAACATGTTTATTTTGCTTCTTTAGGGCCACTATCACAGGAACAGTAATGTCGGTAACTTGTAATCTTAATACCACTGTTAAGGTGAAAGTGGAGGAAGTCCCCTCTCACAACTGTACTGAAGTGTTCCGTTGGAATATCCCAGAAAGATGGTGCAGTCCCGTCCAGCTTCTGTATAATATAACTGTGCCCATGATTCGAAAACAGAACGCGCGAAGAATTGTTGAGGTGGAGCTCAATTTAACGGTAGCAGGATGGCAAGAAGCAAAGGTGCGGTGGGACGAGGATATTCTAGAGGATACACTGAGATACGTTGAAAAAGTAAGTTCAGCACTTTTTTTTTCTTTGTGGTTAATGTAATCTACGTGTTTAAAGAATAATTTCACAACACTTAAAGGTCTTTCTTTTGGCCATGTTTTGGTATGAGTTGTGTCACCATTTGCAATCATGGGCTCATATTCCGCTGTCTGCAAGGTTCTTAGTTCTTTTTATGTTTAGTGACTCAACAGAAGTTAAATGTTTTGGTAGCATCTGCTGCGACTAAAGATGCGAGCGCTGCCAGGATAGCGCGCTCTTACTATGCCTATGATAGTGCAGGCTGCGGCTGAGTTGTAATGTGATGCACATTTGCCGCTTGAAGCGAAGCTTTGGTTACTTACGTGGATACGTAATAGGATAAATATAGAGATAGTTTCACAATAGCAAGTTGTATCAGTATTTTGCTTTCTAGCAGCAAGATGATAATTGGAGTGACTTGGCCGATGATTCCACGTCTACCCATTTATCTATCCCCATTGCTATCTTTCACCGGCTAATAGATGTTGAAAGTTATCGGCCAGCACAAGACGCGCCTTTTTCTGTATCGGAAGTTTGTCGAGTGCAGTCGCTCGTTCTAGCATTGCGTAATCCGACTCAGTGCACGATGAGGATTCTTGTGCACGTGCTAGAACTTAGGCAGCACCAGCGATTACGCTGGAAGTTCAGGGAGTCGTGCATAAATAGCCGACGTGTCTGATACGCAGATCATATTCCGATGATCGACGAGCGAGCTTGCCGCTATCATTGGTCTGAGCGTTTTTTTTTTATTGATATGAGATAAGGAGATGTTCACGCAGAATTTACGGCGCTGGCTACTCCTTATCTCTTGAATGGTTCCATCATACAACATAAAGGGTTCAAGATTACATATCAAATAATCACACAAGCACCAGGACTTATCAAGCAACGTTTTCGCAGGACTATTATGGCGTAAGAAACACATGGTACATACAATATACAAGGTAAAGGCCTCGAATACGCCAACAACTCGAAGCGCACTGCAAGTGTTGGATGCCCTGGGCGCAGTGCTTGCAAATCTTGCATCAACACAATGGCTCTTCCTTTGCCTTCATTCCGTGATGAAGTGCGTAGTGCGACGATTTTCCAAAGGAATGCCAGAGTACTTAAATCACGGATTTTATGTTTCCGCCAAGACGTTTTGACGAACTGATTTCCTGTAGTGGTAATATGTGAACCGAACGTGTCAAAAGCGCGAAGACTCTCTGGATACGAAGCCTTTATGGCGTCGACGGGCGGGCAATCCAGCACAGTAATTGTTTACATCCGCACAGAACTAACTTACATTATGATGGAAACCAAAACGTTTGCCTCCGCATTACAAAGAATAAAGTGTCCTTAACCCTTATCAGTGCCTACATCTCCCCATATAGTCAATTCGACGGCGACCCACTGCGAGACATCCTGACGACGACTTCTGAGCCCGGTATTATCACGGGAGACTTTAATGCTGATCACTTGGTTTAGAGAAGCTCCAGAATATATTCCAGGGGCCGGAAACTTGTGGCATTTGCTTCTGACCATGAACTCAGCATTATGAACGATGGCAATCCGACGTGCTAGCGTGGTTCGAACTATAGCAGATTCTTAGATTTTCTTTGGTGTCACGGCGACTTGGTCAAAATGTTCGATGGTTCTCTGACATTGAGACTCGTGGCAGAGACCATATTTCCACCTGCTTAAGAATCACTGGATTTGGAAGCTTCTCCTTTTCTACTTCCCGACAAGTATACATAAGGTGGTCAACATATAAGACGAAGGTGGAAGAGGCATGCAAATGAGGATTTACCGGCACCAATGAGAACCTTATTACAAGTGTACTGGAATCGCCTAAGTACACATTTACATCCGCTAAAAAACGTACGGATTTCGACATGGAACTTGAGCGACTTCGAATGATTCGCAGAAGGGCTGTGAGGCGATACAGGCGCACCAAGTCAGTTCATGACCTTAGAGTCGCTTGACGTATACAGAAGAAAATCCCACGTCGTATGGACAGGCTGGAGGAGCAACGGTGGAAGACGTTCTGCGAATCACTTGACCCCCGCAAGCCACTGTGTATCATATGGAGGACGGTGCGCGGCCTTGGCTCGTCTCCACAGCAACGACACCCATTCTAAGCCCTAGCCCTCCATCAAGGCCGCTCGCAGGTAGATATAGCCGAAGATTTCTGCGTGAAGATTGCGGGCAGTGTGGTCACCATCAATAGCGAAATTCTGGGCGAGGTTCCTGCGACACACTTCCCAGAATTGAATGTGTCCTTCTCACTTTAGGAATTGGACGCTGCTCTGGCCACATGCAGGCGCTCATCGTCGCCAGGACCACACGGCATCACCTACACTGCTTTATGCCACCTAGGTGAAGATGGCCGAGGTAGACTTCCGGAATCTTATAACCAGTCATGGAATGATGGCGTCGTTCCTCAGCGGCGGAACTCCAGCCGCTTGATACCGCTCCTGAAGCCTGGATAGTCGCCACTTGACCTAGCGTCCTACCGACCCATTGCGCTGTCCAGCTGCGTTGGGAAGGTCATGGAAAGAATGATTGTCACCCGCCTAGAGTGGTATCTTGAGCGCCACAACGTATACCCCGAGGTCATGGCTGGGTTTAGAAGAGGGCCGTTCCTTTATTGACAACATCACCAACCTCGTCACGTCTGTACAACAAGAAAAAAACCACAAGCGTATATCGGTTGCACTATTTCTCGATGTGAAAAGCACCTATGATAATTTAACGCATGAAGCCATCCTTGATGCCCTGGATAATATTGAAATTGGTGGACGCATGTTTCGGTGGATCCGGAGCTATTTATTCAAAACATCCTTCTTTGCGCACAGTGCAGATGGCCGAACCGCTGACCATTACACTTGCCGTAGCGCCCCTCAGGGTGGGGTTCTTAGCCGCACTTTGTTCAACCTTGCAATCCTTGGACTTGCCGACGTTGTACCACATACAGTAAACCTTTCCATATATGCTGACGACATATGCATACGGGCCTCGGCAGTTAAACGTCTCCAGGTGCGTGCACGGCTCCAAAAAGCAGTGACCCAAATATCATCGTACCTGCGTGCTCAAGGCCTCAGCATTTCGACCGAGAAGTGCGCCTTAGTCGCTTTTACCCACAAGCCCATGGCCTGGTACCCCATTTACGTTGACCACCAACCAATTTCCTACGCAAAAACTCACCGATTCCTAGGCATTATTATAGACAGAGACCTTTCATGGAGCCCCCACATCTCATACTTGAAGAAGAGGCTTACTTCTATCTCCCATATACTAAGGTTTGTTGCCGGTAAAACGTGGGGTACATCCGTGGCATCTATGCTTAAACTATACAGGACGCTCTTCCTGGGATACTTGCGATATAGCACACCAGTGCTATCCAATGCTAACAAAACTATCATCCATGTCCTACAGAGTATTCAAGGCCAAACCCTTGAGACATGTCTGAGGCTACCTCGGAATGCTTCAACTGTGGCAACAATTGCCACCACGAGAGACCACCCAATAATGACCTATATAGCTATCGAAGCACTCCGGGCGCATGTTCGCCATATATCCAGAGTCCCTGACCACAATTTCGCTCGCTTGCCTAAGAAAAGACCCAAGGCAGCGTTCTCCAGATGAATTGCGGCTAACCGGAACTCTTTGTCCTTGAGACACTCACCCGCAACCAGAACGCCATCCCCTATGTGGTGCTTGAAAAAAGCTTCTGTGAACCTTGCTGTTCCAGGAATAGTGAAGAAAGCTAGCCTGACCACCTCGGCTCTCAAGCAGATCACACTGCAACTTTTTCATTGTTCATACGCTAACCGAATCCATGTTTACACGGATGGTTCCGTCTCGAAAAGTTTTACGGGCGCCATTGTTCTACCATCTCAATCGGTCGTCATAAAGTTTCAGACTTCACACGTAACGACATCTACAGGTTCCGAAATGACCGCTCTTCGCGCTGCTGTCGAATACATTGAAAAAGAAGCGCCCAACAAATGGGCAATATTTTGTGATTCGAAAGCAGCCCTACAGAGCTTGCGAAGTTTACGACGTGGCATATTTTGAACAGCTGGTGTCACAAATCAACGAAGTCTGCCATGGCGCTTCTGAACGAGGACATGATATCATATTTTAGTGTCTGCCGGGACATTGTGGCGTCGTTGGCAGTCACCTTGCCGATGACGCTGCCCGACGTGCCCAGGCTGGCGCACCGACACTCCTTATACCTTTATCGAGAGTAGACGCTGCAAGAGAGCATCGCAGTCTCGCTCATACCATCACGTTAAGTTACTGGCATACACCACAGAACTCTAAGTGTCGTTTATACAGCCTCGACGCACCACTCAGACTTAAGAGGAAGCTTTAGCTCGAGTGCTCCTATCTAAATACATGTAAAAGGAGAATTCGTTTTTCTCGGCAACCACTGCACCGAATTTGACGAGGTTTGTTGTATTTAAAAGACAAACTTAAAATCTAGTGACTGTTGGTTTCGAATTTTTGAGTTAGGTCGTCAATTTTTTATTAAAAATTGCCAAAAATCGAAAATTTTCAAAAAACGAAACTATCAAGTTTCCAACTCTGTAACTCAACCACTAAAAACGATACTACAATTCTGTGAATGGCATCTAAAAGTACATCCATAGCGGACAAAATTGATATGTTACACATGAATATAAAAAAATTTAATCATAGGGAAATACAACTTTTGTAAAACCGTTGTAACCAACGTAACAAATTCATGTAAGATGTAAGATGACATATTGAATTTGTCCGCTTTGAATGATCTAATGGATGCCGTTTACAGAACCGCGATATCAGTTCTTGATGCATAGCTATCAGTTTGTAAACTTCGTGCTTCTATATTTTTCAAACGGTCAAATATTTGAAAATCGTTTTAAGAAAATTCAAGCCCTAAATCGAAATTCCGCTTCCAACAGTCACTAGAATTTAACTTTTTCTTTCAAATGCAACAAATTTCATCAAAATCGGTCAAGGGGTTATCTCATAAAAACGTTTTTGCGTTTTACATGTATTTGAATAGGCCGCGTCGGAGTTGGGCCCGAGCTAAAGCTTCCTCTTAAATTACCAGCAAACCTTTCACGACGTGACGCAACACTGCTGTGTCGGTTGTGGGTAGGAGTGGCATCCACCAACTCCTACAGCTATCGTATTGGAATGGCGGACTCACCAATGTGCGCTAAGTGCAAGTGGGAAGAGACAATCAGTCATCTTCTGTGCCACGGTTCTCGCTTTGACAACCAATGTCAGATTCTCCAGTGTGCCTTGAATAGACTGGGCGACAGGCCATTACGGGAGCGAAGATCTTGGGAGCCTGGCCTCAGAGTTCATTAGCCCAGAAAGCAGTTCGAGCGCTTTTTCACTACCTGAAGGCAACAGACTTGAGGGCCCGACTATAGACATCCTACACCTAAGTTTTCTCTCTCTCTCTTTCACTCCCCATTCCCCTCCCCACGTGTAGGGTAGAAAACTGGACTCAGTCTGGTTAACCTCCCTGCCTTTCCTTCTTCCCTTCTCTCTCTCTCTCTCTCTCTCTCTCTCTCTCTCTCTCTCTCTCTCTCTCTCTCTCTCTCTCTCTCTCTCTCTCTCCACAGTTTGAAGATAATTACTAGCTTCGGCCAGCGCAAGTTCACCCAATCAACAGTTTTGTCACTTGCGTTGTGCCACCATACCTATAGCTGCTCATGGCCGCTAAGAAAGTTTTCTTAATACAACAACACCCACCGTGGTTGCTCTGTGGCTATGTTGTTAGGCTGCTAAGCACGAGGTCACGGAATCGAGTCTCCGCCACGGCGACCGTATTTCGAGGAGGGCGAAATGCGAAACGCCCGTGTACTTAGATTTAGCTGCACGTTAAAGAACCACAGGTGGTCCAAATTTCAGGAGTCCCTCACTACGGCGTTCCTCGTAATTAGGTTCTGGCTTTCACACGCAAAACCACATAACTTGACTTAAATTTAACTACAAAAAAGACGAGGGATCGAAGATGACACTTATAGAGGCACCAGAAACGCTCCAACAACTTCAATTTCAATTCTGCTTGCGTTTGGCGTAGTTCTACAAGTGTGCTGTGCTCATTGCCTCTAATTGATGGAATCTATCTCCTTTAAGATAATTGCCATTTTGTACTCGAATAGATAAAAAATGCCTAACCTATTTCGCGCTCATTTCCAGACGTGCCATTACACTGCTACTATTGTGTTCAGCGTGTCCAAAAATGACTCACACAAAGCCGAAGAGTTGACCACACTGCAGAATATGTGTGATCGCAAGGAATCATCGGCAAGCGGCGGACGTCGTATCGTCTGTTTGATTCAGGGAACATACCAGCAAAATGTGTGTCGCTTAAGACCAGAAGGCATGAATGAATGAATAATAAGGCCTGCCCCCCCCCATCCTTCAATATTGAAAAAATAAATGAAGTGTACAAGTTGTCATCTACCCAGATTATATCAAGAAGGTACAGGAGATTCTTGCTTGTTGCTACAATCAGGGGGATGACAATTTTTTTTCCTTTCGTAAACTTTTCTCCAGCTAGCGGGCTTTCCGAGAGCTGATTTGCTATAGTATCAAACAGACATATATGTGGCGTGTTTTTTACCTGATAAGAGTATAAGATAACAATAAATAAGGTAGGACAACACTAAAGCAACTATCTGCTACAAATAATTCTTCTAGTGAAAAAAAAGGCTATTTGAAAACATTTACATCAACCACACACTGCATGTACGGCCGCTGCTACCACTACACTGCATGCAGATGCTGTAGGAGCTCAATGCAAACCATTGAAGTAATTGACCTGATTTGCACGCTTGGCGTCACGTTGAACGCAATAAAAAGATTTTCCACTAATTTCACCAATAAACAATTAAGTGAGTTGATGCATTCGTTAATTTGTGTGCGTCATTGAGTTATTAAATTGTTTTGCGACCCGAATTCATGCAAGAGAACAAGGTGGTATGCTGCCTGAAGCAGCGCCAATCCAAGCCATAGTGATACGGAAAATCGCCTATCTCTTACCGCAGACTAGGCGTTTCTCCTTTGTTTGAAGAACCAATCTAAGTGAGAACGTGGTGATATCACCCGAATTTTTATACTAAGGCGATAGGAAAGGTAGATAAATTCTACTACACGAACTATTTTCCGTAAAGGGAAAAATTGTTGATAATATCCACGCGCTTGCATTGAAGCGGCAATGACTTGAGTCAGGATTACTGAGACATGTCCTTGCTTCGACAAACATCCAAATGTTAGTGTTAGCTACGCGCCTGTGTGTACTGAACACCTTTCATTTCGTTTTGTGCAGCTTCATTGACCAGAACTGTCCAGAATTCATATTTGGCGCCGCGGGAATTAACGGATCGTCCCCTTTGTCCCTGTTTTGTATATATACATGGTGTCTCCGCTAAATTCAGCCAGAGTTTAAAAATATGTAAATGACGCGTGGCTCGACAGAACCATGGTACCGTTGTTTACCGTCGCATTGAGATGCTTAATTTTCTTATTCTGCCTAATAAGATCATTAGTCATGAATATTATGTCAAGTTCTCAAATAGTGTAACTAGATGAACCTGGACGAGAAAATTGTAGAGATACATGGAATACCACCGATACAGCTTTCTGTTGCACAACACATGATTCATGAAGGTGTTTTTCCGAGCGTGAAAGCAGCCTGCGAATGGTGCTTCGAACGGCCAGTCGCGCGGCAATATTGCATGTGTTCGCGGATATGCTCATGTAACACGGATTGAGCATATTACACATATATATATATATATATATATATATATATATATATATATATATATATATATAGTAAGGCCTGCCCCCCCCCCATCTCTGGTGTTCGAGCTGTCGGCTGAACTGGCCAGCGCTGCATTATCCTTTGGAAGTATACTTTATAAATAGTGTCCAGTCCTTAATCTTTCGCTCGCGTAACATTCTGGCGGAGGGTGCAGTTCTCCGTCCTCGCCACGGAGCTCTGCAGCGACCGCACCATCCTTCTTTTCGCCATGGCTCCCGGTGACGACACCTCGTCTCCTTCAACTCCTGCGACCCCGACAACAACGTACGTTACGGTTACCAGTCCCCGTGATCCTGGCATATTCTCCATCCAAGATAATGTCGACGTTCAGGACTGGCTCCGCCTGTATGAGCGTGTTAGCCGAAACATTATGCATTCGAATGTCCTATTCTACTTGGGCGGAACTCCTCGTGTCTGTTCCGGACACACGAGGGCGAGATTTCTAGCTGGGATGCTTTCAAGGAGAAGCTCAGCAACCTCTTTGAAAATCCCACCCGTCGGCAGCTGGCTGCTAGAAAAGAGTTTGCTGCCCGAGTTAAGTCTTCTACTGAATCGAATATCTCGCAAATACAAGAAATGCTCGCACTTTGCCGCAAAGCGGACGAGAAAATAGCCGAGGTTGACAAAGTTGGCCACGTGCAAAAAGGCATCGCGGACGACGCGTTCAACTTGTTACTCTTCAACAATGTTTCCACCGTCGACATCATCGTCATCGAATGCCGTCGCTTTGAGCTCGCCAAACGCCACAGTTTCATTCCACAGTCTCCCAGCTCCCTAACACGGCTGCGACGTTGTCTTGCGTCGACCTTACCGATCCACCACCCTCAAATGAGCACGTCACACGTATTGTTCGCCGCGAGATCGAGGCCACAATTCCTTCGCCGTTCCAACAGCGCCCACTTGACGCCACTGTGGACCAACAAGCCCCAGCGATCTCTCTCATTCAGTCAGTTGTGCGGCAATAATTTGCAGACCTATGTTTTCCTGCTGCCTGCTACGTCCCCCGACCCTGACGCCCGACCAGTGCCGACTCCTACGCCTCACGGCAATCTGTATTCCCCTCCCAGACATCGTAACCCTACCGAGTAGAGAACTCCGGACGACAAGCCCATTTGCTTCCGTTGCCTCCACATTGGCCACGTCGCTCGCCACTGCCGCACCTCGTGGACGTCAACGTATTCGAGCTCCTTTTCTCCGTCTCCTCGACCAATATACCGACCCGCGCCGTTACTCGCCTCGCCGTATATCTCCTACCTCTGACGAATCCGTCGATGACAGTCGTCCAGCTCGCTCGCCGTCACCTCAGCTCCGTCGGTCCCCGTCGCCCCAGCTACTCCGCTATTCGTCGCCGACCAATTATGGTCCCTCCCGGACGGAAAACTACACCATGCAGCTCCTGGAGGTAGTGGTGCATTACCTATGTCGTGTCGAAATCCTCCATTGACCCTCCCAACGAACCAGAACTTGCTTGATGTTCACGTCGAAGGTGTCCCTTTGACGGAGTTAAGCGATACTACAGCCCCGGTGCCCATAATGAGCTGTAACCTCCGTCGTCGACTGAGGAAGGTTCCCACGCCTCCTACTACTCGAGCCGTACGCGTGGCCGATGGCAACACTGTTGACGTCACCGGAATGTATACTTCACGTAAAGAGAGAGAGAGGAAATAATGCAGAGAAAGGCAGGGAGGTTAACCAGAGGTAGTTGCGGTTGGCTACCCTGCGCAGGGGGAAGGGTTAAGAGGGATAAAAAGAGAAACAGAGTAGAAGGGGGAGATAGAAAGAAAGGCAGACAAGCACGAACAAAGCGCGTACCCTACAGAGCGGTAGGGGGTGGCATTCTTAGAGTCTGTCGTGAAGCCCCGTAGACCGCAAGAACCTTAACAGCGCGAGTAAGGCCTTCAACGCGGATGTTCTTTCGGAGCATTGGCCTAAAGCTTTTAGTTCTGAAAGTGGACGATTGTCCAACTGGTCCAGTACTCTGCACATCACTTGTCTCTCAGCACTGTATCGCGGGCAGACACAGATAATGTGTGCGAGCGTCTCGTCGATGTTACATGTGTCGCACGTGGGGCTGTTGGCCATTCCTATGAGGAAAGCATAGGCGTTTGTAAAGGTAACGCCTAGCCACAGACGGTAGAGCATGGTCTGTTCACGTCGTGGTAATCCAGGCGGGAGGTGCATCCGTATGTCCGGAGACAATGAACGCAACCGACACACGGTGAAAACATTTGAGTCCCCCAGGGGCAAAGTACACTCACGGGACATCAATCGCACCTCAGCCGCAGCGTCTGTTCGCGAAAGCGGAATGAAGACTCGTTGACCGCTTTCATGTGCAGATCGGGTGGCTTCGTTGGCGTGGTCATTCCCGCTGATGTTACAATGTCCTGGAAGCCACTGAAAGATTATGTCGTGTCCGTTGTCATAGCTCTGATGATATATGTGCTGAATTTCTGAGGCCAGTTGTTCATTCGGTCCGTGGCGCATTCGGCTTCGTAGGCACTGACGGGCTGCCTTGGAGTCACTAAAGACTGTCCATTGTTGCGGTGGCTTCTGCTTAATGAAATCAAGGGCAGCACGGAGCGCCGCGAGTTCTGCACCCGTCGATGTGGTCACAAATGAAGTTCTTAATTTCATTTCCTCAGATTGTGCCGGGATGATGACTGCAGCAGCAGAGCTATTGAGTTTTACTGAACCATCTGTGTATACATGTTGCCGGAATCTGTGCACGTTGTGAATGTGCTCCAAAGTTGCTTGTTTCAAAGCTTGCAATGGCGCTCCAGCTTTCTTTCTGATTCCTGGAATTGTCAGTTTAACTTGCGGCTGGTGCAGACACCACAATGGATCTGGCAATCGTGTAGCGGGCGTAAATTCTGATGGCAAGTACGACTGATGTCTTACAATAGTTTTAGCAAAAGTTGAAAGTGGTCTTTTTGCTGGCAAGCAAGCAAGATGGTGTGAGGGAATCCGAGTCAGGTGTCGGATGTGCGCTCTCAGGACATCTGTATCTATGTATACTGTCAAAGGAGCGTCTCTGGCTATGGCCACTGTCGCAATCGATGACGTTGTTTTCGGAAGACCGAGACAAGTTTTGAGTGCTTGGGCTTGCACGCTCTGGAGTTTGCGAATATTCGTAGTGCAAGTATTTCCTATTACAGGTAAGCTGTACCGCAGGAAGCCCAAAAACAGTGCTTTATATAGCTGCAATATTGACGGTACTGTTGCGCCCCAGGACTTCCCGCCGAGAAACGCAAGAAGGTCCACAATGACTGCCAAACGCTTTGTCATGTACGAGATGTGAGGGCTCCAAGACAAGTCTTTATCAATGATGACCCCAAGAAATCAGTGCGTTCGTCTATATCGTATAATTCGGTCATTAATCCGCAAAGCATAAGGGGCCATCGATTTCCGAGTAAAAGCAACGAGTGCACATTTCTCAGCGGAAAGCTCCAGGCCTTGTCTTCTTAGGTATCTTGACACAGCCGTTGAGGCTTTCTGAGTCGTGCGCGGGCTTGTACACGTGTCACGCCTGAAGCCCATATGCAAATGTCGTCTACATATAGGGACAGCTGTACGGTTTGCGGTAACGAATCAGCGAGACCAACGAGCACCAGGTTGAAAAGGGTAGGGCTGAGTACTCCGCCTTGCGGTACACCACGACTGGTATAGCTAGATGGCGTTGGTCCGTCTTCAGTCATAATAAAAAAAAATCTCCCATTCAAATAGTTGCATATCCAGCGAAAGCTGCGTCCACCAATCCCTACAGCTTCTAAGGCTTCCAGAATTGCATGATGATCTACATTGTCGTACGCACCTTTAACGTCAATGAATAGGGCCGCAGTGATTCGTTTCAGATGTTTCTGGTGTTGTATGTATGTTACCAGGTCGATAACGCTATCTATTGACGAGCGGCCACGTCGAAAACCAGCCATTACCTCTGGATAGACGTTGTCAAATTCCAAGTACCATTCTAACCGTGTAAGGATCATTCTCTCCATTACCTTGCCGACACAGCTGGCCAGTGCTATTGGACGGTAAGATGACAATTCCAACGGGGATTTGCCAGCCTTGAGGAGTGGAACAAGCCGACTGGATTTCCACGTTGTAGGGACCAGGCCGTCACGCCATGATGCGTTGTATAGGCCAAGAAGGGCATCTCTGGCCTCTTGACCAAGGTTTGCAAGAGCAGAGTATGTAATGCCATCGTGTCCTGGTGACGAAGATCGCCTGCACCCAGCAAGTGCGGCCTCCAGTTCTTCGATGGAGAAAGCAGGGTCCATACGAAGATCTCGGGAGCAAGGGGGCACAATGGGAATAAGTGCGCAAGGTGAATACGTGAGCGCCGGACCAGCGATCCTTGGGCAGTAATCATCGGCTACCTCGACTTCTCGGCGTCCTTGATGTAGGGCTAGAGACTTAAATGGACGACGCTGTTGAGGAGCTGATCGAAGTCCACGGATAGTTTTCCAGACAACCGACAGAGGTTTACGCGGGTCGAGAGACTCGCAAAACGATTTCCAGCGTTGATTTTGCAGTGCAGCAAGGCGACGCTGAATTTTCTTTTGAATGCGTCTGGCCTCTCTAAGGCCGTATAATGATTTAGTCCGTCTGTACCGTCGCTCCGCTCACCGACGGATTGCACGGAGGCTCTGTATTTGCGAATCAAAGTCTGTGTATTTCTCTAATGGCCGATATGGGCGCATAGCATCCTGCATAGCCTTGGCGATCTCAAATTCTAGTGTGGACGAAATGCCTTCGTGGCATGCGCCTTCCGTAAGTGATTTAAACACGGGCCAATCTATTGTTTGTTTAAAATTTGATGGAACGGATTTGGTGAGGCCTTTTATCTTCAGGTAGGTAGGAATGTGGTCGCTTCCGTGGGTTTCTATATCTGCGAACCAATGGACGCTGCGAGTGAGGCATCGCGAAACAAAAGCTAAGTCTAAACAACTGCCGTACTTCCGGCCACGCAGAAACGTGGGACTGCCATCATTTAGACAAGAAAGTTCATGGTCGCAAGCAACGGACACGAGGTTTCTTCCTTTGGAATTTATCTTGTTGCTTCCCCAAAGTGACTGATGCGCGTTGAAGTCCCCAACATCAATCCATGGACCAGAGGTCGCATCTATAATGTCACTCAGTCTCTGCCTATCGAAACGACTTGATGGAGAAAGGTAAGCGCCCACTAAAGTAAACGCAAGTTTTTGTTTTTTCACGGTCAAACACACATACTGATTAGTGTCATGTGGCCGCACTGGATGAACAACATAAGTCAGTTCACACCGTATGTAGATGGTCACTTTGCTAATGTCAGCCCAAGTGGATGACACATGAGGTTCATAGCCTGAGATCCGGACGGGTTTCTGTAGCTTCGGTTCACAGACGACAACAATGGGGAATCGAATGGTGAAAACGTAATGGCGAAAATCACTGCGGGATTTCAGGCCACGGGCATTCCATTGCATAATAGATGCTTCCTTGACTTGTCTGAAGAACGGCTGACGCGGTAGAGCCATTGTGCTTGCTACTCGAGGCTCGCAAGAACCGGATCCAGGCCGTCCAGCACTTGTAGTGCACCTCGAGCAGATGGCGTCTGCATGTCGTTTATCAACACGCGAATGACTTTCATTAGAGGTTTTATTATGGCGATTACTTGCTTGTCTTGACCTCGCACGTTATCTGTGCCCTCATTGGTTCTTCGGTAGTCCACAGTCGACCTTTGTTTGGCTGAAGGACTTAATGTCGGAAGTGCAGGCCAGTCGTTTGCAGTAGAGGCATTCACTGCGTCATCAGACACCGAGTTGTTAGTGTGGGTCAGTGCCTTGGGAGCACCAGCCTCAGGAAGTAGCGTCTGTCTTGCGACGGTATCAGTATTTCATGTAGACGAGGATCGTCTACGGTGACGGCGGACATTACGCCGTCGTACTTTGGTGGCGGCCTCTCTGTGAGTTGAGTTGTCTCTAACCATTTGTTTTAGGACTTTCCGCTCTGTCTTATGTCTCGGGCAGTCTTTCGACGATGCTTCATGGGGACCGGTGCAATTGGCACATTTGAAGTGAGTCGCACGGCAAGCATCTGCGCTGTGCTGCTCAGAGCATCTTGCGCACACGGTCGAATTTTTGCATATGCCGCTGACATGCCCGATCTTCAAACAATTACGACACTGAAGTGGCCTTGGAACGAACGGTCGCACTGGATGACGAAAAAATCCAACTTTCACGTGGGACGGCAAGCTACCTCCCTTGAAAGTTATCCTCACACAGCGTGAATCTCCTAGGTGACGATTTTCAATAATAGGTACATCTGCTGTGGTGGGTTTGACCAAAATAGGCAGATCGTTGCCGTCGATTGACTCATCGACATCATAAATCACACCTGATATAGTATTGCTGTCCTGTGGTATTATGGTGCGAACATTTATCTTGCCCAGCATTTTCACTGTACTCAAGATATCCAATGCTTCTCTGTTCTTGACATCAACCGCGAGAATGTTCTTACTGGTGTTCATTCTCATATCTGTGATCTCATTTGGAACAAGAGCCTCTAGTGTTACACATACGGCTTGCCTGTTTAGCCGATTCAGGTTGTCGGTCGGCGTTTCGGGTAAGCCGACCGACCGTGTCATAGGCCTTTGCTGCCGCCGTCGTCCTTGTTGAAGACGAGGAGGCAGTGACGATTCTCCTCTTCCCTTTTTGCCTCACAACAGTTAAGTAGTCGCCGTCATCCGACAAATCTTCTTCTGAAGCAGAGTAGTACAGCAAGGCGTCCTCGCTGCCTGTGTCGCTCATCAGGTGATTGCGCTTCCTCGGAGCGCTCGACGCTGTGACGTCGGTCTCCTGCGGACGTCTAGCTGACTCCGCTTCTATCACCGAAGGTCTCGGAAGCGGCGCCTCCCGAAAACACACAAAAACACTCGCAAAATGAGAGCAGTAGAAAGCGGCGTTCCACACAAGAGCCACTTCTTCGTCTTCCCTTCACGTAAAAGTATCGCCAACCGCCACTTTCCTGTTCTTTTTACAGTGCTGACCAATTGTCCCCATGACCTAATCCTCGGACTCTACTTTCTTACGGCGGATTCAGCTTTGACCAATTGTTCTGCTGGTTCCATTTGCCTCGAACTTCCTCTACTCGCACATATTTGTGCCGAACTGCCGAACAACTTTAGTATGACCGCCTCCGTCCGCCTGTCGCCTAAAGCTTGACTTTCGTCGATTTGGTATCATCTTTCCCTGTGCCCGGTGTTGATCACGTCGTCACACCTGTTCCTGTTGTCCTTTTGATGCGCAATATCACTGTGCCCCACTCCGTCGTTACCGTCGCCGATGACCGGACATGCCTCCCCGTCGTCAATTTTGGACTGACAAAGGAAGTTCTACTCAAAGGCATAACGGTTGCAACGCTCCGTGCTATCAGAGAGGACCACGTCATGACGTTTCGTGCAGACGTCTTCTCCGATTCTTAACCCTTTCCACAGGATGCTATTTGCCCTGACACAACATTTTGGCCCATGATTGCTGCGGACCTACTCCCTGAAAAAGCAGCAGCCCTATGTCGCCTTTTGGTTTCCTACGCCGACATCTTCGACCTCAGAAATCACCAATTGGGCCAGACTGCAATTGTTAAGCATCACATAAATACTGGTGATGCCACTATTATTCATCGCCCGCCATATTGAGTTTCTGCTTCAGAGCCTGGGGTTATTCGAGAAGAAGTGAATAAGATGCTTGCCAAAGGCATTGTTGAACCTTCGTAGAGACCTTGGGCGTCGCCCGTGGTGCTTGTTAAAATAAAGATGGCACATGACGTTTCTGCGTAGATTATGGTCACCTAAACCGCATTACTAAGAAATACGTCTACCCCTTGCCTCGCATTGACGATGCCGTCAGTTGTTGCCACGGTGCCAACTACTTTTCATCGATAGACCTGCGGTCCGGTTTTTGGCAGATTTCTGTGGATGAAAAAGACCGACAGAAGATCGTGTTCGTCACTCCTGATTGTCTATATCAATTCAAAGTTATGTCATGAGGTCTATGCAACGCCCCAGCAACGTTCGAACGTACGATTGACCCTTTGCTTTAAGGGTTCAAATGGTCGACATGCCTCAGCTACGGAGTTGACGTCCTCGTATTTTCGCCTACATTTGAGACAAAGCTTCCGCGCTTATTAGCTGTTCTGCAAGTCTTCCGCGAGGCTGGGCTCCAACTAAATTCCTCGAAGTGTCACTGCGGTCGTCGGAAGATTACAGTGCTGCGCCACCTCGTCCACGCTGCCGATATTCAACCAGACCGGGAGAAAATTCGTGCTGTCACATCTTTTCCTGTACCTCAGTTTGTCAAAGACATCCGAAGTTTTGCAGGACCCTGCTCCTACTTCCGACGCTTCGTTAAAGTCTTCTCAGTGATTGCCCGACCTCTTACTGGTCTTCTGAAGAAGGACGGGCCATTTATGTGGGGCCCCGCTCAAACTGCCGCGTTTGCCCGCCTTACCGACATTCTCACCACGTCAGTTATACTAGCCCACTTTGACCCGTCCTCTCCTACAGAGGTGCGTACCGTTGCCAGTAGTCATGGTATCGGAGCCGCCTTATAGTCCCACGCCAACAGGGTCAAGATCGCGTCATCGCATATGCTAGCCGCCTCCTCACAGCAGCGGAGCACAACTTTTCGATTACACATCGTGAATACCTGGCTCTCGTCTGGGCAGTTTCCAAATTCGGCTCGAACTTGTATGGAACGCAATTGTCTGTAATCACGTACCACCGGGTGCTCTGCTGGCTTTCCTCACTCAACGATCCTACCGGCCGGCTTGGTCGCTGAGCTCTCCGGTTACAAGAATATTCCTATGCAGCCCTGTCCAGCTTGGGCCGATTACATCAAGACGCAGACCATTTATCACACTAACTACTGGACGAACCACCACCGACCCAGACCCCGATTTTGACGCTTGTGTTATCTACATTTCTCAGCTGCTACATGTTGCCGACGAGCAACGCGTGATGCCACTTAGCGCGCCATGATTGATGGCTTGAATCTTCGCCTTCCGATTCGTCCCTTCACCTGTTTCTTATCCGAGATGGTGTATTATACCGCTACAATGTGCGCCCCGATAGTCCTGCTCTACTCCTCGTCATTCCTAAGCACCTCCGGTCAGCTGTTCTCCAAGAACTTCATGATTTACCAATGGCAGGTCACCTTGGTGTGTCCCGCACCGACGACCGGATTCACCGACGCTTCTTATGGCCCGGCCTTGCCCGCTATGTCCGGAAATACGTTGCAGCGTGTGAAAAATTCCAGCACCAAAAAACACCATTGATGCTCCTCCCTGCTGTGTGCCTTGAACTGATCGACATTCCTTCGGAGCCGTTCTTTCGCGTTGGCTTGGACTTACTTGGCCCTTTTCCTCTATGCACGTCTGGCAACAAGTGGGTCACTGTGGCAACAAATTACACCTCGCGCTATGCCATCATCAGAGCGCTTTTAACAAGCTGCGCCACAGATGTCGCCGATTTTCTTTTACAAGAAGTGATTCTGCAGCATGGTGCTCCACACCAACTGCTCATAGACCATGGTCGGACATTTCTTTCTCAAGTCATCGCCGACATCCTGCAGTCCTGCTCCAACAAGCACAAGCTGACTACGTTTTACCATTCGCAGACCAATGATCCCAACGAGTGTCTAAATCGCACCCCTAATAGACGTGCTTGTAAAGTACGTCTCGTCAGACCGTAGTGACTGGGACCTTGCCCTACCCTACGTCACTTTTGCGTATAATTCATCGCGTCACGACATTACAGGTTATTCCCCGCTCTTTATGCTGCTCGGCCGAGAACCCGCATTGCCACTGGACGCATCCCTTCTATCTGCCGCAGCAGAGACCAGCGAGTATGCACTTGACGCCATCAACATGCTGGCCGACCAAAGCACGCGAAATTGCCCGCGCTCGCCTCCTCACCTCTTAAGACAAGGAACGGCGCTTGTATGATCACCAACACAGAGACGTCCACTTTTCGCCTGGATCTCTGGTACTCATGTAGCCCCCGGCTCGTCACGTTGGCCTCTCAGAAAAACACCTGTCTCGGTTCACAGGTCTATATTGAGAGCTGCGGGCCCTGACTTCAGTTACCTACGAAATCGCTCCAGTCAGTAGCAGTGCCTGATCTGTCCCAAATTCCACTGACGTTGTAAATGCCATACGCATCGAGCCATATTACTCTCCGGTTATCACCGATATTTAGACGCCCTGGGACGGTGCTTCTTCCGCCGGGGATAATGATGCATGCATATTGCGAGTTTCTTGTGGCCGATGCACGCGGCGCCCCGACGAACACGACGAACGCTGTCGGCTGAAATGGCCACAAGACACTCGATGTATATATATATATATATATATATATATATATATATATATATATATATATATATATATATATATATATGGCGGACTACGTTGACCGATAACCATATTTGTCTTCGACGTGATGAAGCGTTTCGTGATTTATCATGAAGTGTTATTTCTCAATAGACGACCGGTCTTTGCTATAATACCATTGACATGATTTACTGGGATCTGCGGGCACCGTTGGCGATAAATATTCATTTCGACCTCCAACTTTGCTTAAAGAATACGTAAACCTTGTACACGACAATGTTGGTTATCTAACCACCAAAGCAATCTTTCTGCCCCACTCATAACTTGAGACCATGACGTCGTGACTAGACGTCATTATAACGTCTCGCCTAACAGCTGTTCCCTTCATGGGATGTGTGGCAGCTGAAGGTTGCACACACCCGCCGTGGTTGCTTAGTGGCTTTGGTGTTGCGCTGCTACACACGAGGTCGCGGGATGAAATAGCGGCCATGGTGCCCGTACTTCGATGGGGAGAAATGCAAGGACAACCGTGTATTTAGATTTGCGTGCAAGTTAAAGAACGGCTATTGGTCAAAATTAATCCGGAGTCCCTCATTACAGCGTGCCTAATAATGCGAGAGTGGTTTTGTAACGTAAAACGCCATAATTTTTGAAGGCCTGACAGATCTTCCAGAAATATTTGTTGCGTTTTGGACTGTAGAGCCGGCAACACTGTACCGTGATCCATCATTGCGCCGTCAGAGCGTTTCATTGGGCTGACGCGACATCTATTGGCGCAATACACATCGAGCGTCTTGACACCAAAACCGTACGTGTCGTCGCTACCAGACGACAGACAGTTCGAGAAAGTGTAGTTCAGACAAATCTTTGCGTTTTAAAACATTACCCGTCATTCTTTAAAAAGATGTGAGCCGTTCGGCTCTGTGAAGGTGATTGACCGGCGAAGCTGTCAACCACCTTCAAGCTGTGAGACGGATGTAACGCACAAATTTGAACAAAGGTAGGGAATCATTTATTGTTTTGATGGGTGGTCGTCGTGACGAAAGGTACGCACATTCATTTATGGTCTTGATCAGTCGCCATTATTTCACTCGCAACTGCAATCACATTCTCTGATAATGTCAAATCGATGCGCGGAAGCCGCTGGGTTGTCTATTGGGCCGGATTGGAGTGGCATTACAAGGGATATGTCTGTAGCATGGAACGCGTAAACCGCTCCCTCTTCGTTACCGACACATCCGTCGACAACGCCTACAGGAGTAGTGTCATATAATTCACGCAAAGGGAGTAGCGACGAACCTTACTTTACTATGAGTCATTGCATTTGTTTCTTGCTTACGGGGGTAATGAGCCATTGCTCGCGGGGGTATGAGCCACTGCTGCCGGGGGTAAGAGCCATTGGTGATGACAGTTTTCGACACGCTGTTCTGTATGTTGTGTGATGGTAAGAAATGATTTAGGCACTGTTCGCTTCACTTTGCTAGTGCTTGTAGCCTTTGCCTTACAGGGCTATGAGTCATTGCATTTTTTGCTTGCTTACGGGAGCATGAATGCTTACGTGGGTGTAGCCATTGACCATGATTGTTTTTGTCTGCAAAGCTGCATTCACCCAATAAAAATGTTTATTCTCCCTCTCTCGCGGAAAACAAAAATGCACAGAACCCTAGCCATATACAGCGAAGCTGTAATAAGTTATAGAGGTGCAGTCAACCAATTCTTTAAGAGTACCATGGGAGCGGCGATTGGCCGGCCCGTCAGCGTCTGCCAACCACGCTAAGCGACGAGATAAGCAAGAGTAGAACATGCACACCAAGTTCACTGGACGCCGTTATCTCCAATAAGCCTGGGAGTTTAGCGAGTTAATCGTGTCAAGGGCTGCGTCACGCTGGTGGGCAGAGCCTAGCAGACGAAACTTGCGCTTCGAGTGAACTTGGTGCGCATGCGCTACTCTTGCTGGTTTCGTAGCTTCGCGTGGTTAGAAGGCACTGACCGGCCGGCCAGTGTACACTCCCGCAGTACTGTTAAAGGGCCAGTCATATGTTTAACACACTTCTCAAAAATAGGTATTTCCAATAATAAATAGATTCTGTCATTGCCGATTGGAGTTTCCTGCAAAAATTACTAGACACAACTCTGATGCTGCGATAGTCCAGCCACCATGGGAATGATGAGAAGCTTAGAATGACAGAAAGCTGACCTACTTGGTAAGGATTCATAATGCAAACAAGGGTAAGTCGTGCAGACACGGATACAAGAGAAGTGGACAACATGGCATCCGTGTTGTCCACTTCTCTTGTGTTCCTGTCTGCACGCCTTACCCTTTCTTTGAATTATGAATGATGGGAAATGCATAAGTTTGCCGGATCTTCGTGCTCCTCGCTTCGGACTTTCTTGTCGCTTCATTTATTAAGCTTTATATGCCTTCATTGTCCTAAATATTTGAGAAACTAATACTTTCTTTAAGTGTAGAAGACGCTGCGAATGCAGACAATCATTCCTAGTTGTAGCCGTGCAGCCTGCCCGCGTGGCCAAACCGAAACGCCCCAAGCGTCGCAAGACGCTGAATTTCACTTACGTGAGTTTTGTGATGGGCACCACGAGCGCTGCCTTTCGCAACAGCAGCGCCTTGTCGATGATTGGAAGAGCAGTGAATCTAACCATAATTTGTCTAGAAAATCATTGCCTTGCCTCAAGCATCCCTCGCACAGATTGGTGGGTCTCCATCGCTAAACTTGCTCTAGTTTACTGCAACTTCTGGATCAACTTCGTACTCTGTTTCCTTCTATAGTAAATGTTTGTTGACCTCTTTTCCCTGCACCTTTGAACGTTTTCACTTTTACAAATGCGATGTTTTCAATTTGAATCTATCGCTTACGCGTTCTGATGGTTTTCACAGAAGGCTGATCCCTTTGATTGAAGTAGTACATCCAGTCTTAGCTGCACCTTTCTTTATTTGGGTGGGGAAAGAAATATACAGGTAAATGATGTGCTTTAAGACCACCGTGAAGCTTTCGTTCCTGTTTTACTTTGCGAGAAGAGGTAATTCAGATTGCTTTAATAATTGTACATAGCGCACATTCAGAGACGTTGTCATATTTTGCTTCGTCCCTTGTTTTTTCTGTGATAACATTGCATTAGAAAGATTTTCTGCCGGCGAGTGGGCCAGTCCTTCCGTCTCGAGAATTTTTTTTTCGTGGCCGCTGGCCTTCAGAACGGTGTATGCGTTAGCATAGGACAAAATAGCTGTTAAAATACAGATAAGAAACTAACCTATGTAAGTTATCGTTGTCTGAAGTGTATCACAGAGCACTGTGAACCCGCTCCAAGAATGTATACTATAGAAGTATAGCCTCATAAAGTTGAAATAAAGTAAATGCAGTGCTTCTTTTTATCCCCCAGAGACGGCACTATCCCACAAGTAGCTTTTTACGGATTTTGTCGATTCGTGGTACTGTTATTTCTACAATTGATACTGTTTTTCTTGCGCAATACAGCGCGCCATGATGAGTACAGTAAATAAACACATGAAAAAGTAACACGGATGCCACGGAAAAATTCCCTTGGTATTCAAACCCTTGTTTAGTTAAAAAACTTTGCTACATTATACAGTAAACCCTTAATGTTCCAACCCGTCCTCTAAATACATCTTTCCAAACCTAGGTGTGGACAGCTCCGGATTTGCCCATTACAGGCCAAGCTGATGATGATGATGTCCAAGCTTGTGCACTTTCCTTTTTTTTAAATATCACAAAACTGAAATACTAAATGGAGTGACTACCGCTGTAATACTGTCTAAATAAGTAAAACCGCGCGACCCTCATGGGAGCAATTCAAATGAGAAGCTTTACAGTTTCGTTTTCTCCCCATTTGTAGCGTTTTCAAATATTTCGGTTCGTGGACCAAGACAAAGAGTTAGGTGTGCTGTTTCCCATTTGTTGTATTTTCACATATTTCGGTTCCTGATTCAAGATGACGATCTGGGTGGGCTTTTCCCTATTAATTCATGGTACAGGGTAAAGTGCGAAAAACGTAGATAGACGACAGCACCGTCGACATCGAGAACCGGCGCTTTGGTGATCTCTCTTTTGTGGCCCTCGTATTTTTCGCACTCAACCTTTTATCAAGAATTTCTATTGGCGCTTTTTAATTTCGACTGTTTTTGCCGTAGTCGTTTGTTGAATGGCAAAGCGAGTGACGTTCTAAGTGTCTGACGCGTAGAAAAAGTATCTTCATCCATTTACATTTGGCTCAACCTGCGCAAGCGCATCGCTTACGTCGTCCTATGAAAAGCCCAGAAATTCTGTGAAAACACGCAGTTGAAATTCTAGTTGAAAGATTTTGCATTTTTATTGCCATTCGTTTGTTTTTGCATGCTTGTTTCTCACTGAGGAGACACGGGCATTTGACTGACCTTTTGACCATCGCCGTGACACACGAAACCTTCACTTGATAATGTGTGTTTTCAATCAAACCTTTACGTCCACAAGAAAGGCAAACCACACGCTCATTATTTCTCGGCGTCTCTTCCCTTTCACAGAGCTCTCACGGTGGCCGCATGGGTATTTTTTTCTGGGAGCAACACAGATAAAACAGAGCAGCGGCAACAATGCCTAGAGTTGCATTGTGTCATCGCTGCACATTCAGTTCCTTTTATCTTTATTTTTTCTTTCAGCGTTTCTAAACCGGGCTCCGTGTCATTTTGACAGTACGATTGGCATGTTTTCATTCCAGCGCTGTCTACTACCACTGGTGTGCTCTGAAGTGAAAAAAAAAGAACCGTGTTGGCGAAACAATATTTGCACCAACAGAAATGCAGACATTGAAAGATGTTGGTGAATTCAACAGTCCATGATGTTTCGTTGAAAGCGAAGATAGGCAAACAGGATTCATCCGGAACGAAAACCTAATTTCCCGGGAGAGAGCAGAGGGAGAGAGACGGGATATAAGGAAAGCAGGGAAGTCAACCAGTCAAGAGCCTTGTTGGCTACCGTAGGCGGAAAGAATGGAGAGGGGGGGAGAGAGAAGGAAGAGAGAGATGGTATAGAGAGGAACTGAGGTTGTGGACAGAAATCTACAGAATCGAACCGAATTCTACGCTCGCATCGTGTTTCTTCCTTCTCCCTCGTTTATCGTGCAATTATTCCACACTGTGGATTAGGAAATCTTCCAGCACAGGGCACTTCTAAGGCATGTACTCAGTATAAAAAAGTGTTATTCATGCGCTCCACACGCCGCACAGTCACAGCATAAGCAGGAGGAGTACCTCCGCAGGAGCTCCAGGTGTCATAACGTGTACCGAAGAGTAAACACAAGTATGGAGGATACGCGGTGCACAGGTGACATCCGTTGACACATGGCACGACACGACGCTGTTGATGATAATTTATTTGCATCCCCTTTGAAACGAAGTGGTGACAGTCCCCTAGCCTGCTTGAATCGACCTGTTTCAGCGACATGCAACACGCAACTTTTACGTGCAACTGCTACATGCAGCCGCTACATGTCGGGACACTTGGTGAAATACAACGCAACTGCACTGCAAATTTGCGCGTATCGAAGGCTACGAGGCGCGCATGTAAATTTGGGATAAGTGGCACGATATGATCCTTTCGATGATGATGACAATTTATTGGCATTCCCTCTGAAACGGGACGGTGACACGCAGTTACCAGGCCTGCTTGGTTTATTCAGGTAAGCTATACAAGTTTTTCATTCCAGCATTTCAGTACACGTCTTCTTAATCTTCTTTTTCTTCCTCAAGCTTTCTCCATCTACCTTCTACCGCTACCTATAAACTGCTACATGGCGTGCCATTTGGTGTAATAATATGCAAGTGCACTGCAAAATGTGCACCTATCGACAATACTCGGCGCGCATCTCACATCGCGTGATAAGTAGCACTATACGATGGCACCATACCAGTACACAGTATGGCGTGGTGCAGTTTGGTGTGGTGGGGTGTGTCGTTCCGAAAATACACTGCAGCCGTTTTAAGATTGTCGCTAGTATTATCTCCAACCAGTCTGCTTTGTCGGTTGTCATTGCATGCTTACATCTACTCTAGATTACGAGAGAGCCAGTATTTCTTTCACTCAAAGTTATACAGGAGCCAAAGGGAGGTAATTCTTATGACCACAGCGCAACAACATAGGCGTGAAGTGACATTTCAGCATAAACTGCCAGGAAAATTCAGAATGAATAGAAGAGCAGAGTATGGTGTCAGTCAAATTTCACTAAGCCTCTTTCATTCACTTTCACTGTGCGACTTAACCAGTTTTCTGCTATTGCGAAATAACGCGCTCACAATATAACTCTTGCTACTGGAACTCTGTGATTCTTTTCAGGAAGATGTTTCAGGAAGATGTTTGCTATGCTCAATAATAGATAAGTGTGGCATGTTGTAGGACATATCTTACTGTCGGGAGCAAATCTAGTAGAGCTAATCAAAAATGCATGAAGATGGTGAACTTCATGCCCCGGCATTCCATTCGAAGACGAGCGAGAGCACTTGGGACTAGAGATGCCACGAAGTTATATTCTGCAGCCTATGTTCGCTAAAGAACGTTATATTTAGCAATATAAAGTGTTATTTCCAACATTACATGGGCAATTCTTGGCGCTGCTGAGTGAAATGTAGGCACTTGGTCGGAACGCATATGACGGACATGGATGCAAGAAATACGATATCACAAATGCAGCAATTGCTGACTGGACAATCTTTTTGGATGGTTTACGTAACATTAAGACCTCATATGAGCCAGAATGAAGAGTAGGTAGTTCGCCTTCGTTTAATTCAATAACGGTTTCCTAATAAGACGAACAAGAAGCTTGAACATTCATAGAGCAGAGTTCAGGAACGTACTACATAAAAAACCTATCTGTAAAAGCACCGTGTTCAGTCTGCACCTTGGACAAATTTTTTCCTTATATATGAATATCACACAAATGGCCATAACGTACACAAGTTGGAAGCTCCTTGCCTTTCTAACTCAATCAATGAAATCTCTCCTAAAGAAGACATGGCGAGATATTGTAGTTGCGTTGATGCCAGTGCACTGTAAGAGAACTGCTGGTGACACATTGCAAGGTAGCAAGAATGGGCAAAGGCAGCATGCGCTTAAGGCATTATAAGAAGTTTCGTCAACAGCTGACCATTTACTTCTCCAAGCACCAAGCTCAAATTGCCATGTATTAGCCTTATTCGGCTAGATTTGTTGCACATTGCCGCTTTGTATTCAGGTTGTGTAATAAAATACCGCATGTAATGGGACAATCTGTGCAATTAGTCATGTACGAATCACTCTCGTACTGCCATGTGTCACCTAGCCGTGCAGATAATATCTCACGCGTACTCTAAGCAGCAACGCTATGTGTTTTAAAGTTCTTAAATTTTTCAGTGCACTGACATGCGTCCAGATACGTTCCTCTGTCCATTCTATCAGATAAGCAACAGTAGATATAATTTTACCTTTTAGAGCAACCTTTGACCCTGTATAAAGAAAATTCGCAAACTTACGGGAGGAAATGTTGCTGGCATGATAGAGAAGTATATTATGCAAAATCTCTGGTTACACTGTGAACTAAGTGCCTAAGTAAACTAAATGTGTCGAAGTGTGCAAAACACACTTAGGCATCAGAGCACGTCATCAAAAGCACATGCACCTACACTGCTGTTGAATAGTCTGTTGCATGATTGAATAAGCGGGATTGCCGTAATAAGCAAACGTAACACGTGAGATTTTGCATTCTGACCCATCAGTTATCGTTACTTCTTGCAAACCAAGTAGATGAATTCATAGTTAGAATCTTCTCTGTGTAACGGAAGCATGAATGCCAAGGGGAATGTGTTCTACAACAGTGCACGCATGCTGAGGAATCTATATCCTTGTCTTCCATGGTAGAATATAATTATCAATGTTTCTCACGCCCTGAAGTAAATAAGTTCAAGAGTCGCTCCTACCGCAATGGAATGTGCAAGTAACGAAAATCTACGAAGCAACCACAGTGAAATGAGATGGCAGGCACGTAGCATCTACAGCCACCAAAAGATAAAGGCAATAGGCTGAATATAAGTCATTACATTGCACCCAATACACGAAAGTCAAGTTTATGAAAAGAAAGTTCTGTTTAAAATTTAAGCCTTTATTGAAATGTAATTCCACTGAAACATCCGTACACATGTCCTCCAAAGCCATACGTGGTAAAACGCAACTTCCATATGAATGAACTAATGAGCTAAGGTGGCGTTGATGCGCCCATCTGCTTACGATAACAAACAAGGCCGCGAGAGGAGCCGTCATGGCGGCAAGGAGAATAATGTTAGTTTGTTCAAGCGTATAGACTTCGCAACATTGATTCTCCACCACAGTAGTGACAGCGGACTGCGAAACACAACAATCCATAATTTTTCGTGTGCAACATCAAGCACGGATTTAACCAAGTACTTGGTCCTGTCTTTCTGAATGGCGCTCAGACCTAAAGGAACAACGGCGCACTCCAAACTGAAACCACCGCAATTTTGAACTACCTCAATTACCGCATGGAAGCTGAATAACCTAGCTCATCAAGCTGGAGGCGGGTTTATTAAGTGCTTGACATCTGTTCTACGCACGACAAGTGTTATATCAAGGTAGCCATACTCTCCTGCAAGGCGCTAAGGTTTCCCGCCCCTAGGTCTGCAAACATATAACGTGCTCCGGTCGTACCTATTACATCAACATCAGCAGATAGTGCCACCTAACTCAACCAGAATGAAACCACGAAGCGCTGCCGAAACCCCGCCAACGTCCTCACAACTGATCCGCCTCACCCAGCAACATCAAGTATTCCCACTCCTACAGGTTTTAGCGCAATGGCTCCTCTGCAGTCACCGCTGACTCCCCTCGCATCAACGCCCGATGTAACTTTCGCCACAGCACCCAGGTCAATCATGTGCGCGTCAGATTATCATGTGCGCGTCAGACTGTGTGCCACTCCGCCTCAGCAGCACTGTAATGTCCGCCACCTGGTTTTCATGGCCAAGTAGCCTCTTCTCCAATATCACCAGATGCACGCGTAATCACAAAGGAAGCGCCGCTGCCACTGATACCATCCGGTGGGGCGCGCAGCCCTGTCCTCTTCGGCCGCCTCACTGGTCATGCCTCCGCATCTGCCACCACTTCTACGTTCCACGAATTCAAGCCAAAGTATCTCTCCTACAGTGCTTCTTTCACGTAGCCGACCTGCTCAACCGTCGTTGCCGCGGCGCTGCAGCACCTCGGAGCTCCCGCTTGTCTGTGCACAACGTCGACTGAACCGCCGCTTTCAGCGCATTCCTGTCTAGTGTTATGTCTAGTGATCTAGCGTTCTTGCCCGGTCGGTGGGCAATGTGCGACATAATCTACAATGTCAGCATCTTGCTGCGTTTGTGTACGCCACCAGCAAGTTAGATGTGCGACCGCAGTCAACTCCCTCATCAAGGATTTCATGCGGTGTTTCCATGCGGTACTGTGATCATCACACCACATCACACCGATGTCATCTGCCAGTGGTCTTAGCTGCATCCTACCATGTTGGACCTAATTAGCTGCAGCGGCACCACACTTGCCACCACATCCAGCCTATGCTTTAGACTATTTCTTCGACGCGCCAACTCCCGTGATTCATTGGACATCCCACCCTCATCATGCCGTGTTGACGCAGTGTTATAGCGAGAACCTCATGACGTCATGCGGTTCTCATATTTGCCCTCCAGAATTCCCGTAAATTGAACCACTGCTCGAACGCTCGCGAACTGTTTGAACAACAGACACTGTTTAAGGACATTACCTCCTTTTGTTCTGATTCCTCCACCCCACCCCACTCCCCTGTTCGGGATGTCTGAAGCAACTTCGCTGCACTGAGATTTTTGCTAAGACTCCGTCACTACTACAGGGATTCTGTGGCGACGCCCAAGCGCGTCAAGAAAGCGCGAGAAGGGTGAATAAAGTTGGGGAGTTTTTGTATCTCGAGAGGGCAGCATCCCCTTCTCCGCACAGAAGAAACAAACAAACAAACAAACAAACAAACAAACAAACAAACGAACGAACGAATGAACGAACGAACGAACCAACCAACCAACCAACGAACAAATGAACGAACGAACGAACGAACGAACGAACGAACGAACGAACGAACGAACGAACGAACGAACGAACGAACGAGCGAACGAACGAACGAACGAACGAACGAACGAACGAACGACCGACCGCACGAACGAACGAACGAGCGAGCGAGCCAGTGAGCAAGAAAGTAACGTGCAAGCAGCGAGCAAACAAACTAACGAAGGAGCGAGCGAACGACATCGAACGAAAGAACGTGCGAACGAGTGATCGAATCAAAAAGCGAGCTCACCAAGCAAGAGCAGCAGGTTCAAGTGGGCAACAATTGTGAAATAAATTCTTTAGCATAAAAATGTGCTGATCGTCCTTCTACAAGTTTTGCACTAAGGACGCCCACTTCTTCAAGCTTACGCGCGAACAATGGCAGCAATTCAGACGCTTAAATAAGCCAAAAAAATCCAGTGCTGACAACAAGCATGAACAGGCGCGCCTCCGGTCGTAGCTGTCTGTGAGTGCAATGTCAAGAGCCTTCCCGGGATGCTATAAGAAGTGTCTATCGCAAGCAACAACGGCATATTCCGTAGGCTGCAAGTGCAGTTTCGCCTGTGATGACACAGGTCTACTTCAGGAATTCGCAATAAAACTGCATGATTGACACTTTAAAAGACTATATTCATATGTTGCGGGATCACAGCCTGAATACGAACACAGCTGTTCTCACCATTTATTAACGTATTCGGTAAGTGTGTTGTGTGTTGCAAGAATTTTGTGTTGCAAGAATACCTTGCAACACAAAATTAGGCACGTTCCTGAAAAATATATAGTTGATCCCTCTTTCATAACAATCGGTATTACAGAAAGTGAAACGTGTCTTCAGCGAAGCTGTTGCATGTTTGCTTCGTCACCTCACGGTCCGCTGCAGAGAAAGGCACACGATTTGCTGGTCGATGACGGTGTTGCAGGTTTGCTTGGCGCACGGTGTCCTGTTGGCGAGCGGCGTCCTACTGCTGAGTCCATTCGGCCAAGGTGCGAGCATTTTGGTCAGGCTCCGTAGTGTCTTGGGCAGCCAGTTGAGTTGCGACGCGCTCAACATCACGAAAGCGAGTGTAGAGTTCACAGCGTGCGCCACGAACGCGCGAAGGCGTTCTGGTTCACGCTGGCCTGTGTCTCACTGGGATAAAGTGAGATTCGCTCGTCGACATCGTTGCCTTTTCTCGCTGCTTACGCTGCAGTTTTCATAGTTGGTGCCGTTCAAATCGAAGCAGTAGGCGATGTGTAGTACTGCTGAAGATGTTGAAGCTGCACTCCGTAGTCGACGAGGTGTCACAGGCTGACCGGATGCGGAAGACAAATCGTGTGTGCAAACTGCGTCGTCACCTGAGTAGAAGGCCTACACCACCTACACCAGGCTACACCGCGTTAGAGTCTCCGCTATGCTGAGACTACCGAAGCACTCACAGCCAGCGCTTGTTCGTATCATGATGGAATGCTTCGCTTCACTGCTTCTAGGTGGCGGTGCCATCCCTGCAAAGAGAGAACATTTTTTACACGTCCGCGCCGACGTCACATTCGTTCCGGGAAGTTGATACTTAACCCTGACGTGAAACACATTCGTCTTAAGTAGGCTCATCGAAGGCGGCGAATCGTCAGAATACTCCAAGTTCCTTTGCCTGCTTGACGCAATCCACAATATGGCGTATCGGCAGTACTATAGTTGTGCCTGTCAAGCTGCCACAACCAGCTGGCCCTCAAAAGCTGCAAAGAAAATAGAGCAACTGTAGTGCGTCCACAGATATCTTCGCTGTCGCTAAAGAGCGCACAAAGAAGTATTCCCCCGGGAACGTAGCCTGAAAATGGTTTTGAAAAAATATAGATATGACTAGTGTTTTGAATGCGTTTTCTGAACGTTTTCAAAAGCCACATTCACTTTTTTTCATCAGCGATCTCTAAAACACGTCGAAAGTGATAAAAAATACGTCTACTCCGTTGTATCCCACAAAACAACATTTTAAAGGCATTGTGATGAGCTTCGGTGATGATCCCTCTATTTCGAACACGTGGCAGTTGTGTGGCCGCCATTACATGTCATGTGAAATCTCTGACTCGCTGTCCGGAGCTCTGATTTTTCGTTTAATTTGTGCGGGGAAACAGAAGCTTTGGAAGAAACGAGGAGTGCCTTTTTGTAAAATACGCACTTTCAATTACTTGCCAGTCACAAAGCGATGTTATAGCCTCAAGAAGTAGGCGGATATTTGAGCCGAGAAATACCTGTAATACATTCGCAAGCGCGCCAATACACGGTGATGTTCTTAACAATCGCCCCGTCAGCTTCTCGAGTGGCTGAAAACTTGTATGAAATAATCACATTTTCAGCTTCGGAATCTCTCAAGAGCAGCAATCTTCACATTCAACTCCAGGCTGTCAAGAGCGCCTGTGACACAGCGGCGTGACTTCGTTTCCCGGTTTTATCATGGACGGCGCTACCGATTTGATCTGGCGGAGCCTTCGGCTACTTTAGATCACAGTTCTTCCGGGCTCAAATAAAGTTCTTGTCATATGATGTCCATCATTCATCATACACGCCATCCTAGCACCTGCATGCCCAAGTGTCATCAGTGCGACATTGGAGATTACGTTTAAATGTAAAGTTTCCTTGCACCTTGTCTCAAGTTCATTGTTTCTCTAGATCATTGTTTAAGCAGTCATGGATGAAGAAGTTATTCTGTTAGAGGCTTCTTGCTTTTCATGCTTCACGAATTGTTTTCAAGGTCCCATTTGGGTTTGAATGAACTCCGAAGCTGAAATGTACTCCTGCTATATTGAACACTTGACGGCTTCACATTTGGGAGCTTCACAGGCCGCCATTGGAATCTGAACCTGGCAACGTTTAACGTTAGAACGCTATCTAGTGAGGCGAGTCTAGCAGTGTTATTGGAGGAATTACAGGGTAGTAAATGGGATATAATAGGGCTCAGTGAGGTTAGGAGGACAAAAGAAGCATATACAGTGCTAAAAAGCGGGCATGTACTGTGTTACCGGGGCTTAGCGGAGAGACGAGAACTAGGAGGCGGATTCCTGATTAATAAGGAAATAGCTGGTAACATACAGGAATTCTATAGCATTAACGAGAGGGTGGCAGGTCTTGTTGTGAAACTTAATAAGAGGTACAAATTGAAGGTGGTACAAGTCTACGCCCCTACATGCAGTCATGATTACCAGGAAGTCGAAAGCTTTTATGAAGACGTGGAATCGGCGATGGGTAAAGTCAAAACAAAATACACTATACTGATGGGCGACTTCAATGCCAGGGTAGGCAAGAAGCAGGCTGGAGACAAGTCAGTGGGGGAATATGGCATAGGCTCTAGGAATAGCAGAGGAGAATTATTAGTAGAGTTTGCAGAACAGAATAATATGCGGATAATGAACACCTTTTTCCGCAAGCGGGTTAGTCGAAAGTGGACGTGGAGGAGCCCGAATGGTGAGACTAGAAATGAAATCGACTTCATACTCTGCGCGAACCCTGGCATCATACAAGATGTAGACGTACT
Organism: Dermacentor variabilis; assembly: GCF_050947875.1. Classification (NCBI taxonomy): domain Eukaryota; kingdom Metazoa; phylum Arthropoda; class Arachnida; order Ixodida; family Ixodidae; genus Dermacentor; species Dermacentor variabilis. The sequence goes on from NC_134575.1 coordinate 47,480,149, forward strand.
CGGCAAGGTACGCTGCAGTGACCATAGGATGGTAAGAACTCGAATTAGCCTAGACTTGAGGAGGGAACGGAAGAAACTGGTACACAAGAAGCCAATCAATGCGTTAGCGGTAAGAGGGAAACTAGCGGAATTCCGGATCAAGCTACAGAACAGGTATTCGGCTTTAACTCAGGAAGAGGACCTTAGTGTTGAAGCAATGAACGACTATCTCATGGGAACCATTAAGGAGTGCGCAATAGAAGTCGGTGGTAACTCCGTTAGACAGGAAACCAGTAAGCTATCGCAGGAGACGAAAGATCTGATCAAGAAACGCCAATGTATGAAAGCCTCTAACCCTACAGCTCGAATAGAACTGGCAGAACTTTCTAAGTTAATCAACAAGCGTAAGACAGCGGACATCAGGAACTATAATATGGATAGAATTGAACAGGCTCTCAGGAACGGAGGAAGCCTAAAAACAGTGAAGAAGAAACTAGGAATAGGCAAGAATCAGATGTGTGCGTTAAGAGACAAAAGCCGGCAATATCGTTACTAATATGGATGAGATAGTTCAAGTGGCTGAGGAGTTCTATAGAGATTTATACAGTACCAGTGGCACCCACGACGATAGTGGAAGAGAGAATAGCCTAGAGGAATTCGAAATCCCACAGGTTACGCCAGAAGAAGTAAAGAAAGCCTTAGGAGCTATGCAAAGGGGGAAGGCAGCTGGGGAGGATCAGGTAACAGCAGATTTGTTGAAGGATGGTGGTCAGATTGTCCTAGAGAAACTGGCCACCCTGTAAACGCAATGCCTCATAACCTCGAGCGTACCGGAATCTTGGAAGAACGCTAACATAATCCTAATCCTTAAGAAAGGGGACGCCAAAGACTTGAAAAATTATAGACCGATCAGCTTACTGTCCGTTGCCTACAAAGTATTTACTAAGGTAATCGCAAATAGAATCAGGAACACCTTAGACTTCTGTCAACCAAAGGACCAGGCAGGATTCCGTAAAAGCTACTCAACAATAGACCATATTCACACTATCAATCAAGTGATAGAGAAATGTGCAGAATATAAAACAACCGTTATATATAGCTTTCATTGATTACGAGAAAGCGTTTGATTCAGTCGAAACCTCAGCAGTCATGGAGGCATTACGGAATCAGGGTGTAGATGAGCCATATGTAAAGATACTGGAAGATATCTATAGCGGCTCCACAGCCACCGTAGTCCTCCACAAAGAAAGCAACAAAATCCCTATAAAGAAAGGCGCCAGACAGGGAGATACGATATCTCCAATGCTATTCACAGCATGTTTACAGGAGGTATTCAGAGGGCTGGAGTGGGAAGAATTGGGGATAAAAGTGGATGGAGAATACCTTAGCAACTTGCGATTCGCTGATGATATTGCCTTGCTTAGTAACTCAGGAGACCAATTGCAATGCATGCTCACTGACCTGGAGAGGCAAAGCAGAAGGGTGGGTCTGAAAATTAATCTGCAGAAAACTAAAGTAATGTTTAACAGGCTCGGAAGAGAACAGCAGTTTACGATAGGTAGCGAAGCACTGGAAGGGGTAAGGGACTACATCTACTTAGGGCAGGTAGTGACCACGGATCCGGATCATGAGACTGAAATAACCAGAAGAATAAGAATGGGCTGGGGTGCGTTTGGCAGGCATTCTCAAATCATGAACAGCAGGTTGCCACTATCCCTCAAAAGGAAAGTGTATAACAGCTGTGTGTTACCAGTACTCACATATGGGGCAGAAACCTGGAGACTTACGAAAAGGGTTCTGCTGAAATTGAGGACGACGCAACGAGCTATGGAAAGAAGAATGATGGGTGTGACGTTAAGGGATAAGAAAAGAGCAGATTGGGTGAGGCAACAAACGCGGGTAAACGACATCTTAGTTGAAATCAAGAAAAAGAAATGGGCATGAGCCGGACATGTAATGAGGAGGGAAGATAACCGATGGTCACTAAGGGTTACGGACTGGATTCCAAGGGAAGGGATGCGTAGCAGGGGGCGGCAGAAAGTTAGGTGGGCGGATGACATTAAGACGTTTGCAGGGACAACATGGCCACAATTAGTACATGACCGGGGTAGTTGGAGAAGTATGGGAGAGGCCTTTGCCCTGCAGTGGGCGTAACTAGGCTGATGATGATGATGATGATGATGATGACCTAAAAAATATGTATCATTAGTGTTGCAAAGTCATTGTTGCGACCGACACCATCAAATCTTCCAACTTGTTTTCGAGCACCCGACTGATTGTCGGCGCATCTTCTACCGCTGGTATGTGCTGTCTTTGAAGCTTTTCACCTTCATTGTCATGTAAGCCACCCTTCTGCCGCCAACGCAGTTTGCGCGATCATGACAAGAAGTTGCACGAAAACACGCTGCCATCTCGTCAGCAAAAAAAAAAATGAATATGTGATACACAGTTTGCAATTTTGCAGCAGCGTTGAATTATGCATTGATGTTTTCGCATTCAAACCCGCAAGAAGTTCTTAGGTGTCCTCGGATTTCTGCGCGTACGATTCTATGGGCAGCAAACCGAAGGCGCAGTGGTCCCGCGACTTACGTCCGTATCAAAAAGAGAGCGGCCTGTCGTGCCCCATCGTAATAATATATAAAGCAGTGGCAGCTGACTGAATTCCCAATCTCTCCGTAGAAGTAGTCCAAGGTAGTATTCCATTGGCTTGCCAAGGGTGATGCTGAGAAAGCTTGGGCAGTTTGTGAAAGACCCCTTACGGACTTCAAATATTATGAAATCGTTCTTATGCCTATGGAATTACCTTGTTCTGGCAGTGTCTCATGCAGTCGCTCTAGCTCACAGTTTGCTTTACGTATTATACGATGCAGGTCATGCCATTCGACTGATGGATGTCTGTTATGATGGTTTTGCCAGTGCATTTTGTGTGCACTGCTTTTTTTTTTGCAGTGGGCAAAAAGAAGGTCCAGATCCTGCATTCACAAGAAAACAGTTTATCGTAAAACTTTTTGATAAAAAAAGTGCAGTCTATCCTGACACTCGGCATAATTCTAGCGCAGGCGCTCAGTCACTGGGAAAGATGGCCTATTAATGACAAGATATGGGAGTTCAGCCCTGATATTCTTTTTCTATTCCTTTCTCTAGGTCTGGTTCCTGAATCTGCTTGTTTTCAAGCGTTGTGGAAATCCCCATGATGCCCTTTCAACGTACCTGTATACCACTGCGCACTACGTAATCAGACGCACCTGTACACGTCATTGCTTTATCCTCCCGCGATAAGCCTAGAAAAACGGTCTGCGCTCCGCGCCTGCGAGCAATTCATTTGACATGAGCCGATCAATGAGGCAATGGTGGTCAAGTCGAATTAAGACTCGTTCTTTTGTGGGAGCAATGGCCAATTTTTTCACTCATCAATGGTTGCAGGCAGCCATACTCTAGCTTTCGTTAGCAGGCCCACGTGATATAATTTGTTTAGGATAGGCCCCAGAATAGGCCTCTGAAAATGAATGCGCACCACAAACTTTACTATTCAGATTTTTGTGCTATTTGAATTTTTGGGGAACCACGTTCTATTCGGTATTTCTGTCGTACTTACCCTTTTATCCCGCAAATTCAGTCCACTGGTTGCCTGCTATTTCTTATGTGCAACTGCGTGTCTGCGCGAAATGGGCCGCTGGTTATGCGCAACTGTGCATGTGTCATTTGGTGTGTTCCCGAACAGACAAGTTGGGCCATTGGGTAAAGGAAATGAATGGGTGACGCGAGGTACGTGAACAAACACGGCCAATCATCCTGAATGAGTATGTACCGCTGCGCAGGCGTCCGGAGACGGAACCGGAGCAAAAGTAAAAATTGAAGAAGTCGGCAGCAGAAAATTCGTAACCTTATAAGAGGTTAAAATGGCTGCATCGAGAACGGCCCAGTACAGAAAGACACGAAGAGAACCAAATGACCCAGAGCGTGCATAGGGCCAACTTTCCCGCGCAAGCGCAACAACAGGTCATCTCGTAAATTCGGCGGTGTTTATTTGGAAGCAGCGAGGCGAACGAACAAGGAAGCTGGCTCCAGTTTGTCTGTAAATTTCATCTCCAGATGTAATCGGCACTATAGGCAACAACAACGCAGCAATCTGAGGATAAAAATTTTTGAGCGTCCTCCATACTCTTTAAAATTACACTTTGAACGCAAAGCTAGACACGCTTACGCCTGAAATTGCGCTGCTGAAATGTTTGCTATTAATGCATAACGAAAAAAATTATGAAGAACCAAGCCCGCTTATTATTCAAGAATACATTGACCATGCACTGGGAGGTGGTTATTTGCGGCACTATATCGCACTCCGTTATGGGGGTTGCTCCCCCTTACAAGCATACGTTACTCGTATGTGGGAGCCAACTTGCACTTCGAGCACCACTTCCTCAAGCAACGCTTCCGGCACCCCGTTCAGCGCCTGCCATCGCCTCTGATCGCAGACGCTGCGATCAGAGACGCAGCAGCAGCTTCTCAATGACATCGTCTCAGAGCGCTACTTGTCACGATAGAAGAACGCGATAACACTCCCCTTACCACCGTGCTACCAACAGTACTGAACGGTACTGGCCTGCCAGCGGTATCACCATGCTGTTTCACGGCGTGGTTGCGCATGGTCGCACGGGCTTTATCTTGAAAGCGATGGGCTTTGGGGGCAGAGTCTACGTGGGTCGACGGCGCCTAGATTTGCGATCGCTGTGTTCTCACTGCTCAGTTTTGCGTCGAAGCGATAGACAGCACGAAGGTCACTTCGCTCGCTAAGGCTGCCGCGATTCGTCATGCCGGAATTTTGACAGCGAGTGTGCGCGGTCATCGCGCGTGAAGTGTTATTCTTTGCCTGTGACCTCTCACCCCGTGCTAGATAATTTAGATAGTAAGCGAATGTTTGCAACAGGGCCCTCTACTCCGGTGGCTGCTGCGTATGACGCAGCCGCGACAGCCCTGTCTTGAATGCGACCTGCGATACCCAAAGTGTAGGCGTCTAGGCGCACAGAGGGTAGATAGCGTCGTGTGCGCTATAGCACCTATACGCTTGCGCGTCACCTGTGGTCACGAAGTGAAACGTCACTGTAACTTCTTCTGGATGCACGAAAAAAAAGAACTCGGCTACACATATGCGAAGGATTTAACAATACAGTGTGCTGCTACATTGCTTCGATGCTAATCGCACTAACGTTGATATACATAATAACATACGTTCTATTGGGATTTATTTTCTTCACCGGCTGTGCTTCGCCCTGCTGTACGTAAGCTGACATTATCATGACGAGCTTGAGTCGCGTTTTTTTCATTCTCCAACACAAAACAATCCCTCAGAAGAGGAACTTTCCGGTTCCTGATTCATTATCTGGAAAAACGTTCGACACGTACCGCATTAAATTTTACTGCTATTTTCAATAACATGATGCTTGTGTTGTGGTCTGATTTGAAGGCAAGTTCCAACCAAAATCCGACCTCCTCTCCCTTTTTTAATACCAAATCCTTAAAAAGCGTGTATTAAAGAAGGGGGGTATGCGGACTATTTTAAATTTTGCCCTTAGAGAATATCGAGATGAGCAACGCCGTTGTTCCTTACCCAGATGCTAAACAATGCTTGAACGTAAGGCTGTCTTATGACGAAAGATTAATGAAATAATTTCAGACATAGCAATTAGAAATAATCTTTATGATCACATTAATATCGGATCACATTAATATATCTTTTCTGGCCGACACATTTCCTTTGTGTTCTCCGTTAAGGTGCGAAAAGTGTGCATGGATTGCTTGCAAAATGTGTGACTCTTCGTTTCGTATGCGGCCTCGGCCTATGTTCACTCTAATAAAATCGACTGGATAGATCTGTGCCGAAGGCTAAACTGCCGAACTTATATCACGATACAGTGGCCGCCATATTGAAGTAGGGGGTCACGGCACCGCAGTTACGATGCCATGCTCACCTCTGATGTTCTTCCAGGTGCTGCTGCTATCATTCTAGGGCCAGCTGTCTCCCGTCACGCCGGCACTGCTACGGCTGGTCATGCCTCAACCTTCTTGGTGTCCTTCTGCCGCAAGGAATTATGCGACTCCACTCTCAGCCAAGTGCGCCGCATCACCGCACCCACCCCTGCCAGTTCTGGACACTACTGTGTATGCAGTCCGGCAACATGAAACGGCGTCAGCTGACCCACCCGCTCAAAAACGCGCAAATTTCACCGACGCAACGGGCCACGGCACCGCAGTTACGATGCCACGCTCACCGCTGATGTTCTTCGAGGTCTGTCAGTATGAAACTTTGTGTTACCGTAACGACGATGTTTGCCTTTTCGCGGTGTCGTGGCCACCCAATTCTTTCAAATGTGCCTGCGCTGCTTTGATGTACCTTTGGCGCGTTCTACTTCTCGGTGGCGATGTTGAATCGAACCCTGGGCCCATGACTAAGGCGCAAGAGGACAAATTAGACAATGTGGCTCTCGTATCGTGTATGTGCGAGTGAAGGCCTGCGACGGTGCACGCATTCTCACGCACGAAAGGGAAGAAGACGGGAACGAAGCGCGCCGTCATCGTCACCCGCAAGACTCCGGGACGAGGGTAGGTGCCTCCTACTCCGGGCAGACCGGGCGGCTTTATGTTGAAAGCTATCTGCGACGGAGAAAGAGTCCACCGTGCGCTGTTTTCGCGGCTTAGTTCGCGCTGATGCGACAGGCAGCGCGAAGCTCAATTCCCTGGCCACTTCTGCCACGCTTCCGAACTCCAGTGTTTTGACAGCGAGTTTCCCCGGTCATCGACCGAGACGTGTTCATGTTTGCCTGTGTGCGCGTGAAACCAAGCCCGTTAACTTAGTTTATATGGCTATGTTTACAAGTTTACATGGTAGATAAAACTGCTCTTCTTACTTCGTATAGCTGTCCAGGAATTTTCTATCGTAATTGATGCTTCGCCTTTCGGGCGAAAGTGCAATTTTTTTAATGCTCTCTTCATACGAAAAATCCGTCGTTGTTGGCGTGACGAAAATATGGTACCGAAAATGGCCGACGGCGCAAAGAGTACAAATATGTCAATAAATGTTGGGATTGACGCCCAATTCCTCAGCGAGGTTCCTGTAAACAAAGTAAATTGATGTTTGAAAAGAAAATGAGGTATGTTTCGGTCTGGGTGCGAATCGATCCAGGGTCTTCCAGGTGCGAGACAGGTACGCTACACCAACGCCACGGCGGTTTCATGGTTCTGGCTGCCTAAAGGTGTGGCCTAATGCAAACGCCATTGCAGATGTCACGTCGCAACCACCTGGTGGACTAAAGATGTGGCCTAGTGCGTGCGTCACTGTGGGCACGTGATAGCACCGCCAATGGGGAGGAGATGGAGCCAAGTCATGAGTGTATAAAATGAGAGCGTTCATGACGTTCGGGGGTCTAGAAACGGTACAGCGCTTTCGCATTCCCACTCTTTATATATTTATTTTGACTTCGCGCAACCTATGACAAGACTAGTTTTGGATTTACACGGCGAGCGTTAGAGTGACATGACCTAGTTGCATGCATTGGCGCTGACGACGACGACGTGGGAAGCGTCGCACCAACTTCCCGTCACCCTGCACAGTTTAGAACCTTCGACAGGTGACAAATCACGCTCCACTTGACAATGAAACGGCGCGGACTGTGCCTGCTCTTTACTGTTTGCGCAGGCTACGCCAGTCACCTGACGCGCGATCGTTTCGTACGTCGCGCAGATTTCGCTTACAATAACCCACCTGTCATAAATTTGGGAAAGACTTTCTGAATTTATGCGCAAAACGGCAAAGCAAGACATACTGTGCGATAAATAGGCGATTCCCGCAAAACCCAGGTCCACCTTTAAAGTGATAACTCATTGATATTCAGTACAACAGAATATCACCAATTCATTAGTTTCAGAGGAAACATCACCGCCCCTTCCAGCCCGTGGACATGGTAGAACAGCGAAGCTGTGTTAGTTACACCGAGTGTTGCACCATGCGAGTCAAACTTCACAAGCAGGGTATATAGCAAATATAATATTTCGCAATGCTTTCATCTTATAGTTGCTTTTGCGCGCTTCGCGTGGTGAACATGCTTTAACAGTGTTTTTTCAACAGTGTTTTAACCGTGTTTTCCCGAGGAACAAGCTTTAGCACCTTGTTCCTCTGGAGCACGCACTACTTGTCTTCCCATAATTGTGGCTGGGATGGAATGCGTGGAACCACTCATCCAAAGCTTCGTATATTGGGCGCGAGGCCCAGCCCTGGAGATGCGGGCGCTGCAATCCTTTTGGAATTGGTTGAATTGGTTTAACGATTGACGTTGTTGCCGGCACTTCTTGCTGGCGCAAAACGGTGAGAAATTTTTTTCTTCTCGCTAGTTCACGTGGCTCCTTTTAAGCGAAATCCGACAACGACGGCACAAGGTCCGCATAAGCAGTCGCAGAAGAAAAAGCACTTCATTCTATTCAACAGAGATTACATTGATAAAACATCATGACTGAGTTCACTCTTGGAAGGTGGGTGACCAGCGAAGCTGTTTAGCACACGACATGGAGGTAACAAAATTTTGTACAAAGGTACGAACTCATTTATTGTGTTGATGGGTGTGATCGTGGCGAAAGGCACCCACACTCATTTCCTGTCTTGATCGGTGGTCATTATTTCACTCGCAACTGCAATCACATTCTTTGATAATGTCTTATTGATGCACGTACGCCACTGGGTGGTCAATTTAGCCGGATCGGTGTGGCATTGCAACGGATATGTCTGCAGTATGGAACGCGGAGGCCGTTCCCCTTTTCGGTACCGACACACCCACCTAGAAATCAGCATCAACGACAACCGGGGTAGTGTCAGCGTTGCTAATGCCTGCAAAGTGAGTAGCCATATACGTTACGGGACTATGAGTCATTTCAATTTTTGCTTGCTTAAGGGGCAGTGAGCCATTGCTCACGGGAGTATGAGCCATTGACGACGGCAGTTTTCGACATGCTGTTCTGTATGTTGTATGCGTGATTAGCAAGAATTTTAGCACTGTTCGCTTCACATTTCTGAGTGCTTGTAGCCTCTGCCTCACGGGTCTACGAGCCATTGCAGTTTTTGCTTGCTTACGGAAGCATGAATGCTTACGGCGGGGTATGAGCCATTGATGATGATGGTTTTTGTTCACGGCGAACGAAAATGCACGCTACCCTAGCCATATGCAGCTTCGCTGTAATAATGAAACCCACAAACCGAATGTCTGCGTGTTCTCGTTTTGCTTCGCACCACAGTAAGAGAGATGTGCTTCCGTTTTGTCTGCTTGTTTCCACTTCGTGCCGTCGCGCGTGATGACAACGAAACCATGTCATTTTCTACAGTGCTCCAGCGCGCGATCATGCTCTATAGACTGCTCGTGTCTGCCTCTCTATTCTCGAAGCACTGACTTGCACCACTAGTCAGGTTTTCTGGTTCACAGCGCGCAAGATCCTCTGCTACGCGAAACGAGAAAAACGCAACCGCCCGCGCACGACGCCGTTACCAGAAGTACGCCGCGCAGCATAAGAGCGAGGGGAAAAAAATGTGGGCGGGGCTAGTGACGTATTGGTCACGCGATCCTCGACCTCCGGTATGGGACAAAGGAGGGAAGGAGTTTCGCTTGCGGAGGCTAGACTGGGCAAGTGGAGAGAGTCTCTCTTGACAGTGGCCCTCGGGTCCTGAAAATATGGCTTTGCGAAACTGATATATTTCAGTCTCGTCTATTATTTAACCAATTTGAAAAATTCTTGTGCCAGAAGGCCCCCTAACAACTTCCAGCGTATAATCGAAAGTTGCTGTGTGGCCTGGTGAGAGACCCTTTAAACAAAATACCATTCCTGTGAAATGCAACTCAGAGACACGCTAATGCTACAAATGAGTGACCATAAATATCGAGCAATAACTTTCGACTTCTCACAAATCCGGCCACCACATATTCAATAAGCGACTTAAGAATAATTTTGGGTTTTACCATATAAATGGTGCGCAAACATTTCTATCTTAAAACATTACATCTCACTTATTTCAACATTTCTCATTGTCATTTAACATGTTTCATAGAATCATGAAATTTCACCTACGCGTCGTCTACGTTGATTCTTCAATCATAATTAAAAATTTGCAATGAGAATAGTTCCATCGACCACTAGTAACGCTCCTCTGCACAGCCTTGTGCAGAGTTAGCTATAATACCACTTATAGAAGATTGATACTATACCACAGCTACGCAAATCCAAAAAATCCATACCATGAACAAGCCAAATTACTCATTCTTTCGCCTACAAGGGATACTAGCAGGCTGAGCGAAACAAATTCTGCGTGCGGAAATGTCATAATGAAGAAAAGGGCAACATTTCCGATGATTTGTCGGTGCAACAATCTGGACAGAAATGCCCACTTTCATTAGAAGCTTCCAAATAGTCTTCGATCATTAGAAAGTCAATTTGTAGCGTGGATATTTCGTTAGAAATTTCTTGTTTTAGCTTTCGGCTGCAATATACGCTAGCCTTTGTATTATGGGTCCAAATAGAGCTACATAGTTTGAATATCTAGCAAGCACTTTCAGCTATTATTTATTGCGCTGTGGTGTAATCAAATGGTTATTCTCCTTTAAAAAAGCAAAAACAAGGCGAGCGTAATTGCAGCGTCAGCGAGGCAGCTAGAGTCATTCTGTAGCGGCTTGATAAAATTAACAAGCACGCAGGTAAGCGCACAGCACTTACTGTTTTTTTTTTCCCAATTTCAGTACTTCAAATTTGGCGGCCGCCTGTACGCGAGGGTAGGCTTTACACGATTAGAAATGGTATATGCGAAATCTGGCCTGCTCTTCGCACGTTCGATGTTATCAATTTTAAAAAGATTCTTCAACAACAGTCCGCACAATTTCTTTCTCGTTGTCAGGCTTAGTTTCTTGGCCCACATTTGTCCTGATAAGCTGTCACCGTTTTAACAATATTGCGTCAGACGTGCTTTGCTGACGCATCGCAGCAAATCAGCGTAGTATTGCCAGTCTATCGTTTGCTAAGTCTGATGAAATTCCTGCTCATAGAATGTTGTTCTACGTCAGATCTTTCGCACCCGTAGTGGTTAGAGCAGATACAATGTGAAAAATGGAAACGGGAAGGATGTTCTCACCGATGACAATCCAAGTATGGCGTAAAGCAAGTTTCGTGCTATGATGAACACAGCAATTAGAGCGCGTCCTTTGCTGAAGAAATACTGCTACGCGACCCAAGACACTCGAAAGCCACGGAGAACAAGAGACGCACTTAAACGTCTATAGAAGTGATTCTAACTGTATATCAGTTTCATTATTGGTGGTACATTGATGCGCTAAATTAGGTAACTTAGAAGGTCTGTGTCGCAAAAAGAAAAACGAATAGAACTTTGATTGCTTCAATTCCTTTGATTGCGGCTGGTCATACGAATATGGAGAATACTCGAATATTGCATTGAGATTTACCACACACACACACACACACACGCACACACAAAAAAAAAGAGTTTAAAAGAGGGTGTATAAAGATAGAGGGAGAGGAAGGATTAAGGGAGAGAGGTTGACCAGGGGCGTTTCCGCCTTGCTACTCCGCCCTAGGGCGCAGTATATAAGGGTTGGAAAGAGGGAAAAGGCAGATACAGAGAGTGAGCGAGAAAGACAGATAGAGAGAGAGAGAATAACAGCAACAAGTAACAGAAAAAACGTTGCAACCACAGGCGTTCATTCAGGTTGTTCGATCTAAAGAAGAGCATTAGCACTTGTCCAGCCTTCTGATGCAAAGTTACGTCTTGTCAATGCTGGAAAATTCGACCTTTCCACGGAGGCGCGCCATCCAACTAGTTCAGCACGACGGAAAGATATTGCTTGCTCACGCTGTGCTACGGAAACAGGCATAGAACCTGACGAATTGTTTCCTCGACGCCACAATCCCCACACGCTTCGGTGTCAGCCATCACTGTGGAATAACAGAGGATTGGTTTAGCCACCTCTTTCAATAATTTCGTTCTTTCCTTTAGGATGTCGCCATTAATATTTGAAGATGTGAACAACTTAAATCCACATTGTGCGTGCGCAGTGTTTATAAGACCTGTCTCAGAAAAAGAGGAAGTGAAACGTTTGTGAGCCTGAAAAGTGCTAAATAGGCCCAAGCAGTGGATGTTCAAATCACGCGTATAGAACACGTCAGCAAGCGCATTGTGCACGTTCTGACGCACATCGCCAACAATCACGCTCACATGTGACATTTTAGCACGTCGCATGCTGCCCGTAAAAGTTGGCATATTCAATAACGGTGGCAGAAAAAAATTAATGTAATCGAACGATCTGCATTAATACAAGTCCGCTTTCTCGATAGCTCTAGAAAAACTATTTCTCAAACATTTACTTACATTGAGTGGCAACATTACCTCTGCACGGCTCATAATTAGTTAAAAGAAAGGCTAACTGAGTTGGCTCTGCTTTAGTGGAAGCGCGTTGTACAAGACAGCTTTGATTGACTAATTTACTACAAAAGTTTATTTTTTTACCTTCTTCTCTGGCTTTCGATAACAGGCGGAATACTTTCCAAATTATTCTTGTATCCGAGACAATACGCATTCATTTATTTGCATCATAAATCCTAATAGCCATACATCTGCGATGCGGCCTATCAGTTGTGGCGTTCCGCGAGGAACAGTTATCGGTCCATTTCCTTGCGGAGATATTGGCTATCGGCTCAGTCCCTTGGTGTTCTCTTACGCCAATCCACTGACGTTTGCCGTCTACCATCTTGTACCACTAGGTGTGTACTTACGGTAGTGATGGCATCAAGATCAAGCCAGTGTTTTCGCTTCAGCTTCGTCATCTGACTCTCGTGCTGCCGTCTTCGTCAGGCCATCGTCATCGCACCATTGTAGTACTGAGGGCTTCGAGATACAGTTTAACAAAACTTCTGCAACAGTACAAAATATTGTCGTCGTCACGCCATGGTGGTCATGGCGTGAAGGTCATGGCATGGTGGTGATTCAGTAGCTCAAGAAATGCCGCCCATTTCGGGTCAGAGTGCCTGGCAGTCGTATGGCAGCACTCTGTTCATCTTTTTTGCAGAGTTGAATTTATCATTGGCATCTGGTCAAGAAGCCCTGCTTCTGATTGTGGCAGGCAAGATCTAATAATAATAATATTCGGGCTTTTACGTGCCAAAACCACTTTCTGATTATGAGGCACGCCGTACTGGAGGACTCCGGTAATTTCGACCACCTGGGGTTCTTTAACGTGCATCTAAATCTAAGCACACGGGTGTTTTCGCATTTCGCCCCCATCGAAATGCGGCCACCGGGGCCGGGATTCGATCCCGCGACCTCGTGCTCAGCAGCCCAACACCGTAGCCACTGAGCAACCACGGCGGGTTGGCAAGATCTAAGACCACGAAGGAAACGGCGATGTTAAGTGTGTACACGATTTCGGGCCACGGTTCTAAATCAGCTCACCGCAAGAGTAGGGCGGTGTAAGTAGCGACAGCAGAGCCAACGCTGCTGAAACGGTTGTCTGCTACGCCCCGCGGCCACCAGGCGTTCCTCCTCACCCTCTACTCACCAGGTCAAAGGTGCAAGAACTTCTTCTAGATGTCGCAAACATGACGCACGAACAGCTGCGTCGGTGCATGAGCGTCAACTAGAACAAACTATCTACGTCAGTGGCATCTGTTATCGCGTGAGACTTCGGGTGTAGGCGCGATGCTGCCACGTTCTATCCACGCTGTCAAGTATTGCAGTGTGAAGTACAAAACACGCCAGCTGATAGCCACAGTCGGAACAAATGAATGCTTTGGGACATGACCCGTTCGATTGTGCAGTTGCAAAGGTGCTTCTGCTGGTATTGGGGCGCATGTTCTACACGAGCATTGATTCGCGAACGCCCCCACTGGGAGTATATGAAAACAATGCGTAGTACATCGCGACATTTGTGTTGCTGCAGGAGCGAGGTGCTTCGGCGCTGTAAGGGTTACAGGGCCTAGAAATGTAGTTGCTGCGGCAGGGATTGAGCAAGTGCATCTATGTGAGCAGGCTTGTATTGACCTGATGAACTTAAACGAAAACCAGTTCCCGTGGGAACTGGTCGACGTGTCTTGTAGAGCTTTGCAAGCGGAAAGTTACTTGGCAGCTGTTGCCTTACAAACAGCCAATTTAGCCTCGTAAAGACGGAACAGTGCGTTCAACCAGAAGCTAAATCATTGTTTTCAAACGTCTGTATTCTAAATGAATAATCGCCTTATTTCATATCACGCGTCATCGATGCTTCCAGGTTATTGGCTAGTTCTACGTCAAACCAAATTCAAGTCGCTAATTAAGATTCCGTTTGATGGCGTAATTTATGTTTTGTAGAGCTTAGTAATGGGAGCATTAGCATATGAGCGGCCACCGTCATAGCGGAGAACTTTGGCACTTTAGCACTTGTACCACAATCCAAAACACTTTTTTTTTCTTTTCTGGACAGCTTCCAATCAAATAGATCATAAATGGGCCAATAAAATTCATCAAACAAATGAGTAATATATTCGAACATACGAAAAATGACACGACTGGCAAAATTTAGAAAAATAAATTGCCACGGCTTTTGAACATAGTTATTCCTGTTTCCTGATCACATCGTGCAGCGTTCCTACAGTGACACTAAGATTGTGCTCTTAGCACGTAAAACCTCAAGATTTAATTTTCTTCATATGTACAATGCATATGGCCTCACTGATGAAGAAATTGGCACGCGCAATGACAGTTCCATTCTCAACGTGGACACATTTTAATTTTATTACCAGATGGTATCACTCTAATATGCCGTTAATCATATGAACATTTAGAAACTGCATCTGTACATAGGGCAGCAGTTACCCCACACCGATACTACCATTGCAGCACTTTCCAAAGTAGGCCGTGTGAATCACGATGTTTAGCAAATCTGAGAGCTAATGCTTCGTTGTCACATTATGCCCATAATTTCGCGTCTGTTTTACTTTGGAACACCTTACGCAATAACCTTAAAGTATATTCGTTCATCAGTTCATTTAAAAAGAATTTGTGCGCCTTTCTGCAACATATGTAAGCTTGATTTAGTATCTATTTTGATCTTGTACTGATATGAACATATTTAATAGACACGTTTCATTGTTTATTAATTACTTAGCTCACATTACTATAGTGCGCGTATGACGGCCCTCTGCTGCAACCATTTCTATTTTTACTGTTGGAAAGCTATAGCATGAGGTCTCGCCCTTACAGTGTGTTTCCCGGAGACCTCCTTGTGTGTATATTTCATTCATAAATGTGCTAATAATATAAGTCATTATTGCAGTTTAATTAAATAAAATTTTAATAAATGGAATGCCGCAACCCTTGTGTTGCTGCGTGTACTTTCCGCGACAGCAGTATTGAGGACTTGAACCTAACGCACCTACTGTGGATCTCTGGGACTTCAACGCGCCTGTCTTCCGCACCTTCGTGCGATAGGCCGTCGCCCAGGACGTCCTCCCAAGATGGAACGACATTGCATGACCTTTACTACCATTCTTTATCGTACTAATTGGGCGATTGAACTCTGTTCGTGTGACCTTACGAACAAAGTTAACGTGCCTATAATCACACTTCCTAAAGAAAAATAAAGTCAAGTATGAGCGGCGGAAGACCTTTGCTGGTGCCCCCAAAAAATGAGCCACTAATTACGTTGAACCACCGGCTAACACAGCTGCAGCCCTGCGCACGCTCCCCATGTTGCTCAACATTCTGCGTTCTTCTAATGAACAGATCAAATGACATTCGAGTCATAGCAAGAACATGTCACATTCAAGCTATGCAGTTTGTGAGCTTATTTCAACATGGCGGCCATATTTCTGCTATATAAACTGCGCAGTGTTCCCAATGTGTTCACTTGTATACGACCACGGAGTAAAAGAGACGGGAGGGTCAACTCGCCTTATAAGGCGTGCCCACGAGTTCTGGTGAGTCAGCTGCTTTGCGGATAAAATTGTACATGGTGCAGAAGCGTGTTACCAGCAGCCTCTGGCACGTCGACTGCACCGGACCATGCACCGTGTGGGCGTGGCGAGGCAAACTCAGCTTTGAGTTAGTTGACTAATTTGTTTGCTATAGATCTATGCGGGCGTTTCTGCTGTAGCCTATGTGGCGACGTGAGTGGGCTAGCGAGTACCGCTTGTCGCATGCCGATGTTCGCTAGATGTTTCGTTGCCTTGAAATGCATTAAAAAAATAACCACTCTAACTGCCCGTGTCGTGGTAACGGTATACAGTTGGGCAATCCGATTTTGTACGTTATGTTATTGCTGAAGTTGCATCTGTTATTGTTAACCTAAATGAAACGCTGTGAAATGCCTCACATTTTTCGTCGTTCAAGATACCACTGAGAAAAAATTGCGTCGCGTCGCGCTTTTTATGATATCTGCTGTGTTCGCAAATTTCAATTTGCGCCAGGCGAGGGCCTATGTCCTGGCATGCTTCAGCCGGCATGCTGTACGGGGTGATGATTTTTAAGTTTTATGGAATTAAAAGAAAGATCACCTGTTGCAGATAACGTGCTTCTAGTCCTTGAGCTCAATTATTCGGAGAGGCGGACATTACGTATGCTCGAGAAATTGAAACACATATTCAACGCAAACTCATTAATTGACTTCCTAATTAAGTAATTAACGGCATATATTACAACTTACTAACTGTAGGCGGTGGGTTTGAACACGTATCCACTTGCAATAAATTTCGAGAAGGACACCAGTTTGGCAACCAACGTGCCATTAAACTCGCTCTAAAAATGCGCTGTTCCTACGCTTATTTTTCAATGTAAACACTCGTTTATGCATGCAAGCATAAAAGCAGGAGGAAGGCCCATGTGTTTCGTCAGACACTTCGGGAAGTAATAGCCAGGTACTGGTTTCATCCAGGAAATTTATTTCAAGTCGATAGGCCTTGGAATCCGACCGGCCTAAGTTCGTAAATTGCAATGTATAGCAATTAGTTAAGGAGTTCCTTAGTAATTTCTCGGTAAGTAGTGGAATATGTATGTATATAGAGTTACACTACTGAGGTAAAGCATCCCGTCGAAACACCAGCTGGTCGAACTTGTTTTTCACTTGTTCTCATAGAGCGAGTCCAATCAATTCTTGCATAGCAATAACATGAAACACTTCCGGAAAGAGGCAGGGTACTGAACACGTATGGGAGTTCTGGACCTTGAACTTGCGCAAGCTGACCATTTTGGCAGATGCAAATGTCCGACTTCATTTCCAGGGAAACATCTTTTTGAATGTAGGTTCAACGAGTGTGGCGGCACGCGAGTATGTTTTGTCGTCTATTCTTTTTGGTCCTATCGCACAGGGTGATTTGGTCGCTTCTGCATGTCAGCATACCAAAAGAAAAAAAAAGAAAACAATTGAACACGCTTTCAGCGCAGCAGGTCATTATAAGGTTTTTGTGTTTATATAGTTTCGGTCAGATGTTTCTATGATGCCAGCACCGAGTAATGCTGAAACATTACTTGGAATTTAAACAAGCCATATCCTGGTGAGAATACAACCATAATCGTATGATTTCTTTTTAATGTTTCCGTGATATTTTGAGGACATCAGGGCCCGTGTTCTGAAAGCATGTTGTTTTGCGAGAGCTGTTGGTAAAATCAGACGCTAGCCAGTCTTGATGTTAGACGTCTTGTCAGAAAATGGGGTCAACATTTTATAAATGGGCTCGGCTAAGAACAGAATGGATACGGCTGCCATAAAAGAACGAGCTTCAATTTGACGTGACCACCGTCACATGGCCGGCCGCTTAACGACGCCGGTTGGCAGTTAAAAAAAAATGTTTAGGTCCGGTGCGCACACAGCATTATATTGTCCTGATTGTGGGGAGAAAAACACCACGATGCGCGCAGGTTGGCCTGATTATAAAATGTGCCTAGCCATATACGTTCGTGTAGAAAAGGCGCGCTGAACGTTGCTGTAAGACTTACACATAACCATCTTGTGGATCATTTAAATTCATAGAGCTGTGTTGACACGGACAAGAGAGACGACAGGACCTGCGCCCGTTCTGTCGTCTTTCTTGTCCGTGTCAATCTAGCGCTATGAATTCAATCGATGCGACGAACCAACCTGCCCAAAAATATACACTCGTGGATTTATTCTTGTGGACTCGGCTTTACAGCAGAAAATAAAAGCGAAAATATCATCTGAATTACGTTTTCCGCCGTCAAAGGAAGAAAAGCAGCATACAGCAATTGCAATTGGAAAAAAGATCGCAAGCGTCAACCACAAACAGATTGACATTTCGGATATCGCTTATATATGTCCGTCAAATATGCATATTGAATTGTGAGCTTGAACAGGTGCTTCGTAACTGCCCAGAAATCTCATACTTTTGTTTCGCCGCGAGGATCAATTTAAAAAGATAATATTTTGGAGTACTTTTTCCCATTCGCCATGACTTTCCTTCGGCCTTTCCCATTTACCTTCTTTGTGAATATGGGTCGTGGTTTTGCTGTGAAGTAAACACCCTTCATTCTGAAAAATAAGGATGTTAGTTTCTCTGTTCATTTCCAGTTCACGAAGAAGATGCTAACACAACGAACGCCAGCCTGCCGCCTTCTTCTAGCTCTCGTAAGAAACGTGTTTCAGAATTTTTAATTTTCCGCTCAATTTAACCAAACGGTGGCGTTCTCTCAGCATTGTTGCAGGGAGATAGATATTTGTATTACGACAGTGAATAGATTGGGCCGAAAAGCACAAGCTGACGCAGCAAACTAGACAGCATGGACCATAGTCACGTGTTGTTGGTTTTTATTGTATAATGAGCCTTCTCTTAGAAAAAGTAGGCACTTGTAGGCGGTACCGGCTGTTCTTACCATTGCGCATAGTAAATGCTCACAAGTCGCTCAAAATCAAGAAGCATAAATGAAAAAAGAAAGCATATCTGTTTTAGTTGTTCGGAAAAGACGAACGTCTGCCGCAGGCACACACGTTGTCCTTCACGAGTGCCATATTACAGATGTAATACTCTCAAACTCAGTTGATGAAGCTACGGAAATACGGAAAAAATCGACGAAACTTGGAACCCCGAATATGTAAGAATATTGAAGAAAATGCTCACATAAAAAATTCCGGCGACACCTATCTCACAACGGATGTCGAGGGTAATGCGATTAGCTTAGAACCCGTCTAGCGACAATGAAGATTTCTAGTTTCCCCGTGGTTGCGTAGAATGCGGGAGTGAAGGTGCAACATCGGAGGTGGAGTCCAGCATAATTTTACGACATCATGGGTGGGGTGGGATTTCGCGAATAGATTGACCTTCTAAATGTCCGGACACGGTCAACACAATCCCTCGTGTAGTTGCCAAGGGAAAATGACGGCTTAAAAGCAAATGTTGGCTGCTCTTTGACTGTGCGCTCATACATGTAACCTGATCGAACGTGTAAAATGCTCCGACATGGAGTGTTCACCAATGTCATTGAAGCATTTGTGAGCTGTAAGTATGCAAAATAAAGCAGTGCATTCGCTTCAACCTGCCGACATCATTTTCTAACCAGCAAGCACTCCTCGCCGATAGAGAGCCACGACGGTGTAGGTCCACTTAGTAAGCTTAGTGCAACGCCCCGATATGGCTCAGGTCAGTTACCACGCTTCAGTCGGCCAGGTGGCATAGTCAAGGGGCACTGTCGGTGACGCCCTAGTCCCAACTATGACCCCCAGAACTATATCGCAGCACTGGGTATGTTTCCGTGGCTATGTGCCTATCTTGGATGAAACTGTTCCACCCAACGTGTGGATGGTGAAATATGCTCCACGCCTAAATTAATCTACTTGATGCCAGTACGGGTGGCGGCGCATGTGCAAATGCGCGGGCGTCCTCTTCAATGCCGAAGAGACTCATTAGTATTTTGTTCGGTACTGTGGCAAAATAGAGCTCGATTCAGATATATTTGGACAACTTTCTGGAAATATATATATATATATATATATATACATTACGTGGGTTAGAATCCGCAAAGAATCACACGTGTCATACGGGGACATTGAGACGAGGGCACCAGATGCCGCAGGGCGTCAATAGGAAAGCGCGATAAAAGCAACCAGGCGACATACATGCATCACACAAGACACCTCTCGGTGGATGTACTACGGTATGGCACTACAGAGCCTCAATGCCAATCGCATTAACGTTAATACACATCGTTAGATGGGTGCTGCCGCGTTTGTTAATAATAAAAATAACCTTAAGAGCTTCGTATATGGATGCTATCATCAATCGCGGGAAAGCCCCTACTATACAATAAATGTAGTGGTCAATGCTTAGAAATTTTTTATGCTAATTGTCGCGGCATCTTTGATCACCTCCACTTCTTGACCACAGGTTTTTCTAATTTCTGTTTTCGCCTTTACAGGTAATTTTTCACGCAGGTAAGGTTGATGTGCTGGATTTATTCTTTGGGTTCTTCAGTTTGCCTCGGCTTTACACATTCATGTAATGATCAGTAAACCTCTAGAAACGAGTGGCTCCTGACCTCAGAGATTTCCGATTGAAGGTGCTCGAAAAAGAGATAGAAGGCCTTTTTCCACACTGTAAAAATCATGAAGCTCCCCCGCCCCCCGAACTTTTAGGAAAAACTACATGGCTTGGATAGATGGCCATTATCCTTAGGCAAAATTTTAGGTGCATGGCAAACAGAAAAACTTCAAAATATCGCTGCGCGCGCCTTAGTACACATTTTGAAGGAATCAAAAATATGACAAAACAAGTAAGTCCTACAACTCTTATTGCTCGCGTTCTTATTATTGACAGGTACCCTTAGTTACACGTTCATTTTGTCTTCGTGTTCACGTAGCATCTGTATTTGTTGTATTTAGGTATTTAGAGTGCGGCATTCAAGTTCCCAACATCTTCGTTTTGTGAACATTTATGCTCTGTGTGCTCATGTGTTGCGCGTGAACATTTCGGTTTTGTGAGTAATTACGCTATCTGAACTTTTCTGTTGCGCGAAGGTTTATTCTTATTACAGTACTAAGACTTCGTACGGGCACGTTCGTTCAGGTGTTCATTAGTCTATTTTTGTGATCGTTGAGAACTTTCCGACGCTAACTACCATGTAAGAGAAGAGGTGTAGCCTGCGTCACTCATGGGCCCCAACCTCTCCTTTAATACATTAAGCAATGAAAACGGGGTGCCCGAGCCAAGACGGCCGAAGCATAAGAAATTGCCAGCTTCGCGCGAAGGACGTAGCATTAGAAAACGATAGCGAGGTCCGGCGTTGCTCTCCGACTCCTCCGGCGATGGTATAGCTGCACACGGTCGCTGAATCTTGGCACGACGAAGAGTGCAAGGCGACTCCTGCTGCGCAGCAGGAACAGCGCCCTGGCAGCTACCAGGCGTCTCACAACGTTGGTGTGGTGCGGAGCACCGCCAGTGGCGTTGTGGGCGTCGCCCCTCAATGATGCATGCATTCTGACTAACGGGAAACTAGCGAGATATTCTACAACGCTATTTTCAAATACGCTACACGCTTCGCTCAGACCAGTGCGCACAGAAAGCAGCTCAGTGGGAACGGTACTGTGCAGCATTTCGTGCTCGTGGTCACATTGGCCATGACAGCAGACGACGGCAGAATGCTGCTCTTGCTCCGCCACCGAAGCGATTGCTTCTTGCGTTGACGCTACGTGCACTTCGTTCCGCCATGTTTAGAGTTGAATACACTCCGCGTCTCTGGAGACTCACAAACGCACCTCCTGCGTGTCGGGCATGCGCCTTCTATAGCGGGAGAACATGACAGTGGAGGAAATGACCCCGAATGGATTATTACTTCTAGAACGTCCGTATAGTCACGATCGCAATAAAACAAAAGGAAGCTTTCTGCACGGATAAAACCGAACATCACTATTTGGCAAGCGCCCATGGGGCCTGCGGTATTTTGTGTTCTGGTTACTTCGTAGTGATTGCGGATTATTTCACAAAATTATGAATAACTTCATGGCCACACAGTTAGCGCCAAGAAAGTTAAATAAAAAATTGCTTAATATCTGGGTTTATTCTAGGTTTGAAGAATAGTTATGCTAACACCAATTTAATTTGAGTGTGACGCCCTGCCGTGTCTGTTGCTCAGTAGATCGCAATTTATTTCTTTGCCGAATAATTAGGCGGTGCTTTTTTAACAATTTTTGCGTTTAACCTTCTTTTTGTGTTTTCTACCTTCTCTGCATGAAGCTGTGACCACTCTTGTCTCAGACCTAATCCACTCACAATGGGGGGTAATTAAGTAATGAGCATGATTGGACGAGAATAACCCTTGAAAAAATATGGCTCCATGGTCGTGCGTTTACGCAGTTTAGTATTGCTGAATTTAAAAGGTCTCTCCCTTGTTTCATTTATTTTGCTCTTTTTTTGGTTCCAGGACTGGGCACAAAGATCATTACCAGACCATCTGGGGATAGCAACAGTTTGGAATCGGACAGCTGCTATGAAAATGCCGGGTGAGGCCAAAACGAAGTACCCGTTAGCAGAACCCTTCTTGAAGTCGCTGTCAGAGTTAGATGACGACAGCCAGCAAGATACTCACGAGTAGGTGCGCGAAACTGGGCCGTCGGTATGTGTAACGAAAACATCACGTCACCATATTGAAAGGAGTACAAGTGATAGGCGTTGCCCTGTAGCACTTGCGCAATCTCCAAGCAAGTCAGTTCAGCGGCAACAACACAGATAAAAATGAGCCAGACCGCATACATGCGGGATGATTTTCTACGTCAATGTGGTTGGCAGTCAGGTGGTGGTGCAAATGTAATTTCGTAATGGCGAATTCAACAGCGGTGGCCATGTGAATGATTAGGTTTCGCTTATCTAATTTGGCAGTGTAAGTTGTCGATTCGGGCACATAAGCAGTAACTTAAGTTGTCTAAGAGGTCAATACAGCAGCCAGCACACACCTAGTGGCCCGAGCTAATGGACAAATTGGGCCACTGGCAGTGTTGCGTAAATAGGGTAGATAGACAAATAGGCACAAAGTTGCGAAATCATTGCCATCATGATAAGTCTATTGTAGGTCCACTGCAGGGCGAAGGCCTCCCCTATGGTTACGTACGGCAGGACCGCGTCCCACGTGTTGTGCTCGACGTCGACGTACATTGCTAGCATGTCGGTGAGGGTTTTGTTCAGGTGCTCCGTTAGACCATTCGTCTGCGGGTGGTAGGCAGTTGTCCTCCTGTGGCTTGTCTGGCTGTATTGCAGAATGGCGTGGGTGAGCTTTGCTGCAAAGGCCGTTCCCCTGTCGTTGATGAGGACTTCCGGAGCACCATGTCGCAACAGTATGTTCTCGACAAAAAATTTCGTCCCTTCGGCTGCGCTTCCTTTCGGTAGAGCTTTAGTTTTAACGAAGTGGGTGAGATAGTCCGTCACCAAGATGATCCCATTATTTCCGGATGTTGACGACGGAAGCGGTCCCAATCAATACATCCCAATCTGCTGAAATGGTTGGCAAGGAGGTTCGATCGGCTGTAGTAATCCTGCTGGCCTTGTCTGTGGTGTCTTGCGTCGCTGACAGTCTCGGCATGTCTTGACATCTGACGGTCGGCGGTCAGATGCGGCCAGTAATACATTTCCTGTATCCTCGAGCGCGTCTGGGAGAATTCGAGGTGCCTAGCGGTTGGATTGTCATGTAGGGAGTGCAGTACTTGTGGACACAGCGCTAGCGGAACAACAAGAAGGTAGTGCGGACTGGTGAGCAGTTATTCACGAGCAGGTTGTTTTGTAGCGTGAACGAAGACAATCCGCGCTTACATTCCCTAGAGGCAACGTCGGTGTTCCCTTCCAAATACTCGACGAGGGCTTTTAGCTCCGGGTTTGCTCGTTGCTGTTTAGGGAAATATGCCGCGCTTATTATTACAATTAAGACGTCGTCGTCCTCATCGTCTTGCGGCGGCGGCGAATCGATGGGGGCGCGTGATAGGCAGTCGGCGTCAGAGTGTTTTCGTCCGTACTTGTAGATTACCTTGACATCTGGTAGAGGTGCGGGGTAAGTGCTGCCTTGAATGGTAATTCTTGCCGTGCAGATTCCAGTCGGCGTTATGAGGTATCCTCCGGCGTTCCAAATTGACGGGCCTTCCCATGCAGTCTTAACTTTCTTCAAATGGGCGGCGATGGGTCGACTCATGACAGAGTAATTGGCTCCTGTGTATACTAAGGCGACGGTGACTGCGTAGCCGTCAAAAAGCACGTCGAGGTCGCGGGTTCTTTGTCTTGCGTTACAGTTAGGCCTCGGCGTCGGATCACGGCTGTGTCGCGTTGACCTGTGGCTGGTACGTCGCCTCGTCAGGTGGTCTTTCGTCTGCGTATTCTTTGATGCTAGACTTTGTCGGGACGGCGGCCTGTCCTTATGTCGTGGAGGTAGTCTCTTCGTAATCTTCGTTAGCGGCGGAAGATCTTCGTCAAGTCGTCGAACAGCAACCGCACTTCCATCGGTTGCTGCTTTTAGTTTTCCGGATATGGGCTCACTGACCGGCCCCGGGCTGGGCCAGTGTATGGACGGCGCTGC
Source organism: Dermacentor variabilis (assembly GCF_050947875.1). Classification (NCBI taxonomy): domain Eukaryota; kingdom Metazoa; phylum Arthropoda; class Arachnida; order Ixodida; family Ixodidae; genus Dermacentor; species Dermacentor variabilis. The sequence continues at coordinate 47,504,693 of NC_134575.1, forward strand.
GGCGACAGGTAGCGGCCTGGTGACGGCGAACGGGACGGTCGTCGAGGGCTCCACTGAGTAGCGGCGAGGTAGTCGGCGATGTTACGAGGACGTTCACCTTCCCTCGGGTGCGCTGCGTTGACGGCGAAGAATCGCAATTCCAGGTCGCGGTATGGGCATCGGCGGTACACATGGCCGGCTTCGCCGCAGTGGTAGCAGAGCGGGCGGTGGTCGGAGGCGAGCCAAGTTTCCGTCTTTTTCGCGTAGGTGCGCTGCGCGATGGATGGGCGTGTTGGCGGCGGCGGCGGTTGACGACGGAATTGCGGCGTTACAGGTCCCTGGCGTGGGCGCGGAGGGGAACTTGACGGCGTGCGATGGCGGCGTAGGTCATCGCTTCTGGCTGGGGCTGCGGTAATTGAGGTTGCACCTCAGGAACTCCAAGCGATCGCTGGACCTCATCTTTCACGATGCCAGCGATTGAGGCCACTTGAGGCTGCGACGAAGGTAAGACCTTGCGCAGTTCTTCGAGCACAATGGCCCTGATGGTCTCTTGGAGATCACCGGAGCCCAGTGCTGGCATGGCGCACTGAGGCGTGAGCACTTGGCAGTTATATTGCCTAGTGCGCATTTCTTATCGTCGTTGCCCCTGTCAAGAACTCTGCTACGGTCTTCGGTGGGTTTTGGATCAGTCCGGCGAAATGTTCTTGCTTTGCGCCTCGTATCAAGAAACGCACTTTTTTCTCTTCGGAAATTTCCGGGTCAGTGTGCCAGAAAAGACGGGTCATCTTTTCCGTGAAGATGGCGATGGTCTCATTGGGTAGTTGGCCTCAGCTTTCCAGCAGAACTTCGGCCCTTTCTTTACGCACAACGCTTGTGAACGTCCTCAGGAAGTTACTGCGGAACAGCTACCATGTTGTAAGGGTGGACTCTCGGTTCTCGAACCAAGTCCTCGCTGCATCTTCCAAGGAGAACACATGTCGTAGCTTATCCTCAGAGGTCCAGTTGTTGAAGGTTGAGATCCTTTCGAAGGTTTCGTGCCAGGTTTTCGGATCCTCTGAAGTAGCTCCACGGAAGGTAGGAGGCTCTCCGGGCTCCTGAAATACGATGGGTGACACTGGGGCTGCCATTGTGGTTGCCTTGGCCACAATCTTCTTATTCTTCTCAGATAGAAGTACAGCCGCCCTGATTTTTAATAATATAGCACGAGCGTCGACTGAACTGCTGGTGAGCGCCTTATAACGGCGATAAGCGTGCAACAAGGCGAGAGTTCGCGCACGAGCCTTGTTGCATTGTTGCACTCGCCTTGTTGCACGCTCTTGTTGCACGCTTATCGCCGTTATAAGGCGCTCACCAGCAGTTCAGTCGACGCTCGCACTATATTATTAAAAATCAGGGCGGCTGTACGTGTTCCGGGGAAAGCTGTTGAAGAAGGCGGCTTGCTCGATGGTCCGGCACTACGTTGGTGTTCCCTTTGCGGTCCGGGCTTGGATCACGGCTTGTCGGGAGCGTCCGGTACGTGAACGAAAAGCTCCTCCACCAGATGTCACGTGGAGTGACGTATGAAGAACACAGTAGCAATAATGTGAAAGACGAAACTAAATTTTATTGGGTGGACCTGTGCCCACAAAACAGGTTACACTTAAAGAATGGCGACAACGGCGAACACAGTCGGCGATCGTCAAAATCTGATAAGCGGGTCAAGCGTGTCGGCTTTTATAGATCAGTCGTCGAATGTTCCAGAGTAACCGCTGGGATCCGCGTGCCTTTCGCAAAGTTCTACACCATTAGCGTCGCGCATACATGCAATCAGATTACACAAGGTTCGGCGATAATAGACAGCGGATAGAAGCATCGATAACATTCTAGCAACTTCCGGTACATGTAGACGCGTCCTGCGCTGAACGATAACATTTCTTAGACGTTAAAAGCGCTCACCCGTAAAAGATAAACGAGTTCACGCGTCAATATATTAAGCACATACATAAAAAACAGTATCAAAGGAAGAAACAGGAACAAGTGTCCAGTGGCAACACAATAGCATCAGTTATATAGATTGCAATATAGCTTAAAGAGTATATTTCAAAGCAAGAGAGAGAACTAACTCCTCGAAGCAACGTGTATATCCATTTCAACTTTGGTAAAGGCGTGGTAGTTTACAAAAAAAGGAAGTTGTACACTGTTGTGGTGCCGGCTGGTGATTCTAAGCGCTGGAATTGAAAAAAAGAATAACCAAAAGGTATATGTGAAAAGAATAACATCAACAAACGGAAGAGAGGAGAGAACTGCAAAAATAGAGCATGCAATAGGCATTCCAGTCAGTGTCACATTTGGTCATACAGTACAGCAGGTTTCACAAACGCAAATAACAGCTATCCGACTATACTATTCACTAAACAAGTTAGGCCACCGAAGTGGCCTCGGACAGCACCATATATGGAGTCTCTCTTAAAGCGATGGCAGCGACAGAGGAAGGTTTCGTCACAACCACAAATGCCAACGCCTACGCGGTAACAGTACGAAGCAAAACACAGCCGGGATTTATTTGATGGTCAAGTGGGTGTTCTGATAACAGTATAGGTATCAGTCCTACGCCCGTGCCACACAATTTACCCGCAAAACTGCCGCAAACATGCGATGGGCTATCATAATACCGGCATACTATTGCCGATGCATTCGTCGATTACTGTGCGCAGCATCAAACATGTCGACAACACGCTCAACATCTATCTTATTGGCAAGAGATCGCTCGACTGCAAACACATTTAGGTAACTCAGACGGCTGTTCGTCATCTTGCTGTGAAGATAAGTCTTCAATCTTCGAAGGCACGAAAACGCGCGCTCCAAAGATGATGACGATGCCGGTAACGTCACGGTGATAACATCTAGCTTGTACAGTTCGTAGAAGGCTAGTTTATATTCTCCCATTACAGTCACCAATTGCAGCAGTGTCTCTATCTCACACTTCTTTTCGGCTTTGATGCGCCGAAGTAATTTTTTATCAGCTTACACTCAACTTCAACGCTTTCGATCCTGCATGCATAGTGCTAGGCGAAATTCTTGAGTAAGGAGATGTCCATAAAATTCGCACTCCGTGGGTGGAGGGTGCTCACTCCGCAGAGTACATCATTATTCCCCGTGAACCGCCTAGTCAGCTCCGCAATGAGATGGTCTAAAAGGGGTAGAAAAATTTTGACTCTTAATGTTTCCTTTGACTCTAGAGACTCTTCATCAGCAGGCCGTCCTTCTCTCAATACATACTGTTCTAAACGCAGTGTAAGGCGCGTCATGCTCTGCTTTTCTCTTTGGGACACCACGCTCTCAGAAAAATACTTCAGGCTTGCGCCCACACAATGTCAAATGCGTTCTGCAAGTTTCCCATTTCTGAGAACTCGTCAATGGCTGTGCGCGTCATGAGGCATGACTTGCTAATATTGCAGCCTCTACTTTGGAATGGGTCCGAAACAACCTTAAGGCGGTTGAGTACCTTAGTAAATGACCTTAAATTGAAGAGACACGAGAAGTTAATTTGCTTAAGCAGACCCCTAGCTTCCGTTGCCCGCATGCTCTTTGTAGCGACGACTTCGGCGATACATGCAAGGATTTCAGGAAAGCTTTTCATTGCCACTGTGCAAGCCGCTACCTGGCAGGCGCATCATGTATTACTGAGACGCTGCTGCTCTATCACTGGCAAAGACAACATTTTCTGCACATCTACGTACAGAGAGTGAATTACAGATCCACTCAGGAAATCATAGAGGCATTCTAAGAGAGATAAAAATCAGACATGCACGATGACTATATTGATGTGGTGGTTCATGCTGTGAACGTACACTGCCTGCGGTGCTTCCTGCCTGAACAGCACCTGGATGCCCCTTGAGGTATCACTCATGACACTCGCACTATCATATGTTTCAGCAATGCACAGCTGAATATCTATACCGCAGCGATCCAGCGCTTACCTTACGTAGCCCATCAGGTACTTTGCATCCAAGTATTTAGCGTAGCGGAATCCGAGAGACCGCTCAGAGACGGCACCACTGGCGTAGTACTTTACTACAACTTATAATTCTTTCGATTTGCTTAGGTCCTTGGTTTCATCGACAATAAGCGCTAAGTACTTGGAGCTTTTCTTCTCTTCCTTTGTACTTGCTAATGTGATGTGGCTGAGAATTTCAAGGATCTGTTCTTGTATCGAATGATGAACGTACCTCGCATTTGCTGCTGGACCATTCAGTTTCGTTCTTACAATATCGTCATATTTGTCACACAACTTCAAGAGCTTATCTAAGTTTCCCTTGTTTTCCCTTCTGGCGCTTTCATAGTGGCCCCTCAGAGCGATTCCCTGAACAGCAGTGAAACACAAGATATCTGCGACTCTTGCTACATAAAGGTTTTTTCCTACGCATCCCTGGAGTACGCGTCGCTGAGATGTGTTGCAACTGACTTGCTCTCCTCCCGACTTCATCTGCATGTGGGAAAGCCACAATGTCTGGCAAGACATGCACGCGTGAGTTTTCGTGCTTTCTGGAACCACCATCTTTTTCTAGCGCTTTTCTCTAGTTACTGTATTGGCCTCGAGCTCCACCACTGGAAAAGTTGGCGCCACCGTTGGCGTGACGTCCTATTAAGGATCACGTAGACATAGCGGCCGCGTCGGCTGCTTCGGGAGCGCCGAAGCGAGCTGAAAACGAGAGTTTAAATTCCCTCGTACGCTGCGCTCCTCATATAGTGGCGAGATTTTCCCGCTTCGATTGTCTACTTACAACGCTTCAAAGCACTACAATGGGTAGTGGCTGCCTTTGAAGGCGCGCAACATGGTACACTACTGCTCGGTGCCGCAGTGCCGGACGTACGCAACGGAGCCCGGTGTCAGCCTTATTCGCACGTCGGCGCAGGACAAGAAGCTGCGTGAAGCTTGGCTCGCGAAACATAAAACCGACAAACAGTCATCTGCTACAGCTCGGGTATGCAGCAAGCGCAGACGCGAGGAAGATTTCTGCTACGGCGCCGGGTCTGCGATGTTCAGAAAATGCGCGCTGAGACGCTCGCCCGAGTCCGCTGCCCGACTTATTTCATGACGGTTTGGTCTATGAACTTGTCATTTGCTATTGATACTGGCAAGTTCACTGGAGTGGAAAGTGAACGGTAAGAAGCACATTAAAAAAAACTATGGCATATGGTCATGTTTGTGTTGTGAATTAATGCACTGGATTACGAAAAAGAAGCAGCGGGAAATCGCACGCTGAGTACACCGATAAACATACAGTGCGACGCAACTCGAGAAATAATATGGAAGCGTCCAATAATTTAGGATAACAAAAAAGATTGAATCGTCGCGACGGCACATCACAGTCCCCGTATAGGCTTCGATATCTCTACGATGAAGTTATTTTTGAACAGCTCTGATAGCACCAACGCAAGAATGGTTGCTTGTATACCGTCAAATGCTCATATTTTGCGGCCTAAAGCTCATGGCACGGTGCGAAAACGCGCGCGCAGCGAAAGCGAAACAGTGCGCGGACAAGCACGCAGACGCGCAATCGGTCGCTGCGAATCTGTGCGATTGATGCATCGAGGATTCATTCTATTACGCTCCATTTAGTTATACAAGCACTATAAGAACATATTTCACATAGTTTTCTATCAGCGTTTACCTGCCTTTCACGCAAGAAGCCGGTTCGGGAGACTCCATCGCGGCGACCGCGCGCAGTGGCGTTCAATCTACGTATTCTGTAAAGAGATAGCGTCTGTAAACGATTCTGTGCTGTCAGTTCGCCCAAGATTATTATTTAGACAGTAAAAGGCTTCTCTCGTTTCGAAAGTACTTACAGAAATGTCCGGGAGAGATCGTGCGTGGTGTTTTCAGTGAGCGCTGACAGAAAAACCTATGAGGAGCGCGCCGCGCGAACCCTCATACTACGCAAGGGAGGCGCTTCCGACAGATGGCGACTCTGTAACTCCTCGCCGCCAATCCACCGTTGACAAATGCAGATTTCATATTCGCACCAGTAGAAAACATTCTGCAAGGGTAACAGAAAGTTGCTGTATAAAAGACAGTAGCGCGACAGAGAAGGCAACAGGAGAAACTCGCTTGTACTTTGCACAGCGTCAAATATGCAAATACCCTCTGAGCTCCCTGGGCGTCGCCACATTAGCCTCTCGACAGCTGCAATTATCCGTGACCCCCCGCAACGACATTGCAGAAACTGCAACGTTAACGTTTCTGCTAACAAGTAGGTCCAGAGGCTAGCTAGATACAATGGTAGGGAGGAGGGGGGAGAGAAAGCAGAGATAGGGTAGAACTGACGCAGTCGCTAAATGAGTGAATAACAGCCTTGACACCTTTCGCTCGCAGTTTCTGTTCAACGGGAAGGGAGGGGGATAAAGAAAAAATGACATGAAACTACTGCTATAGACAGGATAGCGGTTGCGGGGAAACGGGATAAATTTAGGTTCGAGGTACGGTACGATACGTCCCTGATATTTCTTAAAGATAAACATCATGCTAGTATCTGCACCATGCAAATATCTGCACAAAAACTATTAAATCTGCCAATGCACCCTTCTTGATACTGAAGCCTTGGGCGGCGCTTCAGTATCAATTCCGTCTCGTTTGGAAAGACTTCTCCAATGCCTGAGGCAGGCAGACGAGACCGTGAGCTGTTTGGTGTACCTCCGTTCATACGCTACTAGTGAATTCCCGGTAATCGCTGAAAGTTTTTTTCTTTTTGCTAATTTGCTTTATTGTTCACACTACTTTTAAGTGCTGTTAAAGTTCGCCGAAAGTACACCGTGTATCTAGCCGCGTTCATGGCCGCATGCGTACGGTAGACTCTGAAAAAACGATGAAACCATTGAGAAATACTATGTCATGGCACCTGTCGTGATCAGCAAAACTCGTATATTGCGGATAATCCACGCATGTTTTCGGGCTCGTTGAATTGTCTGGGTTGGAATTCCCCGACTTAAGGTGGCCTGACGGTGACCACCTTATGAAGGTGGCCTGAAGTATAGAATAAACGTAGTACTAACCTACGCGTCAACCTCCAGTCACTATGATGAAGAAATAGAACAGTTTTATGATGATGTGGAATTAGCGATGCGATAAGTGCGAACTAAGTATGCTGTAGCCACGGGCGACTTCAATGCAAAAGTGTGGAAAAAGAAGACTGGTGAACAAGCAAATGGCAACTTTGGCGTGGATTTCTAGGAAGAATTGAAGTGAGGTGTTGGTAGAATTCGCGGGAAGAAATGAGATGCGAATAATGAACACCTTTTTCAGTAAGCGTTGGAACAAAAAGTGGACCTGGAAGTTCCCACCATAGTGCAGGGTGTAGAAGTGTAAGGTAAGGTAAAGTGCAGTGATCATAACTTAGTGAGGGCTGGGATTTACCTAAATTTGAAGAGAGAAAAGGTAACATCGGTCAAGAGGAAACAGGCCAACCTAGATGCAGAAAGGGTAAAAGTAGATCAATTCAGATTGACACTTGCAAACAAATATGAAGCCTTAGAACAGAGATGAAGATGACATAGACGCAATGAATGAAACCATAACTAGGCTGGCTTCAGAAGCAGCAATTGAAGTGGGGGGTAAGGCGCCAAGGCAACCATTAAGTAAGCTCTCCCAAGTAACAAATGACCTAATAAATGAACGACAAAGAATAAAAGTGCCCACTCAAGAGATAAGATAGGATTCGCTTAACTGTCAAAACTAATAAACAAGGTGAAAATAAATTATATTTGAAATTATAACCTAAGAAAGACCGAGCAAGCCGTAAAAATGGACGCAGCCTGAAAACAGTGAGAACGAAATTAGACGACGGGCAAAGCAAGATCTATGCACTAAAGGATAGACAGGGTAATATCATCCCCAATCTCGAAGATATAAAAAAGCAGCCGAATAATTTTATACTGACCTGTGCAGTACCTAAAGCAGCCACAATATCTCCATTCAAAGTAGTAATGAACATATTACAGAGGCTCATTCCATAACTAGCGATGAAGTTAGAAGGGCCTTGTAAGACGTGAAACTGGGAAAAGCGGCCGGAGAAGACATAGCGCTTGAACAACTACCGGCCCTGTGTACTGTGTACAATCAATGCATTCTACCGGCGTTGACATATGGGGACGAAACTTGGGGACTGACAAAGAAGCTCGAACACAATTTAAGGACTGCGCAAAGAGCGATGGAACGAAGAATGTTAGGCACGACGTTAAGATGCAGGAAGTGAGCGGCGCGGATAAGAGAGCAAACAGGCATAGCCTATATTCTAATGCATTAGGAGAAAGAAATGGAGTTGTGCAGGTCATGTAATGCGTAGGATAGATAACCGGTGGACCATTAGAGTTACAGAATGGGTGCCAAGAGAAAGGATGCAAAACTTTAATGAAGGTCCTGAGGTATGCGACTCACTGTGCTGCGGGCCGCTCCCACGTTGGGACAGTCAGGCCACGCCCGACCACCGCATCGTGGGGTGATGAAATTAAGAAATTCGCAGGTGCTAGCCAGAATTTGATGGCACAGTACAAGGGTAATTGGAGATCACAGGGAGAGGCCTTCGTCCTGAAGGGGACATAAAATAGGATGATGATGATGATGATGATGATGATGACGATGATATGTGTCAAGCGCGCAACTTACGCAGGGCGTGTAGAAAAAGAGCTGCATTAATTAAAGCACATCGCAAAGTCTAGGCGACGCCACGGAAACATTATCAACAGCTCCGTGCCCACTGCGTTAGCTTTGCGGCTATGCCACATCTGGAGGTCTCGGATTTGACCCCGGCCACGGCAGTCGCATTTCGACGGGAGCGGAATAAAAAAAGACGCCGTAATTCAATAAAGCTTAATACTTCTGCCACGATGCGAAGTGACATATGAGGCAATGTGCCATGTGAGGCAATGACAATGCTGAACCCTCTCAGGCGTTATAAAATTCCTCAAGCAAAGACCTCTTCCTGTGTGTTCTGTGTACTGCGCAGGAAAAAAGCAGGGGTGCAGTCAAGGTAACGTTTAACGTATACAAAGCACCCTCGAGTTGGACTGAACGTTGAAAAAATTAAACATTCGCCGTCAACATAACCCGTCAATAGTCAATCGTCAATCGTCAATCAAAGCAAAGAGCAAAAGCTTCGCGTGCATCGATTGCCACAGTGCACAGGAGTTGCATTATTCTTGCTTCATTCCCACTACCGCACGTACTCGTCGAAGGGCCTGGTGGTTTCCTGGCCGAAACGCCACTTAGAACCGCCACACTCCTATGTGTGTCGGCGTTCGGCGCACGTGTCTTGACCGACAGGCAATTAGGTTCACGGAGCGGATGATTGACCAAACGGTGGCGTCTTCAACGGTGGCTGGCTTATCGGGTATTTTGGAGAGTAGGCAGCGTTGTCCCGACGGTTTTCTCTAAAAAAAGCTGTGACTTAGAACGGTCGTGACCTCTCAACTCGTATGACCCCACTTGCTACTTTGTGGCCGAGGCTATCAAAACCATGAAATGAACTTGCCGGTTAACGCTAGCAGTCCGAACAACGAAGAAATGTGGTCCATTTTTAAATCTATTTAGAACCGTTGGAACCATTTCTATCTCATTGCGGCAGTTCGCGCTGTATTTCAAGAGGCTATTCAATGAAAAGCGCGAGGGTAACTGCTGATGATCAGAACTTTTCTGAGACAAATTGTTATGCCTTAACAAGGCCGTCCTTTGTATGCGGTGCTGCTCTAATATATCTGCCTCCAACTTATAAGACATCAAAATTGACATTTGTTTCATACTGCCCACCTTGGATCAGATATTCGGTGCTTGGGTGGGGGGGGGAGGGGTGGCCCCCTGGCGCCGTCCCTGGCCCACTTCTTTTTGCTAAGATTGTTGTTTCGCTGTTAACTCTGAGGTATGCATCAGCTGCCACGAAGCTACTAGATCTAAACTTCTGGTGGGCTGCAGCGTTCCAGAGTGTGGGAAACATCACGGCAATAGAATCGAAGAGCCGCGCTTTCCGCATAGGGTAAGGCAATCACGCATCACCAGTGGTCGGGTTTGCGCGGGTGAACTGGTATGTTCACGACGCGTTGAAAGTGGAGCTAGCCCACTCGTTCTAGCGCTGAAATGTGAATCTGGTCAGGTAACTAGGATGCTTAAAATCAAGCGCGAGAGGTATTAAATGTATCGATGCATTTTTAAAATATGGATTTCTTCTGAACTCTGTTCTCCATGATCTTCACAACGTAACACCACCTTTTCGTTCGTGTCCATCCCCTTTGATATCATTCTACTTTATCACAGATTCTTCATGGTAAGCATTAATTTAACAAAAGCAAAACGCCCATACGCTGGTTGCTAATAGCTTTTCATGGTAGGTTAGCTTTGCAATTGTATGACACGCTTTAAAAAGTTTAGCCCGCCCTTGCTCTCCATCAAAAATGAGGGCGACTACAGCCAAGCCACAAAGCCGCATTTCATCAATTCTAAGCGCTTACGTAGCGTTGCGCTTGAACATATTCTTCACGCTAACGAGTAGTTCTGTAAATGGTGTTGGTCAACCCTGTGTCAACACAACGCCGTTTGGTCGTCCGTTAAGGTAAACGCTGCCTTCAGATAGCAATGCTCTCACTCTTCAAAGACGAAAAAAACTTATTTGGCAAATGAATATAGCTGTTAGCAATGACATAATCAAGGCAGATCTTTGCCCTGGCGCTTCTTAGATTACATATAGCTTTGCTTTCTGTCTAGTCAATGAAGAAATTTGTCATGGTGGCGCCTACCAATGCAACATAGAGGACTGATATACAAATATAAATTAGGGACTCGGCCCGAATTACAGTGACATCATTCTTTGGTAAAGTATCTTGAGAGAAGCTCGGTTTGCGCAGGGCTTTGTTTGGGTGCTGCCACATTTTTGCATACGACTCGCATAGTACGCTACATATTTTGCCATGTCTGAAGTAGTGTTTTTTTTAGCGTACTTGCTATAACTTAATTTTTGAGACTTCATTTTTCTCCTTGCGCTCACCTTGAATCGTTTGCTTTTCTTTACTTGTGGTGAAAAGTCAGAATATCAAGAATGAAGGCAGTATCTGCTTTTCATGTTTCTTTGAAGTGCTTGGAAGTACAGGTTACGGTTGTTAACGCTTTTGTAAAAGAAATGAAGATAACCTTTGCATAAAATAAAATCGGAGCATGTGCGAACTACAACATTTTTTTTCTTTCTTCCGGCTTTAGGGCCACTATCACAGGAACAGTGATGTCGGTAACTTGTGACCCTAATACCATTGCTAAGGTGAAAGAGGAGGACGTCCACTCGCACAACTGCACCGAAGTGTTCCGTTGGCACATCCCAGATGGCTGGTGTAGTCCCGTCCCGCTTCTGTATAATGTAACTGTGCCAATGATTCGAAAGCCGAAGGCGAGAAGAATTGTTAAGGTGGAGCTAAATTTAACGGTAGAAGGTTGGCAAGAAGCAAAGGTGCGGTGGGACGAGGACAGCCTAGAAGAGGGATATTTGAGATATGTTACAAAGGTAAGTTCAGCCCATTTTTCTTTACCGTTCCTTTGTGATGTGCATCATCGAAGAGTGTAAAAGATTATTTTAACCATATTTAAAGGTCTTTGTTTGAGCCATGTTTTCTTCCGAGTTGTGTTAACATTTGCAATCAGGTGCCCATTCGCCGCTCTGTGCAAAGTTCTTAGTTCGGTTTGTCGTTTACTGACTGAACAGATGTTGAAGCTTTCGGTAACACGTGCTGTGGCTAGATTCGCACATTGCCTATAGAGCGTGCTCTTACTATTTATGTACATGTTACAGCAGGCTACGCCCTATTTGTAATGTGATGCTCATTCGCCAATTGAAGTGAAGCTTGATTACTTACGTGGATACATAACGAGATAAATATACGCCTAATTTCATCATCGAAAGCAATATTAGCATTTTGCTTTCGAGCAGCAAGACGATGATTCTAGCTAGTTGGTTGATATTTCCACGTGTACCCATTTTTCATTCCCCATGACTATATATCTTTTACCAGCTAACAAATGTTTCATTTATCGCCCAGCGCAAGAGGCGCCTCTCAGTATCGAAAGTTTGCGGAATCTTCTCGCCCGTTCTATTTGTTCCTTATGTTGTCACCAAGCCTTGCGTAATCAGAATGAATTCACGACGAGGATTTTTGTACACATGCTAGAACTTAGGCAGCACCAGCGATTACGCTGGAAAGACCGCTGAGTCACGTATAAATAGCTAATGCATCTCATACGCACTTCAGATTTCGACGATCAACGGCTCTGCTCGCCGCTATCATTGTAATGAATGTTACTAGTTTGAGTCGTCACAAGTTCACCCAATAAACAGTTTTCTAACTGGCGTTGTGCCACTATACATGTAGTTGTTCATGGTCGTTACGAAGTGACATTTTCCCATAAAGTTGTGTTCTGAAATGTAGCTACAAAGAAACGAGGGATCGAAGGTGACAGTTATTGAAGCAGCATAAATGGTTCAATCACTTCAGTTTCAAAGCTGCTTGCGTTTGGCACAATTGTACAAGTGCACTTTGCCTGCTGTCTCTAATCGATAACATCTTCCATGTTTAAGTTATTTGCCCTTTTGTACTCGAATAGAAAAGAAATACTTAATCTATTTCGCACTCATTTCCAGACATGCAATTACACTGCTACTATTGTGTTCAGCGTTTCCAAAAATTACCCAGAGAAGAACGAAGAGTTGAAGAAGTTGCAGGAGATCTGTAATCGGGAGGAACCATCGGCGAGCGCCGCAAGTCGTATCACCTGCTTGATTCAGGGAGAGTACCTGCAAAATGTGTGTCGCTTACCACGAGAGGACATAAGTGAATGATTAATAAAGCCTGCCCTTCCTTCAGTAGTAAAAGAAGCAAGCAAACTAAAGGACTTGAAAGGACAGGCACCGTAACGTGTCGCAAACGTGATTACATTTAACGTACGTAACGCGACAAACGTTATTCTAAAACTGTCTACTACCATTACATTTCGAAAAAACGAGTCGTCATCCGGAAGACGTCACAATGCTTTCGTATTCATCCACGTAGGGATAGCTAAATACCCTCTACTTCTTCCTTTGCTCCTCACGGCCGGCGCCACTGCTGCCGCGGAGGCGAACGGCACCTGGTACTGCGGCATGGTACCGGGTGCTGCACGCGGCGCGCGCCACGCGGTGTTTGGTAGAACATTTTTGCTCATGGTAAACGCACGGTCAACGTCTGATCCTCCTTGCTTCCTGCGTAACGGGGCCCTTAAAGTTCCCGCTTCAATAGTTTGTGTCTTTTGTGGGCTCTACATAGTTTATGATGCATGGAGTTTTGTATTCAAAGGCTTGAAATCATTCAAGAGCCACACATGGGCCTGACTGTGAAGGACAACAATGTGGCATATAATAACCCCAAATTAGTATGCAGGATGTGAGAAACAAAAACAGCACCTGTTTTATTTCCTTGCAGACATCGTGACTCATTACCTCGTAACATGATATGCGTTTGATATGTGCGGGAACATGTACCCGACTTAGACAACCATTCATAAATGTGAGTTTACGCCGAGCTCAAATTGGAGCCCAGAAACAGAATGATTTAATATAAATGGGGAGCGTCAAATCTTAAATTCGGTAAGAAAAACGTTGAGTGAGCCTTCAGAAGAAAGACTGTTCAACTTACTGCAGAAGGAAAGCTCTTGTTCAAGCAAAGATGATGTTAAAATATTGGCTCCTGCACTTATTTATCCTTTTCTCGGGGACTGCATTTTACCCGCTAAGAACTTAATGTTGCCGCTCAGCGCATGACGTACCTGCATGATTGGAACTTATTCGAATGCTATCGATCATTCTGTCTGTTGCGCACGTTGCCACCGAGCGATGGGTTAACATATTGTATGCGCGACACGAATTGTGTAATAGTTTCTGGAAGGCACGCGGGCAACAGCGATTACCCTGGAACTTTCCACGAGTCATGCATAAAAACCGACACGCTTCACCCGCACATAAGATTTCGACGACCTGCGAGTGTGTTCGCCAATATCGTTGTGCTTCGAGTGTCCCTTGCTTTTGTGGGCACAGGTTCGCCCAATAAGAATCACAGCCCAAGCACTCCTCACAAGTGGTTAAACAGGGAAGCTGAAACGTGCGTCCTCGATGTTCATCACTGGGTTAATCTCGACGGTTCATTAAACGACGACTTCGTAGGCTGTCGAATCGGCAGCAGCAGCGAGCGAACTGACCTTCGTACAGCTGCTCGCATTAACGCGAACTCTACCGCGAAAACACAGCGCAGGACGGACTCCGTACTTGTCGTAGAAGGCTTTCAACACAGAGTGGCCCGGTAGGGGCGCCCGCGGCTGCCTGGCCGCACTTTCTATAGAGCCTAATTCTGGCACACGCCACTTACAAGACCAGTCTGTAAAATCACCGTGTTCTGTTTGCATATTGTACCAATTCTTGTCCTAAAATATTGCTGGACGTCAACTGCTCGTCGTTCTATCCGGACCCAGTTGGTACGTGTTGCTCGTCTTGAGTGGTTTCACCCTACACTTTCCCAGTGATTTAGACTTGTCCTGCGGGCTTCGTCTCGGAACCGGGTATTGCTACTGCATGATCCGGGGAAGGGGAAGAGGGAGATGTGAGCTGGCGCAGCGTACTGATGCCTTCGTTGCCTGACCATAAACCCCGTCCTGTAAATAAATACAGTTTAACCGCAACAACACACACACACACACACACACACACACACACACACACACACACACACACACACACACACACACACACACACACACACACACACACACACATATATATATATATATATATATATATATATATATATATATATATATATATATATATAATGCACGTATGCCGCGTCGTAGATAAGTTGTGATCAAATACTTAAGACTTCCTCTGTGTCCATTACGCAAACATAACCTAATAATGTATACATGGATGCTTGTAGCTGTAGTGCCGATATATTTGTTGCTCATGACTACCGAAAGAAGGTGAAATTTCGATAACCACTTTAAGTAATGCACAAGAAAATACTGTTTTCATTGATCCCCTGACGCACTCGTAGTGCAGGATACAGTTGTGGTTGTAAATGCGGTATGGTTGTGTTCAACGGTGTTCTTTTCAACATTCGGGCTACTTCTGTGCAGCAAGTCAACCACCAACAGCACCATCGGAAGGTAAGAAGGAACTTGCTCTCCTTCTTCAGGTGCTGGCTCTTGTAGTTGCTTTACCTTCAGCCACATCAGACACTTCCATTTTATGTCCACATTTCTGGAGCAAAGGAAAAGGAAAACGATTGAAGAAAAAAAATTACTACGAGAATAATGACAACCAGACACAAAATCCCGTCCTCACGCGACGGCCGTATGGTGGCCAATGGCGTGACGAAGATCGCTGTGACAACAGCGGTATTACGATAATGGTTGATGTAGCTGGAATGACCACAATGGAAAAGCCACGGTGGCGTCACGACAGCAGTGTGTTAACAACTGCATAACGCAACTGTACGACCCCGACGCGCTAACCAAAGATGGCACGAAAGCGGCAGAATAATCACGACTGAATGACGACAGCATGATTAGAATAGGATCACGAAGAAGGGACAACGTCTACGGAATGACGATGGAAGCGTAACGGCGATGGCATGACGACAACGGGTTGATCTTTCTTCAGTAATGACAGTAGGACGATATTAGAGTGACGGTGACGACCGCATGGTGACGTTAGCATAAAGACCATAAAGTGACGGGAGTCGCATGACCACGACGAACCTGGAGTCACAAAGTTGGAACGTGCACAACGCACCCACAACCACGAACACATATTGATTGGCTCAAGGAAGTATCAAAAGGAGGTCACTGTGTGACTGGGCCAAAAACAGGCTATATATATATATATATATATATATATATATATATATATAATGTTGTAACGATGTTAATAAAACAACGATATTTATTAAGGGCGAACTTGTGCCCACAAGTAAAAGTCACTGCGGTTGTGAAGAAATCCCCGGCAGTCGCGTTCTCAACACTGGCCTCTCAAAATGACAATTTATTTTAACTCGGCTAATGGTTACATTGCCGGCCACGGCGGCCATATTTTCGATGGGGGCGAATGTGAGAACGCTTGTTTACTTACATTAGATGTAAAGAACACCGGTATAGCGAGGCGGTCCAAACTAACCCTCCGTACTTCAATACGGCAAGCCTTCAAATTGAATCGCGATTTGGCACGTAAAAAACATGAATTTATGTTGATCTAACTTAAAGAACTTCTAATAATTTGGCTGCAGCTATGGTTGGTAGATTTACTTTTTTACCAACGCAGCTTACTGAGCATACAATATCGGCTCTGCAGCCGCTCCATGAAGACATTATCCATTTTCCTTCAGCGAAAGGAGAGACAGAGAGAGAGAGAGAGAGAGAGAGACTATGTGCCGAGCGGCGAGTTACACAAACGACACTCCAAGATTACCGAAGCCTGCTCAAGCTGACCCTTTTCTTACGGTATTCGCCTTTGTGCGCTCCAAAAGCTGTCGAAAGCTTCAACGAAGACGTCCGGAATGGCAAGATGTCAGAAGGCAGAAGGCAGAACCTTAAGAACTATATATATATATATATATATATATATATATATATATATATATATATATATATATATATATATATATATATCCCGTAAATTTTATGTTCGTTCCGGAGGCGCCTGTGCCAAGTCGTCGACGAAGTGCCCTTTTAATGAAAGATTGCACTTCCAAGACGCCGATGCACATGAATGGAAGCTGCACATTGCTTCTTTCAGTCGTTAGCGCTTTCGCCGGATGGGCTGGGCTAACTTGGGGTATGAATTACAGTTTTATTACGTTTACTATTTTGTTCTTCCTCATCTTTTCTTTTTCTCGCTAATAGAGCCTGTTGGCCTGTTGACGATGCTAAAACACACAAGCGCGCTTGCGTGCACAAGCGCAGGACACTCAAGAGATTTTTGAAAGGGGCTTGAACTTCTTGCAAAACTTTCGAAATCATGGCGATGTAATAAAATGGGATAGGCTGTAGAGGGTAGAAAAAGGAGGTGTCATTTGTAGGAATGACACTGAGCACGTCTGCGCTATTGCTCTTTAATGGGAAACAGAAATCATTGGGAGAAAAGAAAGGGTAGAGGCATTTATAAGTCGAGCAACGTCTCCGTTAAAGAAGCTCACCCATTCCCGTGCCGCACATGAGCTATAATAGCACTTGCGTTGTCTGCCTGGCACTTGTAATATGGTGACGCGGGCCGGCAACAGCACCCTCTGGTAGTCGCTGCCTGCTTTACGCCAGATAGGATAGCATCGCATGTCCTTCGGCACGGCACATATGCTGTTGATTGGTAAGTATAGATTGTAGGGATTTGCGTGCCAAAATCACCGTCTCATTATGAAGAACGCAATAATGGGGGACTTCGGAATAATTTTAACCACCTGCAATTCATTAAAGTGAACCTACATACAAGTACGCCAGCCGTTATGTAATTTGTCCCCACTGAAAGGAGGCCTCCATGGCGGGCATACAACCCTCAACCTATGTTGAACCTCGACCTATATGGGCAATACCACAGCCCCTAAGCTACCGCGGAGAGTGGCATATCTACCTTGTAATGAACTAGGCGTTATAGCGTTTCAGGCGTCGAGTAGTGCTTGCCGTCGGCAGCTCTTCGACCGGCAAATGATGAGCGTAGCGTTGTGTAAAAGGAACATGTAGGGAAATTCTGTGTAGCAAAGACGAAATTGTAAGGTTTCATATGCCGAAGCTATACAGTCAGGTGTGACCGAAATCTAGGTGAGAGGGCTTCGGATAAATTTTGATCACCGGGGTTTTTTTTTTTTTGACGTGCGCCTCCATGAGGTGCCGCAAGGGAGTATTCCCTCAGGATATACACAAGCAGCGAGACCATCGTCTGCCTTTGGTGTCTCCACCAGCCACAGGTGTGCCTTACAGTTACCGGTGATAACTAAAAGGCCCTTAACTAAAGAGTGGTTTTTACACTGACACAGCTGCGATGATTAAATAAGACATCATCATCATCATCATCAGCCTAGTTACGCCCACTGCAGGGCAAAGGCCTCTCCCATACTTCTCCAACTACCCCGGCCATGTACTAATTGTGGCCATGTTGTCCCTGCAAACGTCTTAATTTCATCCGCCCACCTAACTTTCTGCCGCCCCCTGCTACGCTTCCCTTCCCTTGGAATCCAGTCCGTAACCCTTAATGACCATCGGTTATCTTCCCTCCTCATTACATGTCCTGCCCATGCCCATTTCTTTTTCTTGATTTCAACTAAGATGTCGTTTACCCGCGTTTGCTGCCTCACCCAATCTGCTCTTTTCTTATCCCTTAACGTTACACCCATCATTCTTCTTTCCATAGCTCGTTGCGTCGTCCTCAATTTCAGCAGAACCCTTTTCATAAGCCTCCAGGTTTCTGCCCCATATGTGAGTACTGGTAACACACAGCTGTTATACACTTTCCTTTTGAGGGATAGTGGCAACCTGCTGTTCATGATTTGAGAATGCCTGCCATACGCACCCCAGCCCATTCTTATTCTTCTGGTTATTTCAGTCTCATGATCAGGATCCGTGGTCACTACCTGCCCTAAGTAGATGTATTCCCTTACCACTTCCAGTGCTTCGCTACCTATCGTAAACTGTTGTTCTCTTCCGAGACTGTTAAACAATACTTTAGTTTTCTGCAGATTAATTTTCAGACCCACCCTTCTGCTTTGCCTCTCCAGGTCAGTGAGCATGCATTGCAATTGGTCTCCTGAGTTACTAAGCAAGGCAATATCATCAGCGAATCGCAAGTTGCTAAGGTACTCTCCATCAACTTTTATCCGCAATTCTTCCCACTCCAGGCCTCTGAATACCTCCTGTAAACATGCTGTGAATAGCATTGGAGATATGGTATCTCCCTGTCTGATGCCTTTCTTTATAGTTATTTTGTTGCTTCCTTTGTGGAGGACGACGGTGGCTGTGGAGCCGCTATAGATATCTACCAGTATTTTTAAATATGGCTCATCTACACCCTGATTCCGTAATGCCTCCATGACTGCTGAGGTTTCGACTGAATCAAACGCTTTCTCGTAATCAATGAAAGCTATATATAAGGGTTGGTTATATTCTGCACATTTCTCTATCTCTTGATTGACAGTGTGAATATGGTCTATTGTTGAGTAGCCTTTACGGAATCCTGCCTGGTCCTTTGGTTGACAGAAGTCTAAGGTGTTCCTGATTCTATTTGCGATTACCTTAGTAAATACTTTGTAGGCAACGGACAGTAAGCTGATCGGTCTATAATTTTTCAAGTCTTTGGCGTCCCCTTTCTTATGGATTAGGATTATGTTAGCGTTCTTCCAAGATTCCGGTACGCTCGAGGTTATGAGGCATTGCGCATACAGGGTGGCCAGTTTCTCTAGAACAATCTGACCACCATCCTTCAACAAATCTGCTGTTACCTGATCCTCTCCAGCTGCCTTCCCCCTTTGCATAGCTCCTAAGGCTTTCTTTACTTCTTCTGGCGTTACCTGTGGGATTTCGAATTCCTCTAAGCTATTCTCTCTTCCACTATCGTCGTGGGTGCCACGGGTACTGTATAAATCTCTATAGAACTCCTCAGCCACTTGAACTATCTCATCCACATTAGTAACGATATTGCCGGCTTTGTCTCTTAACGCACACATCTGATTCTTGCCTATTCCTAGTTTCTTCTTCACTGTTTTTAGGCTTCCTCCGTTCCTGAGAGCCTATTCAATTCTATCCATATTATAGTTTCTGATGTCCGCTGTCTTACGCTTGTTGATTAACTTAGAAAGTTCTGCCAGTTCTATTCTAGCTGTAGGGTTAGAGGCTTTCATACATTGGCGTTTCTTGATCAGATCTTTCGTCTCCTGCGATAGCTTACTGGTTTCCTGTCTAACGGAGTTACCACCGACTTCTATTGCGCACTCCTTAATGATGACCATGAGATTGTCGTTCATTGCTGCAACACTAAGGTCCTCTTCCTGAGTTAAAGCCGAGTACCTGTTCTGTAGCTTGATCCGGAATTCCTCTAGTTTCCCTCTTACCGCTAACTCATTGATTGGCTTCTTGTGTACTAGTTTCTTCCGTTCCCTCCTCAAGTCTAGGCTAATTCGAGTTCTTACCATCCTATGGTCACTGCAGCGTACCTTGCCGAGCACGTCTACATCATGTATGATGCCAGGGTTCGCGCAGAGTATGAAGTCGATTTCATTTCTAGTCTCACCATTCGGGCTCCTCCACGTCCACTTTCGGCTAACCCGCTTGCGGAAAAAGGTGTTCATTATCCGCATATTATTCTGTTCTGCAAACTCTACTAATAATTTTCCTCTGCTACTCCTAGAGCCTATGCCATATTCCCCCACTGACTTGTCTCCAGCCTGCTTCTTGCCTACCCTGGCATTGAAGTCGCCCATCAGTATAGTGTATTTTGTTTTGACTTTACCCATCGCCGATTCCACGTCTTCATGAAAGTTTTCGACTTCCTGGTCATCATGACTGCATGTAGGGGCATAGACTTGTATCACCTTCAATTTGTACATCTTATTAAGTTTCACAACAAGACCTGCCACCCTCTCGTTAATGCTATAGAATTCCTGAATGTTACCAGCTATTTCCTTATTAATCAGGAATCCGACTCCTAGTTCTCGTCTCTCTGCTAAGCCCCGGTAACACAGTACGTGCCCGCTTTTTAGCACTGTATATGCTTCTTTTGTCCTCCTAACCTCACTGAGCCCTATTATATCCCATTTACCACCCTCTAATTCCTCCAATAACACTGCTAGACTCGCCTCACTAGATAGCGTTCTAACGTTGAACGTTGCCAGGTTCAGATTCCAATGGCGGCCTGTCCGGAGCCAGGTATTCTTAGCACCATCTGCAGCGTCACAGATCTGACCGCCGCCGTGGTCAGTTGCTTCGCGGCTGCTGGGGACTGAGGGCCGAGGTTTGATTGTTGTATTCATATAGGAGGTTGTGGCCAAGTACTGCACCAGGGTGGCCAATCCTTCTCTGGTGAGAGAGTGCGTTACCGGTTCTGGTCACCGGTATCAGGCCGCACTCCAGGCCTGTTTGTGCAATTTTCTCAACACACGTTTTTTTTGTATTTTCCGGTGGAGAATTGCGCGGCACCGGGATTTGAATCACCGTCCTCTTGCACTGGAGACGGATACTCTACCGTCCCCGCAGGAGTTAAATTAAAAATTGGATTATGGGGTTTTGCGTGACAAAACCACTTTCTGATTATGCACGCCGTAGTGGAGGACTCCGAAAATTTCGACCACCTGGGGTTCTTTAACGTGCACCAAATTCAAGTACACGGGTGTTTTCCCATTTCGCCCCCATCGAAATGCGGCCGCCGTGGCCGGGGTCCGATCCCGCGACCTCGTGCTCAGCAGTCTAACACCATAACCACAGAGCAACCACGGCGGGTCCCGCAGGAGTTGTACGCCACATTTAACCTAAAGTGGTGCCCTATTTGATCAGTCAAGGAGGGCCAATCGGAGCTCGGTTATACCGCATGGATGGCACTCGGCTAGAGATCCTGGTATTTATGACCTGCACATGTGTGGCCACACATAATTGAGGATATATAATTTTTTTTAGGAGGGTTTCCGTACAGTGACAAAATGAAGGAAAAGACATTAAAAAGAAAGAAAGAAAAGGAAAAAAAGGAACATAACTTCTGATTTGAACTCGTGATCCTTCAATGTTGCCCGGAAAGGTAGCTCAGTCGGTTGGTTCGTCAAACCAGCGGTTACTTTGGCCGCCAGAGGAGCAGCGTGAACTCGAGCGGCTTTAGAGACTAGGAAAACTGCCTTACAATATTTAGACTTGAGGAGAAGCTTCGTTAACAAACTATAACACGGAAATCAGCACTCGAATACGACGAGAGAAATTATTCGTGTAATTACCTATACCTTCGTGTAATTATAATAACCCTAATAGGACTAATAGAGCCAGTTTAAGGGCGGAGAAGAAGGAAGGAGAGGAAAGCAATATTGCAGCGCCGTGGTTTTAAAGCGCAACCGTGGTAGGGAAACGGAAGGCGATATAAGCATGCGTGTCCATAATACGCACACGACAAACTGCCTACAATATTTAGACTTGAGGGGAAGCTTCGTTAACAAACTATAACATGGCAATCAGCACTCGAATATAATTATAACCCTAATAATAATTGTAAATATTCATCTGATCTATAGGATCTAAAGCGCGCGCTGTTTCTTTGTCTCAGCGTGTAGTAGTTAAGAGAGCCAGTTTAAGGGCGGAGAAGAGGGAAGGAAAGGAAAGCCTTTGAAGCAAACTTGCAGCGCCGTGGTTTTAAAGCGCAACCGTGCTAGAGAAACTGAAGGCGATATAAGCGTGCGTGGCCATGATACGTACACGACAAACTGCCTTAAAATATTTACACTTGAGGGAAAGCTCCATTAACAAACTATAACACGGCAATCAGCACTCGAATACGACGAGAGAAATTATTGAGACGCGGAAAATTCCCTTGAAATAAATATGGATTGCGAGACAAATGCTTGTATGTATTGAATCTCTTAAAAGATGAGGGGGGAAATATGCGCTCACCGAGAGGGCATCGTCAGCTCGAGGCCACCACCAGGCACCTTACTGAGATGTGGAGAGCTTCGCGGCCGGAACGAAGCCTCCCCTCTCCGCCGGCCAAGGGTGGAAAACGCGCTTTCCGATCGCTCAAGGTTGCGCGGTCATTGTATAGCTCTAGCGTCTGGAAAAAAGCGTAAACAGGTGCGAGGGCGGCACGCATAGCGTGGGAAGCTAGCCGCCGGAATAGCTATCTCAAGTACTGCTGCTGGCGAGGGCGAAATACCTTCGTGTAATTATAATAACCCTAATAGGACTAATAGAGCCAGTTTAAGGGCGGAGAAGAAGGAAGGAGAGGAAAGCAATATTGCAGCGCCGTGATTTTAAAGCGCAACCGTGGTAGGGAAACGGAAGGCGATATAAGCATGCGTGTCCATGATACGCACACGACAAACTGCCTTAAAATATTTAGACTTGAGGGAAAGCTCCGTTAACAAACTATGACACGGCAATCAGCACTAGGCACGTGGAAAATTCCCTTGAAATAAATCTGGTTTGCGAGACAAATGCTTGTATGTATTGAATCTCTTAAAAGATGAGGGGGAAAATATGCGCTCACCGAGAGGGCATCGTCAGCACGAGACCACCACCAGGCACATTACTGATATGGCACGCATAGCGTGGGAAGCTAGCCGCCGGAATAGCTATCTCAAGTACTGCTGCTGGCGAGGGCGAAATACCTTCGTGTAATTATAATAACCCTAATAGGACTAATAGAGCCAGTTTAAGGGCGGAGAAGAAGGAAGGAGAGGAAAGCAATATTGCAGCGCCGTGGTTTTAAAGCGCAACCGTGGTAGGGGAACGGAAGGCGATATAAGCATGCGTGTCCATGTACGCACACGACAAACTGCCTTACAATATTTAGACTTGAGGGGAAGCTTCGTTAACAAACTATAACACGGCAATCAGCACTCGAATATAATTATAACCCTAATAATAATTGTAAATATTCATTTCATCTATAGGATCTAAAGCGCGAGCTGCTTCTTTGTCTCTGCATGTAGTAGTTAAGAGAGCCAGTTTAAGGGCGGAGAAGAGGGAAGGAAAGGAAAGTCTTTGAAGCAAACTTGCAGCGCCGTGGTTTTAAAGCGCAACCGTGGTAGAGAAACTGAAGGCGATATAAGCGTGCGTGGCCATGATACGTACACGACAAACTGCCCTAAAAAATTTACACTTGAGGGAAAGCTCCGTTAACAAACTATAACATGGCAATCAGCACTCGAATACGACGAGAGAAATTATTGAGACGCGGAAAATTCCCTTGAAATAAATCTGGTTTGCGAGACAAATGCTTGTATGTATTGAATCTCTTAAAAGATGAGGGGGGAAATATGCGCTCACCGAGAGGGCATCGTCAGCTCGAGGCAACCACCAGGCACCTTACTAAATTAAATAAGACAACTGGGCCCAAATGCACATATTCACGGATGTGACGGTTTTGCCAACCGCTAAACAGGTGCCGGTGTCATTTTATTGTGACATGTCAGAACCATTATGGTCACCGAGTTTGTTCCTTTGCCTGCGGGTATGCGACGGCACGTTCAACAAGAGCGACTACGCCAATTCATATTTTACGTCTCAAGGGCAGCATTCCAGAGTTTGTAGTTTTCTGTGTCGGGAACACGGTTATAAAAAAAGATATGTAAAATTACACATACGTTCTCTGCAAAGTCGGGGACACAATTTCGCGGGACGTTATGGCTTAGCAAAGCTAAGCATTTCCTCAACCTGGGCTGGCACCCTGGAAGCCGCATTTGCTACATGTCTTATAGTGTACGTGATTAGGCCCACTTGCAGCAATTTTTAACAGGCTTCATGTAACAAGCCCGAAATTTGTGTTCGTTGCAAAAAGCACATCCTGCACATTTTTTCCGCTTTTAACAAACATTAATTCCGAGGTGTTAAGCCCCAAAACTGCTTAATGATTGCCAGGCATGCCGTAGTGATGGACTGCGGATTCATTTCAATAACCTGGGGTTCTTTAACGTGCACCTAACGCACGGTACACGGGCGTTCTTGCATTTCGGCCTCATCGAAATGCGGCCATCGTGATCTGCTTAGCAGCCCAATGCCCAAGCTGCTACGCCACCACGGCGGTTGGTACTGTATGTATGTATGTATGTATGTATGTATGTATGTATGTATGTATGTATGTATGTATGTATGTATGTATGTATGTATGTATGTATGTATGTATGTATGTATGTATGTATGTATGTATGTATGTATGTATGTATGTATGTATGTATGTATGTATGTATGTATGTATGTATGTATGTATGTATGTATGTATGTATGTATGTATGTATGTATGTATGTATGTATGTATGTATGTATGTATGTATGTATGTATGTATGTATGTATGTATGTATGTATGTATGTATGTATGTATGTATGTATGTATGTATGTATGTATGTATGTATGTATGTATGTATGTATGTATGTATGTATGTATGTATGTATGTATGTATGTATGTATGTATGTATGTATGTATGTATGTATGTATGTATGTATGTATGTATGTATGTATGTATGTATGTATGTATGTATGTATGTATGTATGTATGTATGTATGTATGTATGTATGTATGTATGTATGTATGTATGTATGTATGTATGTATGTATGTATGTATGTATGTATGTATGTATGTATGTATGTATGTATGTATGTATGTATGTATGTATGTATGTATGTATGTATGTATGTATGTATGTATGTATGTATGTATGTATGTATGTATGTATGTATGTATGTATGTATGTATGTATGTATGTATGTATGTATGTATGTATGTATGTATGTATGTATGTATGTATGTATGTATGTATGTATGTATGTATGTATGTATGTATGTATGTATGTATGTATGTATGTATGTATGTATGTATGTATGTATGTATGTATGTATGTATGTATGTATGTATGTATGTATGTATGTATGTATGTATGTATGTATGTATGTATGTATGTATGTATGTATGTATGTATGTATGTATGTATGTATGTATGTATGTATGTATGTATGTTGAATTCGATTATTCGCAGAAGATCCATTTGTCAACCGGAAGTGAACAGTGGCCAGTTTTTAGAACTGTTAAGCTTTTATCTTCATTCCACTGTCGTTAGTTTCAAAACGCAACACTATGTACAACGCAAGGGCATTGCATTGGATCGTCGCTCGCTCCCATTCTTTCAGACACCTTTCTCAGCGCCTCTGACAAGCGTGTAAACAGCATTCTGAATCAGTCATGTGCTCCTTCCATAATGAGGTACGTCGATGACTACCTAGTGGTTGTTAACGACGTTCCAAGGTCTAGGCTAGATGACACTATACAATCGATAATTAACACATTTAGAAATGCATCGGAGGCTCTAAACTTCACGTGCGAAAGGCCTTGTGATAACAGCATTCGCTTTCTGGACCTCAATCTCACTCTGATGAACACGCATGTCTGTTTCGAATACCAGCCGAGGTTGAACAAGCAGCTAATTTCGTACGACACTGCGCACTCCAAGCTAGTAAAACGAGTTGCAATGAATTGTCTAAAAGAAGCGCTAAACAAATCTTGCAACCGCAAAATAGAAATTAGTTTCAATAACCAAGTTTCAAGGCTACGCCTAGCCGGTTTCCCTTCAGTCTTGATCTCTAGCGTTTGCGATAAGCTTCTTCAAAAGATCAAACAGGCAAGAGAGGGCACTAACACAAGAAAGCCATTTGATAGGAAGAGATTACACGTGATTCCTTATTGGCATAGGGTGTCCCACAACCTCAAGAAGGTGGCACAAAGGCACAGTATCAATCTTCTCTTCAGTGCACCATGTAAGCTGGCCAAGATATGCCCTATGATGACAAAAGCAAAACCCGAACCATGCTCTAAGAAACATGCAGCGCAGTACACTGCTTGCAAAAGTGATGTCGTATATGAGATACCCCTAAGCTGCCAACAGGTTTATCTCGGTCAATCCCGACGGTGGTTTAATGAAAGGGCGCGTGAGCACAATTTGGCCGTAAATAACAATGCGGGGGGCCATCTGGCAGAACACTGTAAACGTCACAATTGTTGTCCGTATCTTCGCGACACGAGGTTTCTGGCACGGTCTAGAGATAGACTAGAACGGGAGATAGAAGCTTTTTACATTGCAAAGGCCGAGGGCACGTGCATTAGTTGCCCTTCAGTGACGCTTACCGAAAAAGAGATAGCTTTTCTGAAGAGATAGGGAGGTCGTGATGTCACGATGGGCCCTTCTTGGTTGCATCTGTTTAAAGTCCTGTTTCTTCAAAAAACATTTAGTTGGAAGTAGCGCCTTGTTCGTCGTACATGTTGTTCTTTTAGTCCGCGTCTTCGTAGCGTACTTTTCATCAATTATATATCGTAATATTAGTAATGACGCTGACTGATTTTTCCTACAAACTGATCTTCACGCGGTGACAGCTTGGGGCTCCTTCGTGGTTAACGTCGTTAAATACATCTAAAATCAAGCTAATGTCATTTACCAACCCTTCCACTCGCCTTCCTACCGCCTACTTTCTCAATAATGCTAGCATATAGCTTGCGCCAACTTACAAGTATCTTGGTCTTCATCTTCAGTCTGACTTCACTTGGCAGTACCATATTAACACCATCTTAGCATCAGCTAACCGAGCACTCGCTCTTCTTAAGCGTAACCTCAAGTACGCCCATTTACACCTAAAAAAACTTGCTTATATCGCGATGATCCGCTCAAAAATTTAATAAGCTTCTGCCATATGGGATCCCGATCAACCATACATTATCGACAACATTGAATCTCTGCAAAACCATGCTGTTCGCTTCATATTTTCCGATTAGTGACGCTTCACGAACATCACATTTTTAAAACAACGTGCCGAGTTGGAATCGCTATCATGTCCACGCAAGTTTGCTCGCCTAAGCTTATTTCATAAATTTTATCACCATTGTACGCTTCACGGTGACTTTCTTTCACCACCCCCTGCAGTCTTCCTGCGCCGTGACCACGCTAACAAAGTAAAAGGCATAAGGTGCCGCTCATCGCTTTACGCAAAATCATTTATTCCTCGCACAGTAATAAAATCGAATAACCTACCATCACGCATAGCTACTGAAGTTAACTTACCATCTTTCCAAACCTTGTTGCAAGAAAAGGGTTAGTGGTAGCAGATTAGTTATTACTTATTGTTATATGTACATTTTAACATATTGCGTAAGAAAGTTCTTGCGATTTCATGAGTTAGTGCATATACCACCTGCTCATATGTATCCATTTTATGTTGCTTGTGTGTGTGTTTATTTCATGTTGTTTTATTTCTTGTGTATATTTCATGTTTGTGTCCCCCAACCCCCTATGTAATACCCTTGAATGAGGGCCCTTAGTGGTAGTCTTAATAAATGTATGTATGTATGTATGTATGTATGTGCATAAGTATGTATGTATGTATGTGCGTATGTGCGTAAGTATGTATGTGCGTAAGTATGTATGTATGTATGTGCGTAAGTATGTATGTATGTATGTATGTATGTATGTATGTATGTATGTATGTATGTATGTATGTATGTATGTATGTATGTATGTATTCGTACGATAGAGCGCTAACTGCTGCACCGACTATTCTGCACTACTCACTCATCCTTTATGTTTTTCTCATCCCTCACGTTGAAAAACAAATCAGAAATCGAACGAGTATGCCGCCAACAAGTCATCAATATCTCTTGACGAACCACACTCTAAGGCATTCGTTCATTATTTGAACCGCAATGGAAACCATAGTACTATAGCTTTCTCTTATGAACGCGACGAGGAGCGCTTGCCACCATTAGCACTGTCACTTTTCTTTCGTTTTGCGAGGAAACAAGCGGATACAGTTGCGCAACTATTTGTAACACTTAGATTCAGGCTTTTAGGAAGCGTTGCAGTGTCGTTTGTCACGTTTCTCACCGCGACACTGGAGGTTCATTATTGATTTCATTCGTTCGACCGTGGTTACCGAAGGCGGGCTTCTGACAGAATGGCCAAGGTACGAACTACTGTAGAGCTTCCAAGAACACAATAACTCCTGCTTGAAATGAGCAACACACCGTAAGACCAAAACGGTGAAAATATTGCCGTTACAAATGCGATGAATTGTCATGGCGACGAGGTTTATCGTTCTTAAGGCCGCATTGAAATTGTGTATGAGACATGTTTGGATGTATATGGCTTAGATTACTTTCGCGGAACACATTGTGCTGTCCATAAGGAATGAACCCCGTAGCTATTGACTTGCCTTGGCTGTGTGGATGGTCGGGCAAATGAATGCTACCAGCGTCCCATTTGAAACAGGATGGTAGCTTTGCCCCACCAATCTCTGTTTTTCTTATTTTGCCCCTTGTATGATCTTAAATATCCTTTAACCGGGAATAATTGGCCAGAATCAAACTGTCCCAGTAATTATTGCGAAATTTATTTGCTACTCTTGCACTGCTTTTAGTTTTCCAACGTTCCTGCCCCCAAAATTTCAACAGGCTTTTGCTATTCTTTACTGGGGGCATGTGTACTTTGTCGTTGCTATCTGTGAACTTCAAGTCTTCAAGGAAGATAGCAGAGTTTAAAACAAAAACATGGTAGATATCCTCAAGTTCTATTAGAGCATGTCCCCTAGCTTTACTGCAACAACCACATCATTTAGCTTTTTTTTGTGCACCTCTCTTTATAGCTACACTTTCTAAGGAATCCTGAGGTTGCTTCGGAAGCCAAGGAGCTTCGCTTTGGGTTGACACAAATTGTTTATTTCCTGATATCGTTTTTAACTATTAGATCGTTAATCATGGTCGCTTTCTTTACCATTGTTGCCAGCCAGGACTTGCCTCAGTCTTTCTGACTGTGTTTGATGTTCTCTGTTGGAATGCTGCTTCATATACCCGCTGCCCTCCATGCTTGCTGACATGCTTCCTAGTTCTTTTCGTATACTGTAAGTCAACATTGTTTCTTTACAAACACTTGAACCGTCTCCTAACCAGTTAACTTTTCTTCATATTCCTCTGTCGCTTTTGGAAATCATTTATACGCTTTGCTTTTTTAATCAGTTCAAGACATTTCCAGTCGATATTGACACGTGCACTTGTTTATCTTTATCGGGCGACCATGTTTCACCGCCTAACTAATATTATCGCACAACGCAGGACGCGCCAGCATGTATCGGAAGTTTCTGGATTGTTATCTATGGTTCCATCCGCTGTCTGTTTCCGAACCTTGTGTAATCTGATTGCATGTATGCGCGACGTGAATAGTGTAGAGCTTTGCGGAAGACACGCGGGTCACAGCGATTACTCTGCAGCATTCGACGGCCGATGTATAAAAGCCGACGCACTTGACCCGCTGATCAGATTTCCGACGATCGCGGACTGTGTTTGCCGCTATCGTTGTTGTTTGAGTGTAGCCTGCTTTTTAGGGCACAAGTTCGCCCAATAAAACGCTAGTTTCGACAAGCACAGTTTAGCTGCTTTCTGCACAGTCACTACCACGTGACAATATCACTTTGTATGGCTTTATTTATAGTCTTTCTGTGAGCGCCAGTGCGAGGCATACCGTTGTCCTATGCTACCCATCGGTTATTGTTTGTACTTCAAACAACCGCATGTCCAAATGATGTCCTGAAGCCACTACACCTTTCCGCGTACCCCGGAGCACCTTGTACGTGTTGTATCCCCCCATCGATCTGTGTATCGTTATCGCCGCATTTATCTTCCCCTCCGCTATGATTTCTTACTTTTGTGTTTCTATATATGTACATACATTGCCCTCGTTATCGATACGTTGAGGTATTTATGTTCTTTTGTCAGAGATATTTTCTGGCCTTTATAGACACTAACTGTTCACTGCTATTGAATACTGTAAGGCCAGATTTTAAAACTAAATTTCAACAGTAATTTCTCACCTGCCTCTGCAAATATTATCCTGGCGTTGCATATTACTTTTCCATTCCGCAAGCAAGACAATGTTGTAAACATAAAACAAACCTAGGAGCTGATAGTCTACAATCGTGCCTGCCTGTTTGTAAGAGGGATTAAACTCGATATGGATTTCTTCTAGTGCGTATTCTCTGAATACTATGTAAATCACAAACAATAGCGCGGATAAAAGCACCCTTGACTTAGTTCTTCGGAGATATCAACTTTCTCTTCGTCTGTCCTCTCTTCCCATCTAATAAACTGTAATGCCTAGGAAAATGTCCCTGGAATGCTGTTTCAAATAGTAGCCTATGCCTTTTGTTTTTAGGATATCCCACAAAATGTCGCAGTTAACGCTGCTAGACACTCCTGTGATGTCCAAAATAGTTACGTATAGCGGTCTCCCTTCTTCGTTGGATATTGCAATACAGCGCCGCCAAGCGGCGTCAAGCGCCACCTATAAGCAGAAGATGATCACGGTTAAGCAGCACCTCTCAGTGAGTCCAAGAACAAGGAGTTGTTTGAGAAGCGAACCTTCCGACTAGTGCATTTGTGGAGCCAGCAAGGGTAGCTGTTTAGAAAATGTTTGCCTTCCCTAATCGCCGTCAAATGCCATACTCAAATTCAACAAGGTAAACTAATCTTCGAAGGTGACTCGCAAGAGCAAACTCGAAAATAGGTGACGTGGCGGAGGGGAATGCATGAAATGAAATGAAGGTTTAAAACGTGCGAGAAATGTGGGTGTTAGAATTTGAAAATTTCCAAGTTTATTACGAATATTCGAGAAAAACGACCATGCAACATAAAATCAAGCACTGAGAAGTTTGTTATTCTTTGCCAGGTAGGTTATGAAAAACGAATGGCGTCTATTGTTAAAAGAATAGCGTATTTGCGTATTGTTGGACATGCTTCTAATGCTGTTGAGAGTGGTGAAGGTGGTGAAGGGGAGAGCTTCTTAAGCACCAAAAAAATTGATTTCAGTTATCTGGTGCGCCATCACATTATAGCCATGGAATAATGAAACTTCGACCACATCCGTGCTTTACGCTGCATCAAAGGCAGGAACCAGTAATGAACACCCGAAGAGATGCACGAATTGGACTATTTTGTTGGAGAATATTAGCATACTACTACAGCATTGCTCGTTGTCTTGAGGAGTGCAAATATGATGAGACTGGAAAATAATAGCTTGCATTACGTAAATATAGACAACTTCTAATCTTTCTAATCATCTCAATAAACCAATTCATCATCTCATCTCATCAGCTAATTTCTTGGCTGCGTAAAATCAAGGAATTCTTATGGGAGGACAATATAAATTATTTAGCCCTCGCATGTTTCTTGTGAGTTCACTCAGGAACTGCTGGCTGCTTGCATGAGCCGTTGCTCTACTCCAGCGGAATTATACACAACGGTTTCCTCTTGCATCCGCTCTAATAGGTACGTATCGGTTACGTTTACAACTTTAAAAAGGAAAATCTCGCATATTATACGAATCCACTAACCAAGACTATTCGATTAATATTGAAAATAGAGAATGTTTGCCAATTACAGCATAAAGGTAGTGAAAAATTTAGACACTTTAGGAACGTTATCTGAGCGAGTTTTGTGACTTGTGGCGCCAGGCCATCTCAAAGAGGAATCTCGTTTCATCATCCTAATCATTGAGTCGAGATGTAATGTGCGCTTGGACGAAAGCTTTACAATTCCGATATAAGCTTGGTGTAATGACAGTTATGGATGTAATACTGAAAGTTTGGTGTTAGAATTTGAAGTTCGGTCATGACGACAGCAGTGTCAATGAAATGAGACTTCAGTAGTTGAAATGCTACGTTTACCTTAGACACAAAGCGTTTAGAGATTTAGGACACACTGCGAATGAGCACTCCGGGGCCCATTTCGTTGCGACAACACCAGAGATTAAAGGCTGATAACGACGTGAGGATCAAGCCTTGTAAAAAAAAAAACGCCAGGTTATTGCTGCAGCTGACCACGTGATTTTAATTTCTGAGGCGCTAAACATGCTCATTTACTAAGAGGGATAACCAAGGTGGCCGGAACGAGCAAATATTGGCTGCTTTCGTTCGACCACGACCAGTTTTAGAGTATGAATGGACTGGTGGTGCATGAAGAACTGCTAACATTTTCACTTGTAGATGCCTAAATTATGTTGTGCTGATTGCTCTTAAGTGTACACCTATTAAGATCTCGTAAGCTGAGTGCAGTTCAAACATGTTCAACAGATTTGAGCACCATCTCTACCAAATAATCGGGGACATATTTCAAACCTAGGTACTGCCAGGCACACTTGCACCCAAAATCACCACTGCCTGAGGAGGGACGCACTGCCAAGAGAAACGACTGTGAAGGAGATTTCTAGCCTGAGAAGCGACAAGCAACTCGTCAGTTTCCCTTCAGATCGTGCATTTGAGCGTTGCGTAAACAATGAACTACGGCATTGAAATAAACACAAACAAGCCATCAGTTAAGCAATCGACGCATTCTTTTCTGAGTTTAACGACATATCGCACATCTCAGATAATATTGTACTTACTGACATCTTTAAATAAGAGATTACTGGTTTTCTTATTCGCAAACACCACAGTGCTATGTAAAGTCACTCAAAAAAACGCATAATGCAAGATATAAATCCTCATTTGGAAGTGGCAACAAAGTTACGATAATAACTTTGCCAATAAAAAAAATGTACAATGAAAAATTATTTAAACGATTTACGCGTTCTATTTTCATGCACAAGAAATTCTTCAAGATTGGAGTAAGTCCTCGCATCAAGGTGAAGCAGCTTTTTTTTTTCTCAAGCGTGAGTAATTAGTTGCTTGCGTCCCACAGAAACGCGTCAAAACCTTTTGCTATATTTTGCAAAGATAGGAGGGGCACTTTTCTTCACGGTAAGCTTGTCGCCGCTAAATAATATTTAAAAAAAAATTTCAAAGCCGAGTTTTGCTCTTAAACTGTCACGACCATCGCACATCCTTCTGTCATTTGTTCGTTTATTTTTTTGGTTGCCGATTGAAAATGGCAGGCGGTATCGCTGCGGAAGTCATGCTCTTACACTCGCCCACTCAACTTCGTGTGTGAAAATATTACTCGAATTTCCTCTCACCAGGAAACTCTTTGTCTTTGTAGCCAGCTCACAGCGCATTTTGGGCAGCACACAGCTAAGACTCCAGGAGAGGCTCGTTTTTCTGAAGCTGACACGACGCGGTGGAACTAATTACTGCAGGATGTCAACAAAATTTGTAAATGTAATACAACAGGCCTCAAAAACTTGTTTTTTATTCTCATTTTTTAAGTTCTTCAGGGCTGATGCTGGTGCGTACTTTTTGTTTGTTCGTTCTGAAAGGACGTCATTTTTTGTGCTACCGACTATAGTGAAGCAACGAAGTTAAATGCATTGTATATGTGGTTGCTTGTATTGATTCTTATTGCAAGAAAACTTTATTGAATGCGATGAACAGCATCTGCGTCGCCCAAATATCGTTGCAACCTATTTTATTTTCAAGAACCGAGTCTACTTGAATGCGAGAGTAGCGCATTCAATAGCATTTCCAGCGTTTCGCGCCCACACAAACGGTGGCAACGCATTAGGAACACGAATCGTGTTAATGCGCCGGATAGGCTAGATTGAAACAGCCACGTCAGCTCACGTGGTGCACACGAACGCATTGGCGTCACAGTCAGGAAAAGAGGAAAACACCGCCCCAACAGAGTGCTTCCTTCCTACTTATTGAGGGAACAGTGAGCGCTTGTGAACAGTGAAGCTTTAGCTTGTCTTTCAGACAAGCTAAAGTTGCACCATATGTCAACTCCGTCACATAGTTTTAGCGTTACATCTACCGTGAGGTGTTAGGAAATGCGATATCCTGTTGTCGAATTCTGGTAAACACGACTAAAGGACGTGCTACAGCTTTGCCAGTGTGCAATATTTCGCGCAGATGTTGCTGAATTTCGAAAGCCACGCAACATTTGTTACGGAATTCACAATAGCTTCTCATAATAAGTGACGTTATCCTTTGCTCCTCTATGCTGGGACTTTAGCACACCTATGAATAAACTGCCGGTAAGTAAAATATGACTACAAAAGTAAAGGGACGAACCTATAAGGCGATGTTTGACTAGAGAACAATGACAGTAATGGTGATGTTGCTACGGACAACGTCCCTCTAAAACTGAGGGCCGACAATTGCTCCACCTGACAGCTGGCGTCCCCCAAAACACAAAATATACTACTACTGGAGATCTCCGGTGAAGAATCTTTGTAAGGCAAATAAAAAAAAGCGAAAAAATTTCGTTGGAGAAGAGGCTGCCGGACTCTTTCCTCGGTAAGAGAGCAATCCTATTAATCTTACTTCGTGGGGCACCGGTTTCCGCTTATACAGCAGCGGTGAATTTGTTTCCACTTTGGCTGATGGCTTTCTGAGCGAAATTTATGGCACGTCGAGACACCGCCAGCATGTACGTCTTGCAGAAAGCTCGGCGATACAATGAGTTTCTTTCCGGTCTAGAGGATTACTTCCGCCGCGTTCCCTCGAGGACCGGTGTGCTCAGCTCACAATGAGTGGTCCGCGATGTAATCTCTTCGAGAATCACTGCTATTGCCTGTCCTTCGACACAGTTGGCTGAAACCCGGATATGCTTAGATGTTTACTTTATATAGGTAGAATTGGTAGCGAGCTGGTTCGCTGCCGCCATATTCAGAGGAAGAGCAGGCGTACTAGCACAACTTGGAATGGATGGTCCTCACTGCAGAAACCGAAGAATTCCTTCGGGTCGAGTTGGGAGGTCAGCTCCTTACCAGGGTTCTCATTCCTCGGTGTTAAGTGATCAGAGATCACGTACTTGCATACTTCTTTAGAAATTTTTGATTATTCGATGAAATTATAGATTGTCTCGTGTTTCGTTAAAAAGAGTAGGAGAATGTACTCATTTGTTAGTATTCCTTTCCTATGAGTACTTAAGCGCGTCTGTGAACATGCGGCACTTGCGAGTCAGAAAAAAAGAAACGTTCGTAAACGCAATGTGAACTTGCCCTTAATACAGCATACAACGAATCCCTTTGATGGCCGCACTAAGCCGACTGGACTATATACCATATTATGTAACCAAATTTCGTGTACCCTGACCACATCCGTTGATGGCACAGGAACACATTGCTGCATTATTGCCGTTCTTGGGGAACGCCGGACTCAATGACGGATTGTGTAGTCCTGCAGAGCATCCTGCTATTTCCCCACTGTGCTGACTCGATTCCCCCTTCTCTCCGTCTCTTCCGCCTTTCCCTAAGCCCCAGTGTAGGGTAGCAAACCGGACACTCGTCTTAACTACCCTAAATAACCTTAACTTCCGTTGCCTCCCTGTTTTGTGAAATGTATTTTATTTGGGCCGCTTTTTGATATCGATTTTGTCATATCACCCCCTTTAATCATTTAGCAATGTATTGCTTGCGTTCGTCCTAATCAATGAATCAGTATACCAAACTTTCAAACACTCAGCCTTAGGAGCTATGCAAAAGGGGAAGCCAGCAGGGGAAGATCAGGCAACAGCAGATTTGTTGAAGGATGGTGGGCAGATTGTTCTAGAAAAACTGACCACCCTGTATACGCAATGCCTCATGACCTCAAGTGTACCGGAATCTTGGACGAACACCAAAATAATTTTAATGTATAAGAAAGGGGACGCCAAGGACTTGAAAAATTATAGACTGATCGGCTTAATATTCGTCGCCTACAAAGTATTCACTAAGCTAATTGTAAATATAATCAGGAACACCTTAGACATCTGTCAACCAAAGGACCAGGCAGAATTTCGTAAAGGCTGCTCGACAATAGACCATATTCACACTGTCAATCTGGTGGTAGAGAAATGTTCGCAATATAACCAACCCTTATTTATAGCTTTCATTGATTACGAGAATGCATTTGATTCACTCGAAACCTCACCAGTCATGCAGGTATTACGGAATCGGCGCGTAGGCGAGCCGTATGTAAAAATACTGAAAGAGATCTATAGCGGCTCCACAACCACCGTAGTTCTCCATAAAGAAAGCAACAAAATCCGAATAAACAAGGGCGTCAGGCATGGAGTTACGATCTCTCCAATGGTATTCACAGTATGTTTACAGGAGGTATTCAAAGACCTTGATTGGGAAGAATCGCGGGCAAGAGTTAATGGAGAATATCTGAGTAACTTGCGATTCGCTGATAATATTTCCTTGCTTATTAACTCAATGGACCAATTACAATGCATGCTCACTGAGGCAGACAGGCAAAGCAGAGCGGTGGGCCTAAAATTATTCTGCAGAAAACTAAAATAATATTTAGCAGTCTCGGAAGAGGAGAGCAGTTTACGATAGGTAGCGAGGCACTGGAAGTGGTAAGGGAATATATCTACTTAGGGCAGGTAGTGACGGTGGATCCGGATCATGAGACGGAAATAATCAGAAGAATAAGAATGGGCCGGGGTGCGTTTGGCAGGCATTCTCAGATCATGAACGGGAGGTTGCCATTATCCCTCAAGAGAAAAGATTATAACACTTGCGTCGTGCCAGTACTCACCTACGGGCCAGAAATCTGTAGCCTTACGAACAGGGTTCTACTTAAATTGAGAGAGAGAGAAAATAATGCAGAGAAAGGCAGGGAGGTTAACCAGAGGTAGTTCCGGTTGGCTACCCTGCGCAGGGGGAAGGGTTAAGAGGGATAAAAAGAGAAAGAGAGTGGAAGGGGGAGATAGAAAGAAAGGGAGACAAGCACGAACAAAGCGCGTACACTACAGAACGGTAGGGGGCGGCATTCTTAGAGTCTGTCGTGAAGCCCCGTAGACCGCAAGAACGTTAATAGCGCGAATAAGGCCTTCAACGCGGATGTTCTTTCGGAGCATTGGCCTAAAGCTTTGAGTTCTGAAAGTGGACGATTGTCCAGCTTGTCCAGTACCCTGCACATCACTTGTCTCTCAGCACTGTATCGCAGGCAGACACAGATAATGTGTGCGAGGGTCTCGTCGATGTTACATGTGTCGCACGTGGGGCTGTCGGCCATTCCTATGAGGAAAGCATAGGCTTTTGTAAATGCAACGCCTAGCCACAGACGGTAAAGCATGGTCTGTTCACGTCGTGGTAATCCAGGCGGGAGGTGCATCCGTATGTCCGGAGACAACGAACGCAACCGACACATGGTGAAAACATTTGAGTCCCACAGGGGCAAAGTACACTCACGGGACATCAATCGCAGCCCAGCCGCAGCGTCTGTTCGCGAAAGCGGAATGAAGACTCGTTGACCACTTTCATGTGCCGATCGGGCGGCTTCGTCGGCTTGGTCATTCCCGCTGATGTTACAATGTCCTGGAAGCCACT
Source organism: Dermacentor variabilis (assembly GCF_050947875.1). NCBI lineage: Eukaryota > Metazoa > Arthropoda > Arachnida > Ixodida > Ixodidae > Dermacentor > Dermacentor variabilis. Next base: position 47,542,658 of record NC_134575.1, read on the forward strand.
GAAAGATTATGTTGTGTCCCTTATCATAGCTTTGATGATATATGTGCCGAATTTCTGAGGCCAGTTGTTCATTGGGTCCGTGGCGCATTGGGCTTCGTATGCACTGAAGGGCTGCCTTGGAGTCACTGAAGACTGTCCATTGTTGCGGTGGTTTCTGCTTAATGAAATCAAGTGCAGCACGGAGCGCCGCGAGTTCTGCACCCGTTGATGTGGTCACACATGAAGTTCTTAACTTGATTTCCTCAGATTGTGCCAGGATGATGACTGCAGCAGCAGCGCTGTTGAGTTTTACTGAGCCATCTGTGTATACATGTTTCCGGAATCTGTGCACGTTGTGAATGTGCTCCAAAGTTGCTTGCTTCAAAGATTGCAATGGCGCTCCAGCTTTCTTTCTGACTCCTGGAATTGTCAGTTGCACTTGCGGCCGGTGCAGACACCACAATGGATCTGACAATCGTGAAGCGGGCGTAAATTCTGATGGCAAGTACGACTGATGTCTCACAATAGTTTTAGCAAAAGTTGAAAGTGGCCTTTTTGCTGGCAAGCAAGCAAGATGGTGTGAGGGAATCCGAGTCAGGTGTCGGATGTGCGCTCTCAGGACATCTGTATCAATGTAGACTGTCAAAGGCGCGTCTCTGGCTATGGCCACTGTCGCAATCGATGACGTTGTTTTGGGAAGACCGAGACAAGTCCTGAGTGCTTGGGCTTGCACGCTCTGGAGTTTGCGAATATTCGTAGTACAAGTATTACCTATTACAGGTAAGCTGTACCGCAGGAAGCCCAAAAACAGTGCTCGATATAGTTGCAACATTGACGGTACTGTTGCGCCCCAGGACTGCCCGCCGAGAAACGCAAGAAGGTCCACAATGGCGGCCAAACGCTTCGTCATGTACGAGATGTGAGGGCTCCAAGACAAGTCTCTATCAATGATGACGCCAAGAAATCGGTGCGTTCGTCTATATCGTATGATTTGGTCATTAATCCGCAAAGCATACGGGGACATCGATTTACGAGTAAAAGCAACGACTGCACATTTCTCAGAAGAAAGCTCCAGGCCTTGTCTTCCTAGGTATCTTGACACAGCCGTTGAGGCTTTCTGAAGTCGTGCGCGGACTTGTACACGTGTCACGCCTGAAGCCCATATGCAAATGTCGTCTGCATATACGGAGAGCTGTACGGTTTGCGGTAACGAATCAGCGAGACCAACGAGCACCAGGTTGAAAAGGGTAGGGCTGAGTACTCCGCCTTGCGGTACACCACGACTGGTATAGCTAGATGGCGTTGGTCCGTCTTCAGTCAAAATAAAGAAAGATCTTCCATGCAAATAGTTGCATATCCAGCGAAAGGTGCGTCCACCAATCCCTACAGCTTCTAAGGCGTCCAGAATTGCCTGATGATCTACATTGTCGTACGCACCTTTAACATCAAGGAATAGGGCCGCAGTGATTCGTTTCAGATGTTTCTGGTGTTGTACGTATGTTACCAGGTCGATAACGCTATCTATTGACGAGCGGCCACGTCGAAAACCAGCCATTACCTCTGGATAGACGTTGTAGAATTCTAAGTACCATTCTAGCCGTGCAAGTATCATTCTTTCCATTACCTTGCCGACACAGCTGGCCAGTGCTATTGGACGGTAAGATGATAATTCCAACGGGGATTTGCCAGCCTTGAGGAGTGGAACAAGCCGGCTGGATTTCCACGTTGTAGGGACCAAGCCGTCACGCCATGATGCGTTGTATAGGCCAAGAAGGGCATCTCTGGCCTCTGGACCAATGTTTACAAGCGCAGAGTATGTGATGCCATCGTGTCCTGGTGACGAAGATCGCCTGCAACCAGCAAGTGCGGCCTCCAGTTCTTCGATGGAGAAGGCAGTGTCCATACGAGGATCCCGGGAGCAAGGGGGCACAGTGGGAATAGGTGCGCAAGGTGAATACGTGAGCGCCGTACCCGCAAACCTTGCGCAGTAATCTTCGGCTACCTCGACTTCTCGGCGTCCTTGATGTAGGGCTAGAGACTTAAATGGACGACGCTGTTGAGGAGCTGTTCGAAGACCACGGATTGTTCTCCAGACAACCGACAGAGGTTTACGTGGGTCGAGAGACTCACAAAACGACTTCCAGCGTTGATTGTGGAGTACAGCAAGGCGACGCTGAATTTTCTTTTGAATGCGTCTGGCCTCTCTAAGGTCGTAGAGTGATTTAGTCCGTCGGTACCGTCGCTCTGCTCGCCGGCGGATTGCACGGAGGCTCTGTATTTCCGAATCAAAATCCGTGTAGTTCTCTAATGGCCGAAATGAGCGCAAAGAATCCTGCATAGCCTTGGCGATCTCAAATTCTAGTGTGGACGAAATGCTTTCGTGGCATGCGTCTTCCATAAGGGATTTAAACACGGGCCAATCTACTGCTTGTTTAAAATTTGATGGAACGGATTTGGTGAGGCCTTTTATCTTCAGGTAGGTAGGAATGTGGTCGCTTCCGTGGGTTTCTATATCTGCGAACCAATGGACGCGGTGAGTGAGGCATCGCGAAACAAATGCTAAGTCTAAACAACTACTGTATGTCCGGCCGCGCAGAAACGTGGGACTGCCATCATTTAGACAACAAAGTTCATGGTCGCAAGCAAAGGACACGAGGTTTCTTCCTTTCGAATTCATCTTGTTGCTTCCCCAAAGTGAATGATGCGCGTTGAAGTCCCCAACAACAATCCATGGACCAGGTGTCGCATCTATAATGTCACTCAGTCTCTGCCTATCAAAACGACTTGATGGAGAAAGGTAAGCGCCCACTAAAGTAAACGCAAGGTTTTGTTGTTTCACGGTCAAACACACATACTGATTAATGTCATGTGGCCGCACTGGATGAACAACATAAGTCAATTCACACCGTATGTAAATGGTCACTTTGCTAATGTCAGTACAAGTCGATGACACATGAGGTTCATAGCCTGAGATCCGGACGGGTGTCTGTAGCTTCGGTTCACAGACGACAACAATGGGGAATCGATTGGTGAAAACGTAATGGCGAAAATCACTGCGGGATTTCAGGCCACGGGCATTCCATTGCATAATAGATGCTTCCTTGACTTGTCTGAAGAACGGCTGACGCGGTAGAGCCATTGTGCTTGCTACTCGAGGCTCGCAAGAACCGGATCCAGGCCGTCCAGCACTTGTAGTGCACCTCGAGCAGATGGCATGTCGTTTAACAACACGCGAATGACATTCATTAGAGATCTTATTATGGCGATTACTTGCTTCTCTTGACCTCGCCCATGGTCTGTGCCCTCATTGGTTCGTCGGTAGTCCACCGTCGACCTTTGTTGGGCTGGAGGATTTAATGTTGGAAGTGCAGGCCAGTCGTTTGCAGTAGAGGTATGCACTGCGTCATCAGACACCGTGTTGTTAGTGTGGGTGAGCGCCTGGGGAGCACCAGCCTCAGGAAGTATCGGCTGTCTCGCGACGGTATCAGCATTTCTTGTAGACGAGGATCGTCTACGGTGACGGCGGACACTACGCCGTCGTACTTTGGCGGCGGCCGCTCTGTGAGTTGAGTTGTCTCTCACCATTTGTTTGAGGACTTTCCGCTCTGTCTTGTGTCTCGGGCAGTCTTTCGACGATGCCTCATGGGGACCGGAGCAATTGGCACATTTGAAGTGAGTCGCACGGCAAGCATCTGCACTGTGCTGCTCAGAACATCTCGCGCACACGGTCGAATTTTTGCATATGCCGCTGACATGCCCGATCTTCAAACAATTACGACACTGAAGTGGTCTTGGAATGAACGGTCGCACTGGATGACGAAAAAATCCAACTTTCACGTGGGACGGCAAGCTACCTCCCTTGAAAGTTATCCTCACACAGCGTGAATCGCCTAGGCGACGGATTTCAATAATAGGAACATCTGCTGTGGCGGGTTTGACCAAAATAGGCAGATCGTTGTCGTCGATTGACTCATCGACATCATAAATCACACCTGATATAGTATTGCTGTCCTGTGGTATTATGGTGCGAACATTTATCTTGCCCAGCATTTTCACTGTACTCAAGATATCCAATGCTGCCCTGTTCTTGACATCAACCGCGAGAATGTTCTTACGGGTGTTAACTCTCATATCCGTGATCTCATTTGGAACAACAGCCTCTAGTGTTACAGATACGGCTTGCCTGTTTAGCCGATTCAGGTTGTCGGTCGGCGTCACAGGTAAGAAGAGGATGGTATGAGCCGTGTCATGGGCCTTTGCTGCCGCCGTCGGCCTTGTTGAAGACGAGGAGGCAGTGACGATTCTCCTCTTTCCTTTTTGCCTCACAACTGTCAAGTAGTCGCCGTCATCCGACAGATCTTCTTCGGAAGCAGAGTAGTACAGCAGGGTGTCCTCGCTGCCTGTGTCGCTCATCAGATGATTGCGCTTCCTCGGAGCGCTCGACGCTGTGACGTCGGTCTCCTCCGGACGTCTAGCTGACTCCGCTTCCATCGCCGAAGGTCTCGGAAGCGGTGCCTCCCGAAAACACGCAAAAATACTCGCAAAAAGAGAACAGTAGAAAACGGGGTTCCACACAAGAGCCACTTAAATTGAGGAAGACGCATTGAGCTATGGAAGAAAAAATTATGGGTGTAACGTTAAGGTGGGGAGGGATAAGAAGAGAGCAGAATCGGTGAAGGATCAAAGGCAAGTTAATGACATCTTAGTTGAAATCAAGAAAAAGAGATGGGGCATTTGCAGGGCATGTAATGAGGAGGGAGGGTAACCGGTTGTCATTAAGAGTTACGGGCTGAATTGCAAGAGAATGGAAGCGTAGCAGGGGGCGGCAGAAAGTTAGGCGAGCAGATGAGATTAAGGAGTTTGCAGGGACAAGATGGCCACAATTTGCACGTGACCGCGGTAGTTGGAGAAGTATGGGAGAGGCCTTGGCCCTGCAGTGGGCGTAGCCATGCTGCTGACGATGATATGTATGTATGTATGTATGTATGTATGTATGTATGTATGTATGTATGTATGTATGTATGTATGTATGTATGTGTGTGTGTGTGTGTGTGTGTGTGTGTGTGTATGTATGTATGTATGTATGTATGTATGTATGTATGTATGTATGTATGTATGTATGTATGTATGTATGTATGTATGTATGTATGTATGTATGTATGTGCGCGTAAGTGTGCTTTAGTTCTTGTACAACAACCGGTATGCGCTGTTCCCTGATCATTTATCGTCATTGATCCTACACGTCACAGACAAATGAAATACCGAAAGAGGGCGGTCTACAGCTCTTTCCAAGCGACACGGTATTGTGATCGTTCATTAATCATGCATATATGAAAAGCATCGAAATGTTCTCTTTATTAATTGCCACGGCAAAGAGAACTTATCGCCGTTGGGCCTGTTTTTGGTGCGTTTACGAGAACACAAACGCGAAACACCATAACACTTAGCGCAAGGCCTCCAACAAGACTTACCATGTCATTTGTCACATTTATAACCGATGTTGGAGCTCAGTTTTTAATGTCGGTCGTGCAATGGGAGAGTCCTCGTTACCGAAATAAGCCTCTCGGTAGTCTGAGAGAGGCCGGATAACTCTATGGCTTCCAAAACCACCTCAAGTGCCAATTGAAACCAGGAGCACCCACCACGAGGCCAAAAAAAATGTTGCATCTCAACGATGATGATTTCTGTTGCCGTACTTAAATGAGCACAATAACTGAAAATGAAGATTAAACTCGGCACTCACAAGCAGGCTTTTGCTCCATAAAGCAAAGCGAAGCGCCCCTCTTAAATTAAGATGCTACGCTTAAGTAGCGTATCTCGGTTATATTTACAAGGAGTGCCTTGTTATATCAATGTTAACGTTTGCTGCCAGCATCTTTGAAATAGGAATCTTATCTCAAGCGCCAATATAATTATTAACATCATCATCATCATCATCATCCTGAGTCCTCATCGATTGTCCGATCTCAAACGCCAATAAAGTTATCATCATCATCATCATCATCATCATCATCATCCTTATCCTGAGTCCTCAGCGAGTGTCCGAGTGAAGTAACGTTGAACCTATACACCGGCGTAACCTTGCTGCGGTGACCACTCTGGATGAAATATTCAGTTTCGTTGCTGAAATTGTACTTTTTCGTAATGTAGATGACGGTTTCTGACGCGGCATAAACATGTGCTTTATTCCCCGCAGCGGTAAGATGGAAAACCTAAGCGGCGAGATGGAGCAATGGCTGGGTTCTTCCACTTCCCTTTGTGCAATCAAGTGACTTGTGGATTGTAAGGTACTGCTAAACGTCATCGCTCGCTGATAACTTAAGTAAGTAGTAATAATGGCATCTAGGTGAAGATTTGTAAAGCTGTCGTAAACTGGGTGCTGCTAGCATAAGTTTACTAAAGCTGCGTTCCCCCGCTACGTTCTAATCAGAAACGCGTTTCAACCATTAGCGTAGCCTGGCACACCTGCATCCCAAATCCCCACTACCCCCGGACTTGCCCCCTCGAAAAATCGACAAACGCGCAAGAGATCACTAACCAGAAAAGCAACAAGTGTCATGTGAGTTTTCCCGCGTATGATGCATTTCAGCGCCACGTAAATAAAAAAAGTGGCGCCTGTGAAGAAAACGAAGACTTCCCCGCCTCGACGCATATTTCTCAGCTTGTTGAATAATTCTTGTCTCGTGTCGCAGACATATTCAAGTTGCTATTAGTTGATAAGCACGACGCTAGGCTTCTTTTTTTACAAGCCGTGATCAGTACATTAACACAGAAAGGCCCATCGTGTTCGATATATGCTCTTGTTCGGACGCGGTGACAAAACCATGACGTCAAATACTTGATCAATAAGAAGAATTTTAGATATAAATAATAATAACTACAATAATAATAGTGTCTCTTGAACTTTCCACTTGAAATAGTTTGACAGGATTAAAGAAAGTGTTTGTATCAAGGTGAAGTAGGTAGTGCCTGAAGCATAAGTAATTAGTTTGCGCCTCAATGAACGCGACAAGAACTCCTGCTATATTTTACTAAGACCGGAGGGAAAGCTTTTTTTCAACGCTATCGTGTTCATGTTAAATAAAATGAACTTCCAAGGCCGGCTTATTCGCTTCAACTGTCGCTACCATCTCAGCTCATCTTTTTACTCTTTTTACTCTTCGTTTTTGGTTGAAGATGGCTGGTGCTGCTGCTGTGGAACACAGGCTTTTACGCTCAGCTTCGTGCTTAAAATTATTACTGAAGGTTCCACTCACCAGGAAACTGCTTTCTCTTGAAGCCCGCCGTATGCTCATCTTGAACGACACACACTAAAGGGCCGACAGAAATGTTTATCTTGAACCTGGAAGGGCGCGCTACAAGTACGTTTTGCACAATTTTGCATAAACATGTATGGAAGAAGTACAAGCTTTCTGGAAAGCTCTTTCCGTTCTCTGAATTTTTTATAACGCTTAGGGCTGATACCCACTCTCACTGTTTCTTTTTTTTGAAAAACTCTTTTCGCAATGAAAAAATACATTTATTGCAACTATGTTAAAATTAGTAAATAAGTGGAAGCTTGTGTTCCTTCTGATTGTAAGAAAACTTGGGCGACAGCAGATAAGCACTGTCTGTTTCTTTGCTGCATGTTATACTTCCTTTCTTCAAGTAACTAATGTATTTAGGCTAACATTCTGCGCCATCAGTCCACGACATCGTGGTGAATATTCAAAGCCTTGCTTTAGTTGCTAGAAAACTTCCCTGACCACATCGGCTTTTCATAATGTCAACTGACACATTGCTCTGACTTAACAGTCCTTTAGTAGCAAATTAAGACAACGATCGCATAGTTAAGTAATATTAGGCTAGTAGACTGCAGCAGTAGTAGTGGTGATGCACTTAGAGGGCACCTCACTATGGGACCTAGTGCCAACAGCTGCTCCACCTGACGGCTATCGTTGAAAACACAAAATATGCTTACGCTGGAGATCTGCCGCCAAGAAACTTCGTGAAGCGCATAAAACGAGCAAACAAATTCCATTAGAGAATATCTTCCCGGGGTCTTATGCTGGCAAGATCTATATTGCCAGTCTAAGTTTCTGTGAGAGCTTCTTTCAGCTTACGCTAAAGCCGTGAATTCGTTTCCTTGGTGGCTGATGGCTTTCTGAGCAAAATTTATGGCCGATCATGTCGTGGCCAGCACGTAGCGTCTTTGATCCAGCTGGAGAACGCGCGGAGGTTCCTTCCAATCTAGAGAATTACTTTCGCTGGGCTACCTCGTGAATCGCCTTGCATTCCTGGCAATCCATGATCCGCGATATAATCTGATTGAGAACCAGTGCTGTCGGCTGCGCTCTTGACACAGTTGGTGGAATATGGGAAATGGTCAGCTATTTCTTTTCTATAGGCAGAAAACAGCACAGTGGTTGACTGCCTCCGTCTTCAAAGGAAGAGCAGATTTGCTGTATCACCGGTAGGTTTCGACCGTGGTCGGAGCAGAATCAGCAGAGCTCCACCAACCAAGTTCGAAGTGGTCCCATTTCTACGCTTACTATGCCTTCTACTACTAGAAGTCAGATCAAGAACCCTCTGTTGCGTCTTTACGTGTTTTGTGTTATTCAGTGACCGGATGAATTTCTCTTTGTCTAACTGGAGAAATTGTAGAATGCTCAAATGTCCTTGCTCCTTGTTTATTTACTTTTCAAGCATACAGGTCAAATGCGCCTTAATACCGGAGTATTTTTCATATTACATTATGGCAATACCACCTCCTTAAGAAGATTAAACAATTTAATAATCTTCAGCAGCGCCACTTCTCATACGGACAAGCAATAGAACAAAAGACGCGTGCTGACTGCTAACTGAGTTTGCTACAATGAAACAGCATCCCATATGTTCAACCAGGGAGTGCAGTTCAAGATGAATAGTTAGCCATTAGCCCAGTTTGCAATCCTAATAAGGGCAGTCGAGCTCTCGCGTCCATACAAATCAGTCAGTCAAGGAAGCCTACCCTCAAACCACTTTACCGTGAAATTGTGATTGGATTGCCAGTTTACTGCTCGCTGAAGTAGCATTACGTTTCACGGCGACTCACCGCTGTTGCTCAATGGCTATAATGGCGTTACTCCTGCGGAGCGGAAGGTCGCGGGTTTAACTCCCGCCGTCGGCAGCCGCTTTCCGATGTGTGTGGAATGCAAAAAAAGAAAGCCTGCGTACCATGCACGGTCTAAAATAATCCGCATTCTTCCTCTACGACACGACATCCCTTACAACGCGTTGCTCCGTTTCTAGACGTGGAACTCTGCGAGTCATTCATTTCACCGCCTATTTTTGTCTTCGTACTTTCTCCAAACTGGGGGCGGCATATTTAGTGCATACAAAAGAGGTTGCGCTTTGAATCCTAGTTGACTTGCAAATGCAATACGATTCGCGAAGTGATCAATTAAAAGCGTCAGATATCTACATTTGGTTGCTTATATTTTTTTCATTGAAAACTAGGTCTAAGATGGTTCCCGTCGTCTACAATAATGGCAGACCACGGGAGTTGGAACGTATATGTGACAGCAGCGAACGATAAACGACACGAAAAGAAAGATACCAAGACGAGCGCTGTCTGTATGATGCCCCAAATATTTTTTACGTTTCGTGACGAAAACCATCTTTGTCAGTTTTCATGCTCTGTTTCCTTTACATATTAGTTGCCAGCAGCGATTGTCCCATCTTTCTCTCGTTTTGTCATTCGGTTACTGTGTGCTGCTATCCTGGAAGCGCTTTTACGTCCGTTGCTCATTAGAAACATTGTCTCTAAATGTTACAATATTGTGACGACTGTTCAATTTAATTTAATCGAAAACAATCGTTACAGAATCACGTGGCAAGAAAAAAAACATCATGCACAATGTTACTGTTAGCTATGCGGGAGCACACTGAAATTGTCAGTTTTGTATTCGAGGATTATCGCTTAATATGTAAAGGAGATTGACCATTCAGTAAAGGTGTGCATCACGTGGAGGAGACATTGTCTGGACAGGCAACCAGAGCGCGCCATTTTTCCATGCTCCTCCCTCACTATTGCAATCTTTGAGAGCGTCCGCTACAGTGGTGGGTGATGTTGCGTCTAGGTATTGTGCATTTGTTCAAGAGCCCACTTCGGATAGCTCATGCTCTCATACTTACGCTGATGTAATTATACATTTGTTGAACGACATGAAAATTGTTTTTCTTTAATTAACTGCTCCGAAGAATGTAAATTGTTTACCACGCATTTATATGCACCACTTAACCACATAGTTTTCTATTCTTCCATTCATTTACTAATCTTATGAATTTTAACTCGATAGCATTAAGGACTCCGTACCCCAGGGAACCCGGCGTCGGCATCCGGCGTCAGCGTCCCATGAGTGAAAGTTGCCCCATATATTGTATTATATACGGCACTAAAGTTATTCAATCAATAAAGTTGCTCATACCTTGTCTTGCATTCTTTACAAAGTTATTCCTCGGAACTTTGAGAACGACAGTCCAGAAACAAATGTCATGAAACAAAACACTGAGAGGGCATACATTTTATGTTAACTCTTCTCGGACTAATATAAAAAAATCGCGAAACAATAACTGAATATCGGCCCACGAAAGAGGCTTAGCTTCTACGGGATAGATCACCTTCGAGCATAGTGTCTGCCGCTAGCGTTTTCCGGTAAACATTACGGTTACATAAGATGCAGTTTCCGGGAAGCGTGGAGAGCAGTCAGGGATCTTTGAATGCTATCGCGTTCCGCTATTAGGAGGAAGCTTTTGCTCGGGTGCTCCTATCTAAACACATGTAAAAGAAGAATTCGTTTTTCGCAGCAACCACTGTACCAAATTTAACGGGGTTTGTTGCATTTAAAAGAAAAAAACTAAAATTCTAGTGACTGTCTCTTTCGAATTTTCGATTTAGGTTGTCAATTTTTATTAAAGATTGGAAAAAATCGCAAATTTTCAGAAAATAACACTATCAAGTTTGCAACTCCGTAACTCATCAAGAAACAACGATATAGCCATTCTGTGAATTGTATCTGATAGGACATGTAGAGCACACAAATTTGACATCTTACACATGAATCTCAAAAAAGTTATTGACATGTAATTACAACTTTTGCAGAATCCTCGTAAACAACGTAATAAATTCACCTAAGAGTCAAAATAACTTATCAAATTTGTCCGCTCTGAATGATCTAATGGATGCTGTTTACAGAACCGCGACATCTGTTATTGATACAGAGCTATGAATTTGTAAACTTCGTGCTTCTATTCTTTTGAAACTTCTGAATTTTTGAAAATATTGTGAACAAAGTTCAAGCCCTAAATCAAAATTCCGCTTCCAACAGTCACTATAATTTCACTTTCTCTCTCAAATACAACAAATTTCATTAAAATTGGTCCGGCGGTTATCTCAGAAAAACGTTTTTGCGTTTTTACATGTATTTGAATAGGCTGCGTCGGAGCTGGGTCCGAGCTAAAGCTTCCTCTTAAAGGCGAAGCTTAAGCGTCCTGCAAACTTTTTTTTAAACATCATCAGATGGCTTTGTTGCGGCAGTTTTATTGCTACTGAGTCGCGCGTTTTATGTAGTAAGAAGGCCGCTAGCTAAAAAGAATATTTCGTTTTATATCCAGTGGCTGTGGTAGTAATAATTTGTCTCATTGCAGCAGTTTAGTATGAAAGACGCTTCTGTATACCGACCGCTACACATTGCAGCGCAATGTGAGCAAAGTAGCGCTGAAAGACTATTACTAGACCGCTAGTGTTCTCACGGTGCCACCGCTACTGCGCCGTCACCTTTTTCATGCATTACGACAATCCAGGCATGTAACATATCCTGAAAGTTCTAACTGAAAAAAAAAGTTCCTTTCAAAAGGAATGGTTTTAATCGCATCAGTGAATGGGGTCACAATCTAGCTTACCATTGTCGCTGTAATTTGTAGTGTAATTTATACGAGCTCGATAAGGGATATTAACTGCAAGCGAAAGTAATGTAATCTTCAGGTGGTTGTTTCGGAGTGCTCCTGAGGAAGCCCTATTGTGCGGGTGTGCGGAAAAAGAGATGCTCCGTCTATATTTCGCCGCTTCTTTCAGATTACTGAAATTAATCTTGGAGTGGCAAGAAATCCTCGTACCCAGAATCTATAAGAGCGATTCCGAGGTCCGGCCAGTTTCCAGTCACGTGAACACTGAACAGCTTTCGTCAGCGCGCTTTTGCCGGCGTTTGGCGCCAGCTAAGCGGTTTAGGGGATTTCGTAATCGTGCTCTCCTGCTGTCGTTTTTCGCGTTCCTCACGTCGATAAGGTTGTAGCGGCCGTGTTCGCATTTGTCGGTTCTTCTGTGGAGTGAAGAGCCGAGCAGTGACAGCAGCTCCATCACAATGCTGGAAGCTTGCTATGCTGGCGTAAGACCAACCTCCGGGAAGGCGAGCGCTAGTTTCGGTTTCAAGGAGAATGCGCGCTCCTATAGCGTATGCCGAGCATTCTAAGATGTAGTGGAATGAACTAAACTAAAATTGGTCGGTTGGATTTTTTAGCGATCAGTAGTCGCTAAAAAAAGTCCCAGCTTCGCCCGAAAGGCGAAGCTTTGATTGTTATAGAAAATTAGTAGACAGCTATACGAAGTAACGATAGTAGTGTCATAAGCCTCAACTACACCGATCCCCCTAGCACTTGAGATCTGAATTTCTTTCGCCATTTGAAACGATGCGCTAAGGCATAATAGACAGAGGACACCATGCGTGTACGAAGTAAGTTTGTTTCATGCATAAAGTCCAGCAAGTCCCGGCGAAATTAACCATGCGTCTGACGTTGTAAATTAGGAGCGCAGCCCTGATGAAAACCTATCATTTTTAGGTGCGCCGCAGATGGGCTGCTGACGGACATGAGCAAGCATGGCGTCACGCGCGCAAGGGCAAACATGAATGCATCACACTCGATGACCGCGGACACTCCCTGTCAAAACCGCTGGCGTGAATAAGTGCGGCAACAGCGGCTAGGGAAGTTGCCTTCGTGCTGCCGATAGCTTCAACGCAAAATGAGCGGCTCCAACACAGCGCGCACGAAGCTGTGGGCCGTCGGTGCACCGAGACCCTGTCCCGAACGCAGATCACCTTTAAGACAGGGCCTGCAATGGCCACCTAAGTCAAACGCTCTCTCTCCCACCCTCCCCTCCCTCCAGTGCATGGCTCGCGACCGAAGACGGCGCTGTTCCTCCCCGCTTTCCTCCTTAGCGCGGGCCAGACGGAGCAACCATCGTCGGCTAACCCCCGCAAGCTTTCACTACTACATACAACATACAGAGCGCGGCGACGATGTTAGCGCACTCGGACACTACACGGAACGCCTCGACGACAGCGTCAGCAGAAATGCGCCGGGAGCGTAGATGTAATTGCTATCACTGTAATAAAGAATACTGATGGATTCGGAAAACACACTTTCCGTTTTCTCATTTTCGACTGCTCCGTTGGGGAATTTTGAATCGGGCGCAGTGCGGGAAGTATTGGCTGACGGCGTGCACCCGTCGCCCTTGCCTTCTCGCACATTCGCTGTTTGCTTACCAATACTACAGGGTGGCTCGTGCACAGTGATCTGATTAGGTTGATTGGCGTGAAGATGGAAAAGACAAGGCACACTGATATGCGTCAGGCAACGTAAGAAACAGAAAAGCAAGCCATCCAAGCATCGGGCGAGCATGACTCAATCGAGGCATCATATGTGCGACTCTGGGGCGTTCCAAAACCAGAAATTCTATTTCCCGAGTTTTTTTTTCAGATTTTCTCATGACGGCAGGTTCGGCACAAGTTTTTCTTAAAGCTTTTTAACAGGTAAAGCTTTGCACAAGGACTATAGTGCTGTAGGGCCGTTGAGATTCTGTTCAAGCCTGCGTTACATAACAGAAGTGTTACTCGGTTCATTTCTCATGACGGTCAGTAGTCCTTTTAATGCCGATGGAAAGCTTTTACTCATGCACGGAAAAGAGTTGGGGTTAGGCGGGCTACACCTGTTGGTTACAATTTGCTGTGTCGTCATGTATTACAGAGACTAAAATAGCTAAAATGAACGTGATTTATCGGTTCACTGAGTTTTAAGAGTAGTGATAAAGACATCATGCGTAAACAGATTTGTCAACTCAATTTTCCGATGACGCACCCGTGCCATCAATGCGTACAAAAGTACCTTCATTTTGCCTTATCATGTACCACCAAGGTCTGTAGGAGCGCCCTGAAGAAAGACAGCTTGGGCAACTTGCAGGGACAGTTACTGGTTCTCGCATAGCTTCTCCTTTCAGAGACTAGCGAATTGCTAGATAATTTAATGTTAATGGGGCTTACCAGCACCGATGTTCGCTTCCTACGCACGAATTATAGAGTAGCAAGAGTAAAGACTACTTTTCTATTTTGGCCATTTCACACTCCTTCGAGTCTTTCGCAATAAAACATGGGTCAATAAAGACCAAAACGTTCCCTTCGAAATTTTGTTCTCTATTGACTGACTTGAGAAATCAGTGCACTTTAAGTGCTCCGCCTTTAAACTCATGGGGCCAGGCGGATGAAAGCGCTACGAATGGTTTTCCTTGCTGACTCGAGTACACTTCTACTCTTTCATGAGGAAGGAAACAAATCAGGCGTGCGAGAACAGGAACACAACAGGAGTGAGGAAATTCGCGAGCCATGTCGCAATGTTCGCCATGCCTTCGTGACAGGCGCGCTGACCACGCCCATAATCAACACCCGAACAAAACACGCCGAGATGTCATGCGAAACGACTGCTTGCAAGTCTACCCTTCTGCCGCTTCTGTTAGAGACGTCCCCAGTGACATCAAGAACGTGTCGGCTTTTTTAGTGATTTATTGGGAGTAGGATGCCCGGCAACCGCCAGTGGCGGAAGTGGCGCTGGCGTTGCGCGTCGGCCGTTACGTGGTGTGAACCCAGCAGCAAGGCACACCCACCGTCAAACGATGTGAATACCTCGGCGTATACAACAACGAAGTGAAGACTTACTCAAGCACCCACTAAGAGCGTCTGAATATAAAGGGTAAGCTGAATGCAGCAATGATGAAACATAGAACGGTTTGGGGCCACATTAGATATGAGGTGGTGCGTGGAATATGGAAAAGAGCAATGGGGCCAGCGCCAACGTTCGTAAATGCCATTCTCTGCTTGAAATCGGATATCTTGTCAGGGCTGGAAGTTTACTAAAGATATGTGGGCCGGTTAGCCTGTGGCAGTCCATGGCGGAACCAGAAATTAGGCAGTGCAGGGTTACATGGGCTGAGTCTCGTCTCAAGTCAGAGAAGCACAGAGCACAATTAATCTTAAAGAAAGAGTGAAGATGAGAAGCGGGGACACAGAATGGAGGCAGAGGTCAAGAGAACTGGCACCCAAGTACAATCTAACTGAAAGTGTAAATATACTACCGGGGTCATTGAAAAGAAAGTGAGAGAAACCGAAACAGTAAATTGGATGCAAAGCATAGAAACAAAACAGATCTCCATGGAAATTTACAAGAATGACGTGCAAGGTATTAGAAGGGAAAAGTACGATAACCCGAAGTGAATTGCCTTGCTATTTGTGCCTCTAGCTGGATGCCTACAGACAAAATCATACTGGAGCAAATATTCGCAACAAGAGGAGGCACGTGGATGCTGCAGTTAAAATCCGCAGCGAAAATACGAACAGTTGCCGCGTGACTGGTCGATCGAGGCACTTTGCGTGTATTCGTGGGTTTCTGCTATGCTTGGAAAAACGCTTACGTGTAGCACGTATTGAGCAACATAAAACTGTAACGGGAGTTTTTCATGTTGCTCTACAATTTTCTCATTGACACATTTCATCTAATTATAATATTTGAGAAGTAGACTTATAATTAATACTACTCATGTATTTAGGAGGAATGAACAAAAGAATCAGAGTGTCTCCACGCGCCGGCAAACAATGCTACCTTGGTTCCGTCCAGCCACGTGACATCTGAATATATTTAAGGTTTACCCCAAGTTACGTGGGACACCTCATAGAGCACAATGCTAGACTAAAATTTTAGAATTTGGGGCCGAATTGTCGAATTGTGTCTAATATGCTACAAATTATGGTATGTGGACGTTAGAAGCATTTGCGATCACCCTATTTTGATGTGCTATAAAGAGCCTCGAGCAGAAAAAGAAATACTGCCCAACCAACATCGAGATTACATTACCGTCTTATGAGTGTTGAAGCCATACCATTGCGCCTGCTTGCGCTTTAACGCATTACAAATGCGAAATGGACTACCCACCGTTCTGTGCCAATCTGAAAGCAACGACCATCAGACAGCAGCATAGAGAATACCATCGTGAAGCAATGTGGAAATGACGGATATTATTCGAGATCTTTATTTAATATGAATTGGAAATAAACATCAAAAAGTATTCATATTCTTGTAAGCAATGGGGAACATAAAAGTACAGGAAACAATAACTTCCTGATCGTGGAAATTTCCAAGTCCTCTTTCCTTCCAAGAGCAGGTGAAGAGTAGGGCACTCGCTATACCAATGCACGGATCCAATGAAAACGTTTATTTTTCGGTATGCGTGGGAATCTTTTCGATGAAGCGATTTCGCCAAATCACTACAGGCGAGCTTCGCATGCGTTTCTCGCGTAATCGACTTATTGTTTCGCCCCGGTGTGGGGTAGGCAGGCATCGAAATTTAGGGAAATGGTGGCGAGCGAGAGGGCAGTGATTACGGAGCGGTTTATACACACCGCTGAACGGAAGCCACTTAAGCTGAAGGTGGCAGCAGCGAACGCTCCTGGTGTTTGCCACCCGCAGCGGCCAAAGTGTTTTAAGTAATCTCACGAGCAGCACTCCATTTTAGAGTGTCAGGGGCTGTTTGGGCTAATTAGAAAACTTAGTTCAGAAAATCCTTTTTCAGGACGTCCCGCTGCCACCACCGGGTCTGTACTCGGCGACTCCATGTTTCAACGCCAGGATGTTTTCCCGCCCGCGTTCATTGAGTTTAGAACGCTCCCGCTCCTTTATTGATGCTGAGCATGCACACATAGGACTTGAGAGGGACTGCAACCAAATAAGGGAATTCATTAGCTTTATGTTTGGGAGGCCATTCGGCTGATTCTTCAGGGGGAGTATTCTTCGGAGGCAGTTCTTCGGAGGTAATTGTGTCGAAGTCTTTAGGTTCGTGTATACATACTTTCACAAGAAAGGAAAAGTGGGCTGCCCGTAAAAGCGGCGCGCACTGGAGTGAAACATGCGTACGTGGCCACAATTTCCACAACTGAAAAGGCCTTCCCCGAAACTTTCTCCAACAGCCATTTTCTTCTCTAACCCGAATGAATTTCATCCATGTGGGCGTAAACAAACCTAGCACTTCAAATTTTTTCTGTAAATGTATGCACTCGCCGTGGTCGTTGAACGTTCGTGTGGTTTTACTACGACGGTCAAGGGCGAAACTGCGATATAAGGTGCCGCACTCCGACGGAAGCAGAAACTGAACACGCCCATCTACCTAGATTTTTTGTCTGAGGTAACAAGCAGTAGGCGCTGGGATATAACCTGTGCAGACCGTCTGTGTTGTTTCTTGCTGATTTATATGTTTTTTGGCAGCTAATTTCAATTTATCAAAGTGGGAACGTTGAACAGCGCCTGCGCAAAATTGCTAACAATATGTACTAGTAATTGCAAGTCGGAGAAGAAATTACTGGCAGGTTATATATACATTCCGCCGCGCAAGCTAGCGGAGCACGGGATCTCAGAAAACGTTCATTTTCCGCAGTAACCGCAGTCGGTCAAAACCAATCATCACAATTTTGTTCACCAGTACTAGTAGAGGGTGTAAAATCGAATGCTAGGATTCTTTGTGAGCCTGCGCAGAAATTCATGTTTTTTTTTCTCAGACCTCATGTACCGTGAAATTTTGCGATAGACGGTACAACGCGAGTCCAAGCGCGAGCACGGTGGCAATTCACTAGCAATACGCTATTATCTTCCGTGCCGTCGTTGTTGCAGCCACACCGAGGCAACCTTCAGCTGCTGCTTCTCTGCATCAATATTTTTTGGATGATACCTTATATCTTCTTTGCAAGCTACAATCCATTAACGTTTCTCACCGCTGGGTGAGCAACACTTCTGTAAGCAATGCTCAGGGTATGATGCATGTTGACGCACTTGAGGTTCCATGAGCACCAAAGGGCAATCAAACAGAGCAATCTTCGAAAGGAATCGATTACGAATATTCAAGAAAATTGACGTCCCAATGCTGAATATTGAATATCTTCTGATTTTAAAACAAAATACAATATGAATTGTCTGGAGCTAGTCAGGTGAAAATAAAATGCCAATAAATGTTTCGATGTCGCCTGCAGCTGAACCTCTGGTCAAGTAGGAAGTTCGTTGATGAAAAATGTTACCTCTTAGAGTTATATTGTGCGTCGTGACAATGGTTATGACCAGATGCTCGTACATTGTTGCGTTCGTTGAAGACGACAAGTGTGACCCTAGCACACCGAAGATTGTTTTCAAGTGGATACGTACATGCTGAGACTTGTCATATAACGAAAGCTCAACGAATATTTGAAATTTCGAATACGAACCGACTATTCATGCGGTTCAATTCTTATTTGTATTCGAGAATGCGCTGTTCAGAGTGGTCAAATATTAATTTCATTCAAATGTTATAACGGACAAGGACAGTTCTTGCAATCTACAGGGAGAAGGATTGATGCGATTCGACACTCGCCTGAACTGTTCGCTGCAGTAGAATTAAGGCTGCGGCGCATACGAGGCAGACTCCTAAAATCACATTGGAGATATCACGCACACACAAGTCATTAACTAATGACGTTTAGCCTGAAACCGCCTACAAATTTGCTGCTTTTATTAGGACAAAGTAGTGTATAATTTATTCAATATAATCATGCTCGAATTACTTTAAAACAATGAGCGAAGCTCAAGTACTGCCCTTAGCATGTTCAATGGGTACTACACGCTATTCCATAGCCTCTGGGACTCGTGCTTTGTTTTTCTTCATTACTGTCAATACTGTGCACATATTATAATCGTACCTTCCTTGCTTCTTACGTAGAAGCTTTTCAGGTTAACTGACACCCAGTCTTTAGCGGCATATGCGCATAAAAAATAGGCGTTTCGTCTTCAAACACAATTCACGAAACTACATTTCACTTTCTTCTTTATTTCTTCTGAGGAAATATGCAATGTCCAATATTCGATCCGATATTCGAAGGTCCTTTTTTCTGAAATATTTCTATTTGGCTTTATTCGACAGCTTAGTGAGTCTAACACCCCTACAAGCAATGAAATTATTTCCTCGTTTAGCACAGGAGGTTGTTACATTAGTTGTCATTCCATTCGTTCTCGTTCCAAAAGTGGTGACTATTCCGGAGCTTTATCAGCCCTATGCGTTCGCTTAGAGACAGTCGCTTCTGCAACACAACTGCGTCTCTGCAGCAGACTCATTTCAACCACACCTAATTTGCATCGGGTTCTTGTAGTAAAGGTTCCCATAACGTGATTTTCTCTCTTGTATGTAATCGAAGGAGAACAAATATTCGGCAATCTCAAACAGTGAATTCTCGAAACGTATCGATATCTGATAGCGAACATCATTAGATTCGCATTCGAAGCTTCGAATATTCGCAGATGTCTATGCCAAATAAGGTTTTATGGCTAAGTCCGGCTTTAGCTTCTTGAGGCCCGTGCAGTGATTTTATTCTGTTTAACGCTGGCTGCTTTCTGGCACATTTGCGTTGCGTTGAGCTTTCGCTTATAAGCGCTTTCATTATCGAAGCAACATATATTTAGAAGAAAGAAAAACAGGCGACTCATTAAGAAAATGAAGAGGTTCATTAATTACCGCCCGGGGGACAGCGAATGCAAAAAAAAAATATACTAGCCAGAAGATTGCGTAGAGGGCTCGGAACGTGACCGAATGAAGTTTGTCGTCTGCTCGCCTGAGGCACGTCTCGCATTCGTCCTAATGTATAATAACCAACAGCTCCTCTTTTCTTGAGAGTGTATGCTTTTCTCCAATCACGTAGCATAGTTCGTGCAAGACGCACAGTGAGAGACTAACGTTTACTTTGAAAGCTGCGTTCATTTCTTCGTATTAGTTGTACAAACAAAAAACAATTGTGCCGCTCATGCCACTGATCCTATATGTGCACACAGCCAAGTTTAGACACGTTGTACCTAGCTACGTGTCACAGCACAGAAGCGCGGGGAAAGAAAAAAAAAGAAAATGACGTGACGCTAGAATTAATAAGCCCTTCGACGTGCACACCAAAAGAGCTTCTTTTTGAAAACAGGGTTAATATTACATTAGACATCTAATATTATTTTCTCGTGTTACCAGGGGTCTTATGACGCGTTTGAAACGCTATTCTGTGGTTTTCATACTGCAATAAATTGGTGCAATGCGGTCGTCACTTAAGCTTTGATCTTTCTTCATATGCTCTAACACGTACTGCTGTGCATACTAGACTGAATAGTCTTTCTTTAGTCATTTTCTTATTTCCGGCATTTTCACTTTTGCTGCATTTTCACTCTGAAATGCGAGACGGAACTTTGACGTCCAGATTATGTTGTTTACTCAAATTTAGCTTAATCGCCTTGCCGTTCGATAATTTTTGGGTATATTCGTAGGACTATATATTTCCAGAACGGGACCGTGTATTTGGGATACAAATTAGATAGAAAAAGGTAAAATTAGTTGTATATAGCTCATGGGAATGCAATGAATGAATGTTTGATGTTTAATGGCGCAAGGACCAGGTATGACCAAAGAGCGCCATGCTAGTGTTAATGAGTTCGCAGTCGACTGATGGGTTTTGTGAAGTTAATGTGACGTGGCTGTAAAGGGGCGTAAAAGAGTTGACGTAAGTTGCATGAAATCTACGTGTAATAAAAGTATGGGAATGACTATTCACGTGTACTAAAACATTAATATGCATTGATAACGAATGCTGCAATATATAAAATCTGTATTTGTCAAGAGATAATACATTGTCTAGAGCACTACTGCCTCACTGGCGCCCTTGAAACCCATTGGCCTTGAGGTAGGCCCATGGGTTTCATATCTGAAAACTATCGTAGCGGCATCCTCTGAAAAGGGGACGCGCTACGAAATGAAAGGGCTTGTAACATTTAGCACAACATCTTTCAAGGAAGCGAGGACTGCAGTGGTCTGAAAACGCGGTTCTTCACCAAGAAACATAGCCGGGTGCAGAGGAACGCAATGGCGGTATGCAAAAGGAAAATGTTTCATCCTCTCTCTTTCGGCTTCCCGCGACTCCAGGAAGACGTGGAGGGTGGTCAGCCTGTCGCCACACCTACCACTGGTTGCAGGCTCGTTACCGCTCAAGAGAAAGTTATGAGTGCCAAATGTGTATCCTATTCCTAGTCTAGTGAATAGGACACCTGTTCTTCGTGTTTTCGTGGTTAGGTTCCAGAAACCTAACTTGGGTTTAACTAAGTGAATCTTATTATTGATTTCATTGCCCCACAATCGTTGCCAGTGGCTTCGTAGTTTGTTTCTTAGGAAAGGCTTCATGTATGTGGCAGGGACAGCAGAGGAACGAATACCCGGCGATGCCATTGATTTGGCGATATCGTCGGTAAGCACATTACCATCGATTCCTCTACGGCCAGGAACCCAGCATATTACTACATGTCTATGCGACAAGAAGATGTTGCATAAGAGTGAGTAAAGTTCATTTAAGACATGGTTTCTGTACTTTTGTAGATAAATGAGCGCTTTTACAAGACTTGACGAGACTGTGAATATGATTGCTCTGTCAAGTTTTAAATTATATGTTTTACTGCAGACAGTACTGCATAGGCTTCTGAGGTGAAGATACTTGCTAGTGGGCTTAACACGTCAGATTCAGAAAAAGAGGGACCAAGAGCAGCGTAAGATATGCCAACATGTGATTTCGACGCGTCTGTGTAGAATTCGCTGCCGGTGTATTTCGATTGAATTTCACGGAAGCGCATACCCATTTCGAGGTCAGGAGCGTGCTTTGTTACCTCTACAAAGGATATGCCACAGTCTATCACCTGCCCCTTCCAGGGCGGTAATAGATTAGCTGGAGCCATTAGGCGATGTTTGAGAAATGGGACATCCATTTCCTTGATAAGTTCGCTTACACGCAGTGAGAAAGGCAATCTCATAGAGGCTCTATTATTATTGTAATAGTGTTCACAAGCTAGAGCTATTTCAACTGATAATGACGGCACAAGTGAAACTTGAAGTCTTACTTTCATGGGTGGAAATAGGAACTGCCATGAAACGGCGGAAATGAAGGATCGTTTAACAGAGGAATGACTACTGTGAACCACTTTGAGGCACAACACTGTACAACTGACCACTGCAAATAACAGACCTTTCGAAAGAACGCATTGCATCGCTAAAGCAATACTTGACCCCCCCCCGACACACACACACGCACACACCATTCTATATATATATATATATATATATATATATATATATATATATATATATATATATATATATATATATATATATATATATGTAATATAATAATAATATATAATATAATATTTGGGGTTTTACGTGCCAAAACCACTTTCTGATTATGAGGCACGCCGTAGTGGAGGACTCCGGAAATTTTGACCACCTGGGGTTCTTTAACGTGCACCTAAATCTAAGCACACGGGTGTTTTCGCATTTCGCCCCCATCGAAATGCGGCCGCCGTGGCCCTATATATATATATATATATATATATATATATATATATATATATATATAGTATAATGACCAGAAATAGAGTGCGACGTACCATTTCGGCTGGTGGCCGAACCTTTGTCGAAGGCTTTGATGAAATGTGGTCTATCAGCCGAATTTTCGGGAAGGTATACTGTGCAAATCCGACGCACGTCGTACTCTCTGTTCTTCATTTTACTACCGGGGCGAGCGTGATTTCCAAGGCCGCAACATTTTCTTTAAAAACTGCTTTAGCTATTCGAGTGTTTCAAGTTCCCAATCAATTCATCTTAATCTCCAGCTCATATAAATGTGGCTCGACACTTTGGTACTTTGGGCGGAGCAGATGTAGATTGAAGTTTGTGTGGCGCCAGTGAGCATGAGTGATTATTCTGGAATTTTAAAAGTACCTGTACTTTGTAACTTCTTTTTTTTGGAAACCATGACTTCGTCGATATTATAGCCCAACGAAGCCTATAACAACTGTGTGATTAGGGAGTCAAGTTAATATTGGAAGCGTGAAAGTGGTTAGATGGAAAGAAATTGCACACCTAAGACAACTGTTTCTGGTCTGAGTGTCGAAAATTTACGGGACATTTGTTTCAGGATGAAGTTGTACTCAGGCTCAGCGTTTGCCTGCAGCCACTTTATAGTTCACGACTGGTTTGGTCCAGGTTGCAGGCATAAATCTTAAGCATAATGCCCGCGCCGTTGAAATATTCAGATTCTACAAGGGCCTCGTGACCTGAATGATTTCAACGCCAACTATACTAGCCAATATGATCAAGGCGGATCAAATGGTTTGGTGACGGAGCACGCTAATGCTATACCGTCAGGTTCACTTCTGTTATTCCCGGTATGGAACTCAAGCAGACGTAAATGGGCTTTTTTTTTCGTTTTAAAGCCGTGCTGCCGACGAAGTGTAATCGATATCACCATTATCGGCCTCCAACCAAAGCGTCCATCTTTAAAGGCATTTTCACCGCTGTAGTTGTTGATGATGGTGAAGATGATTCTCTCGTTTGCCGTTGTTGTGTTCCTTAATGGTAGTATTGCTGATGGTATATTGAAGATAATTTACCTTGCAGCCATCTCACTTGTAGCTGTTGTGCTTAATGATGACGATGATAATGAAGATGTCCTCTTCGTTCTTCTCCTTTTTGTGGTCGTGGGTGTGATGATATTGTTTTTTCCCTTGTCTTGTTCGGCGTCATCGTGATTGCTTTTAATGAAAATGACGATCTTCTTGTCGTTGCCGACGTTGTTGAAGAAGCGCTGTTGTGGCTGTTTGCGCAGATGGTAATGATAAGGATGTATTTCTTTCTCGTCATCGTCGTCTTTGTTATTGTTTCTGCACGCTCTCCTGCATATGGCTATCTCGTGCAGTTTCCGTGGCTGGCAAAATGTCAGCGCCACGCTTATTAGAAAAAGCCGAGTGCGCATTATTAAAAACCATGTGGGCTTGCGAGAAACATCAGTATTGCGTAAGAAGAAGTATGAAGAAATTCTAACTCACACACAAAACAACATGATCCGGTAGCTCAAATGAAACAAAATATAAGAACAGCAATGCGGGTCTCATGGTTTTTCGTGTTCCGGGAATAATTAAATTAGCGCGCCGTTCGCAGAGCTAAGACGAACTAAATATGCGAAATAATAACCGCCATGAAGGTGGCACCACACATTATTTGGCAGAGCAGAGCATCGATGTGTCTCGCGATGTCCCACCGCAATTCAGGCAGATCAACCTTGAGCCAGGCATTCTAAATGCATTATTTTTGTTGCCTTCACATCACTTAGTGCTTCTGTTGTAAGTTTTTGTTTGAATTCAGTGGTCATGAGCTGATATTTATTTCACCTGTCGTTAGCTGATCAGCCGCGAAGAGACGCTGTGTACGCGTCCGTGCGTCAAAAAAAAAAAAGAAAACTCGGTGGTTGCGATGCGTTGAAACATCGAAAGCCAATACCCGTTATTTTGGGTACATACATACCCGTACCCAGCATACGCCCAACATACATGTACAACATGTACCCAACATACCCGTAAGTTGGGTACATGCGCAGTCGAGAAGAATCGAAGCAACTTGCGCTATGAGACCCGGTTTATTTGTAAAATGCAACACGGACTCCCCTCAACTGCTATCGCAAAACGGAAGCCCCTTCTCCCTCAAGGTGGTGACGCGTTTAGCTTTGCGCTCAGCACACACGAAGGGCTGAAGGGGGGAAGAGGGGAAAAATATTCTTGCAGGTGACGACGTTTAAGCCATGAACAACGGGGCAACAATTACAATAAGTTTTCAAACTAGCTTACGTGACGCATCTCGCCACTTATGTTTGGTAAGCGCACTAAGTACGAGATGCATTCATGTTTGTATTGTTTGGCCGTACCATCTAGACGTAGCACGACCTTCAGTTTTATAATAGATTACACTGCCCCCGCCCCCCCCCCCCCCGCGCATCATGTTCCTGCAATAATTATTGATTTAAAGGAGCTAACCCTTGATTTCAAACTGTTTGCAGAGCAAGAGCTTCGGGAAACAATGTGCGTGGCGCAATGTGAATGACTATCACACACGTCTTTGCTTTGACTTCAAATCAATATTTCATAATCTTCAACGTAAGAATAAAAAGTTATGTTATCTGGAGGGACGATCTCTATCTTCTCCAAACCAGAACGCGATGCTATGACCCGCAGTGCCATCATCCGTATTGTTATTCACGATGTAACCTTACGGGAATGACTACCGCCGCCTGAATTTACCGGAACTCGTAATGTCCTGATTTCTCTTATTATGCTAACTCGAGTCATTATGCAATTTTTTACGATAAACTGACAAGCCACGTTTTTTTTTATTACACCGAAATAAATTTTCTCAGCACGCAAGAAATATAATGGTGAGGTTCTACGCGCCAAAACCACGGCATGATTATGATGCGCGCCGTAGTAGGGAACTCTGCAGTAATTTCGAACAGCTAGGCTACTTTAACGCGCACTCCGTGAGCGAGACGCGGGCATTGGTGGATTTGGCCCACATCAACATGTGTCCACGGTGGCCAGTATTTATTCCAATGCCCTTTTTGCATGCATTGCAAAGCAATGCAATGCCCTCAGCCTTATCAGCGCAGCACCAAATCCACTACGGCACCACGGCGGGTTCTTAGAGTGCAGCACGGCTCAAATCCCACTAGCCCCCGCAGAGGTGAATTCCAGTTTTTGTCATGTGACACCACTTCCATAATACTAAGCGCGGATACCTAATTTTCTCAACACAGCTTCGCACTGAAATAACGGTGCGTGAAATCAAGATGACATTAGAAACTTGGTGATCTCAGACCCAAACTCGCCTACTTTCTTAATCAATTTTCGTTGTCTGTAGTACGCTGCGAAGCTTGAGACTGTTTTCTCACGCAGGTAGACGGTTCCAGGTGAGGCAGGGGAATACTTCTTCCCGGAGACGGTAGACAACACCCACACCTTTGATGTCGAGGGTTGCCGCATCTCGTACAAGGAAGTGATTCCTACCGCATGTCCAACTGTCCCTCCCGTAGGAAAGGTGATGCCTGTTAAGCCTCAGTTGCACGTGGATCATTAGGTATTCACGACATTCGTTTGTGAGAGTTGCCCTGCTTAGGTAACAGAATACGTTGCAATTTGGTAAAGGTTTTGCCCAGGGCTCTTCGTTAGCCTTCTAGAATTGCTTCGAGTTCCGCATCTATGAAAAGGAATCGTTACCTCGGGGCCAGCTACAATTTCCCCATTAAAATCTCGTAGAAAGGGAGAAATTTTATAAAGAAAGAACCGTTAACCAATCCGAATAAAATGCATTCCGCGTGAGAAAAAAAATTAATTCTGCCTACTGTAGGAAGCAGAGCGTTTATTTAAGTCTTTTCCATTTTAACAGTGACTGTGAGCTATTGGTGAGTTAAAGAAAATAAAAGCATAAAGTAGCCAATTGGATAACACTGCACAAAAGTACAGGTGTTTTAGTAATGTAAGCTTCCTCTTTTAGAACCTCTCAAAGACAAAAAAAAACGTTGATATACGAGTTAGGAGTATGGATGGAAACAACTTTATTCTGAATCCGGCAAATTTGATGACCCGGGCTCAGGTCTCCCATAAGGGGACTTCGAGGCCTTGCCTCGTCACCGCCTCTCGGGCTTGCTGGACAGCCCACTCTTGTGTCTTGAGGTTGGAGCTGCGCAGAGCGGAGGCCCACTTCGACGCAAGAGCCTCCGGGGCTACTAAATCGTAAGAGTTTATAATAGTTTTGCCAAAATCATGCTTGTAAATTGGTGGCATATGTTAACAGTTTATATTAAATCAAATTTGTACACTCTACTTGTCTCATCAGGTGCGGTTTAGCGACGTTGATACGAGCGTTCGTTTCCAGTTACAGAATTGGAAACTTTGTGCTTCAACATATTTTATTCTATTGTGAAAGCTTCAACTCCTTTTGTAAAAAAATTAAAGGCTTATATCGAAACCACCTTCTCGGAGTTCAAACAACTTTTTTGACAATCAAGAAACGTCTTTCATTTAAACCTTGTGGATGTCAAGCAAAAGTATTTCTACATTCATTTGTATTTACTTAGGAACCTCCTCAGATATTGCTCCATCTTAAGTTCCCTGAAGAGCAGACAAGAAATAATGCACGGCAAATAATTATTTCATAGAATTAGTACCATGGCCAATGTGGTTAGAAACTTCAACTCTTTTGTTTTTTTCCTTCGACGCGAGTCAAACAAATAAGTCAATCAATGATGAAACAGCTCTGTAGGTCCTTGCAGTGAGTTACGTTACTTAGTTGTATAGTGGTCTCTGTGTTTTACAGTCACATACTGCATTTCCCTGCGAATGGAAGCTGCTTAAATTTGTTACGTTATTATCGCTGTTATCGCTATTATCTGCCGTATCTCAAGGAGGCCCTAAAAGCTCTTCTCAGACGGAATGAGGGTCCCTTCCGTGAATCATACGAATGTGACACAAGCCTTCCTTCGCCGCCGAAGGTTAATATCACTGCGAGCTAAAACACATCTGTAAGCATTTCCACCACCAGCGATCCTCGTTTCGGCTTGTTATATTTACGTATGACCTCCCTGCGCGCCCAAGGGCGAGCATAATATTTACAAAACCTGTGCGTAGCCACACACCTCTAGAGTTCCACGTTATTTTGGTGCTTCGATTCCTTTGGCCCAGGGATCTTTTGGAACTTAGTTCGACTAGGTAATTTGCAGAAAGAATTCGACACGAAACAAAAACTTAATTGAGCCGCGTATTGATCGCTGGCATCAAAAGGCTGCCTAAAGTGAACGTTGCCTTCGATCACTAGCCCCGCCGTATCTTCTGGTTCCTGCAATAGACCGCAATGGTCAAGTAATCGGGTAGTTGGGGCCCTGTCCAGAAATATTTAAAAAATATGCAAAAGACAGTCCTGCCGCTCTTGTTGGACGGTGGCCATCAGTGAGGAGGAGGAGAATGAAAAGGAACGGTAAGGAGGTCAACCAGACGCACATCCGGTTTGCTACCCTACACAGGGGAAGGGGTCTATGGGAAGAAAAGAAAGGAGAGGGAGGGAAGAAGGTACTACCGGTGTAAGTACATGCGGATGTCCACAACTTCACGCCTACAATCGGTCACTTAGGCCACTCACTTTCATGAAACGTAACAGTGCTCGCATCGCTCTTTGTGAGCCTGCGACATGAGATTACATCACCAAGCACATCGCTTTCTCGTATTTTCCGGTGATGACATAGGGTACGCGGCGTAATGAATTCGCAAGAGGGAAAGCCCTGCGTCACTTCGACGGTACTGTGTGTCTCGTGTAGCGGAAGCCGTAGTCAACAAGTAGGCTCAGGATACTCTTGCGACACAGCCATAGCTTTGCTTTTGCGTCGCTATGGGTCTCGGGAGGTTGCGGCGGTGGCGCCTTACGCTGATTGGCCGTGCCTGTCAGCATTGACGCGGCGGTTGCCGATGTCTGGGCGGTTGCCACTGGGCTACCCTGAATGTCTGCTGCCCAATTTAGGGTGGCAGACCTTCTGCATATATTTTTATATGTGTAATTTATATTTTTTTTCGGGAGAAGTTATATCTATTTGAGACTCCATGCCCGATGCTGCATGCACCAATGAGAGGCATTAAGGGAAACTAAAAAAAAGAATTCCTGAAGCGTGGTTAAATTTACACGACTGAGCAGAAACAATAAAGGATTAACTAAAGAGGGCCATGTCGTCACCTATGCAGATAAATACATAAATTAATGTTGTTAGTTGAATTTCAAAAGAATCAAACTAGAGCGATAGGCAGTCTTGCAACTTTATCCGAAAGAAAAGCAAACTTCGGCTTCCCTGAAAACGTATGAGATGGGAATGTCTTTGAAAATCGAGACAAAGGAGTTCTTGAACTTCGAGAGGGAAGAGAACAAAAGGCACCATACCACCTAGTACACTAGGATTGTCTAATCAGCACCGAATTGTGAAAGCAAGAAGCCTGGTACACCAAGCAGACTTCCACGAAAAAAAAGAAAAAACGCGCCGGAGGCACTGTTTTAGGAACCGACCGGAGTCGTAAAATGGTGAAACTTACTCAGATGCCTTAAGCTTAAAAAAATTGCGACAATTCAAAGCGGACCAATGTTGGAAATTGTTGGAAATGTTGGACCAATTGTTGGAAATAAAACATTTGATTTGATTTGATTTGATTTTTTTTTTGATAGTTACAATTCGCGCAAACGGTCACGGTTCAGTTTCGAAACCGAGCATTGCGCACTGTGGCTGTCCGCGCTCAGCGTACCAGGTTCACAGGCTGTCACTAATAAGTCGTATTTTCCTGCTAGAATTTAATTACAAGATTTGTCCTTAGAGGCACGCTATGCCAGTGCCGCAAGACTAGTAGACTTGTGCCAATGAATACAGTTATCATGGCACACAAAAACTTTTGCTTGACGTTAGAAAAAATTTGCTTGCAAGAGACATCCTATATTTCCCATTGCCCAATAGAAGCCATCTTTCTCAGAACGTATCTTGACTATTTTGAATGAGTGCTTCAAAAAACAATAGTGTAGAATTTCCTCGAATCTCCAAGCGTGGAGAAAAATGTAACTGAGTTCGTGGCTCGGTTGGCATTGCTGTCCTGCCATACTTCAAATGCCGCTCAATACGCTCAAAGAGGATGGTTCTTCTGCACCGCAAGCAAGACTGCAATAATCATCACGGAGACCTCAATGGCATGTGAGCTTCAACTAACCTAACCATGCACCTGACAAAGCAGGCGGCAGAAATCTGAGTTGGGATCAACTGAGAATAGATGACTGGTGGCACGCCCTTACCGTGGAACTGCTAACGCAGCCGCCGGAGATTTATGGACGTAATCGCGAGAAGGCTTCGATGCGGCGATGGTTATAGCTCGATGAAGGTTATCGAGTGGCGGCGGGTGAAGGCTGACTCTATCCTAGCTCGCAAGAGAAGAGGACTGTGTGAGGAGAAAATTTGTCTTTTCGAGTTGTCCCGGCTTTCCTTCTTTTGGCTTTATTGCAGTTCATTGTCTCCTCGTCTGCTGCGTCCGTTTCCTCCCCACTCATGCTGCGGCTCGTGTCACTCCCCCCCGTACAGGTCTTTGGTTGCCCTCCGTTACTGCCATTGAAAAGACCCTGATTTGGTAAGTAACACAATAGCACTGGCTGGTTCTCGTACGACAACTAGGATGTGTACAAAAACGGAAACTAGAACGAGTTTGTGCGAATTATTAGCAAGGTAATGAGCTGAAAAGAAATGAGATTACAAACAATAAGTATAACAAAGAAGTGCGAACCCAAGATCGCACTTCCAGATGAGGTTTCTAGGCGACGGGTGCTAAACCATCGCGTTCCAACAGCTTTGTAAGACAAAACCTAGAGGGCAAGGAACATAGTTTTTAGTAAGGCAAGTTTTGGATTCGAGATAGCCAATGCACCTTTCATCTTCAGGCGCATGCGTACAGCGTCTGGTCTGTCTGGCCACACGCATGTTAGAGCGTAAGAGCGGCGCATGCCCAATGATCGACTACGTGCAGAGGTAGGTGCGCTGAACTATCACCGTGCTGCACTCGCACTGCTTGCTACGCCTGTGGCGATACCGAGGTTTCTGTATAAACGCGCCGTATGATGACTAGGGTGAAACTGTGGCCGAAGACAATCAGCAGAACAGCGGAACGCTCTGCTTGCGAGAAATAACGGAGACCGCTGCTTCGCCAGTGTCCAATTTCATATGAAGCGTAACACCGTCGACCGCTATCTTGACCATCACGTGAACCTAGGCGACTGTGACTAAGCCTGCTAAAACCTTTGTAGTTGACGGTTGCTCATTCTTTCGAAACAGGCTTTAATATGTTCGGGTTCCGTCTCGACTAGTGTTTTCGACGAACGTCGCTAGTGAACAATGGTTGGTTCTACTGAGACCTGCCGCCACTGCTACAGCATACTCCTTGTATGGGTACTTGCTTTTCGCATTCGTAGGCTTATCACTTTGATAACGGCGAGCTTGACTGGCGTGCTTCGTGGAACCACAGCGAAGACATACTTCTGCAGCCTTTCTATCTGGTGCTGCTTGAAGTTTGCGAACCTTACCCACGGCTGTTGGTGAGCGAGTTGGTGCACGGTTCTTCTACAGTGCACCTCGTAGCTGATTCGAAAAGCGAGGTGCGGTTGATAGCTCCCGATAAACTGAGCTTGCTATCCTCTGTAAAATGGACCCATTGAATGTCTTCTCTCAGCAGGCTACATAAGAAGCGATCTCGGAGGGACTCATCCAGGGCCCTTCCAAAGCGCCATCCATGTTCAGCGACAGGCTTCGTAGCTTAGCGACGTCCTGAGATACGGACTCGCCTTCTTCATGGGCCCTCCGGCGAAACTTTGCCCTTTCGTCGATGAATGATGGCATTGTAGATACGTGTTCGCCGCGCGTTTGCTTCAAGACGTCGAAGCTCTTCGCGGAAGGCGACTCCGGAGGCGTGACCGACTTGAGCAGTACGTACACCTTCGAGCCATTGATGCTCACTCAGTAAGGCGTTGGACATCCCAGTTTCCCAGGCTTGGCTAAAAAATAGTAAATAACTGAGCCTCTATTTATAAGAATTTAATCGCTGTCGGAACCGACGAACGGCTCCAAATGAGCCAGCCGACCAGCGCATTTAGTCATGCGGCCGCGTCTTCCTGGGGTAGGTGCTTCTGTGTCACCATGTTTCATCAAATGTGAACAATGAAGAGACGCTCAAGCGAGAACAGTCGCTTGCGTGCCAACCCAAGTCCCATCCTCGCCGCCAGTTGTGGTTGTTCGGTGGGGTGGCTTAACCAGCGAAGGAACAGGGAAGTTCCTCTCGTGACACGCATGTTTCTTTATTGCACTCACAGCATGAAGGGGGAAATAAAGAATGCATTTTACTAAACATAGGGGTATCACTGTTTGAGAAGTTTGTGAGCGGTGACGCATGGGCGGTACAACCAGGTATGCCACAGCAGCTACCTGCATAAGGCGCCGGACACTGCAATAGGCATTTGCGAATGCGCCACGGATCCACAGGTAGCCGAAATATGTGTATTGGCAGTCGTGTCGAAAAAAGTTTGTTTGAAGCTTCGTAGCTTAACGCGATGCAAACACATGTCGAATTCCAGATTTATAGCAGTGACCTATATTGAAGAATCAATGATTCTTATCTTTGAATTCGTAAATTTGCTTCTTCTGAGGAGCCTCATAGAACGATCGCAAATTTCACTGCCTGTTTTTGATCTCTGTAATAACCCTATCACGGCGAGGCAATCGATTAACTTACGGAAAAGCCTGAGACCACGGTAATAAGGTAGCCGCTTCGCTACTCGCCTAGGTCAAGTATATTTCTTCATTTCTTCCATCTTACTAACATTTTTCCCACTTGTAGGATACATAAATCATTACTTCCATCGCAGGAAGCCTTCACAGTTATAAGGAACTTAAGAAACACCAGCTGCGGTAGCCACATAACTCAATTTTCAAGCACAAGAGCTGCGCAGGAAGCCACAAAAGTTTCTCTGCGATTGGCGCCTTATCAGATTAACTGAAAGTGTCTCGAGCGTTGGTGCTCCACTATTCAAATTGAAGTTTCTCCAACCTGTCTACGTGTTCTTAGGGCTTAAACAGATTAAGGCGTCCAAAGGGTTGAAAAGAGCTGAGCGAAGACGGGCGTGCTAGTTCCAATAATCTTTAGAATTGCAAATTTGGATCAATCAATCACGAAGAATTTCGCCTACCAATATGGAAGACTAGAGGAAACGGCTTATTCCGTGGAATAAGTGCTGAACGAAAAAAAAAACAATTCTCTATTCAGCAAATTGGTCTTGTCGAGCCCAGTTAGAAGGAATTCTCGACTATTACGAATGAATATAGAATGCAGGTCGCAATTCTAATTGGTATATGTTATTTGTGCACAGCAACGAGTAATGTCATCAAATGTTCTAATTTCTCTATCACAAGGATAACAGATTTATTGTCATGAGATTTTCATATTTGTTCACTACATCGTTCACAATCTATGCTGACATTCGAACTCTAAATCAGACGGGCGCACAGAGCGAGGCGCATGCGTAGTGACGTCACATGGACGAAGGCCGCGCATCAACATCGGGGAAACAAGAATGGTGCTGGCAGATGCATGCATGGAGAAGTACAATACGTACAACACGTTAGCAGCATTTTAAGGTTTTGTACCTCTTGCGCCGCAGTGGGACACATCCAATCTCGAAGATTCGCCAAGAACGGGCAAAGGCCCAGTGGCTCGTAAACAAATAAATAAATGAAATAATACAAACTAAGTGATCGAATCTGTGAAGTATATTTCGATGTTCTATAACCCTTAACACACGCAGAACATCCGGATGTTATTTTTTTCATATCATGGGCACTTTTGCTTTGGCACAATCAGTTGAATTAGACTGGTGACAGTTTGTCGCGTCCGTCTCATTTTGTCACCGCCACTGTCTAGGCTGTGTGTTTCTGGTCCTGCAGTGAACTCTGGAAAGCTTCAGTACAAGCTGCCTAAATCGTGGACGTGAACTGAGACCAAACTGCACGTACGCATGGCAGCGCGCGAATGCTCGCCCCCACGGTTCCTCGCGTTTGCCCGCACCTCGCGAGTAACGGCCGGCGGCTTCAACCTACAAGACGCGCGAGCGTGCGCCTATTTGGCTGATTATTTTCGCCTCGGAAACTTGGAACTTGAAATTCGAGCGCGGGCCAACTGAAATTTGGGAGTGGGCCAGCTCAAGTTAGGCGATCCACCGGTCTGCGTGAACGACTTTATCTGGAACGCCTTTTGTGTGTGTGTCTCCATGTGCGTGTTGTTCTTTTTTTCCCCATTTTTTTGCGTTTTCCTCTCTGTCATCTTTCTAACCCCGATCCCCCATCCCCAGTGTAGGGTAGCCAACCGGAGACTCATATCTGGTTAACCTCCCTGCCTTTCCTCTTCATTCTCTCTCTCTCTCTCCGGATCGGCTTCCCCGCGGCGCTCTGCTCTTATCGTCAGTCGGAATAGTGGGAGCGCGGGATTCATCGCGCTCTCACTCCTTCCTCTTTTTAGTGTAATCTTTTTTTTTACGTGCTCGCTTAGGCGCAGGAATTCTCCACTGCTTAGCGACGTAACGCGAAGCAGAGCTACAGTGGCGAGAGACCCGCGGCACGAACGAAAGTTGTGCGCGAGAACGGTGGCCGAGCGACGCCCTGTTGTATGCCTCGAAGTAGCGATCGCGACCTGCGTGCACGTTGTTCGTTGTTAGCGGGAGGCGCGTCGACTGACAAGCTTTGCGCTGCGTCGACATAGTGCAGGGCGACGTTTGGCTGTGGGCACAGTGAGAGGCGTCAAATGACGAGCCCCTTCACAGCAAGCTAAAAAAGAAATAAAGGTCAGTTGCGGAAGGAAATGAAGCCCTTACAAGCTTTTGCACTATGTCATGTATATTTATTTCTCTGCCTCAAGAATCCCGAGACAAAAAGCGAAAGTGTTCTTATAGGTGACAAACTGAACAATTATCGTGAGCTGATGGCGATGAAAGGTGGATTATAGACAATGCATCTTGCAAGTCACTGTTGCAGTATCCGTGATTAATGGGCCTGCATGCTTATATTGAACTCCATTATGATGTTATGCCGCGTGGCAACCCAAGTGAAAAAAAAAACACCTAAATTTGATCATAATTGCAAAGCACGTTTACAACCCTTATGCTCATTCTATCGGCGTAATACTGTTGCTTTTGGTGGGAACCAAAGGACGACGGCATGTTATTCGTATGGCGTGTCACTTCAGTAAGCACCCCAATTATCAAAGCATGCGGTAGAGTAGCCGCATGCTTTGATTATTTCGTTCCTGTGATTCTCGTGATTTTATATCTGTCGCATGGACCCATATCTCCGCATTCTATGCATTAAACTGCTGCGCTGAGAAACAGCCTGTGCGATGCGGGAAGCAAACCTTCAAATGTTTGTTATGGGTTCAACGCTGCGCCGGGCGTTATGCTGGCAGTATCGGTAATCCAAGAAACTGGGCCGGCCGCCCTTCTTCCCGGAAAGACGCTTCCGAGTCACTCAAGCTTTCAATACATTTACGAACGGCGAATAATCACGCACTGTTCACGGCAATCTCGTTCGTCCTGACGAGTCAAAAACTGATGCAAAGCTTCCGCTTCAATAGAGTGGTGCTTAATCTCACTTTTAAGTTTTTAGACGCGGCTTCTTCGCCAATTCGCGTTTAGTGACGTCTGATAATGCGAGTCGACAATGCCGTTATTTTCTTCAGTCAATGCAACGGTATTCGTGTACGAGACGTCTTCATGCCCGTTCTGTTTAGTATGGTCGAAGAAAAAATAAACATTGAACATTAGGCTGGGGCAAAATCTGTATACCCCGCTTACCTTTTTCGGCTTTATTTCCCTTCAGTGTCCAGTCAAACGATGCCGACGACCACTTTACTGCATTCACCTTCAGCGTGCCACGTTCTGTCAGCAATGTGTAAAGGAGCAGTTTCTCCTTCTTTGCAATGGCTGAAGGCAATATTTAACTTTTGCATATGCTCTGAGCCAATGGTTCAATTCTTTTTAATTAAAAAGGAACTTGTCCTAACTGACTTGAAATTAAATCAAGGTTTATACACTAATTATCAGTGCTCTTTCAAAAAATATACAAATTATCGCCCTAGCCTTACTGCTCTCGTCATATGGAGTCTGTAGTTCCCCAAAATATAATTATGTAACCTTGACATTTTGTTGGCAAGTAATCGTAATTTGACTGAATTTGTCCCAGGGAAAACAATAAAAACAAGTACACTTCATTTTGGCTCCATATTCCCTGAATGAGGAGTGGTGTTATTTCATATTTCTTCAAAAAAAAAAAAATTAGGACAAAGCAATGAGCAGCTTCAGGAATTTTTGTACAGGTCGCTGGAAACAAATATGTGTTAGCAATATCCTCTTTCTATGTCCACATGCATTTGTTTGATGAAAAATATTCGTCCTGGTCTGAGACGAATCTTTTTTGTTTAACTCTGAGGGTTTTCTTTCGAGCAACCCGCATGGGTTTCCTTTGCAGTGATTACTGCGAGCGGGTGGATGTCTGATTTTCCATTTATTATTTGCTTCTCTCCACCTTGCCGGTTTCCGCAGAACTACTACGTGAAACACTTGCCTTTGCTTCGTGTTGTGGATAAATATCTATATAGCGATAAAAATATAATCAAGGTTTAACGTGCCATTACCGCGCCGTGGTTAAAACATGTGCCGTAGTGTCCAATGTTCTATTAACTTTGATTACCTGCTGTTTTTTACCGTGCACCCAATGCATAGCACTTGAGTCCTTTGCATACCACCCTCATCCTAATGCTGCTCTGCGGCCGGCATCAATCTTGCAATCTGTAGCTCAGTTCGTCATCTTTACGTGAACCTCGTTTCTCTTTGATTTCTCGATAACTCAATGTTGCTTCACGGCTAGTGCCGTAATCAAGCCACGCGTTGTCAAGGCTTTCTGCGAAATTCACAGCGTCATGTGTTTCCAAATCCTAATAACGCAACATTCCAAGTGCACTTGAAATTGACGCATCTTGTCTGTGTTTTTTCCTGTTCTATTTTTTTTATTCAGGCTTTCTTGAAATGAGACTCAAGCTTCAAATCGACATGACTCAACGTTATGGAGACGCACGTCCACTTCGACTCGTCTCCATTGGCTTAAGCGAATGCTTAGGCCTACTTGGGCATCGACTCAAGGCGAGATAGACACACACCTACTCCACCTCACTGAAGTCCACTCAGAGTCAGACTCGCGGATGGCTCTCTGCACGACCCAGTCTGAGTTAGTAGGGTGATAAGTGAAGTTCCTGGCGTAGGGTGTAGAGCGCCAGTGAACTTATAGGCTCGGATGTTTTCTGGAGCAATGTGGTTAAACTCTGCGTACAGCTATTTCCGCACTCTATTAGCGGTAATAGAGAGAGAGAAAGAGAGAAAAGAGGAAAGGCAGGTATGTTAACCAGAAACATGTCCGGCTTGCTGCCCTACACGGGGGGAAGGGGATATAGGGATGAAAAGAGGTAGAGGGAATAGAGAGAGAGCAGGGTATCGCGCAGATTTCAGCTTGCACAACCGAGTCTACAAACGGAGTAAGCATAAATCGCGGTAAGGTGTTACTGCAGAGAATAAACACACTTATCTATAGCCAAAGTTCAAGCCTAAAAGAAGGTAAAATGGTCTGTGCAATTCATATATGGTCAATGTTTTTTCCATTTTTGCCGTGAGGCATTTCCGCACAACAAAAACGATTCAAAAACTCGTTTCTTGGAGCCGGCGCACAGACGCCAGCGATGAAAAGTATTCGCGCACGTTTATTTATAGAAGTAGGGGGATTTCAGTAACCGAGTTGATGAAATAAAGATTATGGGTTAGGGTATTGAGAAGGCTTTGTCTTGATAAGTGTTCTTTGCGACTGGTCAAACGCACATTGGTAACATTTAGTCCAGCTTCAGGAGTGACTACCATCATGCTGCTGGTATTGAGAGGAATGTTTCCGATTACGTAAAGTGTTCGGACAAAGTGGCTCCTTATTAAAAGATAAGTTTTTGCACTCGAATTGATCAGAGCAGGCGCCAGCCAATAGTCATGATGCATCTATCACTAGAAAGCAGCCAGTCAATGCTAGAGGTAATTTCTTACAGAAAGAAAGCCTTGAACATGCACCCTCATATTTAGTAATATACGTCTTCCAAGGTGACGACAAAAAGACCGCGCACATGTCAAACGTCTTAAAAATTTTCAGGGGTGTTAGTGCACATCTCTGCAAACACATAGGCATCCTGAGCGTCAAAATACCGTTTAGTTATTTTTAAGAAGAAACTTCATTGAAGGCTCTCGCATTAAATCTATGTTTCAAGGACGCGCTTGAGCTACAGAAGATAGCACATTACATAAGGAAGGCCACAAGTGAGCCAAAGCATGTCCAGCCGTGTGTAAGAGATGATTAATGATAATAGAATCTAATTCATGATTGATCAGTTATTGGATTAATGAGGATTAAGGTGGATTAGTGTGAACTGAGGTCGATTACGACGGATTAAGAAGTATTAGGGTTGATCAGCGTAAATTAAGGTGTAATAGCGTGGATTAAGGTCGATTGTGAAGGATTAAGGTGAATTAGAAGGCCTTACAGTGCTTTCGCCTTCGCACTTCTTAGGCGATCGCTAAGGACAAGTGGGAATTTTCTTTTGTAGCGTTGTGAGTTTCTTAATAATGATACAGCGAAAAATAAGAAGGCAGAATGTTAACACGTGAACTTGTGTGGCATGAACGATGTTTACCATTTCTTTCTTTTCTTGCGAATACTTTCAGCTCAAGAACATACCATCCACTCCTGTTACAAACAGCGCCCAATGCAGATGAGGACAAAAGGACGAGTCTGCAGAAGTTGGTCGATGACCTCCCTGTGACTCGCAGGAGGCTCCCATTACTCTTATGGGCACAGCCACCCTTAGTGGAAGAAGGAGAAAGAAAAACTAAGACAGAGAAATAGAGAAGAGAAGAAAGATTGCATGCGGCGAGCATGAGTGAGCAAGATGACCATTGCTTTGGGTAGGCAAATAGACACCGGAAACTAGAAACAAGAACAGAGGCGGCAACAGGAAGAGACCATACTTTTTTTCATCGGTATTTGTATTCTACTTACATGAGCGTGCCTGCCTGCTTGATGGCCGAGGCTGACTACTCAGAGTAGGAGGAGGTACTTATTTATGCAGGCAACATAACATCCCCGAGCACCCGCCGCAAAGCGTCTCTGTGGCTGTGCTCGAGATGGGTGCGATTTGCACTCTTTTATTATATGCACTCGCACAAAACCCGCCGTACTGCGGCAGAAGCTGGTTTCATGCGGTGAATTCTGTACACACAGAACTTGATTAGGAGCGCAAATATGTACCGAACGAAGACAAGAGTATTCTGGAGGTTCAACAATGGCCGCCCAGGAGGTAATAACTCTGAAAAGGCGGAGCGTAGAAATATACGAGAGGCATGTGTTTTTTTATCACAGTGTGCGAAATATACTGTCTGCGGAAAAATTTTCAGCTTTAGGTGCCCTATTCCAGGCAGAACAACGGACTACATTTTCTCATGAGGCATTCGTGTAGAACACAAATGGCTCTCGTTGGATCTGAAACAGACGTGCACATTGCGTCTGCTCTGCATTACTCGTGTGAATCAACGGCAGCCAGTGACCTTGCACCGGCCTCTCTTTTCTGACCGTGCTTTGAAAGAACGCTAATGGCTCGCCAAATTATTTCTTCGTCGTCTTTTACGACTGCTTTCTAATCCAATTATTGACGCTTGTTGCTGGAGAATGAGCCTTGGATGAATATTTAACGGAAACCTTGTACTCAAAACGAGAACTTTGCAACATCAAATATTTTTCCAAGAAGTTGCCTGCGGACAAGTTTCATTCATAAACAGTGAAGAGAGAGGTTTATCACCTCGCCAAATTTGATGTTCTTGCCAGCTGAATATTCAGCATTTTCGAGATGTTTCATTGCTCGTTTTTTCCCCTACCATATCAAGTAGGGCATTTCATCACATCAGCCACACACCCCTATTCAGCATCAATTCTGCGTATGCCTTAGCCAAATCAAGGACAATCTACACGAGCAAGTTGATTACACTGAACAACATTCAAATTCAATCAAGAAATGGGACCTACTTGGCTAGGCGTTTGCTGTTTGTGTATCTTGCTCCGAACAGGCCACATTGTGCTTCGGTCAATCGTTTTCTACAAAGCAACGAAAGAGTGATTCTCGAAAAAAATATTATTTCGATTTTAGGGAAATCTTGTTCAATTTCTCCTCCCCGAGAAAGCTACATCAAACAAAAGCTCGTAGCCCTGCGTGGTGCAGTACCAATGAGTTCGCACATTTGTCGTCCAACGTGGGTGGCCGAGACCACGAGAAAGTGGGCGACAGCAAACACCGGGAAACTTCAGCGCTACATGATGGCAACCATGTGATGAATATCTGTGCAAACGAAAACGTCTACAAAAGAGACAGAGAGAGGGGGGAGACGGGATAAGGTGACAGGTTCAGCTCGGCATCCACCTTCGGTACCGCAGCACGGAGCTTGATCTCCCGCCTGGTAATGACCTGAAATTCAAGCGTGTCGAGACAGCGCTCCAGGGATCGCATTCGTTATAAAAGAGCGACTCGATACGGGGTCTGAAGGCGTTTCTCGTTAACGAGTGTATCTCCCACCCGCATTATGCGCGCAAACTGCCGTTCATATGGCGCCTTCCATAGCAGAATATTTGTGCCTTCAACACGGGCTCCTTTCGCACTTTAAGAATTTTCTGCATTTGTTCTCATTTATTTCTTGAAACCTCACTTCATACAGGTCATTGAAGGCAGCGCGAGAATGGTGGAAATGATTCGTTATTTCAGTGACACAGATATGTTTCTGAGTGACGTCACACATTGCTTCGTGCTCAGTAGACTATTCAACGCGTAAATTACCCGCCGTGGTGGCGGAGTGCCTATGCCTTTGCAATGCTAACGCCGTAGGCGCGGGATGAAATCCCGGCCGCGGCGGCTGCATTTCGGCAGGCACAAAATACAAGAACCGCCTTGTATCGTGTATTGCCTGCACGTTAAAGAATACCAGGCGGACAAAATTAACGTGGAGTTACCCACTAATGCGGTATCCTACATAATCATATCTTAGTACTGGCGAGTAAAAACACGAAAATTCATTTTGGCGTTCTAACGCGCAATTTATTCTCTGTAACGCTACCACTCTGTGCGCTTTGGCTTTATAATTTACTTGCTGTCACAAATATACGTAATGCATCTTGTAATATATTTATCTAGTATATCTACGAATGTATCCATCAGTCATCATCCTGCCTTCACCACTCCTCCGAATCCCGCCGTCATTTTTCCCATCACTCACAAAAGCAACTAAACGTAACAACGATTGGCACTTTATTAAGGCATACCTTTTGAAGAAGGAAACAAATTCTTACACAGCCACAGTGGCTGATGGGTCATCGCTTGTCTAAATATGCAGAAAAATAACACTTTCGAGCGGCACGCACTCTTTCAGACGCGCATGCGCACAATGCAAGACTCCAGACCAGCCCGCGGCAACGCATGGCTGATCTCGAAAAGCATCCAATTGCCATGGGTATTTGATGAGTGCGGCAGATGTGGAGCAAACAACAAGACGGTCGTCTGCTTAAGCGGTGAGCACGACAGACGTGGAGCAAACAAGAACACAGTCTTCTGCTTAAACGATGAGCCCGGCAGACGTTGAGCAAACAAGAAGACATTCGCCTGCTGAACCAATACCGATGAAAGCGTACTGTCAGCAGCCGCTGCTTCGCGCTGGCATGAGGCAATGCGCACTGAGGACAACGTTCTCACAATATAGTTTTTACAAGTAGCATGTATTCGTTCGTTACACAGTGTGGGATTAAAAGGCGCTGAGAAGCAAGTATCTAAAGTCTTATTAAGTTAGTGCCTGCGCCATTTTTTGTAGATAGATTCCAGCGTCTGCTCTGCGCCATCACATAGTACTGCGGTAGTGTTGGAAAGAAATGGACCGAGCCGCGAAATTGAATCATTGCATCGCGCACAACCTGATTTACACATCTCAGAGAATAAAGACAGGGCTTTACGTCTGGACAAGCTAAGCCTTCCAAGGTGAATTTAAACCTGTAGCCTGTACCTGTACAAGTACTCTAATTTGGTAGCCATTCAATTCAGAAGAATTAAGTATGTAATACTTTAACTGCAACAACTATATTCCACCGACAGTAGTACTGGGAACTTTAGCATACTCTCTTCTAGTGTTACAAACATTACCGAAAAAAAATAGAAACAGGAATTTCTGTCTTCGCCCAAAAAGACAAGATTGGGAACTGCATCTGTTTGTGAACCTGGTAGGCAGACTAGTTATAAGTGGAGTGAATTAGCGGAAAACTGCGCCGTTGCTTAGGAGAGTTAAGTGAAAGCCTAGCACACAGATATATATATATATATATATATATATAGTTGCCAAATTAAAGCGCTTACGATTTGAGGTTTTAGTTTAGTGAATATTTAAATTTGCTATTTTTTTAAATTTGCTAAATTTTTTTTTTGCCTAATCGTTCATTTTTCGCGTTAGGCGGCGTCTATGCATGCGTGGGAATATATATGCAGAGTAACGGCGCTTTCGAGACACTTCAATTTTCGTCGCAAAAATGAATTCTCAGTGCCACTTTCCAATGTTCTGGGGAACATTTTTGTATGCCTAATCGTTCATTTTTCGCGTTAGGTGGCGTCTATGCATGCCTGGGAATATATGTGCTGTGTACCGCAGCTTTCGAGACACTTCAATTTTCGTCGCAAAAATCAATTCTCAGTGCCACTTTTTCAATGTTGTGGGGAAATATATTGTGTGCCTCATCGTTCACTTTTCGCGTTAGGCGTCGTCTATGCATGCCTGGGAATATATGTGCTGAGTACCGGCGTTTTCGAGACACTTCTGCAATGCCTTTCAGTTTGTGACCAATCTTGTCCGCCTCGCTCATGTTGTTATCAGCCTTGCGACAGAGAGCCACCACATCTAGTATTGACATCACATAGGATTCTGTGGATGTCTGAGCGCGGCACGCAAGTTCTATTTTTGCTGACAGCTGACGACCAGCAGGTCTGCCAAACAGGTCTCGCGTTTTTTCTTTGCAGACATCCCAGCTTATTAGGCCGGCTTCATGTTTGTCGTACCATTGCTTCGCAGTTCCTCTCAGATAAAATGAGCACGTGTCATTGTTGGATTGGACGTGTTGTCGCACACTCGCTCGTACATCGTAAGCCAGTCCTCGACGTCGGCGTTGTCCGTGAGACGAAATGTCCCCGAGTCCCGCGGATGAGTGAGGATGACCGTTGGCACGGGCTGCTGACGCGTTGTCGCCTGGGTTGGTTGATTTGACATTGTGGCGGCAGGTAAATGACGTCCACTGCGAAGTTCCGTGATTGTACCTCGCACCTCCACCAAAATGTTGCTGGACGAAAGCAGGCCTACGAGCGTAAAATAATGTATATTTACAAGTGGTGTGACAGGCGTTCAGGCAACGGCCAGTCTTCGTCTTCCTCTAGTCTATGTCGCCTTCTTCTTTCCCTTCACCGTAACAATATGCTATGAACTTGACACAAAGGAGCAAGCATATACCGTTAAACAAGCATTCTTCTTGCTACTATTTTCTCAAGATATCGCTATTCAACAATAACAAAGAGAATTTGCTTTTAACTTTTGTAGG
Source organism: Dermacentor variabilis (assembly GCF_050947875.1). Taxonomy (NCBI): domain Eukaryota; kingdom Metazoa; phylum Arthropoda; class Arachnida; order Ixodida; family Ixodidae; genus Dermacentor; species Dermacentor variabilis. The sequence goes on from NC_134575.1 coordinate 47,586,181, forward strand.
TGCACTGAATTGCGTACCATTTTAATAGTTGCCAATCTGATGGTTGTGCTCGCAGCATTAGTGCAATACGGATTACTTTAAAAAATGTGTGTTTCATTCTGTTTATATATATATATATATATATATATATAGAACGAAGTTCTCATTGTCTAAGTCCAACCACCGTATTCCAAGCTCGTTCGTAATAAATAACATAGTCGAACTTACAACTTCATATAACTACTTCGGTGTTCACTTGCAGTCCGATCCAACGTGGCATCATCACATCCGCCTGACGTTGGCATCAGCTAACCGCTCATTAGGCCTGCACAAACGCAACCTCAAGCAGGATCCAGCTAAACTACGCAGACTAGCATACATCACATTATTACGCCCCCAAATCGAGTATGCGTCAGCTATCTGGGACCTTTGTCAAATATATATCACCCAAGAAATCGAATCACTGCAAAACCGCGGGGTCGTTTTGAATTTTTCTTGTTATTCGCCCTATACAAGCCTTTCAGCACTAAAAGCTTACACTCAGCTTGAAGACTTATGCCATCGCCGCGGAATCGCCCACCTTTCGCTGCTGCACAAACTTTATTATATCATCCGCACCTTCACCGTATCTTCGAAACAGCGACAGCCTTCTTTCCACGCACAGACCATATCTTCAAGATTAAACGCATAAGTTGTCGCTCAGCTAACTATGTTAACTCCTTCGCTCCCCGCACATTTGTTGCATGGAATAGCCTGCAATCAAACATTGCTACTCAAACCGATTTCGCAATCTTTCAGGAACTTTTACTCAACAGTTGCGTGTACCTATCCATCATGTACTATTTCAACGTTTCTTCATATGTTGTTCAGTGTATATATTGTTTTGATCATTTGTTTTACCGTTTTCGTGCACATTGTATAAGTGGATTCATGTCTTCTTTAATTTCTAAGGTGACAGCTGAAGCAGTTTCGAGCAACATCTCGTTTTACTTCTTTTGCATTGTACCTATTTCATGTCCCTAATTTGTTTTCTCCGCCAGTTTTGTATTTTCTCTCTGATTTTCACTTGACTAACGTATTTTGTATATCGTTTTGCTTGTGTATTTTGCTAGACGTTGTACTTCTGCATAACTTTTGTGTACTATAGTGTTTTGCGGTAACACGCAAAGCTCGCATTTTATTATGTATCCGTTCCGCCTATGTAATACGCTTTCGGGGCCTTTCAGGGGTATTATGAAATATACTTAAATGAAGAAATAACTATATATATATATATATATATATATATATATATATATATATATACATATATAGCATTTATTTATTTAATCAATGAATTCTAATTAAATTGCTGACATAATGGGCCAGTTGTTATTTGAAGAAATAATGAGATAATGGAGGCGTTCTCGCAAGCGAAAACCTAAGGTTTATTAATTTATTACAACAGTTTCAAAACGAAACTATGATTGTCTAGGCGATTTCAAACTTTGAAACTGCGCTGTCGATGGATGTTGATGGCGATGGTTGCTCTCTTGCACATATCAGTAATAAATTGAAATATTATGAAATAACATACGAGGTTTCACTTCCGCAAGCAAAAGAATAACTGTTACAAATCCTGTAGTCCACGCACCGCCGCAGTCATGCTCTCTTCATCACGCCGCGATCTTTATTCCAACGTACTCCCCATTCCCTACCCACGTGTATGGTAGCAAACTGGACTCAGTCTGGTTAACCTCCCTGCCTTTCCTTCTTCCTCTCTCTCTCTCTCTCGTCGTTGTCTCGTTATCATGAACGGTATCCCCGTTCTCGAGCAGTACCACTCGCTCTGTCTTCGGCATCAACATAAACTTTGCAATAAAGTTCGGACCATTTGGGATGATTAAGCAAACATTGCACCATGCTAGCCATTGCACCTGATGACTGCAAACCACAAATGGAGGCTTCACTGTTAGTTGTAAAGCATTTACATACGCGGGCGACCAAGTCTTCGCTTCTCATAAACTCCGACACGTGTGCTGGACCTGCATCATAATTTCGGCGGATTAGAATAAATCATTTGCCAAGGTAGTCCCACTAACAGGCTTGCTTCACATGTGCGCAATCGTTCACCTTGACATACGCGTTCCGACAACTGGCAATTACTTGGGTAATACCAGCCGACATTGGATAGACAGGTACTTGCAAACGGCTTGGGAATCACATCGATTCCTATTGCGCGTTGTATCTGCACAAAGTGGTTGTCACTTTCGGAATAGCTATCAAGCAAATAGGTACTTGATTTGCTGAACGGTGTGATTCCTCATGTGCAGCATTGCTGAGACATTTGAATCGCAGCAAAGCAGCAGTAAGCGCTATGGAATTTTTGAAAACTTAAAGCGCAACTCCGGGTCCATTACCGAAATGGCTGTCACGTGCAGTACAGTGTGGCCATATTGCAAGAGGCTGGTTCGTAACTTTTTTACGATGAGCTAAAAAAATACCACTTTCAGCACACCAAAGGAAACAATAAACAGCCCTTAGGGAGCCTTAAAATCCTCTAATTATCTTACTCGTTTCGGACTTGGACAAGGTCACTGAGACTAAATTTTTTGTGCGGGCGTATATTTTTCGTAACGGACCACCTTTGTATTAGATTTCAGTTTCGTATAGGTGAAACTTTTCTTAAATCACAGCATTCTTTTTTCTCTGTCTGTCTTTCTTTATCAACTTGCCTTCCGCCCCCTATAACATCGTGTTAAACTCAAGAAATTGTTTTAAACACTTGTTATTGCTAGCGGCGCTGCGCAGATATGCTGGATAATTTGCTGTTTAACCCTGCTGTCATTTACGCTTTATACCTTTCTTCGTCCCGCTTACCACCCAGCGTACACAGCAAACTAAATTGCCTTGAGACATTTTGTCAAAGAACCGTAGCATTGGCGATTCGCGCCTTGTGAATCGCCCGGTGAATACCTAATGATGTCTGCGCGCCAACCGGATCGCACACAAAAAAAAGATTCCACATGCCACGCACTGAATCACAGCTCACCTCATCGGTATTCCGCACTTGGCCTTCCGAAACCCATTCGTATTTTTCCGGCGCGTACGCCACGCGAGGCATGGTGACAGTTCCATTGCCGAGCCGTCCCGACAGCGACAGCTTACTGTCAAAGTCGAATTGTAAAGGATGTCCAACTTTTCAACTTTATCAGAGCTTGAACTACGTGATTTGGTGAGAAGCTACAGCCTCTGAACACATTTTCACTCTCTGATGACTGTAATCTTATCAGGCAGCAGCAATGCAACAATATCCGGGATTGCCATGAAAGCGAGCGTGACACTGCGTGTAGTATGAGGTAGACAGTTCCTCAAGGTTATAGCAACACAATGTTTCGGAACGCATTGATCTAGAAGGTCGGTTTGAATGAAACCAGTTGAGAAACCGAGTCACGCAGCGCGATCAATATGCGACTTTTCTCCACGCAGTGTCGCAACATAAAATCAAAAGGATAACTCTGCAGCAGAACGCATATAATGTCAGGACTGCAGCAATAGTAAATAGAAAATAGAAAAAAGAAGCTCAGGATAACTGAAGGAAAGGAAGGCACGAGAAAAAAGGTATTCCAAATATTTCACAAAATGACAAGTGGTAAATGTATCATTAGTAAAGCTGTTGCAGTAACTACTAAAGTTAGTTACGCAGGTTTCGAGGTTTGCATTTGCTAAAGCCTTTAGCTCAAGCAAGGCCCGAACGAGAATTGATCCTGCAGTCTACAGGAAGCTTTTAAGTTCTTTATTTAGCACTGCTATCTATTTCGTGTCACGCTGCAAGTGGACGCGATATCGCAACTCTACCTTCCTCCTGTATTTGATCGAAGTGAACACCTAAACATGTTTTAAGACTGTAGACGTGAACGCGTATACCAGTTTACTACACTACTAAAATACACAACTACAATGAGCGTACTACACTGTATTACTGATTATTTTGGAAGGTTTCAGTACATTTGAAAAAAAAATAATATAACGCCGATTCTGTTGTAGTAACTTTGTAGTCGTAGCCTTATGAGACAGTTCAAACAGCAGGCTGAGCAAGATGGTAGCGTTTCATTTCACGCCAAAAGCTGGCTGCCTAAGCACACATACACACAGAAAGCAATAACGAGAAGGAACGCACAAAAGCTGTTTTCGCTCCACTTGTGTTCGTGTTTCCTAGGACCGCGTTTCCATAACACGAACCTAAAACTAAATAGTTTGATGGTTATGCTTATCGGAATCCGTGTATCCTCTTCTTCAGTCATATTAATCTTTTAGTTCTTGTGATACAACGTTTCAATGCTGATGCCGATGCGTACTATACTTCTACACATTTTTCGACCGAAAAAGTCACTGCATTGCATGCCATGCAGCTATTGTTCAATGCAGTATGTACAATGCAATAAGCAATGTTTCCGACGCACGCATATATTAAACTCACGGGAAAATAAATGTTTTTTTTTTTGCGTAGGCTGCGACTGTTTTACTTATGTCCATCACTTGTTCACTTCATCGTTACCTTGCATGACACGGCTCAACAAACCGGGCTGCGTTGTGCGAAATTATCCCACAAAATGGCGATAGCAATGCAGCCTGCGTTCTGGAGAGATAAATGTTTATTCTATACATAAAGCTTTTACATTTACTTTTGATCTGTTTTTGTGCTTTTACATGTACAATCCTTTGTGTCGGATGCGGAACGCGTTACATTTTGAAGAGGTGGTACTTGCGTGGTTTTTATCGCCCAGTCCCGTGATTGGTCGAACGCGCTTGGCTAACTCCTTTTAGAAAAGTGCGCAAACATCAGGTACGAGCATAGCAAGGAAGAGTTCAAGATTGCAGAGAAGTTGTAATATAGTTGAGTACCGTCTAAACCCGCGTAAAGGCCGCACCCACTACTTGGGAGTTCAAACTTTAGAAAAATATTCCAGCAGATAAGCAACCGTGCTTGCCGTAATGATGATACGCGCACGGATCAATTAGTTTTTTGCTCGCCGATAATAGATGGCAAGAGGAGGCGATAACGAAGGATTACGGAGGACTTCGTACTCTTAGTTGAAAAAATTTTATCTGATGTCCCAGTGCCCGTCCGGGGAGAACCGCAATATAAGTGCGGCCCTTATGTACGACAGGTACGCTGGTACGACAGTACGACACGTACCAAGCAACGTTTATTAATTCTGTACTGGTTGTGTGACAGTGGAAGGTACCCATTCCGGTAGATTGATTAAGGACAGGTGCGCCTTCAGTGGCACATACCGAAAGGCTACAGAAATGCAAGGAAAATAAAATAAATAATTCTGCAAATGTAATATTTCATAGCATTAACAGCTTTTGTGTATATTAAACATATATATGTAAACCGACAATGTATATTTAAATGTTATTTAGCATCAAATTGCGGCAATCTTCCTATTTGTTGCGCTGCTCGACAACCCAGTTGCACATACTGAGTGGCTAAATCAAAGAAACTAAAGTTAATCAAACAATTCGATAAATATAAATCACCATTTCATTAACAATGTGCATTAGAAATGCGTCAGCTGACAATATTGCAGGTTTCGTATTGGAAAGTATTGTTTTGTCACGCATAAGAGAGTTGGACATATCTGGTCAGCATCATCGTCATCACTAGCTTATTCTTATGTCCAGTGCAAGACGAAGGCCACTCCCAGCAATCTCCAATTAACCCTGCCCTGCGCTAGCTGATTCCACCTTACCCTTGTAAGGTTCCTGATTTCACAACAGCACATAATCTTCTGTTACCCTCGACCGCACAACCGTACCCTTGGCATCCATTCTGAACTGTAATGGTAAATCTGTTGACTTCCTTACGTGTTACATTGCCTGCACAACTTCATTTTTCTACAGGGAAGCTGTTTATGGCTAGGGTTCTCTGCATTTTTGTTCTTCATCAACAAAAATATTTGCCAGTCCTAGTGATAGTGTAGACAGGGTCCAAGCGCAATGGCACACACCCGCGTAGAATTCGATTCTGAGTTCCGGGACCTTTAACGCGCCCTTGAACTACCCTTGTCACACCTGGGACCCCTTTGTACAAAGGTAAGCGCAGATTTTATTCGAACGTTGTGCAATCATGTAGCCATGACCTGTCATTCAGAGAGCCGTAACCTACAAGCAGGGGGGTGTCGTGCAATGCACTGTCTCAAATTTTTCAGAACCGCCACAGTGGCGTAAATGCGGCCATGCATGAGCAAATTGAGACTGGACATTTAGTGAGCAGTTCATTCTTGAGTAACAATGTAATCACTCTAAACTAAAACTGTTCGAACACATTTTCCAAGGTAGGAAAACAAATTTTGAAGAAACTATCGAAGAAGGTTGTCAAAGTGAGCGAATAGCTAACGCGAGCCATGGAAATGAAATGGACACTAGCAATATTTCGGAAGCGCACTGGTGACGTCTCTAACGGGGTTTGATTATGGCCTCACAAATGATCATAGACATGTTTAGGTAGACGGCATGAAAGCCTGACGACTACTGCCGCTGTGGCGCGATGACGGCAGCATGACCAAGACGGCACAATGACAGCGCAATCAAAACACCTTGTCGACGACGGTGCGACGAGGGCTGCACGGGCGACAACGAAATTACAAAATATTGACGGCGAATGCACGACAACGTATGCGCACTTGCGCATTCCTCTCCGCTCTTTTATTGCACTGAGACCAGATACTGCTCCCACTGTTCGCTTTAAAGCCACACAAGTCTCACGTACTGAAGAAGTCGGACTGAGTGAAGCTCTGGTACGGCAGCAGGCTTCTCACCAATTCCTCCTTAGGTTGAGGATCCGTGCAGTTTTTCTTTCATGTGCACCGACATCTCATTGTGATTTCCAGAACAACGAAAAGCATAAATTGCGTTTATTTTAACGGGCACCTGTTACCATGTGTCAGCGCATCTTGTTTTAGACACCGACTTTCAACGCAGCACAACGTCAAAAAAATGGACTCTTAAGCTGTGTTTACTATGACCAGGGTGTATCTCGACGTTATTAAAGGCAGCGCGATCAAAAAGCAATCTTCAAAAGTATTTTACAAATAACCTAAAGTTACTTGGAAGCACTGATACGAAGATGTTGTATACGGCAACGAAAGAATCTGTACTTGGGGCACGTAGCATTAGTGCGTAGTTGTGTAGTCGGTGGAAACGAAATACCACGTGAGAACACGAGAAAAAGGCCGCAGACGGCGTAAGTAGGTGTGGTAGTTTTTGTGCAAGCCTTAGCAGTGGCGTAGTGGCTACTGCAAACTAATGCTTCACGTGAACAGGAGACATTTTTTTTAAGTAATCCGTATTACACTAATGCTGCGAGCACGACCATCAGATTGGCAACTATTAAAATGGTACGCAATTCAGTGCACCTACAAAAGTTAAAAGCAAATTCTCTTTGTTATTGTTGAATAGCGATATCTTGAGAAAATGGTAGCAAGAAGAATGCTTGTTTAACGGTATATGCTTGCTCCTTTGTGTCAAGTTCATAGCATATTGTTACGGTGAAGGGAAAGAAGAAGGTGACATAGACTAGAGGAAGACGAAGACTGGCCGTTGCCTGAACGCCTGTCGTACCACTTGTAAATATACATTATTTTACGGTCGTAGGCCTGCTTTCGTCCAGCAACATTTTGGTGGAGGTGCGAGGTACAATCACGGAACTTCGCAGCGGACGTCATTTACCTGCCGCCACAATGTCAAATCAACCAACCCAGGCGACAACGCGTCAGCAGCCCGTGCCAACGGTCATCCTCACTCATCCGCGGGACTCGGGGACATTTCGTCTCACGGACAACGCCGACGTCGAGGACTGGCTTACGATGTACGAGCGAGTGTGCGACAACACGTCCAATCCAACAATGACACGTGCTATTTTATCTGAGAGGAACTGCGAAGCAATGGTACGACAAACATGAAGCCGGCCTAATAAGCTGGGATGTCTGCAAAGAAAAAACGCGAGACCTGTTTGGCAGACCTGTTGGTCGTCAGCTGTCAGCAAAAATAGAACTTGCGTGTCGCGCTCGGACATCCACAGAATCCTAGGTGATGTCAATACAAGATGTGCTGGCTCTCTGTCGCAAGGCTGATAACAACATGAGCGAGGCGGACAAGATTGGTCACAAACTGAAAGGCATTGCAGAAGTGTCTCGAAAACGCCGGTACTCAGCACATATATTCCCAGGCATGCATAGACGACGCCTAACGCGAAAAGTGAACGATGAGGCACACAAAATATTTCCCCACAACATTGAAAAAGTGGCACTGAGAATTGATTTTTGCGACGAAAATTGAAGTGTCTCGAAAGCTGCGGTACACAGCACATATATTCCCAGGCATGCATAGACGCCACCTAACGCGAAAAATGAACGATTAGGCATACAAAAATTTTCCCCACAACATTGGAAAGTGGCACTGAGAATTCATTTTTGCGACGAAAATTGAAGTGTCTCGAAAGCGCCGTTACTCTGCATATATATTCCCACGCATGCATAGACGCCGCCTAACGCGAAAAATGACCGATTAGGCAAAAAAAAATTTTCCCCACAACATTGGAAAAGTGGCACTGAGAATTCATTTTTGCGACGAAAATAGAAGTGTCTCGAAAGCGCCGTTACTCTGCATATATATTCCCACGCATGCATAGACGCCGCCTAACGCGAAAAATGACCGATTAGGCAAAAAAAAATTTTCCCCACAACATTGGAAAAGTGGAATTGAGAATTCGTTTTTGCGACGAAAATAGAAGTGTCTCGAAAGCTGCGGAACTCAGCACATACATTCCCAGGCATGCATAGACGCCGCCTAACGCGAAAAATGAACGATTAGGCATACAAAAAGTTTCCCCACAACATTGGAAATGTGGCACTGAGAATACATTTTTGCGACGAAAATTGAATTGTCTCGAAAGCGCCGGTACCCAGCACATATATTCCCAGGCATGCATAGACACCGCCGAACGCGAAAAATGAACGGTTAGGCACACAAAAATTTTCCCCACAACATTGAAAAAGTGGCACTGAGAATTCATTTTTGCGGCGAAAATTGAAGTGTCTCGAAAGCGTCGGTACTCAGCACAGATATCGCCAGGCATGCATAGACGCCGCCTAACGCGAAAAATGACCGATTAGGCAAAAAAAAATTTTCCCCACAACATTGGAAAAGTGGAATTGAGAATTCGTTTTTGCGACGAAAATAGAAGTGTCTCGAAAGCTGCGGAACTCAGCACATACATTCCCAGGCATGCATAGACGCCGCCTAACGCGAAAAATGAACGATTAGGCATACAAAAAGTTTCCCCACAACATTGGAAATGTGGCACTGAGAATACATTTTTGCGACGAAAATTGAATTGTCTCGAAAGCGCCGGTACCCAGCACATATATTCCCAGGCATGCATAGACACCGCCGAACGCGAAAAATGAACGATTAGGCACACAAAAATTTTCCCCACAACATTGAAAAAGTGGCACTGAGAATTCATTTTTGCGGCGAAAATTGAAGTGTCTCGAAAGCGTCGGTACTCAGCACAGATATCGCCAGGCATGCATAGACGCCGCCAAACGCGAAAACTCAACGATTAGGCACACAAAAATTTTCCCCACAACATTGAAAATTGGCACTGAGAATTCATTTTTGCGACAAAAATTGAAGTGTCCCGAAAGCGTCGGTACTCAGCACATATATTGCCAGGCATGCATAGACGCCGCCGAACGCGAAAAATGAACGAGTAGGCAAACAAAAATTTTCCCCACAACATTGAAAAAGTGGCACTGAGAATTCATTTTTCCGACGAAGATTGAAGTGTCCCGAAAGCGTCGGTACTCAGCACATATAGTGCCAGGCATGCATAGACGCCGGCGAACGCGAAAAATGAACTATTAGGCACGCAAAAATTTCCCCCACAACATTGAAAAAGTGGCACTGAGAATTAATTTTTCCGACGAAGATTGAAGTGTCCCGAAAGCGTCGGTACTGAGCACATATATTGCCAGGCATGCATAGACGCCGCCGAACGCGAAAAATGAGCGATTAGGCACACAAAAATTTTCCCCACAACATTGAAAAAATGGCACTGAGAATTCATTCTTGCGACGAAAATTGAAGTGTCTCGAAAGCGTCCGTACTCAGCACATATATGCACAGGCATGCATAGACACCGCCAAACGCGAAAAATGAACGATTAGGCACACCAAAATTTTTCCCACAACATTGAAATAGTGGCACTGAGAATTCATTTTTGCGACGAAAAATGAAGTATCTCGAAAGCGTCGGTACTCAGCACATATATTCCCAGGCATGCATAAACACCGCAAAACGCGAAAAATTAACGATTAGGCACACAAAAATTTTTCCCACAACATTGAAAAATTGGCACTAAGAATTCATTTTTGCGACAAAAATTGAAGTGTCTCGAAAGCGTCGTTACTCTGCATATATATTCCCACGCATGCATAGACGCCGCCTAACGCGAAAAATGAACGATTAGGCAAAAAAAATTTTCCCCACAACATTTTGAGAAATCGTTTTTGCGACGAAAATAGAAGTGTCTCGAAAGCTGCGGAACTCAACACATACATTCCCAGGCATGCATAGACGCCGCCTAACGCGAAAAATGAACGATTAGGCATACAAAAATTTTCCCCACAACATTGGAAATGTGGCACTGAGAATACATTTTTGCGACGAAAATTGAATTGTCTCGAAAGCGCCGGTACCCAGCACATATATTCCCAGGCATGCATAGACACCGCCGAACGCGAAAAATGAACGATTAGGAACACAAAAATTTTCCCCACAACATTGACAAAGTGGCATTGAGAATTCATTTTTGCGACGAAAAATGAAGTATCTCGAAAGCGTCGGTACTCAGCACATATATTCCCAGTCATGCGTAGACACCGCAAAACGCGAAAAATCAACGATTAGGCACACAAAAATTTTTCCCACAACATTGAAAAAGAGGCACTGAGAATTCATTTTTGCGACGAAAAGTGAAGTGTCTCGAAAGCGTCCGCACTCAGCACATATATTCCCAGGCATGCATAGACGCCGCCGAACGCGAAAAATGAACGATTAGGCACACAAAAATTTTTCCCAAAAAATTGAAAAAGTGGCACTTAGAATTCATTTTTGCGACGAAAATTTAAGTGTCTCGAAAGCGTCGGTACTCAGCACATATATTCCCAGGCATGCATAGACACTGCCAAATGCGAAAAATGAAATATTCGGCACGCAAAAATTTTCCCCACAACATTGAAAAAGTGGCACTGAGAATTAATTTTTCCGACGAAGATTGAAGTGTCCCGAAAGCGTCGGTACTCAGCACATATATTGCCAGGCATGCATAGACGCCGCCGAACGCGAAAAATGAGCGATTAGGCACACAAAAATTTTCCCCACAACATTGAAAAAATGGCACTGAGAATTCATTCTTGCGACGAAAATTGAAGTGTCTCGAAAGCGTCGGTACTCAGCACATATATTCACAGGCATGCATAGACACCGCCAAACGCGAAAAATGAACGATTAGGCACACCAAAATTTTTCCCACAACATTGAAATAGTGGCACTGAGAATTCATTTTTGCGACGAAAAATGAAGTATCTCGAAAGCGTCGGTACTCAGCACATATATTCCCAGGCATGCATAGACACCGCCAAACGCGAAAAATTAACGATTAGGCACACAAAAATTTTTCCCACAACATTGAAAAATTGGCACTGAGAATTCATTTTTGCGACAAAAATTGAAGTGTCTCGAAAGCGCCGTTACTCTGCATATATATTCCCACGCATGCATAGACGCCGCCTAACGCGAAAAATGAACGATTAGGCAAAAAAAATTTTCCCCACAACATTTTGAGAAATCGTTTTTGCGACGAAAATAGAAGTGTCTCGAAAGCTGCGGAACTCAACACATACATTCCCAGGCATGCATAGACGCCGCCTAACGCGAAAAATGAACGATTAGGCATACAAAAATTTTCCCCACAACATTGGAAATGTGGCACTGAGAATACATTTTTGCGACGAAAATTGAATTGTCTCGAAAGCGCCGGTACCCAGCACATATATTCCCAGACATGCATAGACACCGCCGAACGCTAAAAATGAACGATTAGGCACACAAAAATTTTCCCCACAACATTGAAAAAGTGGCACTGAGAATTCATTTTTGCGGCGAAAATTGAAGTGTCTCGAAAGCGTCGGTACTCAGCACAGATATCGCCAGGCATGCATAGACGCCGCCAAACGCGAAAACTCAACGATTAGGCACACAAAAATTTTCCCCACAACATTGAAAATTGGCACTGAGAATTCATTTTTGCGACAAAAATTGAAATGTCCCGAAAGCGTCGGTACTCAGCACATATATTGCCAGGCATGCATAGACGCCGCCGAACGCGAAAAATGAACGAGTAGGCAAACAAAAATTTTCCCCACAACATTGAAAAAGTGGCACTGAGAATTCATTTTTCCGACGAAGATTGAAGTGTCCCGAAAGCGTCGGTACTCAGCACATATATTGCCAGGCATGCATAGACGCCGGCGAACGCGAAAAATGAACTATTAGGCACGCAAAAATTTTCCCCACAACATTGAAAAAGTGGCACTGAGAATTAATTTTTGCGACAAAAATTGAAATGTCCCGAAAGCGTCGGTACTCAGCACATATATTGCCAGGCATGCATAGACGCCGGCGAACGCGAAAAATGAACTATTAGGCACGCAAAAATTTTCCCCACAACATTGAAAAAGTGGCACTGAGAATTAATTTTTCCGACGAAGATTGAAGTGTCCCGAAAGCGTCGGTACTCAGCACATATATTGCCAGGCATGCATAGACGCCGCCGAACGCGAAAAATGAACTATTAGGCACACCAAAATTTTTCCCACAACATTGAAAAAGTGGCACTGAGAATTGATTTTTGCGACGAAAAGTGAAGTGTCTCGAAAGCGTCCGTACTCAGCACATATAATCCCAGGCATGCATAGACGCCGCCGAACGCGAAAAATGAACGATTAGGCACACAAAAATTTTTCCCAAAAAATTGAAAAATTGGCACTGAGAATTCATTTTTGCGACAAAAATTGAAGTGTCCCGAAAGCGTCGGTACTCAGCACATATATTGCCAGGCATGCATAGACGCCGCCGAACGCGAAAAATGAACGAGTAGGCAAACAAAAATTTTCCCCACAACATTGAAAAAGTGGCACTGAGAATTCATTTTTCCGACGAAGATTGAAGTGTCCCGAAAGCGTCGGTACTCAGCACATATAGTGCCAGGCATGCATAGACGCCGGCGAACGCGAAAAATGAACTATTAGGCACGCAAAAATTTCCCCCACAACATTGAAAAAGTGGCACTGAGAATTAATTTTTCCGACGAAGATTGAAGTGTCCCGAAAGCGTCGGTACTGAGCACATATATTGCCAGGCATGCATAGACGCCGCCGAACGCGAAAAATGAGCGATTAGGCACACAAAAATTTTCCCCACAACATTGAAAAAATGGCACTGAGAATTCATTCTTGCGACGAAAATTGAAGTGTCTCGAAAGCGTCCGTACTCAGCACATATATGCACAGGCATGCATAGACACCGCCAAACGCGAAAAATGAACGATTAGGCACACCAAAATTTTTCCCACAACATTGAAATAGTGGCACTGAGAATTCATTTTTGCGACGAAAAATGAAGTATCTCGAAAGCGTCGGTACTCAGCACATATATTCCCAGGCATGCATAAACACCGCAAAACGCGAAAAATTAACGATTAGGCACACAAAAATTTTTCCCACAACATTGAAAAATTGGCACTAAGAATTCATTTTTGCGACAAAAATTGAAGTGTCTCGAAAGCGCCGTTACTCTGCATATATATTCCCACGCATGCATAGACGCCGCCTAACGCGAAAAATGAACGATTAGGCAAAAAAAATTTTCCCCACAACATTTTGAGAAATCGTTTTTGCGACGAAAATAGAAGTGTCTCGAAAGCTGCGGAACTCAACACATACATTCCCAGGCATGCATAGACGCCGCCTAACGCGAAAAATGAACGATTAGGCATACAAAAATTTTCCCCACAACATTGGAAATGTGGCACTGAGAATACATTTTTGCGACGAAAATTGAATTGTCTCGAAAGCGCCGGTACCCAGCACATATATTCTCAGGCATGCATAGACACCGCCGAACGCGAAAAATGAACGATTAGGAACACAAAAATTTTCCCCACAACATTGACAAAGTGGCATTGAGAATTCATTTTTGCGACGAAAAATGAAGTATCTCGAAAGCGTCGGTACTCAGCACATATATTCCCAGTCATGCGTAGACACCGCAAAACGCGAAAAATCAACGATTAGGCACACAAAAATTTTTCCCACAACATTGAAAAAGAGGCACTGAGAATTCATTTTTGCGACGAAAAGTGAAGTGTCTCGAAAGCGTCCGCACTCAGCACATATATTCCCAGGCATGCATAGACGCCGCCGAACGCGAAAAATGAACGATTAGGCACACAAAAATTTTTCCCAAAAAATTGAAAAAGTGGCACTTAGAATTCATTTTTGCGACGAAAATTTAAGTGTCTCGAAAGCGTCGGTACTCAGCACATATATTCCCAGGCATGCATAGACACTGCCAAATGCGAAAAATGAAATATTCGGCACGCAAAAATTTTCCCCACAACATTGAAAAAGTGGCACTGAGAATTAATTTTTCCGACGAAGATTGAAGTGTCCCGAAAGCGTCGGTACTCAGCACATATATTGCCAGGCATGCATAGACGCCGCCGAACGCGAAAAATGAGCGATTAGGCACACAAAAATTTTCCCCACAACATTGAAAAAATGGCACTGAGAATTCATTCTTGCGACGAAAATTGAAGTGTCTCGAAAGCGTCGGTACTCAGCACATATATTCACAGGCATGCATAGACACCGCCAAACGCGAAAAATGAACGATTAGGCACACCAAAATTTTTCCCACAACATTGAAATAGTGGCACTGAGAATTCATTTTTGCGACGAAAAATGAAGTATCTCGAAAGCGTCGGTACTCAGCACATATATTCCCAGGCATGCATAGACACCGCCAAACGCGAAAAATTAACGATTAGGCACACAAAAATTTTTCCCACAACATTGAAAAATTGGCACTGAGAATTCATTTTTGCAACAAAAATTGAAGTGTCTCGAAAGCGCCGTTACTCTGCATATATATTCCCACGCATGCATAGACGCCGCCTAACGCGAAAAATGAACGATTAGGCAAAAAAAATTTTCCCCACAACATTTTGAGAAATCGTTTTTGCGACGAAAATAGAAGTGTCTCGAAAGCTGCGGAACTCAACACATACATTCCCAGGCATGCATAGACGCCGCCTAACGCGAAAAATGAACGATTAGGCATACAAAAATTTTCCCCACAACATTGGAAATGTGGCACTGAGAATACATTTTTGCGACGAAAATTGAATTGTCTCGAAAGCGCCGGTACCCAGCACATATATTCCCAGACATGCATAGACACCGCCGAACGCTAAAAATGAACGATTAGGCACACAAAAATTTTCCCCACAACATTGAAAAAGTGGCACTGAGAATTCATTTTTGCGGCGAAAATTGAAGTGTCTCGAAAGCGTCGGTACTCAGCACAGATATCGCCAGGCATGCATAGACGCCGCCAAACGCGAAAACTCAACGATTAGGCACACAAAAATTTTCCCCACAACATTGAAAATTGGCACTGAGAATTCATTTTTGCGACAAAAATTGAAATGTCCCGAAAGCGTCGGTACTCAGCACATATATTGCCAGGCATGCATAGACGCCGCCGAACGCGAAAAATGAACGAGTAGGCAAACAAAAATTTTCCCCACAACATTGAAAAAGTGGCACTGAGAATTCATTTTTCCGACGAAGATTGAAGTGTCCCGAAAGCGTCGGTACTCAGCACATATATTGCCAGGCATGCATAGACGCCGGCGAACGCGAAAAATGAACTATTAGGCACGCAAAAATTTTCCCCACAACATTGAAAAAGTGGCACTGAGAATTAATTTTTGCGACAAAAATTGAAATGTCCCGAAAGCGTCGGTACTCAGCACATATATTGCCAGGCATGCATAGACGCCGGCGAACGCGAAAAATGAACTATTAGGCACGCAAAAATTTTCCCCACAACATTGAAAAAGTGGCACTGAGAATTAATTTTTCCGACGAAGATTGAAGTGTCCCGAAAGCGTCGGTACTCAGCACATATATTGCCAGGCATGCATAGACGCCGCCGAACGCGAAAAATGAACTATTAGGCACACCAAAATTTTTCCCACAACATTGAAAAAGTGGCACTGAGAATTGATTTTTGCGACGAAAAGTGAAGTGTCTCGAAAGCGTCCGTACTCAGCACATATAATCCCAGGCATGCATAGACGCCGCCGAACGCGAAAAATGAACGATTAGGCACACAAAAATTTTTCCCAAAAAATTGAAAAAGTGGCACTTAGAATTCATTTTTGCGACGAAAATTTAAGTGTCTCGAAAGCGTCGGTACTCAGCACATATATTCCCAGGCATGCATAGACACTGCCAAATGCGAAAAATGAACGATTAGGCACACAAAACTTTTTCACACAACATTGAAAAAGTGGCACTGACAATTCATTTATGCGACGAAAATTGAAGTGTCTCGAAAGCGTCGTGCTCAGCAAATATATTCCCAGGCACGCATAGACACCGCCAACGCGAAAAATGAACGATTAGGCACACAAAAATTTTTCACACAACATTGAAAAAGTGGCACTGAGAATTCATTTTCGCGACGAAAATTGAAGTGTCTCGAAAGCGTCGGTACTCAGCACATATATTCCCAGGCACGCATAGACACCGCCAAACGCGAAAAATGAACGATTAGGCACACAAAAATTTTTCCCACAACATTAAAAAAGTGGAACTGAGAATTCATTTTTGCGACGAAAAGTGAAGTGTCTCGAAAGCGTCGGTACTCAGCACATATAATCCCAGGCATGCATAGACACCGCCAAACGCGAAAAATGAACGATTAGGCACACAAAAATTTTTCACACAACATTGAAAAAGTGGCACTGACAACTCATTTTTGCGACAAAAATTGAAGTGTCTCGAAAGCGTCGGTACTCAGCACATATATTCCCAGGCATGCATAGACACCGCCAAACGCGAAAAATGAACGATTAGGCGCACAACAATTTTTCCCACAACATTGAAAAAGTGGCACTGAGAATTCATTCTTGCTACAAAAATTGAAGTGTCAAGAAAGCGTCGGTACTCAGCACATATATTCCCAGGCATGCATAGACACCGCCAAATGCGAAAAATGAACGATTAGGCGCACAAAAATTTTTCCCACAACATTGAAAAAGTGGCACTGAGAATTCATTTCTGCGACGAAAACTGAAGTGTCTCCAAAGAGCCGGTACTCAGCACATATATTGCCAGGCATGCATAGACGCCGCCGAATGCGAAAAATGTACGATTAGGCACGCAAAAATTTTCCCAGGAACATTGAAAAAGGGGCACTGAGAATTCATTTTTGCGACGAAAGTTGGAGTGTCTCGAAAGCGTCGGTACTCAGCCCACATATTGCTAGGCATGCATAGGCGCTGCCGAACGCGAGAAATGAACGATTAGGCACGCAAAAATTTTCCCCACAACATTGAAAAAGTGGCACTGAGAATTCATTTTAGCGACTAAAATTGGAGTGTCTCGAAAGCGACGGTACTCAGCACATATATTGCCAGGCATGCATAGACGCCGCCGAACGCGAAAAATGAACGATTAGGCACACAAAAATTTTCCCCAACACATTGAAAAAGTGGCACCGATAAGTTATTTTTGCGACAAAAATTTAGGTGTCTCGAAAGAGCCGGTACTCAGCACATATATTGCCAGGCATGCATAGACGCTGCCGAACGCGAAAAATGAACGATTAGGCGCACAAAAATTTTCCCCACAACATTGAAAAAGTGGCACTGAGAATTCATTTTTGCTACAAAAATTGAAGTGTCTCGAAAGCGTCGGTACTCAGGACATATATTGCCAGGCATGCATAGACGCCGCCGAACGCGAGAAATGAACGATTAGGCACACAAAAATTTTCCCCAACACACTGAAAAAGTGGCACCGATAATTTATTTTTGCGACAACAATTTAGGTGTCTCGAAAGAGCCGGTACTCAGCACATATATTGCCAGGCATGCATAGACGCTGCCGAACGCGAAAAATGAACGATTAGGCAAACAAAAATTTTCCCCAACACATTGAAAAAGTGGCACCAATAATTTATTTTTGCGACAAAAATTTAGGTGTCTCGAAAGCGCCGGTACTCAGCGCATATATTCTCAGGCATGCATAGACGCCGCCGAACGCTAAAAATGAACGATTAGGCACACAAAAATTTTCCCCAACACTTTGAAAAAGTGGCACTGAGAATTAATTTTTGCCACAAAAATTGAACTGTCTCGAAAACGTCAGTACTCAGCACCTATATTGCCAGGCATGCATAGACGCCGCCGAAAGCGAAAAATGAACGATTAGGCGCGCAACAATTTTTCCCACAACATTGAAAAATTGGCACTGAGAATTCATTTTTGCTACAAAAATTGAAGTGTCACGAAAGCGTCGGTACTCAGCACATATATTGCCAGGCATGCATAGACGCCGCCGAATGCGAAAAATGTACGATTAGGCACGCAAAAATTTTCCCCGGAACATTGAAAAAGGGGCACTGAGAATTCATTTTTGCGACGAAAATTGGAGTGTCTCGAAAGCGTCGGTACTCAGCCCACATATTGCCAGGCATGCATAGACGCCGTTGAATGCGAAAAATGAACGATTAGGCACGCAAAAATTTGCCCTACAACATTGAAAAAGTGGCACTGAGAATTCATTTTTGCGACGAAAATTGGAGTGTCTCGAAAGCGACGGTACTCAGCACATATATTGCCAGGCATGCATAGACGCCGCCGAACGCGAAAAATGAACGATTAGGCACACAAAAATTTTCCCCAACACATTGAAAAAGTGGCACCGATAATTTATTTTTGCGACAAGAATTTAGGTGTCTCGAAAGCGCCGGTACTCAGCACATATATCCTCTGGGATGCATAGACGCCGTCTAACGCGATAAATAAACGATTAGGCACACCAACATTTCCCCACAAGATTGCAAAAATGGTGCCGAGAATTCATTTTTGCGACGAAAAATTAATTATGTCGAAAATGCCGGTTTTCAGCATATATATCCCCATGCTTGCATAGACGCCGTCTAACGCGATAAATGAACAACTAGGCACACAAACATTTTCCCTACAACATTGAAAATGTGGTACTGAGAATTCATGTTTGCGACGAAAAATTAAGTATCTCGAAGGCCCCGGTTCTTAGCATATGTATCATACGGCATGCATAGACGCCGTCTAACGCGATAAATAAACGATTAGGCACACAAACATTTCCCCACAAGATTGTAAAAATGGTGCCGAGAATTCATTTTTGCTACAAAAAATTAAGTGTCTGGAAAACGCCGGTTCTGCGCATATGTATCCCCATGCTTGCATAACACCGTCTAAAGCGATAAATGAAAAATTAGTCACGCAAAAATTTACCTACAACATTGAAAAAGTGGTACTGAGATCTCATTTTTGCGACGAAAAATTAGGCATCTCGAAAGCACCGGTTCTAAGCTTATGTATTGTAAGCCCCGCTACGGGCGGCGGCAAAACAAACCCAAAAGGACGGCACGGGCCATCTGGGCAGGGGGCATGCGTCCCGGCGAGATTTCTGCACACTTGAGTAATGGCTGTCAACGGCTGACACAGAGCGGGGCCTTGCAAGCAAGCAGAGTAACCACGCTGGCGGCACCCATGGCTGCCGCACAGTTCGGGGAGCGGAGAGGACCGCCAGCGCCACAGCAGCGGTCGCGCATCAGAGTAAAAGGGCAGCTTCGGACCCCCGTCGCATTGCGCTTCCTGGGAATCCCCGCAGGCGTTTTCCTTGCGCGCGGCCGGCTGGCGGGTGTGAACTCCTTCACAGCTGGGGTATCCCCGAATGGGCGTCAAACGCGGTAACGGGCGGGCGCGTCTGACTTCCGCGGTGCTCTGATGGGTGCCGTTGAAGAATGCTTGGTTCGGGTCTGGCCGCGGGCAACGGAGATCGCGCGGACTCAAGCAGGCGCGCCAGCCTCATTACTTTTTAGGGCTTTGCACCGCGCGCTGACCGGCGTTGGGATTGTTTGAGCCGCAAAAAAGCCTGCGGTTTTGTCTCGGTTCCGAGGCGCCGTGGGAACGTCTTCTTCGGCTTACGGCCCGGACACGAGGCCGACCTTGGCGGGTGGACAATTATCCCATGCTCCTCTGTGACAGTTTGGCTTGCAAACAATTGCTTGTTTATGGCGCCGCATGGCCTTCGGTTTCTTGGAATCCGCTCGCGTCGCGCACGTGTTCGAGCACTGAAAACATGGTCCCGACGTTCCCAGGCTTTTGGGTTGTGAATGTATTTTGTTGGTCAGTGCTTCTTGCGCCGCCTGTGCTCGTGAGCCGTTGCTCGGAACTTGCGATGTGTACAGCTGGCGTGATCCCCACCCCTTTGTTGTTGTATATTGTGTATTTTGGGTGAGGATGCTACACTGTCAACTGTACTAAAAAAAAGATGTTCTTAGATTGATGGTTGTTCGAGTGGCCAATCACGCACGCAAGTTCTGCTGAACTCAGTGATTTTTGAACGGATTGTACAGTTGAGATGCAACCCGGCAGTAATTCGCCAGCAAAGATTGTGGGCGGAGCGTTGCGTCTAGAAAACGCGGCCACAGCGCTCCGATCGGGAGTTCTGGACGTGGCTTCGGTGCTGAGCACCATCGACTCTGCCGAATTAGGGTCGCCCTATGTGGTCCAAACCAGTGTTACTATTTGTAACCGATGTACTGTTGAAACTAGGCAATCTTGTAACCGAACTTTGTAATTTTTATCTGTAAATACAAGTTGTTGTTCGTTCGTTACTGCAGCCGCTTTGTCCTTCGAACCTAAGTCAGCCATTGAGCCACCAGTGCAGACCGTCTCTGACGGTGCGTCTCGGACGCCGACGGTGGAGGTGAATCTCAACGAACCAATCGATCGATCGTTGGCATCGAACTCTTACTTGTATCATACGACATGCATAGACGCTGTCTAACGCGATAAATGAACGATTAGGCACACAAAAATTTTCCCCACAACATTGAAAAAGTGGTACTGAGAATTCATTTTTCTGACGAAAATTGAAGTGTCTCGAAAGCACCGGTTCTCAACATATAGAGGTACAATGGAGGAGACCATCAATTTAAAACGCCGGTGAATGCAACAAATAAAAAAAGTGTCGGACGAAAACGATATTCCCTAATGCGAAATTTGAGATGACAGCGAACGCGCAGGCGGTGGTACGAGCACGCTCGCGCGGATAGGACGAGGGGTGCCGACGCTGAACCCAGGAACGGGCACCCTGAGAACTGCGCTCTAAAATACTCATGGCTGGAGTGAACCAGCGCCACAGTTACTAGATCTTGTTGTATATGTGGTTTCGGTTCCGGTTTGTGGATCACCTGCCGCCAGAGGCACCAGTGTCGCTATGTGTATATATATGACTGTATGTGGCAATAAACCGGGGATTGTTTGGTTGCTAGCAGTTTGTGTACTTGGGCGGCACCCGCCGCTACAACAGATCTCAGTACTCTTCTCTGCAATTTCAGTATGCTGGCAATTGTCAATATTATCTGCAGACACTGCCATTTGTCAGCACAAGTGCTAAGGCCAGATTAGTGAATTTTGTGCACGTACTGGCTTAGCCGCTGCCCCGTATTCCGTGGTGATGTGAGCGTGTATATTATTGCTCGGTATTTTTTGCTACCTTTCTAACGTCTTCTTCTTTAATCCTTACGCGAAAAAGATCCGTTGTCTTGGGGAATCTAGAGGAGGACCTGGAATTCCAATAAAGAAAGCTAAATGGTGAATGCGAAGCATAAAGGAACGTTAAATTGCTTTAACGCCCGCGGTGACATTTGCCCCACTTTTAGTGCTCGGAGGATATCTCAAAAAATGATTCAATGCGAATGTCTCAAAAACCAGCGCCAGCGAAAAGAAATTGCGTTGAGTATAATCGTTATAAATTCAGATCACACAGGCGTAGAAAATGAAAAGTGATCTCTTTAGGCGCTGTTCCGTGCATTTACTTATCTCCGCTCTCTATATGGCACCTCGCTTGGCAAACCTGCGTCTTGATTTACTTTTTCTGCTTGCTATTCACGTTAAATATTTTTTTCTTCGAAGCTTCTCTCATACTAATAGTTACCATCGCCAACTCTATGACGGTATTACTAGGTCTTGACTTCGAGTTAAGGAACAATATGTAAGTTGTAAGAAATGCAAGATATCCAGTGATGTATAACATATAATACACTTAAGGTTGCGTTGTGCATGGCCCAGGGCAATGTCTGCAGTTGTGTGTGCCTGAGGGACTGCTGGCTTCATTCTGCTGTCAGGTTTTTCTTTCTTCCTCCCACTCATGTCGCTAGGGGATGCTGCACTCGACGCTTCTTTCTTTTTCTTGCATTCCGGAGGCCCACGTGACTTTCCCGAACAAAAAATTTTGAGAAGGCATTGAAATACTGTTGAGCAATGTTGAATTTTTTATTGAGGAATGATTGAGAGTTTGTTGGAGGATTGTTGGGTTGAGTGTTGAGGGCTCTTGAATATTGGCCACTGAAATTTAATTGAAACATCATTGGGTACCTCAATGTTGAATAATGGTTGAGTTACCATTGAAAGTCCATTGCGCTTAGACGGCCTTTTGTGTTCGTTCTGTTGAATGGTTGTTGGGTTACAATTGATTTTGCGTTGAACTGACGTTGTGGTAGTTCTGTTGACATGTTGAGGTATTATTGCCACAGCACTGAAAAGTATGTTGTGGCCCAGTTGAGATGGCATTGAGATTTCCGAAGTCGTCATTGAAATATTATTGACGTTTCGTTGGGCTAGTGGATTTTTATTCATATATTGAGATTACTTTGCTGTTCACAATTGCACGCCCCGATGCCTGCTCATAACTTTCCCAAACACAAACAAAAGCAAAGGAGAGACTGATCAATTTGAAGTACCTTTATTTATACTAGAGATGAGTGCACATGAAACATTATTACAGTACATAAGGCACCACTACATCGAACCTGGAGACATAGGCTAGTACCTACAGCACTCTAGCAGTGAAAATACATCTGAAAAACCTATACATATGAATTCAATCAAAACGATCATTGTGGTCTTCGCTTTCGACTTAAGTTTATGACTAGAGGACAAAGCGACTCAAAAGGCAGGGCTTAAGCATACCCTTGTAACAACCTACTTTGAACACATGAACACTTGAAGCTGCTTGCGCATGCATACACAAGACATCTGAATATGTGACATTAAAATGTTTAGCACACTAACACATCACAGGAAGAGCTACGGCTGACTGTGAGAAGGCAAAATAACCGACTTGAAACAAATGACTTCACGTAAATATATACAAGCTTTAGCACACGTCTTTCCCCGCGATTAAAGTTTCATGAAGTACCAAAGTGGATTTGCCTGAGCTTTTTGTCTTGGAGATGTATATATTTTCATGTTGCCCAATTATTCTATAAAATAACATCACTCAATTTAGCTAATAATTGACGAGACATCATTTAGAAAGTTGTCGGGCATGGTGAACACCTGAATGATATATTTCTGAGGAGCGAGGTTTGCTTTCAAAAATAAACTTGTAAAACTTTTGTGTAATGAATGCAGCTTATATCCCTGGCACAAGTCAAGAACAGTAAACTATTTGATTATGTCAATTTGGGGTACAGAAGAGTTTGTTGGTGGCATTTCCTCAATTTAGTTAGCTCATTTTCAGGTAATTTTTCTGGACTTGCACAAAGCTAATTAGAGCACTTTTTGGGCCTTTTTGCATATACCGAGTAACTAAGCGGTACCTCAGTCAATAAAGAGATAAGCCAAGGCTAATACCTTCAACGATAAGAGAAAAAATTATTTAGCACAGAAAATTGGTAACACACGGCTAACACAATCCCAAACAGCCAAATTAATGGTCACCTGCACTTACAGTATCAAGTACCCCAGAAATAGTCATAAAGGATGAGAAAAGGTTCCAATGACTGGACAGCCAGATTGGTGAGACAGTCAAAAACGCAAATAAAGGCGTATACGAAACACCAATGACCTCAATTGCGCAAGTAAAATGTTATTAATATGCTACCAGAATTTTATTGCATAAAATACATAAAAGTTGCATGAAAATTGGGACAAAGCAGTAACAAAGACGAAGGGAGATACAGCGTCCATGTTGAAAAAAAAATTACAAGTGATATACATGCATATTTAAGCTCACGACAATTTTTTCTACAATATATACAAAAAGAACACATGCACTTAACGCATAAACAAGGTTCCTGCGCCTGGAGAATACAGCACAGTACAAAGCAGCATCATTAGAACCGAAAACTAGAGATTAGTATCTTTAAAAACTACGAATGCTTGCATGCCTACAAACAGGCATGTGAAATGTCATGCCTTAAATGACTGAAATTCATAAATCTTACACACAAAGAAAGTTACCATCACTCTATTGGCTTCCTCAAGTTGAGCTAGAAAATGTACATCAGTGTTAAAAACAAAGAGAAGATAAGGCCCAATAGCGTTCTTCCTGAAATAAATAGCGCAAATAACTTCATGTATAAGTTCTATGGACACTTCGCCAATTCGGTGTACATTTATATTTGACAACCACCCAAAAAGATACGAGAAGGATGAATTAAGGTAGGAACACACATGAACGCTGATTCAACTGGAAGTTTATTCGTGAAGACAAAGATTTTAAACACACTGGCCAACTTCACAAAGAAAAAGCCATGGATGCGCAGCAGAAACAGCCCGGCACAACAATAAAGGACTGAAATACGTCCTGTAGAATAAACATGTGGGTCAAACACTAATAGGAACATGAAAACTGAAATATTTGCCGTGTAAGTGATATTAACGAGAAGTACTGCAGCAACTCTGTCCCACTAAGGGTCACAGAAATCCTGCTTAAGAATTTTTCTTCGTGATCAATAAATAATGCTTCCATAAGTCATCTTGTGTTCTGGTCTCTGTGATGAAACAATAGTTCTTTCTGCTCTATACCGCAACACCAGAGGACTTCCAGAAGCAATATTTATTGATCACAAACGAAACAAATGCATAAACAAGTTATCTATTGCCCTTAGTGGGAAAAGGTTGCAGTTCTCAAAAGAGTATTTCTCGTTGGGTAGTATCACTTATCGGACAAATCTTTCGAAAAAGCGAAAGATAGTTCTCGCTTTTTACGCATGTTTATTCTACATGACATGGCTTTTTCATATTTTTTTTCTTGTCGCACGTTGCTGTTTCTGCCCCGCATGCACGGCTTTTTACCTTTGTCAAGTTGAACAATGCCTTTAATACCTCTGTCATCAAAAGTAGACCTTTAGTTGAGCTTACGCTCATGTGCGCTCCTACCTATTTCGTCGTCCGCCTCTGTTCGTGCTGCTGTTTATTTACAGTACGCACGTATCACTTGGTTAGGCTGGTAAACATTCTCACAAACAAAACTAAATGCCTCCCCTCAAAAGGAAGCCCATCCTTTACTATGAAACGCCAGAGCAAATCGAAAGTAAGCCTTCACAGCATCCATGCGGCAGCTAGTACACCACAGAGGAGCACAAAAAATAGTTGAAAATGCCACTTGATGGAGAGTCGCAACAGAGATGGGAGCTTCCTAGTGAATCAGCCACATATCAATGGGTGTCTCTTGCGCGACGCCAAGGTGCTCTTGACGTAGAAGCCTTCGGCATCTGGGAATTTGCTGCATGTGTAACCTGTGAGAAGTGAATGCGGACAGAAAATGAGATTATGCCGATTAAGAATCTGCCACACATTGCACATAACTGCGCACGAAATAGAAGTACACACTATACTGGTAAGTAAAAATTTGCGATTCTTTACGAGTGCCGTCGAGAAAAGAAAGAAATTGGCTGCTACGGTAAATGTTAGCTAAAACACGCACATCGATCTTTCACAGCGGAGAAAAATATTCCCGGCTCTCGCAGAACCAAAGACCACGCGACAGTGCATAGCCGATACCAAGCAAATATTGAATCTTTGGGTAGAAGTCCAGCAGAAAGAATGACCTAAAGACACGCCGAGAGCGATGTGAGCGTGAGCGTGCCTGTACGAATGAGAACATGTACCGCTTCTTTGAAGCTAGGCGCTCCGGCGGGGCTCCGATCATCCCAAGCGATTTGTGTTCAGAACGTCGCGTACACGCCCTTTCGCTTTGGCGAAATAGCGTCTGCGCAGTGAGCTAGCTTCATGCACGCGTCATTCTTCGCCGCGCAAACACTGCTCGAGTGCGACGCTTAGCTCGAGGCGACAATGCGTCGATTGGCGCTCCTTTCGCTTCTGCAAGCAACGCACAAACGGATCGGTCCAACTCAGAGGCAGCATAGAACGGTGGCATGTTTCCGTTATCGCCTATTAAAATTGTACAGTAAGCCTTCAACGGCAACCCGCCGCGCTAGATAAAGATGCGTACTGCGGTAGTTTTGGCGGTGATAGGCGATAAGGCGAGCCCGTCGGCGGCTGTTCTTTGCCGACGTCGTCACCACACCTCTGTTCATTCGCGCTTTGTAACCGTGTAGTCACCGTGCGGAAGCTGTGACTAATCGGTTGGCTGTTCTCAGCAAATCCCAGAGGCGAAATATATTTGGCGGTGCGCCGCATCAATAGCCGCAACCTAAATCGAGGCGCGCTTAACCGCTACGGCACAAAAGGTGATCACACTAACCGTATGGTATACGATGAGCCACTACGGATTTAAAAAAAAAATACTTCTGATGTCCTACGTGCCAAACCAACGATGTGTTTACGAGGCAGGTCGTAGTTGGGGACTCCGTATTAATTTTGACTTCCTGGAAATTTTTACTTGCATTCAATGCACGAGCGGTTTTGCATTCCGCTCCTTCGGAATGCGGCCACTGCAGGGATCGTATCCACGACCTCGAGCCCCAAATTGCCACGGCGGCCGCCATAGTTACGAAATGCGTAGGCGTGAAGTGCAACACTGCCTTCCGGTACGAGTGTGGTACAGGCGTAGCGCAGCTGCAAACCTGCTACACAATTATTTATCGCGGTTCTCCTAAGCTCGTAGTGCCTGCCTAAATACATTGAAAGGCAGCGCGCGTCTCACGTATCGAAACGCGATAACAAGCGCTTAGACGGCCCACGTGAGCCCCTATGAAAGATGACGGGCCACTGTACAAAATCACTGCGCTGAGAAGCCGATCCGTATGTTCCAATTGAGTTCTCTCATAAAAATTAAGAAAACGTTATTAGACAGGAACAAATCAAGCAATGCAATTTTACGCACGTGGGGCACCGGTGCCTCTACGCCTACTATTGTTTCAAACGAAGTGACAGCGGCAGCGAGAGTTAGTATCGCGCGCTTTTGCTCCGGGACATGCGGTTTGCTTGAAGAAAGTGAACGGTGTGCTTAACATCTCGCGCTTGTCAATGTCAAAATACAAAAAAGGCTACGTGCTCATGAAAACGAGATTACTTACCTTTCTGCAGAAATTCGGCTGCGACTGTTTCGGGCTGCCTTCTCTCCAACAGGCATCATGAGCTCTGGCCGCGCAACTCATCCAAACAAACAGGCTCGCACATCAGTCGAAGACTAGTAGCTGGGTGAGCCAACGACTTCAACGGATAAACGTCCCACTTATCGTCGTTCAAGCATTTCACTAAAATGTGCGTCATGATGTCCGAAAAGAAAAAAAAAAACACTTTCATCAAAAAGCACGAGGCGTGAAGCGCCGCACAATTGACCAAGTAACTGAGTCCGAAAGCCGTTCACAGCTTCACTATCGTATTGAGTTATAAAAACCTTTCAAACACAAAATAAAGGCACTGAAAAACGACTAATTATTTAGCAATAAGTTTTCATCCACTAACCTTCACAAATATTTAAGAACAACCTATTTTGCAGCGTAAACAACAAATACTACGACCAAAAATGCGACTACAAAACTAGCGGTAACCATGTGTACTGTTGCAAAAGTGTGCGCAAAACGAAGCTACAACAGTTGCAACCTCGTGCGCGCAGACGTGCACACACTCCAGAACGCTACCTTGACGTTTGTAGTGCCACCTACAAATATAAATTACTACTAATTTTGCAACTTTTACAAAAGTAATGTTTCCACAATAGTTTGTAGTGCCTATGCAGATGACGAGGTGACAAGTAAGGCATAAGAGTCCGTTGCCTGTATTTCTTTCATTTTCCTTTGGTGTTCTTCTATTTCACTGAACATACGAGGCCTGCAGGCGCGCATGTTTGTAGCTTGTGCGCGATTGCATACTACGGTTGCCACAGCGCGTCCGATGCTCGAAGGTAGCGTCGTCGCGTGTCGGCGCCTGTCTTATCGCCGGCCGCGCTGCCGCCGTGTCTACTTTTGGGGGAACTCCACATGCGCGTAGTCACCGTGTTTGCAAGTGGATTGCGCATTCTTCTGCTCCCCCAAAACGTGCTAATTTTGGAAAGTACCAATGGCTATGTCATCTAGTGTATGTTAAAACGACAATGGAATTTGTACACCGGCGAAGAAATAAATGGTTATGAACTTGGGCGGTCATGAATCTAGTCTAACGTTGCACTTTTTACGTAGCCAAACGGCTACGAAAGTGCGGTGGTCCCGGAGATAGGCGCTTCAAAGCGCCAGCTGTAGCGACAGCACGAGGAAGTGGCACGCGGCGCACGCACCAAGCATTTCAGAGCTTACTGGCTTTCGAATGAGATGAGTATGCGCGAGCTCGTGGCCTGTTGGTTAGAGTACCGGGCTCGATGGCCGACGTTCGATTCCACCCCATCGGTCACACATTACTTTCTTTTAATGAAAGCGAGACGAAAGAAGAACCTACCTGCCGTAAAGTGACAGGAATGAGGTTGGAACGCTTGGCAATAAATTTTTGGAATGTTTTCATATGCGAGTCCTAATTATTGTCTACTGGACTCAACTGCTACACAACAAAAAAACAACTAGAAAAATCAACACAAATTACTCAATAAATTGTTTATTGAGAACACTCAACGGTAATATTGTTGTGCAAGGGTTGAGTGAACTCAATTGCTCTTTAAAATTTGTTGAAGTCCGTTGTTTCCACAATTCCCCAACAATATATCAATCGTTAATCAACAGTCATTTTTGTACGGGTTAACACCGATCGTAGTATTTGCGAATATTCGCCAGCCCCCGCGGTAGCTACGTGAATGGCTACGACGTTTTGCGGGTGAGCAGAAGGTCAAAGTTCGATTGCCTACCGTGTAGACGGCTTTCTTGCGGAAGCGAATAAAAAGGCGATCGCGTGCTTATGTTTAATCTCCGGGTTAGAACTATTCAGGTGGCCAAAATTAATCGGAAGCATCCTGCGTGGCGTTTCTCGTGGCCACGTAAGGGCTCCGGTTTAACCCTATTTCTATAGGTCTTTAAACCCTCTGTGCATTGAATGAACGAATGAATTAATTAATTAATGAAGGAAGGAATAAAAACAATATTAAAGATTAATCACGTCAGAAACTCAATGCTGATGTGTTAAGCATCAAAGCAATATGAGCTGATTAGGAGGGACGCCGTAGTGGAGGACACCGAAATAATTTTGATCTCTCGGGATTCTCAACGTACACATATCGCACGCTACACAAGCGTTATCGCGTTCATGCCGATGATACTGCCGATGGTACCGGGGAGAGGCCGGTGGATGCGACCACTCGGGACAGGTGCGCTTGCGTGTTCTCTTCACGTGTAGACGCACACGCAGCGTTTTTTTCTTTGTCGACGTTGCTGGCGTCGACTGTCGTGCCCCGGCGTGTCTGTGCTCTGTTTTTGTTTTGCTCACCTGAGGTAGAAAGTACGACTAACAGTCCCGGCGTCGGCGCCTTCTTGCTTAATCGCGTCAATTAAAAAATGAAAACAAAACTTAGCATTCGGGGCTACAAATACAGGACGCCAAGCTCAACGATTGTGGTCACCCCCTTCCGCTCCAGCGGATCTGACTGCAGAAAGCTGGTGTAGGTTGCTTTCTGTACACCGAACTAAGCTCATAAAAAAGGCATTGATGCAGTCTATAGAATGTCTACATATTTCGTTAGGATAATTCTTTCCCGCGTTTACATTTATGATTTTTCATCACGGTCATTCCGTATGCGCGTGCGTGGAAACAGAGAGATGGCTTTGCCTGACATCCATTCGTCATGTTTGATGAGCGATATAGTATTTTATATTACATGCCGCATTAATCCAGCGGCTATGGCGTTGCGGTACTGTTGATGTACCAGATTCAAATTCGGCCGTCGGGGCGACTTTTCAATCAGAGGAAAATGCAAGTCACTCATGTACTCATGATTAGGTGCGCGTTAAAGAAAAGCACCGAGATGGTCAAAGCAAACCCCGGAGTGTGCCAGACTATGGCGTGTTTCATGATCAGATAGATATTCTTGCGCATAGATGGCCACAACTTATTTTATCTTTCATTATCATTGGAAGTAAAATTGTGTCGACTAAGATAGCAGGGACTGCGTTATCAAAAATATTATCCCAGGTGAAAGTGCCCGCGCCAGCAAATCGCGATACATCCTACTTACTACTAGCAAAGGCAATAAGCGAATGCTGAAAAACGGCACTTTGGAAGAAAAAGCTTTCGGAACTCGGCCCGAGATGCTTATTGTGCCATGATTTTACAAAAGCCTCACAACATACGAACATTAAAGATACACTAAAATAAAACCTCAAATCTTAAGCTATGTAACAAATTAGGGGGTTTTACGTGCCGAAACCACATCCTGATTATGAGGCACGCCGCAGCGGAGGAATCTGGGAATTTCGACCACATGGGATCTTTAACGTGCACCTATACCTAAGTACACGGGTGTTTTTGCATTTCGCCTCCAACGAAATGCGGCCGCCCTGGCCGACGACCTCGTGCTCGACAGCCTACACCTTAGCCACTAAGCAACTACGGCGGTTTAAGGTCTGTGACTTAGCAACTATATATATATATATATATATATATATATATATATATATATATATATATATATATATATGCATGTCACAGTTATTGAGGAATCGGACTTGAACATGATTAATGTACAGTACACTGCTCCCAAATGTACCACTCACGTATGGCTTCCACTTAACCCTCGTAAGCCTCGTAGCAGTTTCACGCAAATTCAAAGCACTTATATCAAGTATGTCTACTCCAGGTTCGCGAATAGATGCAGTGCACAGATTTGCTATATTGTTTTTTGTGCTAAGATGGGAATTCCTGTTTTAATTTTTTTCCGCAATATTTGTAACACCACAAGGCAATATACTAAAGTTCCCAGTGCTACTGTCAGAAGACTATAGTTGTCGCTCTTAAACCACTGTATACATACTTTATTCGTATCAATTGCGTAGCTATTTAATTAGAGTACTTGTGCGTATCATGTGTAAATTCACCTTGGAAGGCCATGGATACGTCCGAGACATACCACGCGGCTCGCGCGCCCAAGCGTCGAACGGTAGAGAACAGAGAGGAAGACGAGAAAAAAAAATTGCTCTCAGAACTCAAGAATGCCTTCGCCAGCATGCAGGCTAGCTTAGCAAAGGTCGAGGAAGCTATAGCGCACCCAAAAATGGGCTTAGGTGCACTCAGTGAACGAATAAGCAAATTAGAGGAGGTCGATGCCAGGAGAGAACCCAGCCCCGCTCCTTCGCATGTCGCAGCACGACGTCATGTACTGGCACCACCGACGGAGGGCGCGATTCTCAGGGCCGTTCAAGCCTCCTCTCAGCCTAGCCATGGATAGTGCGGACGAGAACTTCAGTATCTGGCAATGGAACTGCGGAGGGTTTCCCAATAAGAAGCCGCTTCTGCAGCAATATTTAAGAGCTCTCACGGTTAAGCCCCAAATCATCGCTATTCAGGAAGTTGCAACTAGTACTCCTATCAAACTCGCAGGTTATCTGGTAGCATCCTCACATTCAGGAGGTAGGCGAGTTGCTACCCTCGTCAACAAAAGGTACAATTGCCTCTCTCGCGACCTCGGCGCAGTTGGTGATGGCATCGAGTACGTCATGACTGAAATCCTCATGAACCCACCCAGAAAGGGCCTCAGAAGAAACAGCCTCTTTATCCTCAACGTATACTGCAGCCCAAGCTACCGCAGGGCGAGGGCGAACTCCAAGAGAGCCGTCAGCCTGGCCGGTGGGCACCCCCTTGTAGTCGTCGGGGATTTCAACGAGCCACATAGGGTGTGGGGGTACACCCATGACACGCCCAAGGGACGCGAACTGTGGCAGACTGCGATGGAAGTGGACTTGACCCTTATCACCGATAAGCATTTCCCCACTAGGAGAGGTAACTCCGCTTGCCGGGATACTACCCCAGACCTCTCTTTTGTCAAGAACGTAGGAGAGGTCAAGTGGGTAAACACGGCTCTAGACCTCGGAAGTGACCACTACGTCATCGAAGTCTCCCTCCCGATTGCCCGCTATAAGACAAGGAAACTCAAGTTGATCGACTGGGACGTTTTCCGCAAGATCAGAGCCGAGCGCGCACCGATGGCCGGGACAGATTTTGAAGGTTGGTGCAAAGGGATCAGGGATGACGCCGCGGCGGCAACCAACGAGGTCGTCACTGATCTCGACGTCGACAAGATGGATAGCAGGTTGGCGCACCTGCTGGAAGCCAAGCAAGCCCTCCTCACGAGATGGAAGGGGCAGAAGCATAACAGGAGGCTCCGCAAGAAGGTTTCGGATGTTACCAGGGAGATCGAACATCACTGCAAGAACCTGTGTAAGCAACAATGGGATGAGCTCTGCGAATCCGTCGAGGGTCAGCTCAGATCAGGCAAGAGCGGGGTCTGCTCAAACACTTTCTCGATGAGGGCAGCACCAGATCCAGCCAGAGACGATCCCTCGCGCGAGCCATCCGCCTCGCTACGGACTCTACCCCGGACGAGTTGATTGTCGACAGGCTCATAGACACGTACCTGCCGGTCGCGGATAGCTCTGCCCCTACCCAGTTACCGGACTACGCGGGGTGTGCGGTGCCGGAGTTGGACCAGGACTTTACCGCGGCCGAGATCCGAGATGTCCTCTTCTCACTAAACGTCAAATCTGCGCCTGGTCCAGATGGCGTCACTAACAGGATGCTGAGGAATCTCGATGATGAGTCGATCGACTTCCTCACTGAGAGGATTAATGAAGTCTGGCGTAGTGGACAGGTCCCCACACAGTGGAAGGCGGCCTGCACGGTACTCATCTCCAAACCCGGTAAAGCACCAGGAATAAAGAATCTAAGACCAATTTCCCTGACGTCGTGTGTCGGTAAGGTTGCAGAGCATGCCCTGCTCAACCGGCTCAAGGTACACATCGAGGCCAATGACATGTACACCCACAATATGATTGGTTTCAGAGCCGGCCTCTCGACACAGGACGCCATGAAGCTGATAAAGCATCAGATCATCGACCGGAGCACGGGTGATACCAGAGCCATCCTAGGATTAGACCTGCAGAAGGCGTTCGACAATATCTCACACGAGTTCATTCTCCAGTCTATTGCCGGCCTCGGACTTGGGAAGAGGACCTACGACTTCGTCCGATCCTTCCTTAGCCAGAGAACTGCCAAGCTCAAGATCGAAGGATACCTTTCGCAAGAGATCACCCTTGGTTCACGAGGCACGCCTCAGGTCTCAGTCATTTCGCCAACATTATTTAACATCGCAATGATCGGACTTTCTAAGGAGCTCACGAAGATTCAAGGAATCAACCATACCATCTACGCAGATGACATCACCATCTGGTGCGTCGGCGGGAGCGACGGCCAAGTTGAAGCCGCCATGCAGAGCGCCATCGATGCGACCGAGCGCTTCCTCCGCCCCACTAGGCTCAGATGTTCTCCACCGAAATCTGAGCTACTACTCTACAAGAAAAGACCCAGAGGCGGCGGCCATCGTGACTGGAAACCGGCGTCCGAAAGCGAAATCCGGCTTTTCACTGGTGACGGGTCTCCGGTGCCCAGAGTCGACTCACTCCGAATACTGGGGATGTATATCGAGCCTAACGGTGCCAATGGAACCGCACTCAGAAAGATCACCGCCAAGACGGAGAGTGCTCTCGGCCTCATTCGGAGGATCGCCAACAGGCACCGGGGAATCAAGGAAGAAAACCTCAGCCGCATTATACATGCTTTTGTTCTCTGCCACCTTTCATACTCGGCGGCCATGCACAATTGGCATGTTGCAGAGAAGAACAAGCTCAATTCACTCATCAGAAAGGTCTTTAAGCTCGCCCTCGGCTTACCTGCATGCACTTACACCGAAAACCTGTTGAAGCTCGGAGTCCACAACACGCTCGAAGAAATTATCGCGGCACAAGAGTACTCACAGCTGCTCAGGCTCTCCGGCACCCCGACGGGCCGCAAGTTACTCGGCGAGATGGGTCTTAATCCTGTCGACCAGTGCCCCGACGCCGTGCGGATTCCCAGCGACATCAGGTCTCACCTGCACATCGCGCCCCTTCCCCGCAATATGCACCCCGCAAACAACGTCGGCAGACGTCGGGCCAGGGGTACAGCTCTACTCGAGCATGTCTGCAATAACCACATTGAGGCAAGCTTCGTGGATGCCGCGGCATATGTCCAACAAGAGGCATTCGCCGTCTCCATCGTAGACTCCAATTCAAGGCTCACTTGCTGCGCTACGGTACGCACTTCGAGGCCCGTGGTAGCCGAACAGGTTGCAATCGCGCTGGCTGTGCTCGATGGTCGCAGAGAGGCAATATATAGTGATTCCAAGGCAGCCATTAAGGCCTACCAAACCGGCATGGTCTCCCCCCAGGCCCTCCGCATTCTCCAATGCGCCAAAAGTATCTCTCCGTATTCTCTCATTTGGTTTCCCGCTCACTTGGGGGGTCGATTGAGGGTTCTCCCTCTAACCCTAACGAGGGCGCACACGAGGCCGCGCGAGGACTCACTGACGGCGCCGCCTCAGCAGTCGCCCAGCCCCGCGGGGAACCCTTGCTTACGTTTAATGAGATCACCACGCACTACTATCTGTCACGACGGGTCTTCCCCCTCCCGCACCTCGCCTTATGTAGGGCGCGGGCGGTTACCCTTCGACTTCTACAAGCCCGTGCATACCCTAACCTCGCGGTTCTTCATGCCATATACCCTGAAAGATATCCCAGTGCGGACTGCCCTGCCTGTGGACTAAGGGCAACATTGGACCATGTGTTGTGGGAGTGTGAAGCCATCGGCTCCTCCTTCAGCGAGGATAGGTGGGCTGCGCTCTTGGGCAGCCCCGAACTCAACGACCAAACCCTGGCCGTCCAGAGTGCCCGCGATCGGGCTGTCAAGCTGGGCTTGGCGGTCCCTACGTGGGACTAGCCAGGTGGCGCGGGGTCTTCCCTGCGTCTTCTCTGGACCAAAATAAAGTTACTTCACTCACTCACTCATAAAGCCCCCCGTTTAGTCTCTACGATGTATAAATCAGGATGTGCGCCATGCACTGATTCAAATTTGCTGCTCGGTCCATTTCTTTCCAACACTACCGCGGTACTATGTGATGGCGCAGAGCAGACGCTGGAATCGATCCACAAGAAATGGCGCCGTCATTGATTTAATAAGGCTTCAAATACTTCCCTTCTCAGCGCCTTTAAATCCCTTATTGTGTAATGAATGAAGGTACGCTACTTGTAAAAACTGAATTGTGAGAACGTTGTCCTCAGTGCGCATTGCCTTATGCCAGCGCGAAGCAGCGGTTGCTGACAGTACGCTTACATCTGTATTGGTTCAGCAGCCGACTGACTTCTTGTTTGCTCAACGTCTGTCGTGCTCATCGTTTGGGAAGACGACTGTTTTATTGTGTGCTCCTCGTCTGTCGTGCTCACCGCATAAGCAGACGACCGTCTTTTTGTTTGCTCCACGTCTGCCGCACTCATCAAGTACCCATGGCATGGGACGCTTTTCGAGATCAGCCATGCGTTGGCGCGGGCTGGTCTGGACTCTTGCATTCTGCGCATGCGCGTCTGAAAGAGGGCTTGCCGCTCGACAATGATATTTTCCAGCATATTTAGACACGCGATGACACAATAGCCAGCGTTGCTGAGTAACAATTAGTTTCTTCAAAAGGTACGCCTTAATAAAGTGCCGAGCGCTGTTACGTTTAGTCGCTTTTTTGAAAGATTGGAAAAATGAAGCCGTGATTCGAAGGAATGATGAAGGCGGCATGATGACTCATGAATACTTTCGTAGATACACTAGACAGGTACATCCAAAGCTGCATCCATAGTTTCATATAATTGGGACAGCAAGTAAATTCTAAAGCTAAAGTGCGCAGAGCAGTATCGTTACAGAGTATACATTGCGCGTTATGACCACAAATTAAATTTTTGTGGTTTTGCTCGCCAGAATCCCGATATGATTATAAAGCGTGCCGCATTAGTGGGGAAGTGCGCATTAATTTTGATGGCCTGGTATTCTTTGACGTGCAGTCAATACACGATCCAAGGCGGTTCTTCCATTTCGTCCCCGTCTAAATGCGGCCCCCGCGGCCGGGGTTTCATCCCGCGCCCACGGCATTAGCAGTGCAAAGGCATAGGTGCTTCGCCAGCACGGCGGGTCATTTACGCGTGGAACAGGTTTCTGAGCACGAAGCAGTGTGTGACATCACTCAGAAACAGATCTGTGTAAGTGAAATAACGGATCATTTCCCCATTCTCGCTCTGGCTTCATTGACCTTTATGAAGGGACGCTTGAAGAAATGAATGAGAACAAATGCAGAAAATTCTGAAAGTGTGAAAGGAAGCACGTTGAAGGCACAAATAGTCTGCTATGGAAGGGACCATATGAGCGGCAGCTTGCGCGCATAACGTGGGTGGGAGATACACTCGTTAACGAGAAACGTCTGCAGATGCCGTATCGAGTCGCTCGTTTATAACGAATGCCATTCCTGGAGCGCTGTCTCGACACGCTGGAATTTCAGGTCATTACCAGGCGGGAGATCGAGTTCGCTGCTGCCGTACCGAAGGCGGATGCCGAGGTGCACATGTCACGATATCCCACCTCTCTCTTTCTTTTTCTAGACATTTTCGGTTGCACAGATATTCATCACTTGGTTGCCATCATGTAGTGTTGAAGTTTGCCAGTGTTTGCGGTCGCCTACTTCCTCATTGTGTAGACCACCCACGTTGGACGAAAAATGTGCAAACTCATTGCAACAGCACCTGCACGACACCGGGCTACGAGCTTTTGTTTGATGTAGCTGTCTCGGGGCATGGAAATTGAACAAAGTTTCACTAAAATCGAAATAATATATTTTTTTTTAGCATCACTTTTTAGGCATAAGAAAATGACGATAGAAAGACGTGCAAAGCCATTCCTTTTAGAAATGGCGCCGTCCCATTTGTAGGGTTCGTGGAACCAAAGCACACTCTATGCTTTCAATTTCAACCCTACCCCTCCCCTACACGGTCATGTGAACACAACGCTTTCGTTGATTTGTCGAAAACCATTGACCGACGCAAAATCTGGCATGTTCGGAGCAAGATACACAAACGGCAAACGCCTTGCCAAATAGGTCTCGTTTCTTGAATGAATTTTAATGTTGTTCAGTGTACTCAACTTGCTCGTCTAGAATGTCCTTGATTTGGCTAAGGCATATGCAGAATTGACGCTGAATAGGGGTGTGTGGCTGATGTGATGAAATGCGCTACTTGATATGGTAGGGGAAAAACGACGAATAAAACATCTCGAAAAGGTTGAATATTCAGTGGGCAAGAACATCAAATTTGGCGAGCTGATAAACCTCTCTCTTCACTGTTTATGGATGAAACTTCTCCGCAGGCAACATCTCGGAAAAATATTTGATGTTGCAAAATTTTCATTTTGAGTACAAGGTTTCCGTTAAATATTCACCCAAGGCTCATTCTGCGGCAACTAGAGTCAATAATTGGTACAGAAAGCAGTAGTAAAAGACGAGGAAGAAATAGTTTGGCGAGCCACTGGCGTTTCTTCAAAGCACAGTCAGAAAAGAGAGGCTGGTACAAGGTTACCTGCCACCGTGGTTTCACACGAGTAATGCAGAGCAGACGAAATGTACACGTATTTTTTACATCCAACGAGAGCCGTCTGTGTTCTACGCGAATGCCTCAAGAGAAAATGATTTCCGTTGTTCTTCCTGGAGTAGGGCACCTAAAGGTGAAAATATTTCCGCAAAATGTTCTTTTCTTTATCATTCACTATTCTTTTTCTCAAGTTTGATGAAAAAGAAACGTGCCCGTCGGATATTTCTACGTTCCGCCTTTACCAGTTATTACCACGTGGGCGGCCATTGTTGAACCTCCGGAATATTTTTCGTTCGGTACATATTTGCGCTCCTAATCAAATTCTGTGCGTACAGAATTCACCGCATGAAACCAGTTGCCACTGCAGTATTGTGGGCGTTGTGCGATGGCATATGATAAAGGAGTGCAATTCGCACCGATTTCAAGCCCTGTCACGGAGACGGATTGCGTCGTGTGCTCGGGGATGTCATGTTCCCTGCATTAATAAGTGCCTCGTCCTACTCGGAGTAGTCAGCCTCCGCCATCAAGCAGGCAGGCACTGCCGTGTATGCAGAAAGCAAATACCGATGAGAAAAATGTATGCTCGCTTCCTGTTGCCGCGTCTGTTCTTGTTTCTAGTTTCCGGCATCTATTTGCCTACCCATAGCAATGATCATCTTGCCCACTCATGTTCGCCGCATGCAATCTTTCTTCTCTATTTCTCTGTCTTAGTTTTTCTTTCTCCTTCTTCCACTAAGCGTGACTGTGCCTAGAAGAGTAATGGGAGCCTCCTGCGAGTCACAGGGAGGTCATCGACCAACTTCAGCAGACTCGTCCTTTGGTCCTGATCTGCATTTTGCGCTGTTTCTAACAGAAGTGGATGGTATGTACTTGAGGTGAACGTATTCTCAAGGAAAGAAAGAAATGGTAAACATCGTTCATGCGGCACAAGTTCACGCGTTAACATTGTGCCTTCTTATGCTTCGCTGTCTTATTATTGAATAACCTCACAATGCTACAAAAGAAAATTCCCAGTTAGCGATCGCCAAAGGTGCGAAGGCGAAAGCATTGTAAGGCCTAGTAATTCACCTTAATCATTCACAATCCGCCCTAATGCACTCTAATCCACCGTAATTTACGCTAATCCACCCTAATACTTCTTAATCCGTCGTAATGGACCGTAATTCACCCTAATCCGCATAATCCTCATTAATCCTATCACTGATCAATCACGAATTAGATTTTATTATAATTAATCATCACTTACACACGGCTGGACATGCTATGGCTCGCTTACGGCCTTCCTTAGGTAATGTGACACTTTCTGCACCTCACAACGCGTCTTTGAAACATAGATTTCAAGCGAGAGCCTTTAATGAAGTTTCTTGTTAAAAATGACTCAGCAGTATTTTGACGCTCAGGGTGCCTATGTGTTTGCAGAAATGTGCGATAACGCTCCTGAAAATTTTTATGACGTTTGACTAGTGCGCAGTCTTTTTGTCGTCACTGTGGAAGACGTGTATTACTAAATATGAGGGTGAATGCTGAAGGCTTTTCTTCTGTAAGAGATTACCTTTAGTATTGGCCGGCTGCTTTCGCTAATAATAGGTACATCATGAGTATTGGCTGGCGCCTGCTGTGATCAATTCGAGTGTAAAAACGTCTCTTTTAATAAGGAGCCACTTTCTCCGAACACTTTACGTGATCGGAAGCATTCGTCTCAACACCAGCAGCATGATGGTAGTCACTCCTGAAGTTGGACACAATGTTGCCGATGTGCGGTTGACCAGTCGCAAAGAACCCTTATCAAGAATCAAGACTAGGCCTTCTCAATGCCACATCCACTAATCTTTATTACATCGACTCCGTCACCGCCTATACCGCTTTAAATAAACGTGCGCCAATAAATGTTCATCACTGTGGTCTCTGCGCTGGCTCCAAGAAGCGAATTTTTGCATGGCTTTTGTCGTGCGGAAATGCCTCAGGGGAATACGGCAAAAACAGTAACCATATACGAATTGCACAGACCATGTTACCTTCGTTTAGAGTTATACTTTGGCTATAGATAAGCGTGCTTATTCTCCGCAGTAATACCTGACCGCGATTTATGGTTTCTCCGTCTATAGACTCGGTTGTGCCAGCAGATATGTGCGCGATACCGTGCTCTCTCTCTATTCCCTCTACCTCTTTTCATCCCTATATCCCCTTCCCCCTGTGTAGGGTAGCAAGCCGGACATGTGTCTGGTTAACATACGTGCCTTTCCTCTTTTCTCTGTTTCTCTCTCTCTGTTACCGCTAATAGAGTGCCGAAACAGCTGTATGCAGAGTTTCAGCACATTTTTCTAGAACATATCCGAGGCCATGAGTTCACTGGCGCTCTACACCCTACGCCAGGAACTTCACTTATCACCCTAGTAACTCAGACTTGGCCGTGTACAGAGCCAATCGCGAGCCTGACTCTCAGTGGACCTCAGTGAGGTGGAGTAGGTGTGTGTCGATCTCGCATTGAGTCGATGTCCAAGTGCGCTTAAGGATTCGCTTAAGCGAATGGAGACGAGTGGAAGTGGACGTGCGTCTCCATAACGTTGAGTCATGTCGATTTGAAGCTTGAGTCTTATTTGAAGAAAGCCTGAATAAAAAAAATAGAACAGGAAAAAACAGAGACACGATGCGTCAATTTCAAGTGCACTTGGAATGTTGCGTTATTAGATTTTGGAAACATGACGCTGTGAATTTCACAGAAAGCCTTGACAGCGTGCGGCTTGATTACGGCACTAGCCGTGAAGCAACATTGAGCTATCGGGAAACCAAAGTTAAAGGAGGTTCACTTAAAAGTCACGAACTGAGCTATAGATTGCCAGATTGATGCTGGCCGCGGAGCAGCATTACAATGGGGGCGGTATGCAAAGGGCTCAGGTGATACGTATTGGGTGCACAGAAAAAAAAGGCGGGTAATCAAAGTTAATAGAACATCGTACACTACGGCACGTATTTTAATCAGGGCGCGGTAATGGCACGTAAAACCCTGAGTATATTTTATCAGTATTTATATATATATATACATATATATTTACCGCCAACACGAAGAAAAGCCAAGTGATTGACGTAGTAGTTCTGCGGAAACCCGCAAGGTGGAGAGAAGTAATTAATAAATGGAAAATCAGACATGCACCCGTTCGTAGCAATCGCTACAAAGGAAACCCATACGGGTTCCCCGAAAGAAAAGCCTCAGAGTTGAAGAAAAAGAAATCGTCCCTTACCAGGACGAATTTTTTTTCCACAAACAAATGCATGAGCACATAGAAAGAGGATATTGCTAATACATATTTGTTTCCCGCGTGGTGTACAGAAATTGCGGAAGCTGCTCATTGCTTTGCCCTAATTTTTTTTTGAAGAAACATGAAATATCACCACTCCTCGTCCAGGGAATATCGAGCCAAAATGAAGTGAACTTGTTTTTATGGTCTTTCCCTGTGACACATTCAGTCACAACTACGATTACCTGTCCACAAAATGTCAAAGCTGCATAATTATGTTTTGGGAACTACAGACTCCATATTACGAAAGCAGTAAGGCTAGGGCGATAATTTGTATACTCATAATTACAGCCGATAAACCTTGATTTCATGTCAAGTCAATTAGGACAAGTTTCTTTCTTAATTAAAAAGAATTAAACCATTGGCTCAGAGCATATGCAAAAGTTAAATATTGTATTCAGCCATTTCAAGGAAGGAGAAACTGTTACTTTACACAGTGCTGACAGAACGTGGCACGTTGAACCTGAATGCAGTAAAGTGGTCGTCGGCAGCGATTGACTGGACACTGAAGGGAAATAAAGCCAAAAAAGATAAGCGGGGTATGCAAATTTTGTCACAGCCTAATGTTCAATGTTTAGTTTTCCTTCGACTATATTAAACAGAACTGGCATGAAGAGCTCTCGTGCACGAATACCTTTGCATTGACTGAATAAAATAACGGCGTTGTCGACTCGCATTATCAGACGTCACTAAACGCGAATCGCCGAGAAAGCCGCGGCCAGAAACTTAAAAGTGAGAGGAAGCACCACTCTATTGAAGCGGAAGCTTTGCATCAGTTTTTGACTCGTCAGGACGAACGAGATTCTCGCGAATAATGCGTGATTTTTCGCCGTTCGTAAATGTATTGAAAGCTTGAGTGACTCGGAAGCGTCTTTCGGGAAGACGGGCGGCCAGCCCAGTTTCTTGGATTACCGATACTGCCAGCATAACGCCAGGCGCAGCGTTGAACCCATAACAAGTACTTGAAGGTTCGCTCCCCGCATCGTACAGGCTGCTTCTCAGCTCAGGAGTGTAATCCACACAATATGGAGATATGGGCCCATGCGACGGATGTAAAATCACGCGAATCACAGGAACGAAATAACCAAAGCAAGCGGCTACTCTACCGCCAAGTACTCGAGGTTGCTTACTGAAGTGACACGCCATACGAATAACATGCCGTCGGCCTTTGGTTCCCAATGAAAGCAATAGTTTTACGCCGACAGAATGAGCATAAGGTTTGTAAACGTACTTAGCAATTATTATCAAATTTAGGGTGTTTTTTTTTTTCACTTGGGTTGACACGCGGCATAACGTCATGATGGAGTTAAATATAAGCATACAGGCCCGTTCCATACGGATACTACAACAGTGACTTGTAAGATGCATTGTCCATAATCCAGCTTTCATCGCCATCAGCTTGATCACTGTTCAGTTTGTCACCTATAAGAACACTTTCGCTATTTGTCTCGTGATTCTCGAGGCAGAGAAATAAGTATACATGACATATTGCAAAAGCTTGCAAGGACTTCTTTTCCTTCCGCAACTGACCTTTCTTTTTTAAGCTTGCTGTGAAGTGGCGCGTCATTTGACGCCCCTCATTGTGCCTCCAGGCAAATGCCAACCTACATTATGTCGGCGCAGCTCAACGCTTGTCAGTCGACGCGCCTCCTGCTAACAAAGCACCACGTCTACGCAGGTCGCGATCTCTGCTTCGAGGCGTAACGACAGGGCGTCGCTGGGCGACGGTTCTCGCGCACACTTTTTGTTCGTCCTGCGTGTCTCTCGCCACTGCAGCTCTTATTCGCTTTATGCCCCTTATCAGCGGAATCCCTGCGCGTGCAGATGCGTGCAGTGTGTCGTGGACGCCGCTACAGTGGCGGTGAGGGGTGTGGGCGAGATGTGAGGGGGAAGGGGCGCTCGCGGTCAGGGGCGATGAAAACTATTCGATGACAGGAGATACTGCAGCCAGAAGAGAGTAAAGGGCACGAGAATCTGCAAGCACACGACCTAGAAGCGACAGGAAGTAACCAAAGATGAGAAAGGTTCCGACGGGTGGTCGTAGTGGTCAAGCAGGGAGAAAGTGTTGCGTGGTTGGGAAAGTGCTGGGAAAGGGGTGCGGGAACAAAGCGCGCGGAATGGTTACAGGAACTGCAAAGGTGGAAAACGGGGGGGGGGGGGGGGTG
Organism: Dermacentor variabilis; assembly: GCF_050947875.1. Lineage (NCBI taxonomy): Eukaryota > Metazoa > Arthropoda > Arachnida > Ixodida > Ixodidae > Dermacentor > Dermacentor variabilis. The sequence continues at coordinate 47,629,898 of NC_134575.1, forward strand.
TTGGAAAGAGCACGGGATCGCTAAGGTGTCGGATTTCACGTCGCGTAATCGATCACCCGGCATTCTCCTCATTTCAGAGAGCTCTAGACTGATGCCACTAAGAACGCGCGCTACGCAGCGCACCACAACGGCGGCCGTTGTCTACTATTTGTGAAGGTCATGGCAAGAATACAGAAATGAAAAGACAAGACGCCAACCTTCCGGCACTTTCCCTATCTTCTTTTCCAAGAAGCTACATACATTCTGAGAATCGTCTATTAATGCGTAAGCCTTGTTTGGCTTGGCTGTGACTTTGTTTTTGCTTAGTTTCGCGTACTTGTTTTACCTAACTGATTCCAGCCTGCCCATGATATTTCCGGTGGCAAAGAGTGCTTAGGCTTTAGTAGACAATTGTCAGATTTCTCTCTTCGCATCCGACCCCTTTAATGCAATCGCATTCATCGAGGCGGAACACCGGGCGTGACCGCGTCTCGATGGAGCCGAGTGCCTGAAAGAGAATAGGAGCTGCCACAGTAGCTCATGAAGCGTTGCGTGAGGGGAGAATGCATCGCCGCGAATGCCATGTCAGCCTCGCGTTCGGTCACGCAAGCCAGTGTAGCCCGCTTTCTTTGTCCACGCGAGCTCTCGCCTGCTTTCTGACTGCGCCTCTCTTAAGTCCCAATGAAAACGCGGCAAGCATCTCAACGAGCTCGCTTGCCAGCGAGGTGTTCGTAACTCGAAAAACGCTCGGCGTCGTTCGATTGGACATTGGGCCACCCCAAAATCTCAGGTTGGCCCACACGCAAATTTCAAGTTGGCCCAACACCGCATTTCAATATTGCCAGCCCTAAATTTCAAGAAGGCTCACCCCGAAATTGCAGTTGGCCCACTCGCAAATGGAAGGTGGCCCACCCCGAAACCTTAAGTTGAGGCATCCCTAAATTTACGTTGGCTCAAATGCAAATTTTAAGTTGGCGCGCCTTCAAATTTCAAGTTGGCCCATTCCGAATTAAGTTCGCGGTGCCTAAGATTTGAACTTGGCCTACCCGCCGTGGTTGCTCAGTGGCTATGGTGTTGGGTTGCTGAGCACGAGGTCGCGGGATCGAATCCCGGCCACGGCGGCCGCATTTCGATGGGGGCGAAATGCGAAAACACCCGTGTGCTTAGATTTAGGTGCACGTTAAAGAACCCCAGGTGGTCAAAATTTCCGGAGCCCTCCACTACGGCGTGCCTCATAATCAGAAAGTGGTTTTGGCACGTAAAACCCCAAATATTATTATTGAACTTGGCCGCTCCCCAAATTTTAGTTGGCCCGCCCCCAAATTTAAGTTGGCCTGCCCCAAAACTTCATGTTGGCGCCCCTCCAAATTTCAAGTTGGCTCACCCTTGAATTAATTTGACCTACCCGCACATTTCAAGTTGGCCCACCCCAAAATATAAGTCAACCCACCCCTATATTTCAAGTTGGCACACCTCCAACTTTCAGTTGGCCCACCACCAATTTTACCTTGGTTCATTGCCAAATTATATTTGGGCCATTCCCAAATTTCAAGTTCGCCTACCGCCTAAGTTAAGGTGGCCCACCCACAAGTTTCAGTTGGCCCACGTTCAAATTTCAAGTTCCAAGTTTCCAAGGCGAAAATATTCAGCCAAATGGGCACACGCGAGCGCGCGTCTTGTAGGTTCAAACCACCATTACTCGCGAGGCGTGGCAAAGGCAAGGAACCGTGGGCCGACACGCGTACGTGTAGTTTGGCCTCAACTCACGTTCTCGCTTTAGGCCGCTTGTACTGAAGCTTTCCAGAGTTTACCGCGGGGCCAGAAACACCCAGCTTAGCCAGTGGCGGTAACAAAATGCGACGGATGCGACAAACTGTCACCAGTCTAATTCAATAGGTTGTAACAAAGCATGAGTGCCCATGATGCGGAAAAATAACGCCCGGATGTTCTGCGTAGGTTAAGGGTTAATAGAACGTTAAAATATATTTCACAGATTCAATAACTTAGTTTATATTATTTATTTATTTATTTATTTATTTGGTTACGTGCCACGGGTGTTTTGCCCGTTCTTGGCCAATCTTCCAGAACGGATGTGTCCCACTGTGGCGCAAGAGGCACAACATCCCGAATTGTAGCTTACGTGTTGTACTTGTCTGTGCAGGCACCCCCTGCCAGCGCAATTCTTCGCAATTCTGGGGCCGGTCGAGCTGCTTTCTCCGCAGCATTTTTCCCCTTGTTTTTCCGCGACAACCATGTACCTCCTTGCTTGTGGAAACAAATAAATAAATAATTAAAATAAATTATTTCCCCAATCTTCATGCGCGGCCTTCGTCCTTGTGACAACACTTGGCACGCATCTCGCTCTCTGCGCCCGCCTGATTTAGAGTTCGCATGTCAGCATAGCTTTCGAACGACGCAGTGAACAAATACGAAACTTGAATGACAATAAATTTGTGATCTTTGTGATAAATAAATGAACCCATTTCATGATATTACCCGTTGCAGGGCATGAAAATGCCACACAGACATACACACAGACACACACACACACACATACACACACACACAAACACACACAAAGAAACATAATACTACCACCGTGATTTTGTAATTGAGTGTTAGCTTCTCTGCCTTCCGATCTGAAAACGTAGCCTTAAAGTTGACAACTCAAACGTGTCGAATAAGCTAATCAGCCTATAATACAGAGATGAAAAGAAGTCCAGAAGGTATTAGCTGAGAACCAAAGGATCACCACAGTACTTGCACAGACTTCGGGCTTCTCAAGACGGGCACGAAAGGTGACGTCATAGTAAGGTTCAGTACATTTTATTATAGTAGTCGGTAACGTGAATACTTAGTAGATATTAAGGCTTAGTGCTAAAATGTCAAAAATACTGGTGCATTCGGGACATGGTGTTTTGTTGAGATAATATGTTTCTTGTATTTCATACCCTAAATTAGCAAAATAGTGGACAACTGGCCGAAGATACGAGAACTTTGTAATTCGACGTTTTGTTTGCATACCCACGTTAGGGTTGGCACACAAACCAGGATAATAAATCTCTGCAAAGCACGATGTTGGGCTAGTTTGTGCATAGCTCACAAGGCTCGTTCAGTTACACACATCACGTGACATGTCTCCTGTTTCTCCTTTTGTGGTTTTTCATCCAGCGCCAAGATTCAGCGGAAAGACGTGGTGAAATAAAATGTAATATGACATATGACACAAGCGGATCAAAATTAATTTCGTGGAAAGCAAAATATGTCACTGTACTCGGTATATCGGAAAAAAATATATTGTATAGTATGATCCCCGTTATTTTGTTGAATCATCGCTATTCGTCATATCCGAGTTCTGAAAGGCACCCTGAGCTTGCCTGGTTTTTATTAACATTGCCCAGACTAGTGCTTTTCTACTATCGTTAACAGCCGACTTCCTTTTTTTATAATTTGCATTGTGCTCTCTAGGGCAAAGAAAAAGAAACGTTCACACATACTTGCCCTTAGGTAACGGCCTTGAGCCTTTCAAGTAAAAAAAGATTTATGCACCACGAGCGCCAAAGACGAGAACTACGGGCAAACAGAAACATCAGCAACGCCCCTTTCGTTAGCTAGCCCTAATCTTATTGGCTTCACACAATTCTTTGCGACATGCAGTGCTGGCCTGACCTATAATGAACGACGGTTGCCAAGGAGTAATTAAGAGACCCGCGGGCACATACACACAGACATATCGCGAAGGCATCGCCTCCATATCGCTTCTTGCGCAGTAGCCATTTCCGGCACCATGGAGAGGTAGGTGTCCAGTTCCCGCACCGTTAATTCTTGCGTGTAAAGCTCCTTTGAAACACCGGAAAAAAAAAAGAAAAGTCTCGCTCTTCGTGCGGTTTCCATTTCCTGCGAATGGACGATTGCGTTCGACACAACACACTTTGCCGAGCGTCCGGCCTTTTACCAATCGCTAAATGCCGGTGAAAGAGTCCAGTGGATTGATTTTCTCATCGCTACTGGGTAACGAGCCCTCGTTTCCGTATTCCAACTCCGTCGCACATGATAGGGCCTGTATTTTCTATTGAGCAGGTGCGCAGACAAATAAATGCATACAAAGCTTAGTTACGTCTGAAATATAAACAGGTTGTAGTGATGCGTTTGCGCTGCTGTCTAAGATGATGTGCCTTGAAAAATATATTCAGTGTGCTTGCGAACATTGAATCGATTGCCTTGCCGTGATAGGGTTATTACAGAGATCAACAACAAGCAGGGAAATTTGCGATCGTTCTGTGAGGTTCATTGGAAGGAGGAAAAATACGAATGCAAAAATAAGAAGCATTGATAGCTAAATATAGCATCGATCGCTCAAATTCCTATGTTTAGTAAACGGCATTCTTTCTTGCTGCCTTCATGCTGTGAGCGCAATAAATAAACGCGCTGTCACGAGAAGAACTTGCCTGCTCCTTTGCTGGCAAAACCACCGCAACGAACAACCACAACTGGCGGCGAGGTTGACACCTGGGTTGGCACGGAAGCAATTGTTCTCGCTTGAGCGTCCCTTCATGGTTCACTTTTGATGAAACATGGTGACGCAGAAGCAGCTACCCCAGAAAGACGAGGCAGCATGACTAAATCTGCTGGGCGGCTGGCTCATTTGGATCCGCTCGATGGTTCCGACAGCCAATAAATTCTTATGAACAAAGGCTCAGTTATTTCCTACTTCTCAGCCAAGTCCGAAAAACTGGCAAGTCCGACGCCTTTACTGAGCATCATTGGTTCGAAAGTGTACGCACTGCTCAAGTCGGTGACGCCTCCGGAGTCGCCTTCCAGGGAGAGCTTCGACGTCTTGAAGCAAACGCTCGGCAAACACCTGGCTACAACGCCACCATCAGGCGAGTCCCCATCTCAGGACGTCGCCAAGCTAAGAATCCTGTCGCTGAACGTGGGACCTTGGAAGCGCCCTGGATGAGTGGCTCCGAGATCGCTTCTTCTGTTGCGTGCTGAAAGAAGACATTGAACGCGTCCATTTTACGGAGGATAGCACGCACACTTTTTCGGGAGCTATCGCCCGTGCCTCGGTCCTTAAAGCAGCTACGAAGAGCACTATGGAAGTTCTGTGCACCGAGCCGCTGACAACAGCCGTGAGTAGCATTCGCAAACTTCAAGCGAGGCCAGATAGAAAGGCAGAAATTGTCTTCGCTGCGGTTCCACGAAGCACGCGAGTCAAATCTGCCGTCATCCAAGCGATAAGTCTACGAAGGCGACTAGCCAGTGCCCGTACAAGAAGTTTGCTGTAGCAGTGTCGGCAGGTTTCAGTAGAACCAGCCATTGTTCACTAGCGACGTTGGTCAATAACCCCAGTCAAGACGGAACCCCAAGAGTATAAAGCCTGTTTCGAAACAACAAGAAACCGTCAAGGACAAAGATTTTAGCAGGCTTCGTCACTGCCACCTATCTTCACGTGACGGTCAAGGTAACGGTTGACGGCGTTAAACTTGATATGAAATTGGACGCTGGTGCAGCAGTCTCCCTTACGTCTCGCAAGCAGTTCGTTCCGCTGTTTCCTTCAGCTGATTTCCTTCGGCCACAGTTTCACCCTAGTCTTCATACTGCGCACTTATACAGAAACCTCGGTATCGCCACAGGCGTAGCAAACAGTGAGAGTGCAGCACGGCAAAAGTTCAGTGCGCCCACCTCTGCACGTAGTCGATCAATGGGCATGCGCTCTTACGTTCGAGTACGCGGGTGGCCAGACAGATTATAAGCTGGACACATGTGCTTCAAGAAGAACGGCGAATTGGCTAACGAAAATTCAAAACTTACCCTACTAAAAACTGTGTTCCTTGCCCGCTAAGCTTCGTCTTACAAAGCTGTTGGCACGCGATGTTTTAGATCTCGTTGCCTAAAAACCTCATATTGAAATACGCTTTTTCTTTCGCTCTTCTTTGTTCCACTTATTGCCTGTATTTTATTTCTTTTCCGCACTTTAGCTTACTTATAGTTATCACAAACTCGTTCTAGTTTCCGTTTTTGTACAAATCCTAGGTGCCGTACGAGAACCAGTCAGTGCTATTGTGGTACTTAGCAAATGAATGTCTTCTCATCGACAGCAACGGCGGGAAACCAAAGACCGGCACGGAGTAACTCGAGCCGCAGCATAAGTGTGAAGGAAACGGGCGAAGCAGACGACGAGAGAGTAGTCCGTAATAAAGCCAAAAGAAGGAAAGTCGGAACAAGTCGCAAATAGAAATTTTGTCCTCCCAGAGCCCCTTCTCTTGCGCGCTAGGATAGAGTTAGCCTTGACCCACCGCAACCCGATAACCTTCATCGGGCTATAACCATCGTCGCGTCAAAGCCTTCTCGCGATTACGTCCATAAATCTCTGGTGGCTGCGTGAGCAGTTCCGCGGGAAGGCGCTGCCACGAGTCATCTATTCTGTGTTGGTCCTAACTCGGATTCCTGCCGCCTCCTTTGTCAGGCGGATGGTCAGGTTAGTTGAAGCTCACATGTCACCATGGTCTCCGTGATGATTATTGTAGTCTTGCTTTCGGCACAAAAGCACCATCTTCTTTGCGCGCAATGAGCGGCATTTGAAATATGGCAGGGCGACAGTATAAACCGAGCCGTGGACTCGGGTAGATCTTTCTCGACGCTTTGAGATTCTGGGATATTAAACACTATTGCTTTTTGAAAGCATGCATTCAAAATTGTCAAGAGGCGTTCTAAGAAAGATGGCTTCTATTGGGAAATGATAAATATAGGATGTTTCTTGTAAACAAATTTGTAAGTGTTTGTTTGCGGTTATCCAATGTACTTACTCTTGCAATTCTAGTAGTCTTCCGGCACTGGCATAACGTGCCTATAAGCACAATTCTTGTAATTGTAATTTGAAGTTAGCCCAACCTAACGTAGGTTTGCTCTAATTTTTCTCAGTGTTTAAAAACTAAAGGCGTCTGAGTAAGTTTCGTCGTTTGACAACTCCGGTTGGTTCCTAAATCTCCGTCACCAGCGCTTTATTTTTTTTTTTCGCAATCTATTTGGTATACTAGGATTCTTGCTTTGACAATTCAGTGCTGATATGGCAATCTTAGTTTACTAATTCGTATCCTCCATCTTTTCTTCCATTTCATTGTCCCCAAATTTTTTTCCCTTGCTTTTCAATGCCAATCCTATCTCATCCTTGTTCAAGCAATCTAGGTTTTCTTTCGAAGGAAGTTGCAAGACTGTCTATTGCTATATTTTGCCTCTTTTGCAATTCAACTAACCTTATGTATTTATCTGCATATGCCACGACATGGCTCTCTATAGGTAATCCTTCATTGCAGCTTCTCGGTCCTATATATTTTTTTTTATTTATTGAATACTGCGGACACGTGGTCCAAGCAGGGAGGAACATATGGTACATACAAAGAACATCAGAGCGAAGATTCAGGAACTCTTTACTCGTTTCTCTTAATGCATAGAAAAATGTCAATTGTACGTACAGCGTCGGGCCTGATGTCTCAAATAGATATAACTTCGCAAGGAAAGATATAAATTACATGTACAAAAAATATACATGAAGCGGTATGAGTCGTCGAATAGAAGATGAAGAAGCGCAAGAACCTGGGTTCAGGAGAAGAGAAGGAGGAAGTTAGAATAAAATGGTAGACAAGATGGACGCCAGTTCCATAGCAATACTTTCCGTCTATTTTGTCCTTTAACTAGGAACGCTACATTACTTTGGCGCAGACGACAGCGGACTGCAACATGTGGGTGACATTTTTCCTTGAAGAGACCTCCGCAGAGAAGATCATCTTTTCGGGATACCAAGCTGAAAATGAACCAGCGGTGGAACTACCTCGCGAACTCAACTCGGCAGAACTCGTGAACCTGGTTTTAGAGAAGGCGTCCATGGACACTGCTGAACTGCGTCGGAAGGGTGCTGTGAAAGTGAACTTGCGTAGGGCGATCTTCGACGAATTAGTTCTTCAACCGATGCGTCGAAAGGACTCTGGATCACAGTCGTTGACGGAAGAGGTGAGCCTCTTTTTGAAAGCTCTTCGGCTACAACAAGAACAGATTTCGCAACAAAACCAACTGCTGACATCGCTTATCAGCTGTTTAAAGGCTGAGAAGCCAGTCACTAAACTTGTAGAACCCGATGCGTTCGACGGCATGTCTTCAAGTCCAGAAGGTTGGCTCGAATTCTATGAATATGCCAGTAGGAAGAACAACTGGCACTCTAATGAGGACAAGATTACTAACATGCGTAGTTACTTAAGCGGTGTTGCACGGAAGTGGTATGATTTGCACATTATTGAAGAGGCTGGCAACTCTTGGAATCAGTGGAAAGAAAAATTCATGACGACATTCCGAAGCAACCCAGTGCGAAGATGGGACGCCGCGCTTAATTTCAAATTCAAGCAAGGCTCCCTCGTCGAGTATTTCTTTGACAAACGCCGCCTTTTAAAGCTGGCCGAGCCTATGCTTCCTCCTTCTGCCGTAGTAGCACTAATAATGCACGGACTGCACGCGCAAGTCCTGAAGCAAGTGCAAATACGGTCCCCTAAAACTATGGATGGGCTCCTGGAGTGCCTTCACGACATACCATCTACTTCAGAAGAAAATATAAGCGCTAGCTCAAGCACTCATTTCACACGGTCCGGCACGGATTGGTCAAGCCGTAACCAGCGAGAACCGCGCCGCCTTGCAGGCGGCACAGACAACTTGGGTTGGCGCGCTCCCAGAGGTCGGGTGAATAACGTCGACCGCGACCCTGTCCCTCTACTTTCGGACACTGAAGACGCTCCGACGACAAAAAAACTGATAAACAAAGGTGATCAGTCCGACCCGATGACCACAACTGAGAGTGTTTATTTAACTTGCTCTAGCCTACTTCACATTCCTGTCAAAGTGGGAAACAGACATATGATGGCTTTGGTTGACAGCGGTGCTTCTGTGTCTATAATAAATGCCAAGCTGGTAGATGAAAGTCACCTGCATAGTGGAAGAGTACTACGGGTGCAAGGCTACGACAGAAAAGTGACACTGCATAATCAATAGGCATCAGTAAACATCGAGTTCCAAGGTCATGAAATAGAGAGTGAAGTACTGGTGATTGAGGGGGTGACGTAAGACTTTCTGCTATCCAGACCAGATATAAAGAAACCAAAACTCAACGTATACTGGGACGATGCAGATTTAGCGGAAGGACTATCAACGCAAGAGACAGCCGGATCGAAACGATAACCTGCGAGTTGTCAAGTGCGCGGAGGATATTGCAACGACCTATCCTGAACTGGTATGCATAGCAAGCTATCCACAAGCGATGACGTCACACAAGGTGCCTTTCGAACTAGCTGACAAGACCGTCATCCGAAAATCACCTTATAACATGTCAAGAGAGCGCAAGATATGGTTGAAGGAGGAATTGCAGGAGATGCTAGACGCCAATATAATCCGGCCTTCGGTGTCACCCTTCGCCTCTCCCATAACTATTGCGCCGAAAGAAGATGGAACTTTCAGACTGTGCACAGATTACAGGGTTCTCAATCGACAGACAGAACTTTTACCATTTCCCATGCCGAAGATAGAGACGATTATAGATGAGACAGGTGGTTGCCGAAGTTTTTCACGCATTGACTTGTGTAAAGATTTCTGGCAGATCCCGCTAACCGAAGAAACAAAAATGTACACTGCTTTTATCACGCCCTTCGACCTGTACGACTATAACCGGCTTACTTTCGGCTGGAAAAACTCGCCAGCATGGTTCCAGATAATTATGCACGAAGTCCTGAAGCCTTTCCTAGGTGTGTTTAGTAACGTGTACATAGACGATATTATCCTCTTCTCCAAAACAGAGGCGGAGCATCAGGAACACCTGTCCCAGGTATTAAATGCCTTGAGCTACCAAGGCAAGCAACGGCAGTCATCCTTCCAAAATCAAAGCAGAAACATTAACCTATTGTCCTGTCACATTGAGGTACTGATGTGAGGACGTACCCATGGCATCCCATCAAGAAAGTATTTTTTGAGGTTTGTGAGTGACCGTTTGATAATATGAAGCCAGAAAAATTTCTTGTGTCTCTAGGATTCTCTTGGGTCTGAGGAGGCTATGGAAGCCTTGTACCATGCATGAAGATACCGTATGTAGCTTGGATACATTACCAGGAACTGCGTACAATCTCCAGAAGGCTACAAAATTCTACAACACACCGGAATCGCGAAAAAGTTTATACCCACGAAGACTACACACACAGCATCGATTTCTATGTTTCACCCTCCCTGCATGCTGTTCCGTTAGCCCTGAAACGTCGCACTTTAACATCAAGGAGAAATTCTTCCCTACAGCGCAAGTCGAGTCGCATAAGTTTCCCTGGCCTGATGTCCATAACTGGCCTGGTGTTTAGAAAATGAGTATTCTAAAACAGGGCACTACCAACGTTGTGAGTCCCGACGGCAGCATATTTGAACATAATTTTTTGTCGCCTATAACGTACCGAATGCTATACGGGGTGTCCCAACATTGTAGGATGTACTGTATTCAAATAAAAAACACTGGTTACTGCAAGTGAGAAGGATCAAATTCACAGTTGTGCAGTCTTCTTGAGAAATCTCCAGTAATTTTTCAGTCCCTAACATCAAATTACCAAAACAACAGAATCTATCTAGCGTTTTAATTTTCGCTCTACTTGACAACACCTCAGAAGGGTGATCACAGAGAACTAAAAGAGACGTCAAAATTATGTGTTTTAAGGTACACGTCGCCTGTTCACCTTTTCCGACAAAGAAAGAGTGCAAAACATAAAGAAGACGTCATGTCATTTGCACCCGTGCGAACGGAACAGCAACGCCATCGAACAGCCTCAGTGGTGTAGCGATTTGTTGCAACAGAACTGCTTGTCGGCCTAGTTTGTGCTTGCTAAAAGACATGTTTTTTTGCCGCAATTGAACAATCACAAAAGGAAGACGTGTTGTCTTTATGTATCTTCCTTTTGTGAGTGTTCAATTGCGGCAAAAAAAACATGTCTTTTAGTGTAGCAATCTGTTCCTCTCCCACAGGGCTAAGCGGTGGTGATAAGAGCACGCGTGTCTATTCCACGACGCGGAAACAGTTCCCAGTGATTATTGCGTATCGAGATTAAGAAATTGCTCTTTCCTAGGTGGCGAGCCTGAAAAGAGCAGCTGGCTTTCATTCTGATTCTGTGAGAAGGGAGGCGGGAGCACCTATGCCTTTGCGCTCAAGTACTCATGCCGCGGACGCCATCTCTACCTTGCTGAAAATGTCTCATTTTGACTTGCCTTACAATTTCCTTCTACCACTTAATAGACATATGAGCATTGGAATAACCATGAGAAATATGTATAATCACCTTTTAATTAATCAGTTGGACGTCGGAAACAAAAAAATTACAGCGAGACTAATATCATGACGGCTGCCGACAGTACTGTGATTAGCATTCGAGCTATGTAGAGACACACCATATATCTCAAGTGACGTTTTTTTATCATATATAGTAGTACTTCTGATATTTTTGTTGGTTCGGCTCTATGTGGCATACTCGAGTTTAGTCCCACATTGCTAAGGAACTCGCTTGCCGAGGTGGTCCATGAACATGGCGGCAGGGCGACGAGCGTACGGCCCTGATGCACTGATGACAATGGAATGAGGAAGCAATGACGTTGATTGAACGACAAAGGCAGTATGACGGTTCAGACGAGACAGCGTGATAGAAACTAAATGGCGGCAATACGATAACGGCAAGTGCATGAATACGATGGCATAAAGACGACGCTATGACAATGGCAGCATTAGCAAGGTTGAATGACGAAATCATGATTGCGATAGAAAGTCTCCGCTGATGAACCTGTTAAGGTCTTGGAAAAGATTGCAGTATCAATTACAACAAAATATTACGACGAAGGCAGTACGACACGGTGGCATGACGAGAATAGTTTGACAATGACGATGCGGGGACGACATCATGAAAAGAGTTGGAGGTGCAACTTCGAGAAACAGCGATACAATCACTGCGACGGCACTACAACGACGGTAGAGCAAGGAATGCCCGATGACGAATGTATGACGACGACTTCGAGGCTCACGCGACAACGATGTGAGGACGATGGAGGGACGAGAAGTTAATGAACACAATGGCGTAGCAACGACGAAATGTCCAGAGTAGTATGACCAAGCTGGAAAGATGACAATGTGAATGAAAGAACCAAGTTGGTAGAAAGCTCTTGGGACGGTGTATCCGGGGGTAATCTATCTATCTATCTATCTATTATTTAGCCTCCTACCGCGAGATGTTATGTGTGTGTATATATGTATATATATATATATATATATATATATATATATATATATATATATATATATATATATATATATATATATATATAGAGAGAGAGAGAGAGAGAGAGAGAGACAGAGAGAGAGACAGAGAGAGAGAGAGGTAGATAGATAGATAGATAGATAGATAGATTTAAAACGCCAGAAGTGGGCAATGAGCGTTAATTGCATTAATAAAATTATTTGGAAACCATCGACACTGTCACTGCCGTTGCATAGCCGAACGCTTCTACATAGCGATTCGCTTCATTAAACGAATTATGCACTGGCTGGCGTATATTAGTCATGGTGAAGAGGTCTGGATAGTGATTGCATTTTAATTACATTATTCGCTGGAGAACAGCGCCGTTGCTCAGCACATCTGTGCCGCTAATAGATCACCTTACATGTAAGTGAATTTTGTGTGAAAGCACGAGCCCGTTTTTTCGGCACCTTTGTATGGGCAATCCACCGTCGTACCTGAAAGAGGCCATGAGAGCTGCTTGCTTTAATTCTTTACTATCGAGTATCGCCTAAAGGCATTGTAACAGAGGAACCTTCTTTGGCTATGTTTCGGCAGTGAGTACGAAGTTACTGGCTAAATGTTTTCAAACAACATTCAATGACAGGCAGAAAACGTCATTCATTGAAGCCAGGAACACGATCTGGGGAAGAAGTTTGGTGTCCTCGAATTTTTTTTTTCAAACTGTGTCTCAGATAGTTGGGACACGCTGTATACATATTATGCTTTCGCATAGGTATCTTAGTCGACACGATCTCAGTAAGATATTTCGCACAAAAACGCACTGCGTCTAACTAAAGGGAAGGTACGTTGTACGCTGAAATTGCGGTACATGTGTTAAGATAAAGCTTATCTCAGCAAGAGACGACACGAACACTGAGTCACAGTGACGGCACGATTCTACCAGGAGGATAACTCATACAAAGTGCGAAGCATTAATGCGCGGTACGTTTTCAAATTTTCCGAGTTCTCACTCACCAACTAATAACCGCGTAAACCCAAGGAAACTCACGGTTACACATGAAATAATTGTTATGTATTTAAAAAAATGTTCAACGCATACAGTCTGCACAATGGTTATATGGAATGATGATGTGACAGAGACACTTTACTTAATTTTGCACTGATGCTATAAGATGTGTATGTTTCGAAAAAGTTTAGATGTGCAAATATATACAGTTTTACCAGTTGTATTACCAGCGCAACAGGAATGCGTCGCTGGCACATACACAAAATCTGACCGCGAAACCTGCACAACTATCCTTTTTCACCTTTGATACTTTGAAGTAAAGAATTTGGAGGCTGCTAGGAAACTACAGGTAGAGGGCGCTGCTACTTTGAGTGCGCAAACGATCCTTAAACTGGTTGACTGCCGATAACGCTAAGTGAAATAGCTGCGGTGAAGATAAGACTACAGAACACCTACAGGGCTACTGCCTTTCTTTTGAAAATGAAAGATATGATCTCTGCACAGCACTAAATCAGTTGAATAGAAACCTGTTCACCTTCAACAAGAAGTTGGAACCGCGGTCTCACATATCGCATCTACAAAAGGCCTCGCACTCCTTGCTGCGATTTTGGGAAGCCACGAATTGAGTGACGATCGTTGATAAAGAGCAAAAAAATTGGAGGACGCTTAAGCTTCGCCTTCAAGAGTGGAACGCGACAGCGTTCCCGTCGACCCGCCAAGGGGTGTAAGACAATGGGCTACGGCGCAGCGACTACGCGCCCCGCATCGGACGCGGTGAGCGTCGAGCAACGCAGCGTTCGACGCGACAACGAAATGTGCGCCTGAGCAAGCGACGCACGCCTGAGCCTTTGAAACAGCTCGTTTCTAAGGCAACACCGCGTTCACTAGAGGCGCTTTTGTACGGCTTTGAAGCATCGAACTCGTGGCTCAGTCTCCGTCTCACACTCCGGAGACCCTGGTTCGATTCCCACCCAGCCCATCTTGGAAGTTGCTTTTTATTTATGAAGTGCCTGCCGTGATTTATCGCTCACGGCCAACGCCGCGGATGCCGACGCCGACGACGCCGGCTTTTCTGCGACACGAGCTCCTTAACGCTATCGCGTTAAAACTGTTGCTAGGTCGAGTATATTCCACATCGGACTTTGTCGTCTCTTAATCTTTCCCTCCCATTTTTCCTTCTCCGGTGCAGGATAGCCAACCGTACTCTGTGCTGGTTAACCACTCTGCTTCAATTATTATTTCGTCTGTCTTCTGTTGCTTTAATTACTGCTCTAGCACACACCAGCTCAACATCGTTGCTGATAATGCGTCAGTAAAGAGCCGGCTGTATGAGTACGACTGGCATCATTTGCCTACTTCAGTCGTGTTCCCCCTGCCTGCTTATATGCTTTGCAACGGAAATGTAATAATGACAAACAAATGCTTAATAGAAGCATGACTTCACCAATACAAACGCGCATACTTCTTTATCTTTCTTCGGTCACCGCTTTTCAACGGCTAACAAGTGTTAAATGTTATCGCTCGGCGCAAAACGCCTCTGAGTGTATCAGAAGTTCCTCGAATGTTGTCGACAGTGCCATCCGCTGGCCGTTGTCCCCACACCGTTTGTAATCATATTGTACGCGTGATGTCAATTGTGTAGCACTTTCTGGAAGCAACGCGGGCACCAACGATTACACTGGAACGTTCGACGAGTCATGTATAAAAGCCGACGCGATTGACCCACAAATCAGATTTTAGACGATCGCTGACTTTGCTCACCGCCATCTGTGCTTTAGTGTTACTAGAGAGAAATGAGGTTTTCTGTCATTGTCGGCAGTGCCTTCCAAGACATTAGAAAGAAACTAAATTACTTCGAGAGAAATGTCCTCGCGTTAGACTCAAGAAGACAGTATACTTTGTTATATTCTACCTACAACGAAAAAAATTATCTCACAGAACAACGTTTGAAACGTAAGATCCTGTGAGCGCGTGTAATGGGGGAAACAAGTTTCATGTCCACGTTGGATCCAACAAGAGCATTAAGCTTGTAATCCACTTCAGTTGGCTATAGCAAATTATACTTCTCGAAAGGCACTTAGTTATCTCGCTATGTCTCAACAAGTCTTTCGAACTTCATTTTATGATTTCGATCACTACTATGACTGCAAATCAGATACAAACACTAAAAGAAATCTGGACTCCAACCAACGCCAAAGATGATCCTACTTCGACATCTGAAAGCACTTTTCCGAAACGTCGTTAAACAACATACAAAATTTGCGACCTCATTTCCGAATTTTCAAGCCCACGCAGATGGAAATACCATGCTTTCGAGAAAGAACATAATGAGACCAAGAAATACAGACATGCAGAGAAAATTACCTTGCTTTTATTTCGCGAAGTGGATATATATGTCAGTGTAGCCAAGTGAAACGGAAAGAGCAAGATTTAAAAGCCAGACTGAAGACCTTGTAGACGGAAGCCACTATCGCTTGAACAGACCACATCCGGAAAATGTGCATTTACAGTTATATAAAAACTCTACATGGCTCAAATATAAAAGAAGCCGGGTGCCCGAGGGGATCTTGATAACATGTACAGGATAATTTATTCCAAAAGTGTCTCGGGTTAATCAGGCGCAGCTGTATTCCGGACACTGATTACCCAAACGACTCGCGTCGAACAAATTAATAAACCAATAGAATACACGGCTGCTGGAAACGGTATAACTTTAAGCTTCGCACTGCAGTTAGATAGATAAAAGGAAGTGGTCGAGGGGACCGAAGAAGAAGTTATCGCTGAACCGCTGCGGCTCTTCTTTTCTCTGTTTCCCGCAGAGGGATTCTCCATGAAATGGTACAGTGATAAGAACTCATCTTCTCAGTGAAACTCAAATAGATGTAGCGCAGAACAATTCATCTATAAATAATAATAATAATAATAATAATAATAATAATAATAATAATAATAATAATAATAATAATAATAATAATAATAATAATCGATATGAAGGCGCCTTTGATTGGACGGAATGAGTTGACGTCTATACAGCTTGTCTGCAGGCTATCTCAGAATTTCACTGTAAGTGGCAGCCTTTGAGGCATAGCACAAATTTTCTTACGCTCAGGAACAAACTATTATTGCACTGGGCACTCTTTACTTTAGGTAACTTTTTTCCTATTGTTTAGCTTCCAGACATCTTGCGGGGCAATCACAGTAGAAAAGTATCGTGTGAAGTAGCTGCACGACTTGAAGCCTTTGTAGATTTGTCTGGGCCTATTTCCTTTACGCTACAAAAAGAACCCTCCACGGTGGTTTAGCGGCTATGCTGCTGCGCTGATAAACACGAGGTCGCGGAATCACATCCCGACCGCGGGAGCCGCATTTCAGTGGGGGCGAAATCCAAACACGCCCATGGCCCGTGAATTGGGGGCACCTTAATGATCCCCTCCATGGTAGTTCAAGTTATTCCGAACTTCGCCACTAAGGCGTGCCTTATAATCGAGTCGTGTTCTGGCACGTATTAGACCAGAATTCAATTACGATAAAAAATAAAGGTTATTTGTCACTAACGAACTAACTCGCTCCTATTGAGCAATGTTCACTGACTACCTTTTGCTGCTAACAATCAGCCCTGGCACTTCATGCAACAAGCGGGATAAGAGTTATTTTCTTACGTCGAGTTTGCATTTCGTGGGCATTGCATGAATATAAGCCAGCGTATGGTTGCAAATGCTGGTAATTTCTTTATTCGAGGTATCTCACATCTCACCAGAGGCATCCTTTCTGTTGAATTCCTTTTTTGACTATCTTTTTTAGCATTCTAAGGAAACAATGCATAAACCGAGGCATACACTTGTCTTTTCAGTGCTGTCGTCACGAGAAACTAAGCAGTAGCATTTGGCGTGAGGCAGGCGAGAATCTATATGGCGAGCGACGTTCCTGCACTTGAGGCACTTTTATTCGTTATCTAAGTTTCCTCCAAAGAGTAATCCCCCGATACCTAAGTTTTGTTGTACGTAACCCCGTTAGTTGCTTTTGTGCCATCGTTGCAGGCCTTGTTAAGCTTAGATCTGGATTCTATCAGCAAAATGTAAGCTCTCTTGCCCGAAACGGAGCACATATAGAGATGTGCATAAATTTGAATAGATTGAATTGGAATAGCAGCATTACGCTCACGCTAGACAGAACGGGCGATTACAATATGCCGCAGTAATGAAAATATAAGGTCTATTTTTTGAACCACTGACTCTTAAATCGTACTGAGATACGTACTTTCAATTTATCTGAACATTTCATTTATTATATACTTCCGTTTTACTATACCATGACCCATGTAGCGTTACAGTATAACGTCACGTCAGCAAGAATGACCACACAACTCAGCCAATCATGTGGAAAGAATGCATAAGCCGCCCAATTTTCTTTTTCTTAATTTATTTCGTTTGCATCTTACTGTGTGCCCACCCTGGCTGGATATCGGAACCGGATCCTCGGGCTTGTCAGAAGAACGCGCTATCGGCTAAGCTACCACGACTTGTAAAACAGGGTCAAAATGGTTCTCTTTCCGACGTTAATCCGAGTCAGAACTCTCTATTCCTGCCGGTTAAAAGAAACGAGCTTTTCATTGTTTCAGTTTACGTACTTTCCGAAGTCAATGTGTAATTTTCTGCCTTTAATGTCCTACCTAGAACAAAAGATAACGGATCAGTGGTCCAACCTTTTCTTGATCAATATATTTTCTTTTTCCTTGTGGTGTTCTTCAGCCAATCTTTGCGAGAAACCTCTACCAACGTACTAGATGCAATGAGAAAAGCGTTATCGAGAAATGCGAATAATTTGACGATTTCGGCCCTGGGTAAAAGTTACTTTTAACCACCGTGACGGAAATCGAAATTAAGATTGCCTACGGCGTGGGTAGAGCCAAGGCCCGCCACGAAGTGAGACAGCGGAGCGGCGGCGCCACGGATTTCACAAAACATAGACTTCCCATTCACCACTCGGCAGGAAGGCTTAGTTTGGGAGCTGCTGCCTATAGCGGTGCCAACATAGAAATACTTTTTCTCTGCAATCACAGCAGCGACTTTGGTGAGGTTTTTCTTCTAATTAAAAGAAGTTGCCGAAAGTACATTTTCGCTTTCTGAGAGTTTTTATTTTTTCAATTCATGAAAATCTTAAGGCTGAAATATATTCATGTATCGAGTTCGCAACCTTGTAACACAGTAATCGGCACGAGGGAATACTTCTAAATCACTCAAAATGAAAGTATTATACGGTGCTTTTAATATACGGCTCTGAAGCGAGTAGGAGTCTTGCAGAGCCCATGTAGAACATTACAACGATTTCGCGTATGATTTAGATTAACATAACACATTTGTCCGCTTGAAGTGCTCTAACAGATTAGGCTCACATAAATGCGACGTCTTTTTTTCTTGCAGAGTTAGGAATCTTTAGGCTTCGTGCTTCTCCTTGCTTCGATTGCTGGTCTGGTCTTTTCGCTGAAAATGTCACATGCTAAAACAGCGGATCCGCCTTCTTTATAGGCCTGCAGCGCACTTTGCACATGGTTTACTGAGTACCGCACCTCGCGTTCTACAGGGAGCCAAGGTGTTTTTTTTTTTTTTTACATCGGTTAAGAATGTCCACACCTTGAGCGACACAGTTGTGGACTTCGTCTTCGGAAGTGAAATGGAAAATCTGCCGGATGTACAAAAGCAGATCCGGGGGAGTTGCTTTGCCTTGTGCGGCGAATTTCGGACCAAGGCCTTGCCCTCGACGTAAGCGATTCAGCAGACGCACTTGTTGAGGAAAATGCACCCTTAATGTGAGGTGCATTTTGCTAATGAGGGAGAAGAGTCGTGCCTAATGAAAGTTTATCCCTGTTCGATCTGAAATGAACGGCACTAAAGAGCAACTCAGAAGCTTGCATAGCGCAATGGTAATTGCAGACCGCCGGGAAAGGCCTTCGCCACGCGCTGGACACAAACTACGACGGTGGTGTCGATTATGCAGAAAAGCTATGCACAATCAATTTATATTTGTAGGTCATTTGTTCTTTTTTTCAACACGTCCATTATTTCCACGGAAGACGGACAAGTGAACCGTCGTGGTGGCTCTGTGGCTCTGGCGTTTGTGACACAATGTAGGAGGTGTCGGGTTCAATTCCCACCTCCGGAGGCAACATGCGCAATCTAAAACACATGTGTGCCTAGATTGCGGGGCTCATCGAAAGCTAAAGGGTGGCTGATAATAATAAGAGGAGTTTTGCTATAAGACCTCGCTCATAGTGCGCGGTTTGGTGGCGGGCATTAATCACTGCAATGTGATTGCATCTGAAAAAAAAAATGTGTTCATTGATGCAAAAACTTGCGAAGACCTCAAATTCAATTACGCTAGAAAAAGGTTATGTGTCACTGATGAACTAACTAGTCCGTTCTCAGCTATGTTCAGTGACTTCTCTTTGCTACTTTTAATTAGCCCTTGCACTTCGAGCATCAAGCGGGACGAGAGTTACTTTTATTTTCACATAACGTTCGCATCTCTTCATAATAACGTCTTATAAAAGAGGCCCATCTTATCGAAGTTGAAGACGTCTTTCGCAAGGTAGTGGTGCCGCGACAGCAACAGCCACCGCCGCCCATTGAGGAGTACAGTTGGCACTCTATGTGCGCATTCATATATATTCAAACATGTTTAACCTACACCGAGAAGACGCAGGAATGGAACCAGACGCGCACAATACAATTCGCTGGTCTTCAACGGCAGTAGCGCGCACAAAGCCGGGCTGGCACGTGATGACTACGGCGCTGTGCAGCAGGCAGCCCGCAGGCATTGTGACCGCGTCGCTAACGAGGTCGCTTGAATTCTCACAAAGAAATCTGCATTTAAAGTGAACAAGGCTAGTGTTGTAATGAATTGTGCACACACAGGATGCGACGCGGCAGTACCAGACAGTGCGGCCAATCAGAGCTCTATACCGTCGGGAGCAGACGGCTGCAGGTTAATGGTTTGTTGTGAGCGCTCTTGCTTTGAAATGTTCTTTTTTTTTTTTGGCATTCAACATTTTGGCTTTCTACCATCAAACTATTCCAAAGTCTTCGTTCGTTAACACGGCTTCACTTCGTACAGCTAGCGCTACACCTCGGGATATAGGGAAATCCCGTCTCTGCAAAACGGGCTTGATAACCATTGCGTGCAAATCTTAAGAAAGAGCTTGTTCACCCGACTCTTTGCTGCATTATCGATCACTAAACGAGCCAGGGTTGCATCAGAATTTCTTGTGTACTTTGCGCTTGCTTGCAGACTTGCATCGGGTTTTGCGTTTTTGTCATAAACACTCAAATCTGCGAGGACAACGCGAAAGACACCACAAAAGCGCTTAAGCATATGGTTGCGAAAATGTAACGATGAAAATTAAACACTCCCACAAAAGGGCAAGGCACGAGGGCACCGTGCGGGAATCTGTAATGCTGCTACAGCGCTCTCTAAGAAGGAATAGCTATTGCTATCGACGGCTCATCGTTACTTGCTATGTCCACGCTGCGCAGGGACAGAGTTCTCCCTATTATGCGTGCTCTTGTTCGTACAACCCAAAACGACGGGAAGGTATAAAATTTTTTTTTCGCTTTAAATTGGTCATTTACTTTGCTTTTTTAGATGTGCCCATTGAAAACCTTAACTGGTAAAAATCAATTCGTGATGAGCTGTTGTACAGCATTTCCGATTATTTGTGTTGCTGAGAGCTGTACGTTTCATCAACCAATGAGTACAACAGCTTTAAATAATGTATAATTAGAACGCAATTAAACGAAATACTGTTATCACCATCTGCTTGAACAGACATTACAGTTTATTCTGCAATGCAGCTAACACAAGTGGAAGGCTACAACTATAGCCGAGCTAATCGATCTACTTATGTACTCACTTACGAGACTTGATTCTAAACTGCAAGTACTGTATTAACTAGTTGCTGTTTATGCCACTCGCCAACAGGATGTAGCTAACTGAACCGAGGAAGAAGTTTTGGAGCAACTGTAATGATTAAACTGCCCCACTGTTCCTTTACGTCAAAGAGCATTGTTTACTCATCTTCTTTTCGCAGTCTTCGCCCTCACGAAGTGAATAATACATTGCATCCATCGAAGCGAACCTTCTAAGTTACACGAAGTTAACAAAGAGCAGCTGCGCATGGCCCCATAATTAAATTTGAGATCACTATAGCGACTTCAGGAACTTCGTGAGTGTAGTGTTATTGGATTAACGGGAGAGTTTCGTTCGGTGGCCCTCCTTCATTGGACGCTAAAGTTTTTCTGACTTGATGACAAGCTCTTAAGCACTAAGCGAACTTAGTTATGGGAAGGGGCGTTGGCATTGTGCGTTGACAGGAGTGTCAGTCTGAAGAATTACTCAGTAATTCAAAGGCAAAATAATCGATCGCCGAAATATCGGCCTAATACTATCGCGCACGACTAAGGAACCGGGGTCCGTCTTCGCAAGTTCTTACGTATGTCAAGTTCTAAAGAGCTAAAAAAAAGTCGGAGTCTTGCCCTAAATAGGAAGCACCGATTCCTATAGCAACTTATTAGACAGCTGTACAAACTAAGGAGAGCAGTGTTATCGGCCGTAGAAACTCGTACCGGTTCACTTACTAACTAAACTACCAAGCATGGACTCACGCGCGTGCTAGCAAACATGAGCACATTTCACTGGATGACATCGGATACTCTCCGTCAAAATGCTGGTGCGTGTAATTGCAACAGCTGCAGTCAGCGCAATGACCTTCGTGCTGCCTCAAGCTTGAACGCTAAGTGCCAAGAACGCTATCAGCACTCGATGCACTCTGTCCGAACCGAAAATCGGTTTTGGTACCTGGCGTGCGATGGAAACTGGTGCGCTTCCTCTCCGCCTGCCTCACTTGCGCGCGCGAGGTCGAACCACCTTTGTCTGCTCACACCTACAGCATACGGTACGCGGCCATGATGTTATCGCACTTGGACTTAATAGGAAACAGCACGGCGACGCCGACGGCAACGATGACTGCCGAAATGCACCTGGAATGGCAACTAAATAAGTAATAGTGATAGCGAACATATAATCACCGACGCCGGCTGACCAACCATGGGGCGCTATAACGTAAAACTATTCCAAACTTTTCTATTCCAATACTGCTATTAGGCAGTGGAGGAATCGTATATCGCTCTCACTATCATACCTTCCTACAAGAAATCCATCAATATCAAAGACTCTCAAGAAGCATGCATAAGATACAAGGAGGGAAGAATCAGCCAGCATTTACACTGCTTAGGGGGCAAGTACATCCAATAAATGCATTCACGCTTCGCATTCACGAATGTCTCACTCGTTCGTAAGTCCGTCCGGCTCCCAAGGTCGTTTTGCCACTGAGGCAGTTTCTATCACAAATGGCGATGTTGGGTGCACTTTCGTTCGTCGCCATATTGATGAGGATGAAGCCTAGGATGAGGGCAAGGGGCTTTACGACGATTATGATGGCATAACGGAAAGACCGGAGAGAGAAAACTCAGGTTCCTCTATCAGCGTTTTAGGCGTCATATTTGTTGATGAATTTCAGGGTCACAGAAACTGCATGAAAAAAAAATGTAGCAGATGATGTCCCGATGCAAAAACTGCGGCGCGTCCTGTTATACTGGCATGCAATACCACTAACAAAAATACGATAGACATAGAAAGTGAGAAGCATAGGAGTAATGATAGTTTTAGCCATTTAATAGAAGACATTCGGACACAGTAATAATTTTTAAACTTATTAGACCTTGTTTTAACATATTTCATTAAGTGTAACGTGAGGGAATAATAAGTTATTGTTAGATGATCCCATGATTTGACGCTAGTTGCAAGCATCTTCCAGATAAATATGGCAGCCGTACGTTGGTTCTCCCCGGATCATACGCCTAAAAATTTGCGCCACCATTTCCCCATACTGAAGTTATATTTACAGGCACCTTGTAAACTCTTCACTATGCCGTCGTTGCACAGGAATCGAACGTATCAATGCTTTCTTTTATTGTGTCGTTCGTTCGTATTACAACGAAACATGTTGCCTAAATAAAAAAATGAGTATATTTAATTACATCGGTCGCTTGCGTGTTTAAGGCTTCCGTACTAGAATTTTAATCACAAGGATGTGTTTGGAGCTGTGTGTTATTACAATAAAGTCACAAAACGTTTAATATGATGGTACCAATTTTCTTTACTATTCCTACTATAACGCATTTTTTTTTTTGCAGTCTAACTCGTTCAACTCTCCTTCTTTTAATTTCATCTGTAATTTGGTGAACATCTGGTATTACTTACGAAAGAATTAAAAGTGGTTTGTTCCCAGTTTTACCTTATCGAGTTCTTCATCCGCTCCTGCAATTATCAGTTCTTTCTACTCCTTCCCCACCTCCTCGTAATTATTTACTGATCCCCCACTGAGGTGACGTAGAACATTTTTTTTTTAGATTTGTCATTATCCCAATGAGTTTGGCGATCTAAGCCGCTGTCGTGACAAACGTACGTACGAAAGTAACTATAGGGGCGCACGTAAATGATAAGTTAATAATAAGAATCATAGTATAAAGAAATTGGCGCCGAGCTTTTTTCCTGAGCCGGTAATACCCACATATGTCAGCGGGGGTACAGCTTTTACAGGATTACGGATTCTCGGCTCCCATCTATACTTTCACGCCTGCTTCTGCACCGCTCACGACCCTTCCGGAGCGTGTCTAAGAACACCCTCTCGTTGGTCCGCCTGCCTACGCCAGTCAAAGGCACGGAAAGCGGAGGACGCTGATTACAGGCTTCTCGTGAGCCTCCTATGAGCGTGGGCGCCTCAACGAGGCACTAATTACTATAGGCGACACTCAGGACGAACAAGCGGCACGCCCAACGACAAGCAGGCAATCGTCCCTAGGCGTGAGCCGTCTCCCCTTCTTATACTCCGTCCTACCAAATCTGTTCGCTGCAGCAAAATGTACGCTTCGACACACAGAAGGGGATCTGGGATCGTGTTGAAGAAAAATATGTTGGGGTGGAAGTGGGCGCTTGTTACACCGGAACGATTTGTAAGAGCAGATAACAGCGATGAACGACGTCGAACATGTTTCAAACGAAAGAGGTGGCCAGCGTTCGCTAATCATTTCCAAAAAAAAATGGATGTTTTTTGGATGTTGCACAAGGATTACGGCTCCCACATTGTTATTGTAGGGTCATTCTGTGTGCGACTGAATGCATGCGTCACCGGATGATCATAAAGCGCACAATGAGCAGGCCCTCATCTCTTCGAACATGGATCCTGCATTGGCTCCTGAATCGCCGACACGATACCTAGGCTTCGGTGCACTGCATGGATTTTAGCGAGTTCGAGTGAAGACAATGGTCGAATAGCGGAGCGTCGTTCGCTGTCAACCATCTCCTCTCTCCCCTGGGCTTGACCCTGCTTTTGAAAATTTCAGCAGCTGCCATATAGAAAGAAGACCAATCCTGACGGCTCAGCGTCACCGGCATCTCTTCACCTGAAGCGTACTTTTCAACACACGCACTGGAGAGGTAAGGGTATGAATGCCGCCTTCTGCTCGTGTATCCTAAAGGCATTCGTGATGAGGCCGTGCGCAATGACGTCTGGGGAATCATAGCGCTCCGTCTTCTTCATTCTTCCTTCTTCCGAATGTACTCACGAAGCACACATTTCCTTAGTAATCCGATAACCAGAATATCGAATTGTTTCGGTGCTCAAGCTTTTATTCTGATCGTATTTATTTGTTTGCATGATCGCAATTTGGCATAGTATAGGCAAAAAGTAGATAAGTTCGCTTACTGGTAAAAGCAAGAGCGTTATCAAAGCTTAATGCGTGCCCCTGTTAACTAATCTGCATTTACGATTGCTGTAGCATGAAAACTTCCGCTGAGTTTCTCAAAACATGATATATTAAAAAAAAAACCTTCGCAAAAATACGCAAACCTGAGCGAGTTACATGTACATCAACAGCTGCAAATATGTGTGAGGTATTTGTCAGGCCCTTATGATACTGTAAGGGCTTCCGTAGCTAGCTGTTGGCAGATGAGTTTTGTTTCGTTCATATCACACACTTCACTGTATCCTCTCCAACTTATTCACTATAGCTAAGGCCATCTGAAATGTTTCGCTACATCTTGCATAATTCTTATAGTTGAGATCGTAAGCCCACACACTACACGAATGTTTGCCGACGATTCACTTAATGGTATTGCGATTACAATTCAAGAAATGTGGCAGCACCCTCCCCTGCTGAAGTGACGCTAATTTCACATAATTAGTGGTCTTTTTCAGGCTTCCGCTGGTTCCGCTACATCCAGCATACACTGTCTTCTGTATCGTATCTTTTTGCCACGCTACTCGAGTGCGCATGTCACCCTTCATAAGAACGGCATAGTGTTGACTCTACGACGACGCAGTGGCGACGACTGGTGTCAATAAAGAAATGAAAGCGATGGAACGACAACGGTAGTACGACAACGAAAACATCATGATAATGAGATGATGATTCTGAAGTGATGAAAATACCATAATGATGCCACAGTAAGCAGAACGGCATAAAGACAATGGGATAACGCCGAAAGTATGAAGAGAACAAAAAGACGAAGCTATACAAAGGCATAAAGATGACAGGAAGACGAGGGCATCGCAACAGAGCCTTGACGGTGTCTCTTTGACGACTACGCAATAGCGAAGATTGCGTGACAATGGTAGCATAATCACGATAGAATAAGGATAGCGTGACCACGATAGGATTAAGAAGGGGGAACAACGTTGATGGAACGCCGAAGGCGGCCTGACTACGGCTTCCTTTTCTTCAATTCGCAAATACATTGCTGTCAATTTGTAATATTAGTATGAGAAAGAAGTTCCTGGTGACGCTTCAAGGCATCAGAGGCTCCTAAAGCTATTGTCCTAGCTCAGAAGGAAATGACGAAAAAAGCATTTTGCCTCCAAAAAGGAAAAGCACGTCTCGTAGGTGCTTTGTCGCGAGCGTCTTGCCACTTTGCATAGTATTGCAGCCCGAACAATTTCCACTGACCCTTCCAGTCAGATGCAGGGCAGCACTATAATAGCTCTAGTAGAAGCCACATCACTGTCGCCTACCTATAGATACCTGTCCATGGCACATTGTTCGTCGACACAAAGGGATCCCCGCTCTCCTGCATGCATCGCATAGCTTTGGGATTCTGAAGGAATAGAGATTACTAGGAGGTGGAGACATTGCCGGTTGTGCATATTTTTGGTTTGCTTCCCGAACGTGGTGGGCTCGGGTTGTCACAACAGATATGCTACTGGAAAAAGTCAATGCGCTTTCTTACGCACGACTGACGGTCGTCTCTGTCTACCTTTTTATTGTAAAAAATGGGGAAGTTTCTTGCGCTTGCATCATTCTCTCAGTACACAATTTATACAGAAGCGTTTCTACATGAGGTCATCTCACTCCATATGTCACATGTCACTGAGGTTTTCACAATATATATGCTACTGGAAAAAGTGAATGCGTTTGTCTCTCTCTACTGTTTTATGGTAAAAGCAATGGGGAATCTTCTTACGTTTGCACCATTGTCTCAGGACACAATCGCTACAAAATCGTTAATGCCCCTCGTCATCTCACTAAATATGTCACACGTCACTGAGGTTGACAAGGTGGCGTTCCTTTGAAAGAAAAAGGGTATTGTTGTCCAGCACAGCTTGCGTATCTATTAAACCTTCTCTCTCTGTGTGTCTTTCTCTCGACTCCCGATGACAGTAAGGATCTTATTGTAACTTCTTCGGGCAAGAATGACTGACGTTTGGTAAAGTAGGAATGAAGTTTTGGTGACACGTTCAAGTAGCAGTATTGCGAGCGACTTTAAAATTTCATACTCATACCCTGCCTCAACTTGCAGCAATCTCGAAGGCTACTGTCCAAATGCTTTCATTGCTACAGCATTGATAAGGACAAAAAGAAAGGAAAATGGCTTTACAAGAATATACAAAATAATGTTAGTAATAGAAAGCGTAACATTAAATATGAAAATCTAGTTGTACAATCTAAAGATGTGCAAGACTTTTTGCAAATTTCTCTATTAAAATTCGACACGATATCTATATAAAAAGCTATATAAGTCGTGGGGCATCAACCAAGTAAAGACGGGGATACCGCGACCTCACGACTATAAAACATGCTTTCGCAACCCACAGGGTTATAACACAAATGACACAAACTCAGCCAAAGCTGTACAAGCGCCGGGTGAGCAGACATCTTGAATTTGCTTCAAGCACTTTTGGTGTGACTCTAGTCAATACAGTGTGCGGAGACAACGAAAGTCGCCCGCTGTAGAGCTCACCATTGAGAAATAGCCTGCCTAACTACGGTTACCAACACTTTCGATATGAAATCTGCTTTCGCCGACGTGAACCAAAGCTAATTCCCGAACTCGTAACTTAATTGATGAATACGATATGTTAAATAGTCAAATGCATTTTTCTGATTTGCATTCTTAAGCATATGTTCTTTTTCAGTCGTTGTTTTTGAAGGATATACCAAGCACTTGAGCACCGGTGTTGCAATTTGCAAAAATTACATTCAGTAAAAGCAGCAGAAAACATGTGGTGGATAATGAAGACCCCAATAAGAGAGAGAACTAAACTTTTATTTCCTGAAACGGTAATCCGAGTCAGAACCGGGCTCACCCTTGGTGGGAGGATTCCTTGTTCCAAGAACCCTCTGGCTTGGGCTGCCTCCTTGGGCCGGGCGACGAGACTGCGTTGGTCGTCCAAGTCATCAGAGGAAAGCTCGGCCTCCCACGTTTCAGTTGTCGTATAGATCTGCGGTGAGTTGGGGCGAACTTCTTGTGCTTCTTTGGGGCGGTCTTTGGAGTCGTCTTGGGGAGCTTGTGAGTTAGGGTCTGCGGATGTGTCACGCAGCGGGCAATCCTGGACCATGCGTTGCAATGGGGGCATGTGTACGAGTACTGCGTGGGATACAGTCTGTGCAGGATTGTTCCGTGTACGCAGGAGTTGGTCTGTAGGGAGCGCAGGATGACTGCTTCCTCTTTGCTCAAATTCTTGTGTCGTGAAACGTACGTTCTTCTGCTTAGTCGCTGGTGTTGCAGAAGCTCCCAGTACTTTAAGGCGATGTCATCAGCGTTGGTGACCGGCCTAATGTGAGATGGCTGGAAAGCAGAATTAGTGTGCTCGCGGGCAGCGGCGTCTGCCGCCTTATTTGCTGTCATGCCCTGATCGCCTGGAGCCCCGTTGATGTGTGTATCGCGGAGCGGGCTGCTGCGATGTGATGTCTCAGTATTTTGAATTCGGTTTCTGATATGCGTCCTTTTTTATAGTTGCGAGCTGCTACTTGGGAGTCTGTTAGGATTACTGCTACTTCAGGGCAAGTTGTTATTGTCAGAGCGATTGCCGTTTTCTCTGCAGTTTCGGGAGCTCTTGCTCGGATGGGGACAGCTGCATGTTCTTTGCCTTGGTGAACCGTGACGCTTAGGGCAAAGGCGTTTCGTTTAATGTACCGGGCAGCATCTGTGTACCTCGTATAAGGTTCTTTCCCGTATTTCTTGCTGAGTGCGCGGGTTCCGGTTTGCCGACGCTCCTCATGGTAAGTTAGATGCATATTGCGCACTATATTTGCAACGCTGATGCAGTGCCGGACTGCAAGTGGGATTATTGCTTTCTGGTCTGTGTCTGCAATGAAGCTTTCACTGTAGTTGAGGTAGCGCAAAACTGCACGTCCGGTGGGTGTGAGCTTGAGCCGCTCTAGTTGGCAGGTCTTATGAGCCTCGACAAGCTTTTCCCACGTATTGTGGATGCCGAGCTTTAGGGGTTTCTGCGTATGTGCCATGGGTGGGAGGCTTGAGGCAACTTTGATTGCCTTCCGAATGACAACATTGAGTTTCTTGATTTCTGCCGGCTTGTGCGTGAAGTAGGGAGTTTCGTTGGTAATGGGGCTGGTCAGGAGAGCTTGAATTATGCTTAGTGTGTCGTGCTCCATGAGTCCACTTCTTGAGCCACCAATAAGAAAAAATTTTTAAAATTCACATTTATTCGTTGAAGGTATTCCGCAGCAAGGACTGCGGTATTCCAGGTATTTTTGTCAACTATGATGCCCTGACAATAAATGTTGTACGCAGATGTTTTCTTTTGAAATCAGATTTATTTTAATCTATCTCCACACTTCAAAAAAGAAATAAAACGTTCGCTTTGTGAATATGGTTACTTTGACAGATTCAGCAGATGCCATGTGTTGGAGGAAAAATACGGTACCTTTCCAGAGAATATATCATAGATGACTCTCACACTCACATCAGTGGCTCGTATAGCCTCGCCACAAATGTTTCATTTATTACGGTAGACGCTGTGTTTCAACGCAGACCGTGCGTATACGCTCTGCTCAAGAGTGACTTTAGAACGCAGCTTTCACGGAGTAACCTTAACGTACTACAGGTGGAGTTCCTAAGTTTGGAAAAGAGCAAAGCAAGAAAACACTTGATATGGTCGAATACCGTGTTTCCGCAAAATTATTCTGAAAAGTTCATTTAAATTTTGGTATATATCCTCCTAGGTCTCTGTGAAATACTTAAGTATCGACTCTATGTTCAAGTTCGTCATCTTCAACATGATACATAACAGAAAAACGTGCTCAATAGCCAATGTCTTAAGCCGTAGTGGTCTTGCACATATAGCGCGGTAAGCGTATGGAATAACTTGCCTTCAGCAAAAGGTACATTCGGGTCAGAACACGCAGTGCTGCTTTTTTCTCGTGACTGTTCTTATAAACGTGTAAAATATCTCGGTTGTTGATTACTCTACGTTATACCACAAAAAATAAAGAGTAATTCTAAAGATAATGGTCATGCAACCTCTAATTGTGTCCTGGGTGACAACTGTCAATCTAACGTTTGCGTCTGTCAACTGGAAGACATAAATAATCTTCTTAAACGTCCTGTAAGTGTTTATGCCAATTGCAAGAGGGCTGTAAAAATGAAGATTTCTTTATGTCAATGCTGCCACCCCCCTGCTGTACTGTCTTCTAGCAATGCGGGGTAAGCTCTGAATAAAGAATAAAGAAACGTTACGCGCGATTTGAGCTCAGCATCTTCTGGTGGAGCGACCAACCGATGGTCTGACCAACCCAGGTGACACGATGGAATGGTATCCCCCCTCCAAAGAGAGCTTCACTTCAATAAAATGAAAAAAAATTGTGGCATTTCTTAGACCCCTATATAAGAAAACTAGCGCTAGCCTAAAATTTGTGCTTGGTTGGTAACGACTTCATTACTGGCCAGTTTAGAGGGCGGACTAAGAACTGCCTATCAGCTTTTGTTTATGCTTAAGCCTGAAAGTGGACAAGACAGGTTGTTTGGTCGTATACGGGGCTCGAAACTGCCTGCAAACAGTGCAGGCCATGTACGCCATTTTGCGTCAGCAGATTACGTAATCCAGTACCAGTACGGTAAATAAAATGGCAGCACCCGATGTCTCATTTCACCAACGCGCGGCGCTAAAATTTCCGGCAATAGTTTCCGGAAATTTTTGCGAATTTTCAGAGTAAATTTTCAGGATGCTTTGGCTCGCGAATGGCAACGCCTGAACCATCCAGAACGCAATGTGGCAACATTGGTCTACCATATAAAGAAAACCAGACCTGCAATAACGATCAGTGTCGAAATAGGCGGCTGAATCCAACAAGGACCACGTAGACGCATTTATCAAATCAAATGTGTTTTTGTAAGTATACACAAAATAGTGAGAATGCTTAAAATAGAGAGTGGTGCTTAGCTGACATGATTGAAAGCCATAGATTACGGGAAAATAAATGCCGCTGATATTTTCAAGCGCAGCAGCAGCTCTGTCGCTCGTTAGACGATGAGCAGCGTGCAAGAAAGGCCATTTCCGAACGACAATGCGTGTGTTCACATGTCTTCCTTTAGCTCAAGGGACTGAGAGGGAGACAGAGAGAATGACAAGAATATAAGGAAGGCAGAGATATTACCAATCAAGAGTCCAATTGGCTACCCTACGGAGGAGGAAGGGAAATGGGAGAGAGAGAGAACGGAAAGAGGGGGATATAGACACGTGCATGGACTCTACTAGCTGGAGATTTCCTTGCTAAAGAAATTACTACGGTGAAATAGCTTTTTCTCAGCAATCATCTCAACAGTATGGTGAAATTTGTTGCACTTAAAAGAAAGAATAACTAGGCATAAAGGCTGTAGCAAGCACACATGGAAACAAAGCGTTCAGTTTGGCTTGAAAAATAATTTCAAATTGCTAAATTGGAGAAAGGCGCAGCTATCTGCAACTCATCAATGAAATGCGATAACACAATAATTTCAACTGCACTTGGTAGGACACATAAAGCGGACAACAACATTACAATATACACCGCTCTGAGATGTGAGATCAATATATGAGTAGGGCTTTTGACGCACCCTCGTAGACAATGTAACGATTTTATCGAAGGTGTATATTCAATAATGAAATTTTCGCTGTGTAGATGCTCTAACAAATGCAAGTTGCAGAACTGCGATATCTGTTTTATCTTTCATTCTTTTTGGAGCACAGACGCGAATTTTCCATACTTCTGGATCTTATTCTTTCAAAGCTTACAATTATCTCAAAATTATGGTGAGAACGTTGGGCTAAAATTGTTCTTTCGCGTTCTACATCACTAGAAATTAACGTTCTAAAATGCTACAAATTTAATTCTGCTCGATTTCATGGTTGTCTCACAAAATCATTCAAGCAATTAGATGTATTGTAATGTAGAAATCCGTGTTGGTCACGAGCTAAATCGGGCTCATAGCGGTGGAGAGAATCGCAAGAGGGAAAGGGCATTGCTTCCACATCCTGCGGCAAATGCGATGAAATCCGAGGCCAAGGGTTCGACATACTCTAGACACCGCCTGTAACTGTATCTTTAAGACTCAAATGGGGTCGCATTGTACGGGCACTTGCAGGCTACTGAACGCTAAGTAAAATGTATGCAGACAACTAGAGACTATGGCAAAAAAAACAAACAAAAGCCTGAAAAACGCAGTGACACTGCTTCATTTCAGTAAATCAGCATAAACCAGCTCTGTACTGTCAGCAAGACTCATGTACGACTAGAACGCCTGCGCTTGTGTTAATATTTAGGGAAACCCTGGAAAGTGGCACTATAACCATTTTAGCCTCATGGTATCTTTTTTTCGGAAGTACACATTTTATGCTTGAGAAATTCTGGTCACATGAAGTAAAAATGAGGCTATGAGTTGTCTTTCTGAATTCGGCCACACGGTATGTCCGAGAGCTTATATCCGCGACCATGGACCAAAATAATAAACTTCATAAATTGAAACGAGCGCGAACAGATATAGAGATAGTGAGGCGCTGAAAGGAACGAAAACTAAAGTGTGGGAGCAGGGGCACGCAATTCACGTGTAACAAAACATGGCGGACAGCCGACAAAGTTCACTCGCAGTGAGGATCAGGCGAGCTGGCAAGTTCGCGCGGGTAGACGACGAGAGAACAAAGGAAGAGTAATGACTGACGCGGAAGTACCGAGAACCAAGCATAGGGAGGGAGGGAAAGAGAGAGAGAGGAGGTGCGTCCTTTTTGTTGAGAAGCGTCGGTGCGTGGTGCAGAAGTACGGGGCCCCAACGCGTTTCTCTCCCTCACGTTGGCTCAGTCGTGCTTCAGCGCATGCGCGGGTCCCTCCTCCATGCGGTTTCGTCTGTCTCGGTCCCATGCTGGTGGTCTCGGCGGTTGGGACTCAGTTTTTTCGACAGCGCGGTTACCGGACACGGCGCCATGATACTTCGAGAGGGCGGCCGCAAAGCATATAGGCCTCGTATTACAGTGGCACTAGTCCTAGGTCGGGTTATGTGGACGCCTTCGTCTTTGTCATTAGTGAAATTATTTCTTACACAAATATGTACTCGAGAACTGGGCAAAAAAGCCCCAATTCCTCTAATGCAGATGTTGATAAAGCACTGAGAAAGAGCAGCCTCGCATTTAATATTCTTATCTTCATTATCCTTTCTAGTTTTCTTTCTTGCATATTAGTTAAATGGGGTAAGCGAATCATTTACTCCCGAAATTGTCCATAGTAGCCGATTTATAACAAAGTAAACCAATCGCATTCACTTGGTTCTCCTTACACTAGACTTGACGGTGTTAGCATGCAGATCCAGTGAAAAAAAAACATATTAAACATAATGTATTTAGTGTATATACTTATGCCTATACATTACTCGCTTGCATTTTGCAGTGAACATGTCTTTACATTTTACACAGAACACGACATACGGGTGCAGAACCTGTTCTATAATTTTCACCTTCTCTATCCTCATTATGATCTGCGTCACCAATTAGGCTCCGATCGAGCCCTGGTTGGCTGCTTTAATGTGCGTCGTTAGCTTTGATGGAATGGATGTGAGCCACTGCGTCTCAACCACTCTGTCCTCGGCATCAGGACAATGGGATGACGGAGACGGCCTGACGACTGTCGGATGACGAAGCAGGAAAGACGACGGTATGATAACGGCGGCACGACAGCGACTCTGTGACGACGACGAAATGACGATGGCTTTGCAACAGCGTCATAATCACGATTGAAAGGCGACCGCACGTCTAAGATAAAATAACGGCAACGAAATGACGTCGACAGAAGGACAAAGGCATGGCAATGGGGTGACGTATCTGAAGCGATGACGACGGTAGAATGACAACGCGACAAAGACTGTGCGACGACGACTACGATATGACAAGAGCCGGATGGCTAATTTCTAATAACGACAATGGAAGGACATGGAATGGCATCGCAAGGACTGTATGACAACGAAGGCATGACGACGATTGCATGACGACGATGGCATGGCACCATAATGAGTAGAATGGCATGACGACGATGGCGTGAGGACGACTGTATCACGAATACTGTGTTATGACGATGGCGTTGTGTGACGGCGTGATGACGACAGTGAATGATGAAGCTAGGTGATGACGATCGAATGGCTACGATTTTCAGGCTCTTGAAGACTGGCGTTCTGACGCGCCTTCAAAGCAAACGTAAAGGACTTTTTGGTTTCAGTGCTTCGACTTCGGGCGAAGTTGGCATTCTTTTTATTTGTATTTCAGGATGACCTACCAGGATGGAAAAGGTATGCGCACTGTTCGGTGCAAGCACTTTGTTACCGTGGGGGTGTGCAAGATGAGAAAACCGAGGCAATAAGAACGTTGATAGAATCACGAAGATAAAAAAAACAAGGCTCCTCAGTTGTTACGACACAGAATCCAGATCATTCTCTCTCTGTTTCTTTGATACAAAAGAGGTTCTTCATCTCCATTCTTGTCAATAACAGAGCAGTTTTGAATGACGCTTGCAAGAAAGAATGTAAATTTCGTTAACACAAGAAGGTTTTTTAAAGGCAAAACACAGTTTCTTCCTATATTTTGTTGTTGTTTTGCCGGAAGATAGCGTGAGCCGGGGGTGACAACAGAATAGTTTTTTTATTTATGTCAGGAGCGCTCTCCTTCGTGGAAAACAAAACATGGCAGCTCCTTCTTTCTGATAGTTTTTGCGGTGTCTGTTCGAAATTCGACGGACATGTTACTGTTTGCTGCTCTTGTTGAGCCAGACCAGGCTTCACGCTGATCAATCTTTCGAAAATTTTGCTCCTCATTCTTCCGTATGGCTCGGCGAAGTAATTGAGTAGTTCTTATCGTACTCGAAGTGCGCTGTTTTTATCAAGGAAATGAAAATGAGAGGTCGTACAAGGAAAGAATGAAACAAAACTGTTTGGGTGAGGGCGAGCCGGTATAATTGGGGGGATCTTGTTTCAAGAGGACTTAGTCGGTAAGTTGGTGCTTCGTGTGTTGGCTGGCATCCCTCATGTGTACGTGTGCTTTGGCGCCAAAAATATTGTTTTGGGTGGTTTATAGCTTCAATATCTTTTTTTTTCGTAACTTCCAGTCCACGTAACGACGCCCTTATGGTAATTTTCATGGCAGGCAACTGATATCTGCTTTTACGCACACTTA
This sequence comes from Dermacentor variabilis, assembly GCF_050947875.1. Taxonomy (NCBI): domain Eukaryota; kingdom Metazoa; phylum Arthropoda; class Arachnida; order Ixodida; family Ixodidae; genus Dermacentor; species Dermacentor variabilis. The sequence continues at coordinate 47,665,212 of NC_134575.1, forward strand.
TCATAAACTTTACCACATTGGACCGTAGTCGATAGATGTCAGAAGAATCAAATTATTTTTTAATACACTGAAGCCGCCACTTGAATTTCATAAATAATATTATCGCGGGATCGCTCAATTCATGCGCTTAGGGTGTGTGTGTGTGTGTGTTTACATTACCCAGAACAAGGCGTCAAGTAGTCTATGACTTGAATGTATTCTAAATGCAGCACGGATATGTGTGTGTCTTTACCGTGGGTGCATCCTTTTGCTCAATTCTCTTTATGCATAGTAGGGGTATAAAAATGACATGAACATATTGAAGAACGGGGTACTAACACTTGCATAAAATGGAAGTCATTGGTTTCTCTATACTGAAGTGTTCGACCAGTTGGATCACGCAAAGCTGTCCATCAAGATCTTGATACAGGTATTCTGTTGTAGATGCAGCACGTACTGTAGTTTATACCTTGCTTTGGAAGCAAGCCACAGCCTAGCAATCACCGTGGACATCTGCGGCGTGAAAGAAAACATCAAACGTTTATGGTTCCATCGTCATCCATTTCAGCCGGAAAGAAAAACAATATCTATCGCATTGCGACAGCTGGACGATCGACCATTGTCTGTTCAGGTGCTACTTGAAGACCGTCCCCATCGCTAGTCGGCCCACAAAGCTATGAACGCATTTTTGTCTTTCTTGAGGGTAACTGGCTTATGTGAACGTCTTTCACTCACTCTGGCCCTCCGCGCGCGTGCGTGAGCTCATCCCGCCTTTCCTCCCCACCCCTCTCTCTCTCTATCTCATCTTTCTGTTCTATCTTTCCCGTCCCCCAGGCTTGGGTAGCCAACCAGACGCATTTCTGGTTAACATCCCCGCCTTCTCTCTTTATTTCCTCATCCCCCTCCTTTTCGTGCACAGTAGTACAGCCTCTTCACCGTTATAGTAACGCAAGGGCAACAGCCTTCTATTCAGGTTAAATTACAAGCATTTATCTCGAATATGGACGCAGTATTTGTACTCCGTTGTAGCATCAGGCAACACAAGGGATAACCTCCAGGTTAGCTTCGACCACCAGTTGCTCTCAACTTAGCTCAAATCTAAGTACATGAGCATTTCTACCCTCTACTTTGACCCAAGAATCAGGAATTCCATGCGGGTGTCCCTGTTCCATAGAAACATGCCATAATAGCTACTCAGCTTTCATGGCAGGACGAAAACTACGTCTTAGATAAGAACACTGGAATTGTTACTTGAATGGGGACCTGTATTCACAAATGGATCTTAGGCCAAAACTGCTCATCAGAGAAGATTGCAGCCAATTTTCATAGTAGAAATGTGACCAATGATAAAGAGGATTTGCGAACGATAAGGTTCCTTTGTTCGACCCAAGGACTCTAAGCGTCACTAAGGCCTACAAACGTCACCCTGATGTTGTGTTTGTCATCTTGATATCCCAGTATAAGTCAGTCCACGCATTTAAGTATGTGTTGCTATCATGTCTCAAAGAGATAGTTTCACTTTCTTTTTAACTACGATTGTTAATGCGAGTTAGGCGGTAAGTTTTCCAACTGCCGTCATACAAACCTCATTTTTTTCCCACTGCAATTCGGCACTGGAAATCGTAGTAAATGAAGACCTCATCAGTTGACAGGGAGACGAAGAAGAGGAGGCGCAGAAACTGAACAAGTAGGTGAACCACCCCCAAAAACTGTGGCCGCCGAGAAGCAGGAAAGACAAACTGCTCTAAGGGCCGTTTTGGTCACTGAATCCGCAGAAAAGTAAGGGTCAAAATCATAGGCCGATACGTAGAACTAACTCCACCCCAACCACCCAGCCAACCCATCCATTTGTTTCTGCGCTGTCTACGTCGGCAGCTAGCTCCATTGCGCCCATGAATCACGGCGAGGAGCGTTCTACGCTGCAACGGTGCAGAGCAGTGGAATGCAAGCCACCGGCATCTTGCAGGGATCTAAGTGGATTTTTTCCGGGATATTTGCTGCGATATCTGTCAGGGTTGTCTTCTCTGTATTGGCTGTCGTCTCACTTTCGCGGAAAAGAATAGTGGGTATTTTATTGTATCTGTCGACAAGCCATGGGTGAACCGTGCGTTTGTCAGCAAAGGTTTCTGTAAGGTTGCGCATACTAATGTGTGGATATTGTAGTGATTGCTGCGCGCGCGAAGTTTTGACGAATCATCATCACCATCATCGTCTCCGCTGTCGTCTGGGTAGCAATGTTGGTAACCACGTAAGGAAGTAACAAAATTGAACTAGGTTTCGGTAAACGTAGCGAAAACATTGCCTGTCTACACTCTTAAAAAATTCCACCCTTAATCCCATGCTAAACTGTAAATGTAAGCGTGACACCCATGTAAATGATGTGTAGATGACGTTTCCAGCACCACGGGATCGAAAATAAGCGTGACATTGCTTCATGTAAGCGTGACGGCTAGCATACGTGTCATGCTTCCTTCTTGTGCGCACGCTAGACAGCCTCGCATGCGTGACAACCATAAATAACACGCTTAATATCCCGCAGAGCGCTCGCGTGGGAACTTTCCATCACGCATATAAAAACCTGTATAGGGGAGCCTTGATACATCACGTGAGGTGCACCCGGCGTGGGCAGAGGGAGAACAACGTTGTGCGCCTTCTCAGCACCCTGTGGAAAATACGAATCTTGTCTTGGCGAGGCTGATGAAGCCGGTGGTTTTTGAAGACTGCTCTCGGCCATTAATTTTTGGTGTGCATCCTCCTGCGGACTGTCAAGACGTTCGTTCTTTGCAAGGCAGAGCTTTCGGTCTACTCTTCAGAGTTGATGCATATCGCCATGTTAACTTCTAGGGACATTCTTGGCGTAGAATACGGGTGGCGCATGCACACAGAGGGCGACTGCGGGAAGTTTACGAGAAAAAATCTACCATGGTTTGACGACTCAGGAAGAGCATGTCCATAGGGATGGTACATATATTGCGGCCCCTCACCTGCCATTTATGAGCGACTGAAAAATATAGGTAAGAACATTAGTCAGGCTTGGCTCTTATTAAAGGGAGGCTAACTGTTTACTTGTCATGATTTCCGGTGTTCGCTTCTATCACGTGCGGTGCAACATTTACGTTAATGGTGCACTTCAGTGCAAAGCGAAAACCTTCTACGCGAGCAGTAGTTTTGATGGAAATAAATATTTGTCAGCCTCGGTATCTTTCACCAAGTTTTAGCGCCAGAATGCTGAATTCCTACTGAATTGCTTGGTTTATCCTGTGCTTCAGTACCAAATCCCCAAGGTTACAAGGCATGCCATTATATGAATTTTTTAAGTCGGAACGCCCCTGGCGTTATATTCTCGCTGATTGCGTGAATACAATGTGGTTTTTCTTTGCGTTTTTCTCTTTTATATTCGCCAGCTCACCGCTCTCTCCGCGGACCCTGCCACTTCGCTTCGGGCAATGGTAGCGAGCTAGAAGTTGACACTGTGCCTTTCGCTCCGCGTTTCTTCGCAAGATTTAGAATGGTTGTTAGTGGCGCATGAACGTGGTGTTGGCGTATTAATCGCAACTTTGAGCAAGACGATCGGCGCTGGGCGGAAGGTGCGGCAGGCGAGCGGCCTTCCGAGCGGCGTATAGTGCAAACACCACGCATTCTGTGAAAGGCTTTTGTCTTGTTCGATTATATAGCGGGCATCTCTGCATGTCGCTTGTTTAGTAACCTTGGTGGGTGTCACGGAGCACGACACCATTCTCGCTCATGGTGAAAAAGACCTCAACTCTAGGCCTTTTACTTCATTTAGCGACAGCAGTTCGCTGCAACGATTAATAAAGCGCTCCGGTCATCTGCTTTTAAGGTCGTTCCCTGTTTCTCTACGTCATAACTTCGCGTTATAACCGTACTTTACTTTTTTTCTTGCAGGGTAAGCTGTTACGGACTCATTCTAACAGCCGTTTCGAGTGGCGATAGTGACCGCCGCCGCCACTGCCGGTGTCCGACGCCCTAGCAGCAATCGCCTGGAACGAGGAAGAAAAGACCCAGTTCCCGCTGAGATGGATCCCGGGCCCCCGGGATCAGACGCAGAGTCAGCTACTCTGCGTCTGAGCTGCGCCAGTGTTTGCTAACATGCAACAGAAAAATGCCCCATAAACGAGTCCCAGTGCACGAGGAGACACGCCAGGTGACATGTGCGCTGCGTAGCGCCTACATGTGCAAGTTTTGCATTTCACTTGCACATTATTACACCAGGTAGACCGCGATGCAGCAGATTTAATGAAAGATTTGATGAGGCGACAAAAGTTTGATATAAGCGAATCACCCACTGCGATAGCACATTAGTAGACAGCTATACCAGGTAGAGGAAAGTGGTCTTATCGGTCGTACAAACTTCTATACATTCGCTATCTAACCAAATTCACAATGATATAATGTGTAATCACGACTGAATGAGGATGTAAAAAGAAACAGACACACAGAGGCAGTGCTGTCTCTCTGTGTCTCTCTTTTTCTACGTTGTCGTTCTGTCACGCTTACACATTTTAAAATTATGGGGTTTTACGCGCCAAAACCGCTTTCTGATTATGAGGCACGCCGTAGCCGAGGACTCCGGAAATTTCGACCAGCTGGGGTTTTTAACGTGCACCTAAATCTAAGCACACGGGTGTTCTCGCATTTCGACCCCATCGAAGTGCGGCCGCCGTGGCCGCGATTCGATCCCGCGACCTCGTGCTCAGCAGCCCAACACACGCTTACACATTTTGTCATGGACTCAAGCCAACGAGCCCGCTAACGTGTTTTATCTAAATTAGGAAGCATGGTGTCACGTGCGCACAGGTAAACACGAACACATCTCGGTCAATGAGAGCGGGAACTCCCAGTCAAAATGCTGCAGTGAGGAATCGCAGCAACAGAAGCGATCAAATTGACATTCGTGCATCTCTCGCTTCAACGCGAATGAAACGTTGAACTTGCACCACACACTCTGCAGACATCGCATACCGCTTTGAAGAGAAGGTCCGCGCGGGCGCACACTTTGGCCATGTCGCAGATCGCCTTCAAGATAGTGAGCCCGCTAGGCCGTGTCGTAAGCAGCAGCCGCCGACCGGAAACGAATGCCCCGCCCCCCTCCCACCCTCACATCCCCCCCTTGCCTAGTGCGCTTCCGGCTCGCCTGCCTCTCTCACACATGAGGCTGAGCCACGTTCCCGGCTCACCCTCGCACTCTTTCACTCGCAGGTACAGCACGCGGTAGGCGGCGATGATTTTGTCGCCCTTGGACTGTATACGGAAACTCACGGCGACGCCGATGGCAAAAATGAGCTTAGAGTGTCCATGTAATTGCTATAGCAATAACAGAAATTTAAGGAGATGTATACAAGAATGCTTGAAAACATTGAAGGACGCTTAAGCTTCGCCTTTAAGAGTGAAACGCGATATCATTCAAAGATCCCTGACTGCTTGTCACTATTTCCGGCAACTGTAGCGTATGTAACCCTAATGTTTACCCGGAGGCGCTCGCGGCGAACGCTATGAACGCAGGCGGGCTTTCTGGTAGAAACGTGGCGTCCTGCGTGGGCTGCGATGCGGCGGAAGCGAGTGCCATCTGGAAGTCTTTCAGGGAAACGGGCGCGCCGCCCCGTTGACTCCGAGATATTCACGCGCCGGAACGCGCAAACGGCGGGTGCCTTGGCCGGTCTATGCATGGTAGAAACGCTTGAAAAGTGGTTTGTTTGAGTTTTCGCGTAACAGAATTACGTTTTCTCTTATATTCGAATCACAATCCAACGCTGTCATGCCTGTAGGCTGTGTGTAGGCCTTTACGATTTTCTACGTATTTTAGCTTGAGAAATGCAATTAGTTCATTAACTTCATTGCGCCACGTGGAACGTCTGGGTATGGGTGGGTCGAAAATCTTTTTGCCCAAACGACGCGCAACGCTGGGCGTAGACGCCGATTTTCTCCAACACGAGGCCCTTAACGAAAATGTGTGCTGCTTACCTGATTAAATCGAGGTGACTAGGTGATTATGCCACCGCCGCGTTTCAAAGGGATGCCAATAACTCATTATCATATTTAGCATAGTATCGTGCCACTTGCCTTGTAATGTGAGGTTCGCGCCGCGTAGCGTCTATCCGTGCGTCCTTTGCATTGCAGTTGCACATTATTACACCAGGTGAGACACCATGTGGCAGCTGCATAGGTACACTCTAATAAAAGTTTACACACTTCAGGGGTTATCCCGTCCCCAAACAATAATCGCCATCTACCTTGCTTGCGCTTCCTCCCTTGAGACCTCGGCGCTGGCTACTTTTCTGTCGTGAATGCTCTGTCAAGCCGATAACGCTCAAGCTGTTCGTGGCTAGGAAGGGCCGGGTTCGCCGCGTTAAAGAAAGTAAATGCGGGCAATACAGATGATGATTATTTGTTGGGGACAAAATACAATCCAAAGGCTTTAAACTTTTTTTAGTGCGTAGTGGTGCAAGGTAGATAAAGAAGTCTGAAAAGCAAATGAAGTTTATGGATATGTACAAATATTGTAGCAAAAAAAAAAGATGTATGACATGTCAACTTAATTCAAGCGGGCTAGGTGAGCGTTTTTCACCGTCCCCGTTCAAAAAGAATGCCATTGAATCGCAATCATCATCATCATCATCACCATCATCATCATCATCACAACCCTCGTATTCTGCCATTTGAAATACGCGCCGCGTAGCGTCTATACCTACAAACTTTGCACTGTAGTTCCACTAATAATGCACAAGTTGTCCCAACATGTTGCATCTAGCAGTTGCACGCTGCATGCAGCTAACCCAGGATGTAGCAGGCTAGATGACTATTTATCACCACCCCGTTTCGAAGGGGATGCCATAAATACCATCACCGTCATCAACAGGAAACGTACCGTGCCACGGGTCCAGGGATGTGACATGTGCGTCACGTGGTCTGGATACCTGTGTTTACTCTTCGGTACACGTTGTGGCGCCTCCTCGCAAGGGAGGAACCTGAAGAAGCGATTAGTAGAGCTACTCGCGCGGCCCCAACCAGGCAACATCGGGCTCAACAGACCGCTGTGCGGAGAGCAGGACATGTCGCAGCTTGCCGTCGAAGCCGGTCGGACAGGTTACATCGCACTCATGAAAACGACGCGAAGATACTTCGCCGCGAAGACCCTCTAGTGCGTGGATGGAGCCGCTCCTCCGGCTGCGACTGTGCTTCATATGCGGCGCAGGCCTGTGACTTTCCTCGTTAAAACTTTATTGTTAATGCCTTCTTCGGTAATATGTATAAGTATAATTAAAAATTTATGAACTACCGCCGTCCGAGCACTAGTCCTATATTCTTCTGTGGGTAAACGCCAACGCCTTTGGAGTAACCACCAACATCGTCAACGTTATGATAGCCGAGTTGTCCTTCAGCGAAACATATTAGGCTTCACAAATAAAAGTACAATGATAGCACTGTTTTTATAGGATTTAAACAACCATTTGAACGGTTAATGACCTAGTTTTTTAATGAATGTCTTTAATCCCCCCGCATATTAGATTTTTTTTTCAATTGTAAGCGTCCTAAGTTTCTGTGTCGCGCTATATCGGGATCCAAGCGAAAATTTTAGCTAAAAGTCGGGCTCAATGTTTTGGTTTTGTTGTTGCTGCATGGCCACCTTTCTCATCATTGTTGTCTAGCATGCAGGAAGCGCCACTCAGAGACGGGATGATATCTCAGCTGCAGCATCTAGACGTCTTACTAAACAAGCCCTCTATTCCCGTTGTGAAGCAGTGCTATGTAGAATGGATGCTGTCTGGGGAGACCGGAGTGATGCCTACAAGGCGGCTGCAACGGACATCGTCAGCCGCGCTGTGCGAGTGGATTGCCGACGCAAAAATATTTTCGCTGACTTTACTCCGTCCGTGTTATACGGGGAAGAAACGTCTTTTTTCCCCCTCTATTTTCGCTGTCCCTTAAACTCGCTTCCTAGTATATGCGGGCCCGTATTATAAGCAGCTTTTTTACGGTGCTCCTGCGCGCTATCTCATAAAAAACATCCAAACATCGGCATTGCACAAACGTTAAAACAGTGCATCAGATAGCAAAATTCACACAGTTGAAGTACAATTTAAATGCTACACACACAACCCTTATCATAACCAGTCGGAAAAAAGAAGAATTCGGTAATGCAGCAAATGGAAGGCCTAGTTAGCTTCTTATAATATAGTGAGCACCGTGTGACATCCGCCAAACAGCCTCATTATTTAAGTATTGCCACGCTTCATGGCTGATCAAATTTTCTTCTTCCTTTTCCTTTTCCACGATTGCTGCAAGACGTCTTCCATCGTGCTGCTGCATTCTCAACTGCAAAACAATGCGTGCGGAAGCGCCTTCCTCCCACTGGGTACCTAGCGCAACATCGCTGCATCTCATGTACTACGGTGATAAAAATACAACCATGAGTGGTAGCGACGAGTGACGCTTTCCGACACGAGGCAATCATTTGAGCCTGCAATGTAGGGTCTTGAAAGGTGTGATGACATTCTAGAAAGTTACGCGCAGGATAGTCTCGTAAACTCATATATGAGCTGCGCTAACCAGTGCAAACCTACAAAAAGAAAGACAGAGTGCTGTAGGGGCTGGTTTGACTTGCCAACAACGAGAGTAGGGGGTCTCGATTTCGCGAGAGAAAACGTATAAACGTAGAGATAGGGCACGAAGCATAGTGGAAATAGCGAAGACCTGGACATTACCTACATCGCACAAAAGCCATCTAAAGAAAGAGCTGAGCAACGTAGGAAGTGTGAAGGGACGGAGCAGAATAAGGTTCTATATCTCGGGCTGCACCCCTTTGTCGGGGAGTGGACGCGTCGCATCTAACGCCTCGTAATGACGGAACATTCCTCGCATTTCACTACCCCGTGGAAGCATTCCAGGGATAGCACTTTCATATAAGAGAGGCACTTGACTGCGTTTCCTGCAAGTGTCTCTTGTTACGCGCTGCATGCCGGCCATGTCTCGAGCGGAAAACACTTTTTTTCTTTTCAGCCATCCTTTCAATGTTCTCGTTCTCTCTACGTTCGCAATTTTAGACGCCAATTACTCTCTTACTATTATGGAAACAAGATTTTTTTCTTTCTTTTCGCTCTAAAATGTGATTTGCACCATGATACGGGTGAAGCATTTTGTAGGTGTTTATATCCAGCATGAAGATATGGTGGCGAAATCACAGATTCAAGGGGAAATAGAGCAAGGATAGCGGCATTTATCTACGCCGCGTTGCCCCGTCATCGAAGATAGCAAGAATTATCGTAGTCATGCTGTCGTCGGAATTTGAGAACACCACGTCATAGATTGCTTTACGCTTGCCACGTACTGAAAATGGAAACATTGCACATCACCGCTAGTAGAGACTACAACTGTGGCCCCTCGGTATTGTGCAGTTGCGCGCGAGAGAATGTCGTCACCGCGCTATGGCCTAAGTTTGTCGATAGGTAGTTCACCCACAGTTTGGTGTGCAACATTGGCTCTGAGAGACGTGGTATCTGTGCACATATTTCGGAGGCAACAGCAGGCAAACTTAAGCGGACGAGGACGACTTTGTACGCACGCAAAGAAGATATTGATGTAAGATGGCGCTGTCCACTGTGAGAGCCTGCTGTTGTAGCGGTGAGCCAGTTCAAAGAGAGAGAAACCGCCGAAGCTTTCTGATTTTTTTTACACTTCTCAGCCTCATGTCACACAATTTTCTGCTTCTCTTTAGACCTCTTCATAGAAAAGAAATTGCAATCTTTTGGTGACATATATTCCGGACCTGCAAGCACAAATTTCGAGTGCTGTATCCCTTGGGCTACCTGCGCGCCTGTACTTCTGTAGTACACCTCCGTGTGTTTTCAGTCGTTTGACACAAGAAATGCACTGAGCAAAGCGCTCCCGTGCATTTGGCTCGAGTATGTTCTTGTGAACGACATTGCTTACTTGGCAGAACGGTGACTAGCGATGCAGGCGTCGAGAAATAGCGGGAACCTCATCCGAAACTCTCAGCGTTCTGATTCATTCGGCGCTTCTGTCGAGCATCCCCCTCTTCAAGAATCAGTGCCCTTCTTTCGTTCTCTCTGTCGATTTCACTTCTTCCACAATCAGCTGCTTTTCTTGTAGATTCTTTGGATACGCATCCTCTTGCCGACTTCTTCATTTCTCCGTAGCCAACTCCTGTAATCTTCTGTGGCCAGCTTCTTCAATCTTCTGTAGCCGAATTTTACACCTCTTGCTTCTTGTTTTGATTGTACACTCGGGTACGTAGAGGGAAACACGTTTTCATGCCAGTACATTGACCAAGAACGGGCGCGTGCCCAGTGTAGCACAGCCAGTGAAAATACCCAGTGGCACAAGCTCATGCCTACATGGCAAGACAGCATGAACCAGCATCCACAAAACTGGGGAAACAGTTAAAACGAACGCTTTAAAATTACGTATATTACCTACCCTCTCATGATCATTTCTGTAAAAGCCTGTACCATTTTGTCTCCCCTGTCGAAAAAGGAAAGCCAGCAAATGCAGCAGAGTTTATTCCTTTATTGGGCATGCTGTCTGCAAAACAGAAAAGAAATTCTTCAAAATGCGTATTTACCAGGGCGTTTTCGCACGTTCAGAATATTTTGAAAAGTAACATTCGTAGGAGGCGCGTCCCCTTTTCAGACGTACGTGCACAGAATGCGAGATTTCAAAGCAGCCTGCGGCAACATACCATCGGACGAGGGAAGCATCTCATGCCATGGATATTTGATGAGCAGCTGAGCAGACGCGGAGCAGAAGACAAAAAAAATCGTCTGCTGCGATGAAGCAGACAGAGGCGTGCTCCCAGTCGCCGCCGCTTCGAAGTCGCGTACGGCAACAGGCGGTGAGAGCGGTGCTCTCACTACTCAGCTTGGTTCCATTCGTGTCTCTATTCCTTAGACTCTACAGAGCTGTAAGACACCGAGAAGAGAAGGAGCATACCCTGTTGTTATTAAATCAAGACCGGCGACATTCTCGTCAATCGATTCCGCCGCCAAGACGCCGCGGCTGTAGTGGTGCTGGAGGGAAATTGACAGAGCTGCGAGTACGAATGGCTGACCCGCATCAGTCGTTATTTGTGCCTCGTAGCGGTCGATCTGTCGACTGCTTGCCAACCCACCTCTCTTTATAAAACCGTACCTTCTTATCGCGTCTGCTTTGCTAAAGTTGAAATGACGCGTATTTAACAAGTCGTAAATACTCTAACACACGCTTTGCTCACATAGAAATCAAGTATAAATAATGCTAAGCAAATGTTTTGTATCTTGACTTGATACTGAGAGAAAGTTACTGTAACAAAGTTTTTTTTTTTAAATTCCGGACCTGTAATCAATTATGTTACTACGAAGCCATCATCGAGATTGAAAATTTCAGCCTTATGTGTAGCAATATATCAAGTTCTAGCGACGTTGTTCGTAAAAAAATATAGATAAGAGTGTCGCAGCCCAGTCTGTTTGACTCCATCGCCTATAGAAGCTGCAGTGATCGCGGAATTGAGAGAAACAGTGCATCATGACGTCGTAGTGCATTCGCCTCCTCATTACCGAAACCTAAAGTGTTCTTTAGACGCAAGTAATATAGCAAATCATTTAAGGTACTCTGAGGCCTGCCGCCCCTATTCATTGCAGTGTTTAGTAGGTTTGTATCTTCATCTGACGAACAATATAAATTCAAAAATATCGTCTCGGAACTCCTTTAATGTTTGTTTTCGTAGTCGCTCGCCTACTGGGTTACATTCGACGAATGATATTGCGGCAAGAAATTGGAGGTGGAAAAACTAGATAAGAAGAAACATAACTCTAAAATTTCATATTAGGTGTTGATTATGAGGTGTGGTTAACCATTGGTGCGCTTTCCGGTAAATGCAAGAGTAGTTCCGGAATTCAATTAGGAGAATTGGGCTTTTCCCTGGGTCTGCGTTTAATTTCGTGGTTAAATCTGTACTAAGCTTCGAAGTCAAATCGGATGTTGGAGGAAATTTTATTCAGGATGTTTCATGGGAGCACAGATTTGTACAAGAACAATAACGCTTAATTTCAACGCACCCTTCTGAACGTCACGGATACTGAGTGGACAGGATCACTACGCCGATCGTCGGTGCCGTGTTCGCTATCGCAGCTGCGGTCCCATATTTAGGTGTTGCGGGGTGTTATGTGTGTAGCTTTTCGAGATAAGAAGAGGGGCGACTGATGAAGGCAAATAATATTTCGGCAGTAAACATTAGAAGAGTATAACCTTGGGCTGGTTTGTAAAACATAGTTACACTGGAAGCATAGCGCGCAAAGGACGAGCGCTTGTCCTGCCTAGTCTTTGTAGATCGTCCTTTGCGCGCTATGCTTCCAGTGTAAACATCAGGAATGGAGGTCAACCATATTCAAACTAACTCTGCTTCATGTGGTAGCCAAAGTTCTATCGCTGACATGATTTGCTGAGGCTCTTTGCACAACTTTCTTGTATGACGAAATAGTACTTATTAATCCTATACATGTTTCTCTTGGCGCTATTCTTTTTTTTTTTGCTACGATGTTAGCTTACGAAGTCTCCCAGTTCACTATTTTTATTGCGGAAAGACCTGAAGGGACTCCATGTGTGGAAATGGGCCAATTTGACTAGTGCCAGTGGAAAGAGGAGCCGACAGCCGCCACCAAAGAAAACGCTACATAATGCGCGCGCTCCTAATGGCATTGCTAAAACTCGGGAAAAATTTGGATAACGCTCCGTACATGCACGAAGCGAAACCCGACACCTTACCGATCCGGCTCTCAAGTCCACCTGTCCAGTTTTCGACCCGAGAGCTTCCAACAGCCTTCCCCGGCATCCTTTCCCGCATGCCCTTCCTACGACTTCACAATACTTACGCCCTATCTTGAAAGACGGCCTCTCGCATCATTTTCCATACTTCTCCATTCTTTCCCATCCTTTCCCATTATTTCCTTAGTCCCCGTCGTCATCGCTTTGTGCTTGCAGATTGACGCGTCGTTTGCTTTTCCTGGGGGCTCTGGTATTCTGTTAAAATCGTGTTGCCGCCGACACCCCACCTCCCCTCACCTCCCCTCACCTCCCCCCACCTCCCCTCGATGCGTCTCGTCGCCTTTGTAGCTTGCTGTCACATGACTCTGCCGGACGCCCATTCTTTGCTTCCCGTAAAACGGGAAAGTAGCGCGCTCAAGGCTTCCTCTGCGCGCTGGAATATCGTCTGCTTCACTCGCCGACTCCTCCGAACTTCACTCGCCGACGCCTGGCGCTGTTTTGTGCTGTTCCCGCATTCCACGTCTTCTCGGGTTTCCTGCGCGCCCTCCTCTTATCGCCATCCCAGACGGACGGAGAGCGCATACTTTCTCTTTAACTTTTCTTTTCTCTTCCTTAACTTGATTTTGTTCTTTTCGGTAGCGCTTTTAATAATGCGCTCGCCTAGGCGCAGGAATTCTGCTCTCTGTGGCCTCGGGGAACGGAACAGTTGACGCCCGGAGGCGTCCGGGACGAACAAAAGGCACGCGGTAGGAAGCCCTGCCGCGCTGAGTCGCGCCGTGTGCGTCGACGCTACGATGTTCGACCTGTGAACACGATGTTCGTTGCACGCGGGAGGCACGTCGAAAGACGCGCTTTTCAGCCGTGGCGACACGATGTAGGGTCGAGGCCGGCTGGAGTCATTTAATGAGGGGGGGGGGGGTGTAGGGCGTCAACTAGCGAGCCACCTAATTTACGGGAATAAAAAAAAACCGGGATGCAGAAGGGGAAAGGGTTTTTCACTTAGAATATTTCGCAGTATAGGTTTGTTTCTGTTTGTTTTAAACGAACACCAAAATCGACTAGTGATCGCAAATTATTTTTTGGAAACTATCCTTTTCCGTCCTTTGATGCGAGGCTGGAAATTGCCAGCGAAACAAAATAAAGACCAAAGTTATCTTTCTTTATTTTTCACCTTGAACCACAGCGCGGGCGTACATGGGTGTCATAGTGGTTCGTTACAGCGCAATACAAGACAAGAACAGAAGAAGGCGTAAAAACGACGAAACTTTGTCCTTGTCCCTGTCCTTCTCTTGTATTGCGCTGTAACGAACCACTATGAATCCCAACCAACTGGTCCAACTTGCCGTTTTGATACATGGGTGTAATGTCATGTATTTTAAATTTTTGAGACTACCCATTGGCTGATAAGAACAACGGATGGTAAAAGAAAAACATTCGCGCTGACTCGTAGCTGAATCATTTTGGTTGCGAAAAGCATGCAGCACACCGGGTGTCCCACGTAATTAGTGCGAAATTAAAAATAAAATATGGGACTGAACTGTAATTGCTCAGCACGAATGTGATACTAATGTTGTTTGCCGTCGCATGCAGCAAGTCTGATTATTGTTCTATTTCGCATAATCAGTCATATATATACATATATATATATATATATATATATATATATATATATATATATATATAGCCTATTTATTTCTTGTCATACTCTTAAGGCCCGGGGGCATTACAGAGGGGAGTGGTGATTATTACAAACAAATTCGTTAACAATATTCTTGAAGTTTGGGGCGACAGAACCGGCAGTGACGTAGGCAGGGAGGCGGTTCCAGTCATTCGTCGTTCTTGGTAAAAAGGAATCAAAATAAACGTTGGTGCGACAAGTTGAAACTTCCACCTTAAAAAGATGATCCGTGCTTGACGACATGTGTGATGGCAGGGAGATTAGTTCATCTTTAAGTGTTACGTTAGAGTAATAAATCTTATGAAAAAGGCATAGGCGAAAGTATTTACGACGTAGCTCTAGGTTAGGCATGAGAAATGTTATTTGCATTGACGAGACACTTGCATGACGGGAATAATTCGAAAGAATAAAACGAGCAGCTGGGTTTTGAATGGATTCGATGGTATTTTTTAGCTTTAGAGTAGACGGGTCTAAAATGGAGCATGCATATTCAAGTTTAGGCCTCACTAAGGATTTGTACAGAAGTAGCTTGACAGCTGCAGTTGCCGACGAAAAATTACGCAATCAAAACGCAAGCATGCGATTAGCGTTACCGTAAATGTAATTTATATGAATGTTCCACGTAAGATTGTGTGTAATGTACATACCAAGATATTTGTATGATGAAACATTCCGAGGAGATCGAACGGAAGGATACGGATAGACTCTTCTCATTCAGTGAGATTACTGAATTCTATAGAAAATCGAGGTGCATATATCCGCCTCCTAGCTCAATATTGGACAGGTCTCAGGTGGTTGGCTAGAGGCGCCTTCAAACCAGAACTTGCACGAACCCGGTACATGTTAACCGCATATTTCCAGAATTATACCCTGATGCCAATGATCATAGAGGAGAGCCACCCTAGCACATGTACTCTGGGATTGTGCAATAGTTCAAAAGAGAACTGCGTCCTCGCGGATGAACTAGAGGCGCCCTGGAAAGGCGCACTGACTAGCTCCGATCTTTAGGACCGACTTTGGGTCATCCATCAAACCAGCTACCGAGAGATAGGGTCTCTTTTGTACCCTTGGCGTGGCCTAGTTTCAGTCCATCAATTGCAGGATAATTGATAAAGTCATCGCACACACACAAGATGCATAATAACTAGGCCTCACTCAGGTTTAGGAAACCACCGAATCACTCAGACTCAATGGCTCAATTAACCACGCTCGTGGATAGGCGCTGCTAACACGTAGTCTAGTGACTTGTAGTGCCAGAAGTTGTGATGAAAATTTACATGACTGGCATTCGTAAGAAATTATATTCGCATGTCAATGAAAACTCAGCTGACTCACACTCACACGAGCTCCGATTTGCTGGGACTCACTCTAAATGAAACTTGCGCTCTCTAGCCGTAACGTCGAGAGAGTCCCCTTTTGATTCACACCCCTCCTTGTCGGTAAACTTCGCTGAGATTCAGACACGCGGATAGCGCATGCCTCTTTGCAAGCCTAAGTGAGTTCGCGGACGTGTGATACAAGCTGCCTGCGATATTATGGTTTTCCAAGTATTTTCGAGCACTGCGTTTACGCTGTACGCAAGCAGCCCACTCGGGTACTCTTGAAACCACAGGAAAGCACGGAAAAAGATTACATCCCTATAAAGAGCGCGCACACTTATGCTAGTCCAAACGATAAGTTTAAAAGACGGCAAAATGGTTTGCAGAAATCCGTATCCAATCTGTAGAATGCGTTTCCTCACTAATTCATCTACGTAGCCAACGTTCACCTAAAAGGTAAAAAAAGTTCGATAAACAGGGGCAAATTGCCTCACACTGTCTGGACGACGTTTTCATACATGGACCTGTGTATCTCAAGGATAGATCTACAGATAGATTGAAAACAGTAGTTTCTTTTCTCTTTAGTTCTATCTTTGTCTAATATTTGTGTACAAGTAGCTTGAAAAGAATAACATTTTTTAAATTTTATTTCTAGCTTTGACAAAGATAGGTGCACCTATTTAATCCTCTGTCAACCTGTCGAGGCACTTTACCTTCGTTTACTCAACTTTTATTTTTGCACATGGTGTTTCCATCTCTCGGCCCCCGCTTTGACTTGGTGTAATCAACATGAAGGCATTCAGAATAGCTAGAGCGACATAATACTGCTTCATACAAGTGGCAACAAATTACACGCGGTGAATAAACGGTTCATCAGTCGGCCTCTATCGCCCCAATCAATTCCCAAGAATGAATTCACAAACGGTTTAGCTGAAACTTGCAATCGGCTGGTTGGACCTACACTAATAAACCTAACTTCGTCATTGGCTGGCACATGCTTTTACGAGTACTTTCAGCTTAGTAAATGTTATGTCAAATGTTGGCGAAGCCGTTTCCGAGTATATTAGGATTCCGGCACACTTGTTTTGAACTATTATGTTTACAACTACTGACAGTAGGGCTAATTAGTACGGATTCATTTCTGGTGTAAAGTGCCCCATTTATGAGCTTTCGTGAGACCTGTCGTACGTACGGGGACAGGTTTCCCTAGAATATTATGTATGAGTAGAGCACGCCCGGGACTGAAAATATACACTGGACCGAGCGTTAAGGCTACTTAAGTTTGTATTATTGCTGCGTGCTTTGTTTTAAGAGATACCTTGATCTCCATGCCAAATTTGGTATCTTTTGTGCCTAGCTGACAACTCAATATTTGCAGATTGTTCTATTTGTTCTTTTATTTTTTACACTTTGGCATGAATATTCAGTGTATTTTACTCAATCTACCCAAAACCTCTGCTTTCCTTGTTTATTTGTTGCCTTCACTCGGCTCAGGAGATCTGACGGCAGCCAACAGAGCACCATTTTTTTGTTGCTGTTATGTGGAACGTAATAAAACAGGCGCCAAACTGTGTCCAAACAAGGCACGCAAGAGACAAACATCAGACCATATTTTTAGCTTCATTAATGTTATTCTTTTCCCGCCAACTTATCGCTTTTCAGCATTATTTATTTCAACTTTTTTTCCATCACGTGACACGCTTAGCTTAGCGGCTGTCTAACCCTGTGTTATAGCCCTTCTTTTTCCGCTGCTTGTCCGCACTATTTCCAACGTGCAACACGTGCGGAAAGTATATAGTGTGAGCTTCTACCCCATAGGAAGTGTCTGGTAAAGTGAAATCACACACCCTTGCTAGTGATGTATATAACAAACATAGGGACAAGCCGCTTCAAATAAAAAAATTGAAAAATGGCAGGGTCAGAACGTATGTGGCTGGGCAAATGCTTTAGAAACGCCGACAGGTACTTTGGGACAGCTTCGGGGGTGCAGCAGAAGAAAAAGTTAAAGATAACACAGCCAGTTTTACTGGCGATCACTGTTTCGCTTTTTGTACAAGCAGAAAACTCGATGGGGATGAGGAAACCACCAGCTAATGCCACAATAGGCACCACTATTCCCCGCACTTTATGCTGAATTACATTTTTGTACGTTACGGTGAAAGTGAGCCCATTCGTATCCTTTGATAAATGTTCAACGTAACTAAAAGGAGCAGCTGCCACGACCGTCCGGCCTGAGTACACATTGTCGTACGCTTTGAGGTGGTCACAAGACCATGCTGGAAATTGTTGAAATTGAAAACTCCGGGTGGTCAAGCTCGGTTCCATAGAAAAGTTGAGTAAATGACGCCATATCCACTTAACGATATGCCTTGAAGCGTTGTCGTGAAGAGAACACAAACAACCATAGAAAGAGAACACAAACAACCACAGAAAAATATGGACGGTGGATGTTATAATGGCAGTGGTAACTGTTATAAATGAGGAATACAGTGGGCGTTTGCTACAGAGCCACAAGAATGGAAAGAAAAATGAAGTCCCACCGTAGCCTGTTGTCACTGAAAGCAGACCCACGTTTATAATAGTTGCTCCATTTCTAGGTTTAGAGCGAATGTATCAATAAGGAATGTACTGAAGTATACAGAAAAAGGAGAACACAACAGTGTATCTCACTAAACTTCCTTTTCTGAATAAATGTTATTGCCCCAAGCGGTTTCTCATTGAAATAGAAGCACACAAAGTACGTGCTCGGTTTTGTAATCTCAAACTGGCCGTATTTGTATGGACAGGGCGATAGTCTTTCTTTTTCATGATTCTAGGTTAACTGTGGTCATCTGCACCGGTCCTCGTATCTTAAGCAATACTTCAAAAAGGACCCTTTAGAAATTATAAAGGAAAATTGTCGGAAAACACGACAGACAAGATACAGAGAGGGTGGGCCAACACTATGAGCATTAACGTTCGAAACTGCAAGAGCTTGACTCCTCTATCAGATAACAGATCTTCTTCTGTTACTGACTAACTTAATCAGATAACATATTTCCGCAATACATTTTATTTATATGTTTGTTTGTTTGTTTGATTGATTTCTTATTTATTTATTTATTTATTTATTGTTTCCTGGCTTGAAACTGATTTGTGAATTTGCAAACTGGTCGTTTTCCGCAAAATATTGTGTCATAAATGCTAAAATTTGCAGTGAATAGGCATAAGCGGGGACTCTTACTGCATTCGGCCTCAAGACAAATAAGCTCGTTTCCAAAGTTAGGCCAACAAAGCCACATAAAGAGTAGTAAATAAAGACACCAGAACGTCTGAAGCCACATGCATAAACATCAGACAATTTCATCCGTTAACCATGATTATTTGCCCATCTGTAGTATATTAGCGGATGAGTTCACACTAATAAGTTTAGTATGAACATCGATGACAGTAACGATGTGTTTGAGTTTTCTTTTTGAATTTTTTTTTATCTTTTTATGTGTTAATCCTGTTTTCACACAAGTAAGCCTTGATGAACGCCTACAAGATTAGCTATAGTCGAACTGTCGATCGCAGTACTTCTGCCATGTATTACCTGCTTGGTCAATATATTGTCTCATATTCCTTTAGTTTCCTCTTTCCCCCTGGCGACACGGAAATGGCTTAAGTATAGGTGGCGATAAATGGCAATAAAGGTAAATTTTTCGACACCTGCCGTAGCCTAGAACCATCGAAGCCCAGGGAGAGAGAGGGAGAGCGCAAGCTTTTTATTGAAAAAGCAGAGTGTTTAGCCAGCGCATTTCCGCCTACATGCTACTCTGCAGGAAATGGGACGGCACCCAGCAAAGGCCTTATCTATAATGGTGATTACCTGCGTGAATTTCTTTATAGGCTTCTGGTGCCTTTTTCTTGCTGCCGCCTCTCATTTACGCAAGTTCGTTTCGACGAGCTCAGCCTGCAAACCTTCCACACGCACAAAAAAAGACAGGAATAAATTCTGCTACCACGCGCTGTAGCAATTTGTTTAGGTGCAGCTTTTTGTCGGTGTTTACGAGGAACCTTGTTTTTGTGTACCGACCATGCGAGACACATTTTCACGGCATAACACCTTGCTCTCCCATAATTGCACCGTTCGAACCTGCGGATCCCAAGTGTGACGACCACCTCATGACGACGATAGCGCGACGACAACGTAATAACAAAGAAGGCGTGGTGACGATGGAACGACGACGGCACGATTGCGTCGGCGTGACGACGACGGAACAGCGATGCCGGCACGATTACTCATTACCACGGCGTCATGAAAGTGCTACGACGATGATGGTGAGGCGACGATGACGCAATGGAGACGTCAGTATGACGATCAGAACGTGACGACGACGCAATGTTGATGTCGGAGTGAACACCATGGAGCGATGGCAATATGACACCGAAAAAAACCATCAATATCGAACGAAGGTGACGAAGTGAGAACAATGGATTGAGGAACAGGGCGTGTTTGGGTTGGAGCTCATGCCTGTGCTTCAGCGCTTCCCTCCCCGCCCCCCCCCCCACACTGTCCCGGTTTGGCGACAAAGTATGGGATAACGTTGGCTTCATTGCGTTCAAGAAAGAAAGGACACCGCACACCACATGAGAGGACGAGTACAAAGAAAGACATGGTACACAAAGGCGTTTGCAACGGTGTTTATATCGAGTAAGAGAACCACATATATAGGCAACATCAGGGATATGTGTTCCTCTTAATCGAAACAAACACTGTTGTAAGTGGGCGCCTGTGTGTACCACGTCTTTCTGTGTACTCCTCCTTCCGTGCGCTGTAGGCCTCGTCATGTCGTACCAACGTGCCCGAAACGCCTAGTTATTGCGGTCAAGCCTTTCTAGAACCGCCGGCGACTGCTCCACCCCAGCGCCGCCTTTAGGGAAAATTAAAGAATCCCGACATGTCATAAACGATTCCTCCACGTTGCAAAACTTTTCATTCGCGTGCATATTGAAGTCCTCCCACATCGAAGCACCGACTCTCTTTCGCTTTCACCTTTTTTTTTTTTTCAGACGTAACAAGACAGCCGCCTTCAGTCCAGTCGATCCACTTTCTTGGAAGCAAGCAAAATGGTAAAAGTACTGAATTTGCGCTCTTTCGCAACAAGTCTTGTTTACTCGTTCACGCTAAGTTTTCGCTTGGCTGGCACGTTTTCGTGAACAGTCTTCGTCAGAGTGGCAGTCATCCGTATTAGTACCAGACTCGGCTCCAGACGCGTCGCAGCGGGACGAGAGACAGAAGAACGCGAAGCCTGCGCCCGTGGGCGGCATCGAATTGAATATATTTTTTACGGCTCTCTTCTGCTGCTACTGTTGCCAGCATTCATACCAATACTTTCACTTTGTGTGGGATTATGCAAAGAGTGTCCGTCGCGGCAGTTAAGATATTCGCTTGTTGGTTATAGTAAAGGGAAACAAATGCCACAATAGGGCCGGCTATACTAGGGCACCTTTAGCCACTTTTATACGGTCGTCATATTGCCAACGATGAATAGCTTAGTTAACATAAATTTCGTGTCAGAAAATGAAAACACCTGTGCCTACTATGGAAGGAGCGCCTTACAGTTCCTGTTTTATCTGTTCTAGCTTCTAGGGCCCTTTGTGCAAACTCATCTTACTAAATGTGTCCTTCGCGCCGTTGGTTTTGTCATATATGTTCGTCCTTTCTATTTGCCTCATGCACTGAAACCAAAATATCCACTACATAACATTTCTGTCTTTTCATACATAAACTAAAAGGTTTTTAGCAAATCCATAAAAATATATTCGGAAATATGAAGCCACTTACTTCAAGTCATCTATTTCCCATTCAGGAAGACACAGTTCCACCAAAAGATAAAAGTTGGCACCCCATAACCGGCGAAAAAAGAAGCCCAAGCTAAAATTAAGTTGGCAAGTAAAAAATGGTTGCACGCTGTAGCCTGACATTGTAGTGTGAAAATTTCCTCCCACTCAAACAAGAAATAGTGATGCTCAGAACAGAACAATGAACCCCATGCTGTCAAAACGAACAAGCTATCGAACCGCTGTGACATCATTCGTAGTTAGACTGTAAATTTACATAAAAAATACCGCCAAGTATTATACCGCCAAAAATACCGCCAAGCTAAGAACGATGTATGTACGCCTCTCAGAAAGGGACGCTGGGCGTTGTAGACATTTCGTGCATTTCGGGAAGCCGTGCGCTGCACTCTACAGACGATTTTATATAGAATTCATGGGAGCCTCAATCTTGGGCTGTTGCACAAACAATTTCTGTTTTATCAGACCTAATGTGACGTCACCTGGTCATGAAACGCTGAACGCATTCATACAACTATTTTCATGCTTGAGAATCGATTGTAGTAACGCACACTTCGTCGTTAAAGACAGAAACCAGTAGCGCTAACAGCCCAGTATGGCGGCATCTAAACGATTCCGCCAAATAGTCTATACGACGCCTACTTGATCACCGATCCCTCAACGCAACGCTCTTTCTGTATCCTCCAGACGTTCGTGAGACATATTACGTTGTATTTTTTTACCGGTCGCCGAACGCCAGCGAAGGACAAAAGGGTCGCTGGCAGAGGCAGAGCGACATTCCAGGTTGGGAAAGTGGTTCGCTTTGTTTGTGGAAGTGAGGGAGACCTACCGCCATCTAGGGAAGAGAGAAGGAAGCTTCCCGTCGAAGCGGCCAGCTGCACCCACTGCACTCGAAGGAGGACAAAAGAAGGCTGGATAATTACGCTCTGACGCGAGCAACAACTCATCACAGACCCAGCACGCTGTTCTGGATTTGTAATTTGAGCCAAGAGGCATTTATCCTCCTCGCGAGCACTGCCCTCTAGAAAAAATATCACCACTTCTTTCCTTTGTTTTTTTTTTTCGTCTCCCCGTTATTATTTGGTACTGCAGCACCGTCTGTAAACATTGCGAAATTATCACTGCAGTTAGTTACCACTGCATTTGTCAGTGTAGCAAGAGTGTTGCTATGAATGCATGGACGCATGCATAAGTGTTTAGCACATATTCTTTTTCTAGCTATTCGTACGCTCATCGAAACTGTTTCTGCTACTTCGTGACCCTTTCTCTGAGCTCACATCCGTATCTCTTGCAACTCTTTACCGTGAGGGACTTTAAAAGCCGGAAAATGTGTTTGCTACAACCTGTGCTTTCCCCCATTCGTTCCATTTTGCCGTGGTAGTACAAGCCCGAACTCCACATCATCTGCTTGACCCTCGCCGCATGGCGAAGAAATAACAAGCACCTCTTTGGCTGCACTGTATCTTTCTAGAAGTGTGCGCGGGGGCATTGTGACGCCCCAGCCGACTCAGAGATTGGTGGCACGTGTACGTGTGTTTCGGAGGCCGCAGTGGGCAATACCGTAGCTGACGATGGCAGCGTTGCGTACAAGGCAGAAAAACTGTCCTTGTGAAACTTCCCGCGTCTGCAGTGGCAGTCTGGCGGTCGGAGCAAACTTGTTCGAATAAAACAAAAACGCCTTAAGAGCCGAGCACTACAGAACGCACACGAGCGCTGACCATTGACGCAATTTTTACATGTAATGTAAGCAATCTTATGAGATCGTGTATCACTAAGTGAAGAACCGCGATATATTTACATACACAATAAAAGAGCATTCATATATGCCTAAAGTGAGATATAAATGTCTATTCTTATATTTGCAGACAGAAAGAATAGTCGGTTTAAACACTGGTGCTCGGTCTTTTTGGGTATAAGCTGTTGAGGAGATGTAGGATCAGTCTGAGTAAGGTTTACCATGTAATCTTCACATGCGAAGCTCCATATTCAGACGAGTTTCTCTTTGGCGTTAGCACCGTAATCGCAGCCTGCTGTGTTCCAACGAACTTCACCGCCTTACAGAGTCAGTTAAGCTAGACTTAGTGAGGCCTGTAAATTTCCACACAGTTGGCCCGTTTTTGATGCGAGCACATATGCAGCTTTCCTCTGCAAGTAAGCATTACGGTTGCTAGTCTTCTCTCGTGTGTGTCGTCTCATGTCCCCGTCTAACGAGCTTTTTCTTCACGGATGTTTATCAAGTGACTATACCGGGGAAAGGCAATCAGTAGGCGAATTACTTGCTCTCCGGGTTGCTCGATCAGGGAACCTCAAAGCAGAACACATATATGGAACTCATATCCTCACATCCTCTGGACACAGTCAAGTTCGTCGCTTTCATCGTGGAACTGCGGGTAGATTAAAAATAAACTCTACACGCACAGAAGGTAATGCGCGCGTATTTATTCAATATTTGCTCGTCCAAATTGATGGGGGCCTCCCGTTTTGCTCTATGCTATCGCTTCCTCGTTCACCATGATTTGGTTATTGTTGTGCGCCCGCTACTGTTGGAGAATTGAGAACTCACTGCGTGGGTGACCTAAAGATCACGAGTTTCTCGCTCTTAAAGAAACATTCTTTGTTGAGATTATTGTGAATGCCTGCTGAGCTTCTATTGCCCACACAAAACTTGCTCCAGAAAAGTGATTTATTTCTATATTTACCATATTTTACATCACCTACTTATTTGCGTCCACGATTTACATCCATCGATTTTACATTTACCGTCTCGCAATCTATCATGCTTTACGCTCTCCAGTCGTGCCTGTGTGGTCTTTCTTAACTCTTCAAGTCATCGGTGCGCCTTTCCGCGCCAGACCATGCCTTGCGAAACAGTGATAGGTCTATGAAATGAAGAAATATTTCAATTATAGCGGCTTTGAAGTTCTCGCGAT
This sequence comes from Dermacentor variabilis, assembly GCF_050947875.1. Classification (NCBI taxonomy): domain Eukaryota; kingdom Metazoa; phylum Arthropoda; class Arachnida; order Ixodida; family Ixodidae; genus Dermacentor; species Dermacentor variabilis. Next base: position 47,689,718 of record NC_134575.1, read on the forward strand.
ATCGAAAAGAAGGCCGACGCTGCTTGGAAAGACGATCCGGTAATCAGATGCGCCTGCGTGCCAAGGCATACACGACGTGCATCTTATGTAGATGTACATGATATGTTAACGTGATGCCTTGGCTAGTTTGGGTGAGCGAACTAAGGTAGGTAGTTTGGTGGTTGGTTGCTTGAATAGTTTGTGGATTGGTTCGTTAATGGTTTTCGTATGTTAAGATAGGAATTTGAGTTGTTAGATGTGGCATACGTAATTAGTTAGCAGGAAAATTATTTTTTTTTGTCATCGCTAAAAAAAGATGCTGGAGATAAGATATGGTGACGGCTACTCCTCAGCGTGAAATATAGTAAGAGTAAGCAGCAAATGGCATAAGAGCAGTACATTTGCACCTCGCTGTTTTGAAACCAAAGTTAGATAAACTTGCGATGTCAAGTTCACATGATCAAAGCTTCAAATGCATTCGATGCTCGAGTATTGTTCGCACATGAGACACCTGATGAGCAGCACGTGTACTTTTCGAGATAAGGAAAGGGACTTGTCCGTCTCTTATAAAGCAGCCATTTGTTACTCCACTATTCGATAATGCGTATTTCTCATTCACTCTCCCAATCCTTCCCCCAGATAGTCTTCGCCAAGAGGGGTGCTGCTGGTCTTTTAATAAAAGTGAGACATCTTAAGCAGCAACAACTACACTTCTACTTCATCCCACGCTACCTGGCATTGTACCTCTTCGTTCTTACCTTGACGACCTGGCTCTGCAGCCACCATCGTAGCACGGGCTGATCCCATTACGTCAGCGCCTAAAACGTCGGCATTGAGTGAACGGTCGCTAAGCCTTGCGCACTGCTCAAATCCGCAGCTTCGTGCTTACAGACTTAAAGCAGCACTTCGTCGATGAAAGCGCTGCCCCCAAAATCCATCCGAAACAAACAACAACAATAAGAGCGAAATAAAATAAAATTGTATCAATGGAGTCAAATCCATGGCCGAGAAAAATGCGGGCCGTATGGATTTGAAGTCAGCAGGGAACGAAGCCACCGTCCATAAGCTGTGCAAACATTTGCTCCGGGTGAAACCTTTTGCGTGCGAGGATAAGTGATTCAGTTTGTTTTACTTATTTACCAGTATAATGGGCTTTACCGTCTTCTCGTGTGTTTTTTTGGTTATATAGACTTCAGGCTGCTTTGCAACTCACTTTAAAACCTCTCGTTATTTTTTTTGGTAATGGTTCTCTCCAGCACTATCTCTTCCTGTTTGTAAAACAAAGGTCGCCGAGCTGCCTCCGTGGCAAATGAAAGTTTCATTCGTTCGTTCATTGCTTTTGTAAGAGCAATAACTTGAAAACTACGCTTACTTTATACACACAAGTGCGATGACAGTGTGTTCGTTCCTTCTTTCTAAATTTATACTGTCAGATCTCTCTTGAAAACCTCCCGACCAGGGTTTTAGTCCTCAAAAGGGCGGCACTCAGGTGCAGAGAGAGAGAGAGAGAGAGAGAGAGAGGAGACACACTTCCCGTGGAGTGCGCGTATCCAGACTAAAGAGTGTGCTCTTTAGTGTTACTCTGTTTCGCTACGGCTTTTTTCTTCAAGCCGAAGAATACTATCCTCGTCTAGTGGAGGTGACCCGCTTGCAAGGTGCTCACTCTTGGACATTTACCGCGGATGACAGCCTTGAAAACTTCCAACATAAAAGTGTGAAGGAATGTGGATGCTGTCTTTGAAGAGAGTGCTGCGAAAGAAACGAATTATACACATGAAGATGGAAAAGACCACTCATCCTCCGACGCAGGGACTGTGAAGGCTGTGACATGTCACGTGGTCTCTGGCCTTTCCTGGTTTGTTGGTATTGCGGGCGCTTTTACTTGTGCTGCTGTCGAATGCTGACTGTAACAAACAGTGCCTCAGAGCTTTAAAAATGCGTTCTGAATTGAATGATATGAAGGCAAGCGTTGGCGCCCAGTACCCTCTCATAATTACATTGTTGCTGCTCTGGTTCAACGCACGCACTTGGTTGTTAAAACACGTGTCCCGCGAAATTAATTTAGTCAAGTGTTATTACAGTTGATTTGATTTTGTTTTGCGTACTAATTTGAAATAAAATTAGGTCATATAGTCATGTTACTCCCTTGCCTAAGGCTTCCCGTGAAGCGTACGCGTCAGATATATTAACTAAAGCAAGTAAACATTAGATCAAGTACGTGCTTTGTTAATCCTTCACTGGACTCTCGCTTTGCATGTGATGATCTCCTTGCGTTCTCCCAGTTTTTGTTACGCCAGCGCATACGTGTGCGTGTTTCTGAAATCATTGCTAAGCCGTCAGTTTAAAAAAATATGGGGTTTTACGTGTCAAAACTGCGATCCGATTATGAGGCGCGCCATAGTAGGAGACTGCGGATTAATATTGACCACCTGGGGTTCTTTAACGTCCACGTAAATCGAAGTACATGGGTGCTTTTGCATTTGGCCCCCATCGAAATGCGGCAGCTGTGGCCGGGATTAGATCCCGTGACCTCGTGCTTCGCAGCGGAAGTGAGCCAGGCTGAGTGGAATTTTCGGTGAGTTCGACTCTGATTGAGGAGTCCTCAGCAAAAAATACAATTTTTGAGTGAATCTGAGTGAGTTTCCAAAATTTTACTGATCTACATGCACTGTCTTATAGAGGACGCATGCTTGTGTGTGAAGCGGCGGCCCCGCATTGTTAAAGGTAGACGAATGCGAAACACTTGATCAATTCAGACTGATCATATTTCGTTTCAGAATTGAAATATAAAATGAAGCTCAATATTTAATGTTTATTCCCTTCCTGCAATAATCCCAGCCTCGGCACATCAGTGTGCCATCAGATACGGCAGAGTACTTTCTGTAGTATTCGGGAGACTGGTTTAATAAACTTTTCTAGAAACTTTTTTAGCTGAGTTTTCAACTCTTTTAGAATTCAATGCGCTCCATTTTTGCCAACAACAACAACAACAACAACAACAAAACATAACTACAGGCTCCAGTAGCCACCGTCAAAATTTGTGACGTCACAGCAGGCTACTGCGAGAACTTCAATGCGGCGTTGCGACCTATCTCTTTTTATTGCTCCTTTTGTGCTCTACAAAGCCTCACGTGAAGAGTGACCTTATTGCCACTCCGTAATCTACAGATGTAGCTCAAGTCATTTTTTCCATTCATGTGAGTTTCAGTTCTCCCCTGTATCCGGTTCAATTTGTTGGCTATATCTGAAACGTCTTGAAACGTCCCCTAGGCCACTTCGTTTTTTTTGTTTCGTTGTTGGTGTATAGAAATGCGATCGCTGATACGCTTCAGCTCTTGGCTACTGCAATAGCCCACGAATAGCCCGCCAAAAATTTAGGTGCTTCAAGCGCGATGAGCATTAAGACACAGAGCTTAAAAATGGTGCAAACGGAAGTCCAGTAGATTGCCAATCGCACTTGTGTAAAGCAGTCACGATTTGCACGCCGCCATTCGCGACGAAGTACAAGCTGTAATAAGACCACGCATGGTCATAGATAGAATGCGCCATGCAGAAAAGAAAGATATGTAACCGGCCAGTAACCGCAAGGCAGCTGCTGCGTTTGTTTGCTTAGTCTTCAACGCACCACTCGATCACTTGGAAAGTTCAGCTGCCAAGTTCGTATTAAAATAATGAATGAGTCAATCAACGAATCAATCAATCAATCAATCAATCAATTCTTGTTTTCGCTCCAACCAGCAGAGGGCTACAGGAGAAAACGTGGTATTTTGGCGATCTCCTCAGACCTTTCTTAAACAAATATACAAAATTTCCCCCTTTTAATTTACTCAAACATATTCATGGTAGAGAAAGAAGAGAAAAAGAAAATTGCAGATCTTGTAGCAGCAAACTTTGCCAGTAGAAGGGGTTGCTAGCACAACTTCTCACGTTTCGCTGAAGCCTACATTTTTGCCCATTGAAAAGACAGATATTGATTGTCACTAGCTAGTTTCGGACGTTATCCTTTCCTTTGCTCTGAGATTTCTACACTTTTGTAGTGGCGAGTGCAGTTTAGGCTTTACTGCACGCATTTTGGCCTTGACAGACAACTTCCATGTTATTGGAAGAGTGTGTTTGTGTTTAGTTTCGGTATTTCTAGTTAATAAGGCATGATATGTGGCCGCATGATTATGATATTCTTGCTCATACAGACGGCAGTCGCAGCTCTTTATTACCTCGTAATATTTCATCTTGCTGCGTGTGCTTGGACTGAACGTTATTGTTATTCCATATGTTCATCGTTACCACGCGTATGCAAACAACAATATGCAGGGAAGATACGTTGGCAAGAAAACTATTTTTACGTGGCTTTTTGTTGCGTAACCAGGGCACTGTCACAAAACATACCTTGATACCTCTAAGTAGGCGTAGAACATAGCAAAAAATAATAACAAGAAAACGCCATGGATGGCAAGTCAGAGCTCGGTTCGACTTCTCCCGGTGTCGCTGTCAGGAGCATGCAATTGGATGACACAAACGGGTCACCCTTCTTTTGCACGTGATATTGCCTTCAGGCCTAGTAAGGAAGCAGACTGCTCCTGGGCCTCGTCCTTCGCTATTTTTTTTTGTCGCGTTCCTGCTGCGACTTGATGAGCTCAAGACGGCAGACTCGATAAGACGGGGGCAAGAGCGTCTATTCTATGCAGTGGAGGTCAAAAGTAGGCCTCCTGCTTTTGCATGAACAAAAAAGTGACACAAAAAATCTAACAGAGAACGGTAAAACATGAATCGAAAATTGAAGAAAAAGAACACAATACCATGCAAAAGGGGTTGGGGGGGTGCCTTCTCTTCATAGGGGAATAAAGTGGACAGCAAACCAATTATGTGGGGGCGGGAAGTCATCACATAGTTGCTAGCGTATTCTCCGTAGTAGTGAAGCCAGCGTTTCTTTTTTTTTATTAAAGAGTTTTTCAATCACCAGCAAGACGTGGTCCGTTGTCGCCATTGAGAGCTTTTGTCAGTGGTATTTTTCCTGCATCTTCCTGCGAGTACATTGATAAGTTTCTAGCGTTCGATGGGAGCAGCGGGTGAAAGTTGTAGTTTCTGGTTGCCCTGTTCCAATTAAGGAACTGCTTTATAGCTGACCGGCATTAACGTTTCTTCATCGTTCGTGTTTTGCCGTATTATTCTTTTGGGGAGCACAACGAGACTGTATAAGGAAATGAGGGAACATCGGGGGTAGACGCAAGAGATTTCGTAGTTTAGACTTGGTTGCCTTTCTTTTTCTTTTGAGGGACGACTGTCACTGGCATCAATCAAGCGAACGTTTTCGTTGTTCACCAAATAAGTTACACGGCGATAGCTGGTTGTGTTCAGCACGAGGGCAACGGTTCAATCCCAGTCGAGGGCGAAGTGCTAAAGCGCTGTTTCTTACGTGAGTACGAGAGCAGGTTAAAAACAAGTCGAAGCCTGAGTCATTACGAATCCTTTTAATACGGTGTCTCTGATATTCTTAGGCTTGCAATTAGACGCAAGAAAGCCTCAAATTAGCCAGCTGTTTACGCGGTTGTCTTGCTCTAAGTGCTGCAGTAGTCGTTCTCCATGCCGGATATCAACCGTTTCTGCACGAGATTTATGTCTAGGTGTTAACCACAAACTTAAAGATAGGGCTGTCGCCGGTTGGCCACAAGAAAAGGCGCTACGACACATACGAGTCTTATAACGTGACCCAGTTGTGGCTGTAAATTTCGTTTAATGGTTGTCCCAGTGTCTTTCTTGCAGAATTCGAGGAAACGTGTTTCAAGAACCCTGAAGGTTGACCAACCGCGAAAACCAAATACTTTTAAAGTAAATTGACGAGTCCTTTTGATGTTACTGTTGATCTGAAATGCAGCTGCGGTAACTTATTTTGTGCTCGCTCATTTATGTTTTTTTTTCATGTGATTTCGCATTTTGTGCAGCAAACACTGAAAACCCGGTTGTAAGATATCTCTTAGCTGTACGTTAGGGCATTTCAGCTGGTGGGTGTAATTTTATGCTTTAACAAGTTCACACAACGGGATGAAATAATTTTCAAATGCTGCGAAAAAATATGCAAAAAAGAAGGGGTGCTGTGCCACACGACACCATATATGTGCGCCATGCTTTGAGTTTAGTGCTAGGTAGCCTAAGTTGCTGCTCTCGTTTAAAAATTGGACGCAATGACATCAACTCCAAGCGGAGGACGAGGAAGCGTGCTAGCTGCCAAAGAAGGAGTATTCAACAAATACAGGTACAAATTTAAGCTTTTGCCTTCTAAGCAGGTGGGAATAAAGAACGCAACTTAGAAGAACAATGAGAGACTACAAACTGAATAATAACACTGCATGAGTGGGAAAGTAAAAGCAAAATATTGAATACAATTTCAAAACCACGAGTAAGACGTGGGACGCATTTATAATTTCCTGGATGACGTTTTGACCAATGCAGCCGCATCTTTTCCAGCGAATAAGAGCCCCACCAAAACTGTATGATCAAACCTACAACACGCTCTCCTAGAGGTACTGTTAAGGAACCTATCAAATGATTTCTCCTGACACCGAGCATGAGAGTTTCCGCAGGTTGTTCCCTTCAGAATTATGCGTTATTACAAGCTATTAGATGTAGTTTTCTTTTTAGGTGCCCCTGTAGAATCTTCAGTGTACGGCTGTTTTGGTTTGCGACACCTTAACGAGTGCGATCGTCAGCCCGATTTTTCACAGCGCAAATTTCTTCAACTTACTTCGCAATACCTATTTCCAATAGCAAGATGAGAAAGCTATGCCGTTACCTGGCGGCAGCTTCAAACGAACTCGCTATGATAACGCCTCCAGAGATTACATTCGGCTTGCCGATCAATTTTCAGCAATCAATCCTTCCTGTTATGAATTTCACTTTTGCAGTAAATAATGTGTTTTTCACAGAGAAAAGGAAGAAAAAAAGTCAATTAATATTGGCAAAGCAGTTCTTCAAGATGTGCGACAGTCACTTGTCACAAATTCAGTTTGTTGCGTGGGGGGGGGGGGGGGGGGGGGCGTTGAGGGGGGAAGGGAGCTCCAAGCCAGCAATCTTAATTATGGCTGTCCGAGTATCGCCATGAATTATTTAAACATTCTCTTCATTCAATGCCTAAATTACATTACACTCCTTAGGTCACCAGCTCCAAAGGTAAAACTCGGAAACTTAATATCGGTGTGGGGCAGTGTACCGACTTTTTTTTTAAACTTAAGAAGGTCCAGTAATCAGAATTGCTAATTCTACATAAATTTTAACACAATAGTTGATAGCTCTCTATTTCAGTTGGCGGCTGTGGCTTTTGTTCTCTTCAGTGTGAAATATTTCTGGTAAAGCGTTACAATTCACTCTGGAATCACCGAACGAGGAAACAGTACAAAAACAAATATCTCTGCCCTACAAGCTCCCCACCTTGCCATGGATCCCGGTACCGAAAGTTTCCCCTCTTTAGAACTTCGCTCACGCACTTTACAATAAATTTAATCGGCGAGGCAGAAATAATGATGTCTCCCAATTGTCTTCCTCAGAGTGGGCCAGAGAAGGATGCCTTCCGGGTATCCTGCGTGGGAATTTCGACAGGTCCTTACAGACTGCTTCCGTGCGTTAGTCATTAAGCCATCTTACCTGCAGTAGAAAGTACGAACCTCAATGGGGAAAGCTATATCGTACTGCCCTGTGCTTGACAGCGTCATCGGTATTGAAACTCATACTGTCGCATGGAGCAAAAAAAGTTCTTGGGCAGTTTTTGTGACGAGTTCTGAAGACACTAGGTCAGCGGCAAGGTGATACGCCTGACTTGAATCACAGGGAGTTTTCCAGTTTACCTGACGCTTATATAATGTAAAGGGGGTGGGGCACTTTCTTCCTGAAAGTTTGTCACTTCTAAACAAAGAACGGAGCTTCTGCAGGTGACTGATTACGCTGCCTATGGAAAAGTCCTGCGCATGGTCTCTGAAATCTTGGATGCTGCCACGTATGTCGGTAGAAACATGACTGTTGAAATGTTGGTTCTACTTGTCTTGGAGGAAGAGAGACCGTCAAAATAATGTCTGCTCCTCTGCTAAAAAAAAACAACTTGCCAGCCATTCGGCGCTTTCCACTTACGATGATTCTATAGTGTAAGTGCAAGCATCAAACTGTTCTACTTTCCATTAATCGTAGGCGTTAAATTAGACCTGTTCTTTTATAAGCGGCACATACATTAGGAGCTATGAACTACACGTTATATTGTGGTGCTCACCCTTCATCCTCTTATTAAAAATGATGTATAGACAAAAAACTCACACCTTTCACTCTAAAATAGTTCGATTTTTTAACCCAGTTTGTTAAAAGGGATAAAAAGAAATCTGTACGTTGTGAACACGTTGCAGCATACAAGGGAGAACGCCAGTTTCAATGAAGGGACTATCAAATAAAGGAGAGGACGAACAAGCCTATTCCTAAAGGGGCAAAAAATATAATCGACACCTCAGGCGTAGTGAGCATGCACACTTCACCTTTGATCCTCGGTGTAACGCTAAATAGTGATCAATGCCGCTGAATAAGAAGCCGTACATCCTCTGCTCGATCGATTATTTGGCGTGAATTGTACTTGTGAAACGCTGTGGCTTCCGAAAAAAAAAATTGGCTGGTCATAAGTATATTGCTGGCGCGAAGAAAGAAGAAAACCCATGTGCATGAACAGATACTGTCTGTGCTACAAATATTTTATCCAGCAAACGCACTGAGCGTAATCGTGGATTCTGCAGCACGCATATAGCTCAGCTCTTGTCGGATGTGCCTTGATGGGACACCAGAGCGAAAAGTTATTTGAACTGCCATTGATAACTTACCCTTCCGCGATAAGAAAAAAAAAGAAAACAGCGCTTAATTACGGCGATCAGCTCCTGTGCGTTCAGCTCGGTTCGTTGTTGCTAATTATTCTCGCACCGCCAGTATTACTTCGGCAAAGATTTCTCTAGACCTTTCTAACCTTTCTATCAGAAGGAGGCAGGACCGCTTATGTCTCCTTCCTAAAATCTTGTTTACGAATCCTGAACTGAACCGCACAATATTCTCGCCACGTTGTTGCCTTTCCTCCAGCGTCCATGATGACTTCAAAGCTGAAGTGCCGTTCTGCGAGACCAACATGTATTTTCATTCCTGCGCGCCAAAAACATCATCTGAATGAAATCGCCTCCCTTCCTCCATCGCCAGGAGCCCTGAGCATGCATCATACAAGACTACCATATTGAACATGTAACACCGCTCCTCTCTGTAACGCTGCAATGGCATTGAAAGTATTTAAATAAACAAATAAATAAATAAATAAATAAATAAATAAATAAATAAATCTGTAACGCTGCAATGGCATTGAGAGTATATAAATAAATAAATAAATAAATAAATAAATAAAAGACTTTTGGGATGAGCCAGGTGAGACGCAAGTATGAAATATGGGTGGCGGGGCGGCCTTTGAACTCCCGCACTAACTTCACGCAGCATCATGGATTCTGATGTCGTTTGCCCCTGGCATAGTTGACTTTCTTATCGGGTGAAAAATTAATTGCATTGCATCTTAAGTGAGCCATCAGCCCAAACTTCGAAAGTTACTAGAACTCTCACCGAACCCCAACGGCCGAAATCTGAGACAATACTCAGCAATCCGCGACAACACATTGACGCGCCGGTTGTGGTGTTTTTATGCGCTAAATTCAGGAATGAAACTTTCACTGTCATTAGCCCCTCTTTTAATCAGCCTGTTACTGGGAAATCAACGAAAGCAGAGTTCTTTAAGAATAAAATATGGATATAACCTGATTCAGCGGGTCTCCATTGCCTTCGTCTTCAAATATGGTGCTCCGCAAATCAATTGGAATGTAACGCTTTCTTTCATTGAGTTTGCTTTCGAGGGCGCTCTCTTGGCGTTAGTGATGCAACACTCGGCACCTCACGAGTTTATTTCGGTGCCACTTACCCGACGGTAGTTAGTCCAAAGTTTAGTCACGCGATTGTTCGCTAGCCAATGTATATTTTTTTCAGTCCTGTATACTAGTTAGAATGAATACGCAGTGCTCGGACTAAGATTTACTGTGCGTTTTGTCGAAAGTTCGAGTTTGTACGCATGGGCCCGGGAAACGGAGCAAATCTAAACACCACTATGAACGTTGGAGGGTGTTTTATTCAAGAAGGAAGTATATCAGATGAGCCCCACAGTAAGGCGACAATGACAGGAGTCTTTTCGACAACAGCGCAGACGCTAACTTTGCCTTTTATTTGGTATTGCGCGCACTATGGCGAACGTACGCTTATCGGTGCAATCGATCAGCTCGCGAAAAAAGCAGAAAAAAAAAGGTGTTCGGAAATCAACTTGCTTTTGTTTTTTGTCTACGATGCTCATACAAAGAGAGATTTTCTAACATATCGGGAAGTTCTTTCGGCTCTCAGAAACAAAAAAATATCGTCCTTTCGTGAACGACATTTTCGCTTTCACAGATAGCGTCTCTTAAAAGAAAACGAAAGGCTCCCGTGCATTTTGTGGTGCAATGCGATAACATGGCGACGTGTCCTGTACATTCCATATCCTGCTAATAATATAATAAAATATCACAAACTATCGGAAAACTGCGATCGTTTACAAGGAACTTATATGGCATGACTGTTGTTCGTCCCACCAAAGAAAAAAAAAGAACCGCTTTGTGTGTCCAATAAATTTTGAACAGCGGGATTTTGTGCGCTGGCTCAGGACATTCGCTCTCAATTTGTTCTCAGCATTTCTGAAACACTACGACGGTTTTGAAGACCATCCTTACGAGTTCCAGCTCACTTCTCAAATATATTGCCTCCGGGATCATATTGAGCAAGATGGGCAGAAAAATAAATTCATCCGTCGAAGATGTATCACATCTCTCAAACCATTCTCCGCGCGTTCCAATGTATGTGTCCATTTAGTTACCTTTTCCGTGTGACGAATTACTTTTTTACGTTCTTTTATCATTCTCACGCAATCATCTGACCCTCAATAAGACGTGACCCCTGCGAGGTAAACCTGAACCGGTGTCTGTCCGCCGACCACAGTCTAAAAGGGTTTGCTTGTAACCTGGTGTGACTGAAACACTTGCTTTAAAATTCGTTCCCTGAAGGAGAGAAAGAATAATACAGACAGAGGAAAATAAAGACGAAAATGGAGAAGGTGCTTTAAATGCAAAGCAGCAAAGTGTCACGCAAGCTCACAAAAACTGGTGGCAGGAGAGCCGCAGGAATTTTTGCACTTGCCGAAAGGACTAAGGCGTTTCTATTTGCAGTTGGCAGCTGTTCCGAGAAAGTGCTTTCAATATGCCTTTCCTTTTTCCCGTCTAGAAGGATTCTGCGCAGAAGTGTTGCATTACCTGAGTCAACACGTTACCTAGAGGTATAACAGCTATATGCTAATCAAACATGAAAAATGTGCCTCTTTTGTTTTTCTGTGAAGGTAGAAGTAGAGAATTGGTCACCAAAGTATTATGCACGAGCAACACACGAGCTGAAACCTAGGAGAAATGGATCCTCTGTAGTTTAATCAAGCGCCATGCAACAAAATTGAATGCTTACAGTTGACTTTATTTTTTATCCTATGGAACCCTGGAGGTAGTTGTCTGTCTGTCTATGGAACATGCAACATCGCGCATTGTTTGTGTTCATGCATAACGTCGTTCAAAAGTTCTGCCTAAGTACAAACTGCGAGATACGTCACGTAGGCGGAGCTTATGCGTGACGCTTCTCCAGAGAAGAACGCGGATGGCAGGCGTATGCACACAGCACTTGGCATGTATCTTTTCACATTTAGGTACAATGTACCTGTTGCGACACCGTGGCACTTACCCATTATGGGAGATTGACCAATAAGGGGCATCTCACACAGTGACAAATACGACTGGGTACCCCAATGATTAGAATTTCCATCGCGGCCTTCAATATCATGCTGTTTGCCATTACGTCATCTGGAGATATAAACCCCAGGAGCAAGGATGACGTAAGCTCTGTAGATTGCACGGGTAACGACGTCGCAATGAGCACATCCAAGTCTGTCCTCAACGATTCATTTATAAAAAAAAAACTTTTTTTGGCGCTTCCAACGTTCACCGCTCGCACAAGGGAATATCCATCCATAAGTGTTTCAAATAATAATTAGCAAGCTGGGGCAGAGCGAATATTTATCAATAGTGAGGTTTCATCATCCCTGGCCTAAAATGTGATTGGCCGAAGTACGTGAAAAGCAGTTGTGCTTACTCATCAATAATACTTAAAATTATTTTTGAGCTATCGCTTGACACAGGTTCCTTACCGGGTGTGCTGCCTTTTAAAAGGCGACACGGCAGTGACGAGGTAGTTGTCTGTGCGATTTCTGTCAGCGATGTGCTTCCCCAGCGGCGGTTCATGATAGCAATAAGCAGACGCAGCGGCAGCACACCCGACTAAATGCTATGTTCGTTTGAGCGCGGAACGCTTGGTAGCAGTGCAATCACGACGCGCAAGCGGGCATGACACGTGGTGTTTTTTGTATTTCGAGGGCGTCCGCAGTAAGGTACAACCAATAATACTTAATAGATAGAAAGTGTTTATTCGGACGTTTTGAAAATCGCTCTGCAACTTTCTAATTGATTTTTTTCCCCTAACTTCGTTGCTTCAGAAGTTGGTTCATTAACCTTGTCTAATTATGCTGTTAAGCTGAATACAAAAAAATATAATGTCACTTACTCTATACAATAATCAGCAACATGCGTTTGGTCGCGTCTTCTCAGAGTGCACCGGCATATTTTCAAACTCTGACTAAATTAGGCTGGGACTCCCTGTATATTTTTTTTCTTGCATTTGTTTTTTTCCACCCCCGTCTGTAATGCTTTGGTCCTGATGGCATGTCAAATAAGTAAATAAATAAACATAAATAAATAAATAATAAATGTGCGCAGAGTAGAAAGCTTTGCTTTAAAATCTCCAAACTTATGTCTTTACTTCATCGATTGCATAAGAAAGGGTATTGACAGCCCTGTAGGTAATCGCGGCTCGTCGTCTTGGGGAAGTAAAAGCGAACACAAACAGGAAACACGTAGCAAAGGGAGAAGGTCGTAGTGAAAAGACGAAGGAGAAGAAGAAAAGGTAAACAGCAACATCACAGCAAAGCCACGGAGCGTGACTCACCGCAGGATATCGGCTGCATCTGAATGCCTCGTATCCTGTGGCTGGTCGAGATTGACAGCAAAAAAAGAACGAACGAAAGCATTCTCGGACAGAGACACGAGAAATGCTTGCAGAAAAGCAGGTCTCCAGACACGCGTGAACAGACGCCGTGTACGGAACCTCCCATTTCGCCTTTTTTTTTTCTGATCGTTCTGCCTGCGACATGTATATATATAATATCAAGCCAAACTTTGCCTAGGATACAGCGACTTCAAATACCTTTTGATACTACTATCAGAAACAACTTTTTATTGTTACGTGATTGTTTTAATATATGTGTATGCGCGTATAGAACTGATGGCAGGTTGAAATGCTTCTCGTTCATAGGCATTTTATTTCCTAGCATTAGTCCTGGCGCCTAAAAGAATCGCTAATGTGCGTTTTCATAGATCAGCATGATAATTTCTTGATGAAAATCAATCTGTGTGTTAATACTTATGTTCTATATAGTTATGTTTTCCTTCTACTGCTTTTAAAACTATTTCTTTGTAGAAGAAAGAGGCTACATGACAATACGTATTACACAGTAACTCATGGGTGATACAAAATTACCCGCAGAGAATTCATACTAAGTTTAAAATAAAGAGAGCTGTGTGCATTGCGGACTGTCTACAGTAGGCGAGAAAATGTAGGCCGGTTGACGATAGCCTCGTAACGCGGTTCCTACTTAAACTGAAAGCACCCGGTTAACTCCCCCATAACGGCGAAAATTGTTTCCCTATAGCTCGCTTCTCTTCCTTCGGAAACACCCGCCGTGGTTGCTCAGTGGCTATGGTGTTGGGCTGCTGAGCACGAGGTCGCGGGATCGAATCCCGGCCACGGCGGCCGCATTTCGATGGGGGCGAAATGCGAAAACACCCGTGTGCTTAGATTTAGGTGCACGTTAAAGAACCCCAGGTGGTCAAAATTTCCGGAGTCCTCCACTACGGCGTGCCTCATAATCAGAAAGTGGTTTTGGCACGTAAAACCCCAAATATTATTATTATTTATTCCTTCGAAATGTTCAGCACGGTAAGCGTCGAGGGCCCGATTATGCAGACGTGTATGAAATCCTCATTCCTTGCTGCCATTTTCCCTTCAGTAAATCGGTGGCCAATTTAACAAAACATTCCCACAAGCACTGGCGCCTGTTAATTCCTTGTTAAATGCGACAAAGTTAGTAGCTAAAGCAAAAATAGCAATAACACGTGATGGCACATTGCACTGGGCAGACCGATTTCCCACTAATCCAGATCTTCACCTTCACTGAGCAGCCATTTAGCAGGATTATCTCGCATGTACTCAACACATGACGACTGTTGCCTCCGGTACATTGGTGGACACCTTTACGCTGTTGATTTTATCTTTTTTCCCCTTCTTTGTTGACATTTGCGTCGCTAGACATACAACGTAATTAAAGTACAAGAAAAAGTAATTCCAAGTGGTGCGAATGCCAAGTATCATTCCACATCGCAGGTTATACATTTCAGCCAGAGATAGCTGCTCGATTCTCAATTCTGGCGAATTTCAAAACTTTATTATGTGTCTTACAATGTTAAGTCATTGCGAGTAAGCATATGCGAAAACCGCGGCAGTAAAATTATGAATTGTGTATCGTGCTAAGGTAGAGGCGGTGTTGGCATTGGGGTTAGAGCCGGTTTTAGCATGGCAGTAGGCGCCGCCAATTGGTCCATCTGTGTTACTAAACAAATCCAAGGTGGCCCTCCCACTCGTTCCTGATATTTAAACATTATTATAACATTACACCTACGGGTACTGTTAGTAATGCTCGCACGGAGTCTTAGTGTTGTTGTCACCTACCTTAACTTGTCTTCGCCATACTTTCCTTTTTCACGCATTTATGTAACCACAGGACTCACATTGAATAGGGGTAGGAGTCCTAATTGAGGTTCAAAAATGGAAAAAAAAGAAGCTTTCCCGCAGCAAAACTCTGTCAGCAGAGAAGCCAGAGTCTCAGTAGCGAAGCTCGAAAGTATTGTCAGTTCGCGTGGGCAATGTCAACATTACGTGAATTCACCTCAACGTTTATGTAGCATTTGCTTTAACGTGGAATTATGCTGAGATGACAACTCGACTGATTTGAAGGACGACGCGTTGTTAAAATATAGAGATATAACCGCAACAAGTCAATTGCAAAATTTCTTGCCAATTAGGAAATAATCAATAAAAGTTGAGTGCAGACGCTACCGCGCCAAGTTCAAATTAAAATTGAAGTTTAATTTCCATGCCACGAGGAGACAACACCAATAAGCTGTTAAAACAGCTGAACAGAGATTCTGCCCCGTATAGCAATAAAGCAGGAGCAAAAGTGCGATGATTGTATAGAGTATATAAAAACTATAAAAATGGTTATACTAATGAAAACGTAAATCTGAGAAAAAGGTGCTCACTGATGACATTCTTTTTGGAAAATATTTGTACTTGCAGCTTTAGGAGTTTATCCTGACAATATATCAACGCATAAAATTTTAGAAAAAAATAGTAAAATAAATATCCGCAAGCGTAAGATTAAGGTATATTTCAGCATACAAGAAAACTTCTGTTGACAGCCCATTTTAACGAAGTTCCTGGTATGGAAAGTAATATGAAAGTTATCTGTATTTACCGTATTCAGCAAGGATGGTAAGATACATCGTGTGGATTCCTTATCGTAATTAGTTCGTGGTATCGGAAAAATAAAGTTTCCTTTTTACCTTGTTGGTCTTGCGTGTGCATTTTTATGTAATCCAAAGAGTAAAGTAGTTACGTTGTTATTACTAACTTAAGCTCTTACCGCGATCAGATCCAAGTGCACACCGAGCTTGTGTTCTCTTTTTTTTTCTTTATTCCTTCACCTCTTAACTAGGCTTTCCCCTAAGTCCTATTGATTTATCTTCCGTCGCGTTGAACAGCAAGGTGACTTGCGTCACGTTGATTTTCCGTCGTTTCGTTCCGCATTTGCCGTCTCTCTCTCTCTCTCTCTCCTTACATTGTCGCTATTCACTGCCTAGTAGTACCTAGGATTTATAAATTCGCTATCAAGGTATCCCAGAACTGAAGTTATCATGAAAAGGAAAGCTCGAGGTTCTAGTTCTCACGATTGTCCCCCTCTAAAGAACACATCCGGACACAACGAGAAAAGCGACGCACCACGTGCTTTCGTTCCGAAATGATTGTTGTCTACATTCAATCGAAAGTGAAAAACAACTATGTCTTAGCTCCCAATTGGCTGCTTTCTACCAATTCGCTTTATGTGGGACGCTGTTAAAAGTATTTCTGGGGGCAACATTTGAACTACTTTCAGTCAAAGGTGTTGGACTTCAGAAGAACATTTGTACTTTGGCGATTTGCAACCAATGTGAGGTATGTTTGGAATATCCTTGAAACGCCAAAACCAGTTTATTGAATACCACAAAAACACACCTCTCTAACACACTTCTTTTTTCAATGCGAATGATATCTTTAACTTTCAATAGGTCATATTCTATTTTGCATCCTACACTGCTCACCACTGAAGGTTCACCACTGAGGGTTCAATACACCACTGACGGTTCACTAGCGTATCGTATTGGTTTAATCTTGGCAACGCCGGCTCTTTAAGTACACAAAAGAAATAAACTGAGTGATTTGAAGATACCAACAGGAACGTGCGTGCATAGTGTTCCTCGTTTGTCGGCCATATCTCGGAATATTGATTCTTTCTTTGTTCTCGCGTCGAGATTCATTAATGCATGATAGAATATGGGCTGAATTTCATCTGCTATTTATTCTATACTCACATGCGGTAGCGAAGACTATGGGCACCGTTTTATTGCGAGACGTGCCAAAGGCTGAAAGGCTACATTAAATAAAGTCAACCCACGTTGCCTATAAAATGAGAGACACGCTTCATGCCAGAATCTGCAACTGGGACTCCATCAATCGCCTCGTGAATGAATAATGGTAACAGTAAAAAAGTACAACCTCCGTCCTTGAAAAAAGCCACCTCTTTCCATTTATAATATTCTTTTATTCTGCTTTCCTTACTTTTTTTTCTGCATCTAACAACGCATAGTTCTCTTTCTGCACCACAGACGAGACGCTCAGCGCATCCAGCATTCTGTAAAGAGCAGTTTAGAGAACTATAAATAGAGACAGAAATGGGGCCGCACCTTTGACCCTCTACGGAACGTTTTCCTCACCTCTGTGAGATTAGTTAGGCACATCACGAGCTTTTTTTTTTTACTACTCCTTCTTTCTATAGTTGCTCTTTTTGTTTTGTGCGCTTTCGTGACTGCAAAGTAAGTTGTCGGTTTTCACGGTCAGTCCAAGAGTACCACATCATTCTTGCCCATCTATCGTTGCCTTTCCCCCGTCGACCACTCTACTCGGAAACGCCATCTTTGGTTATTGTTATGTGCGTGCTCTCTATAGCGATGAGCAGCTCGTGTGTTCGCGCCATTTCAAGCACGAAAAGTAGTGCTCTATCTCTCCCTCCTTTCCTCTCGATCTGTCATCTTGTTTTCTTTGTAATTAAGCGCAGAGAGATGCGGTAAGAAAAACAGGTTAAGGAAAGGAGCACTACACAGGAACTCCTAACCCCTTGCGCGGGTCCGTCTGTTTTGATTCGCCGCGAAGCAAGTGGGGGTGAAGAGACGGCAGCGTTAAGTGCTTTCTCCCCCAATGTCTTTCTACACGCTTTATTTCTTGTTTCGATCCCTCTCTCCTTCTTTCTTTTATGTTGTGCTTTGACCCGCAAGAACACGTCAAGCTAGGCCAAGAACAAAAGAGCACCGTTCTTGAACCAGTTTCCCATTTAGGCTGCGCCAGCAGAGTTTCGCCCAGCCTGGCACTGGGAGACTGTACTTCTCTCTCGCGTGCGTTGTTTTCCCTAGAAATTCTCGCTTCTAACTCGCTTTGTTTGGCATCGGCTTAACTTCGACATCTGCTCGAGAAAATCCGGAGGTGACAAGTCAAGCGTTCAACATGACGCCTATGCGTCAAATATATATATATATATATATATATATATATATATATATATATATATATATATATCGAAATGTTTTACTTTAAGAAAAGCTGTACCAGATCCGAAATGTCCGAAGGTAATCGTGCCTCCCTCGTAAGAGTATGCATTCACCAGAAAGGCATGCTTACTTGTTTTCGTAGAATGAGCACTCATTCTTTCTAAACTATGCACATACATATTCTACTATACTATACTATACTTACTATACTTTCGTTACTATACCTTTCGAGATGAAATCACACCCCTGAGAACAATTCTGGGCTCTAGGTTTTCATGATTATCATAATGTAGCCATCGTTGCGGTAACAACGTAAGATGTCAACAAGCGATAACTGAAAGAAGGCACTTACCACTCGCAAAGAAAGTGCGACATTCGCCTGCATACAAAACATGCCCCAACAAATTGGCTTAGGCTGTCTAAGAAGTGGAAAGCTTAGTGCAGGTCATCCGCTTGCCCTCGAAGCTCTGCTTTTGGGGAGTGCTACGGTGCGTGAGAGACAAAAAAAAAGCAACACTAAGGTGAAAGAATGCTAGTCAAGCTATCAAGCATCTAGCGAAATGTAAAAAAAATAATCATATTGGAAAGACGAGTTGAGCAAAAGGCGGAGCTCTCCGACAAAGTTGCTGTTCGTCAGCACGAGCTCATGCAATATTTTCGGAGACTTTCCATTCGAATTACCATTCGAATTTAAATGCTACCATGACGAACTGTTACCATGATGAAGCAAGAATTTATTTGGGAATCGCTGTCTTTACGGCAAGAAAACTAAGGTAAAAGCTGTTTCTTCATATTTTTTTCAATTGTTCGACAATCAAGTTGGAATTATTACAGGAACACACCTAAGGAGATCATTTTGTATTTCCAAGCGCAACAATGCTCCTTAAATAATATGCGAATACCAGCCGAGACAGACAGACAGACAATGAACTTTTATTCAGGTCCTGAGGGACTAGCCGGTGGAGACCCGTTGGGGCCCCCGGCTCGCCGCTGGCTGCTCCCATGTCGGAATCGGGAGGCCAAGCCTCTCCGCTCTTTCACGGGCCCTCTGGACGGCCATGGACTGGAGCTTAAGTTGCGTGCTAGATATGGCCTCGTCCCAGTCCCGTTCGCTGGTGAGGGACGTATCCCGTAACGCAGGACACTGCCAGAGCATATGAGGTAGAGTGCTAACCTCCCCACAATCCGGGCACTGTCGGTTAATTTCTGGATAAATCCTGCTTAAGAAACTTCGCGAGGGATATGACCTCGTCTGAAGCATCCTAAGCGTGATCGATTGTGATCTGCATAGATTTGGATGCGGAGGCGGGAAGCGCCTGCGTTCCTCTATATAACGGGAGACGATCTCGTGAAATGTTAATAACGGGTCGCTGTGGCCGAGCTCCTCCGGATCCAATGTAGCCCCATCGCCGTCGCGGCGCGTTAATTCTCGCGCACGGCGGTGAGCAATTTCATTGGGGTTCGGGTGGCCCGGCAGCACGTTGTCGCCCATGTGAGCTGGGAACCATATAATATAATGCACGGAGTCCCAATTAGTTCTGGACTTGTTTTTGAGAATCACCTCCACCTGTTTCGCAACAATTCCCGTAGCGAATGCCCTGACGGCCGCGCGTGAGTCAGTGTAGATATACGGCCTTTTTGAATCCTGCATCGCCAGCGCCACCGCCACCTGTTCTGCCACGTCGGCCGTCACAGCGCCTACCGAGGCCGCAGATAGGAGCTCGCCCTTTTCGCTTACCGCCGTGACCGTGAATTTACCGGAGCGCCCATATTGAGCTGCGTCCACGAAGGCTTCCATGCCGACCGTTTTCTTCAATATCGCCCTGGCACGAGCTGCTCGCCTGCCCGCATTATGTTGCGGGTGAACGTTTCTAGGGAAGGGACTGACGACGTAGGTCCCTCTGGAGTTCTCGTTCAGCTGAACCGCCTCGCTGTGACGGAAACGCGGCTGCAAGCCCGCAGCCTCCAAGAGGCGCCTACCGGCGCTGGAGCCCGAAAGCCTCGTGATCTGCGCCGCTCGTTGCGCCTCTATGAGTTCGAGGGCCGTGTTATGAACGCCGAGCTGCATTAGCCTGTCCGTGCTCGCCGTGATCGGAATACCCAGTACCTTCTTGACGCTTTTCCGCATCAACGTGTCAAGCTTGTCCCTTTCAGTCTTTGTCCACTGCAGGGCCGAGACCACATAGTTGATGTGGCTCATAAGAAAAGCGTGATGCACCCTAAGTAGGTTGTCCTCGCCTAGGCCCCCCTTCTTATTGGAGACTCTCATGATTAATCTGAGAATATTCTCGGTTTTGGTGGTCAGATGCGCAATGGTTTTGGCATTACAGCCCCTGACATCGAGCAACAATCCTAGAACTCTAATCGAATTCACCCTGGGGATCTTCTGGCCGTCCCGCGTGTATAAATCTATGGGGATCTGCTCGAGCGGCACGAGCCCCCGAACCCCTGGCCTTGCCGGTCTGTATAACATGAGCTCTGACTTGGTCGGGGAGAGTTGGAGACCCGTGCCCTCCAGGAAGGACTCGGTCACGTCCAAGGCCTCCTGGAGTGCCTGTTCCACGGCCGCCTCCGAGCCTCCCGGACACCAGATCGTAATGTCATCGGCATACAGCGCATGTCCCACGTTTGGCACGGCGGCCAGCCGCTTCGAGAGTCCGTGCATTGCAATGTTAAATAGGAGGGGGGAGATCACCGCCCCTTGTGGCGTGCCTCTGTTTCCTAGCGGGAATGGTTCTGATTTGGTCTGCCCCACCTTGACGACCGCCGTCCTGCCCCTCAGGAAGGACTCCACAAACGCGAAAAATCTACCTCCCAAGTTCAATGCCGAAATCTCATTTAATATGAAGTCGTGCGACACGGTGTCGAAGGCTTTGGACAAGTCTAGTGTAAGAATGCCCCTGACGTCTCTAGTCCTGTTGTCAATAACCTGTCTTTTTAGCAGTAGCATGACGTCCTGCGCGGAAAGAGATGGTCTAAACCCTACCATATTGTACGAGAACAACCCCTCCCGCTCTATGTGTTTTGAGATCCTGTTATGTATAACGTGTTCGGCAACCTTACCTAAACATGACGTTAGCGAAATGGGCCGGAGGTTGTCCAGGCTTGGGGGCTTTCCAGGCTTAGGAATCAGTACCACCGTCGCCTGCTTCCACGAGTCCGGAACACTACCTTCCTCCCATACCTTGTTGATTTCCTTTGTAATGGTGCTAATGGACCGGTCGTCCAGGTTCCTCAAAACCCGGTTGGTTAAGCCATCCGGCCCAGGGGCCGACCTACCGTTGAGATTGTAGAGCACCTCCCTGATATCTGCCTCAGAAAACGGATCATCGAGCTTTGGGGCGTCCTCCCCCACGTATTGAGGGCATTCCCGTAGTTCATCCTTTCCTACCGGAAGATACTTTCTTGCCAGGTCTCGGAGAATGGACGTATCGGAATGACCTTCCTGTTTTTGCTTATGCACAAGTCTATCTACGGAGAGTCTCTGATTACCCTTGGTCTGTTTATCATCGAGCAGGTGCTTAAGAAGGTTCCATTTTCCCCCCGTGCGCATTCGCCCGTCTGCTGCAGAGCAGGCTTCGTTCCATTGTTGCCTGTTGAGCTCCAGACAGTGTGCCTCTATACAGCGATTAAGCTCCGCGATCTTCGTTCTCAGCCTGCGGTTTAGCCTTTGCGTTTTCCACCTCTCCAGCACAGACCTCTTGGCCTCCAGGAGATGCGCCAGGCGCGCGTCCATCCTGGGGGTCTTAAGTTCCGTGTGTAGCGAAGAGATTGTAGAAGAGACGCTAGTGGGTTCAGCGCTACTGGCTCTAAACGCTAGTGGGTCGAGCGCTCCTGCTCAGCAACGGCTCTCGTGCTTGGAAGCTGTGACTGCCCTGCCCGTCGACGTTGCGCTGCTCCCGAGCTCTGCCCAATAAACACCTTTAGAATTGGTGGAGTGTGCGGGGTAACCTCAGACGATCATCCTGGAACTCCGGTCCCGTACCCTACCATCTGCCATGCCCCAAGACGCCTCCCAGCAAACGCCTCCTCCTGCACCCACTGCGTGTCCCGGGGTGCCTCGTCATCGCGACCCTCCTATCTACACTGGAGCGGACGACACTGACGTGGACGAATGGCTCACGGCGTACGACAGGGTAGGCGACCATAACAAGTGGGATGAAGCAGCCAAATTGAGCCATGTTGTGTTCTACCTCGCTGGAGTGGCCAGCCTGTGGTATAACAACCATCAAGCAGAGTTCCAGACATGGTCGGAATTTAAGACTTCCCTCGCCGATGTATTTGGTCGCCCTGCTGTTCGCAAGCTGCGTGCCGAGCAACGTTTGCGAGAACGAGCTCAACAGCCAGGCGAAACATTCACCAGTTATATCGAAGATGTCCTGGATCTATGCAGGAAAGTCGATTCGACCATGGCGGAGTCTGATCGTATCCGAAACATACTGAAGGGCATAGAAGACGACGCCTTTAACATGTTGCTGGCCAAAAGTCCACGCTCTGTGGCTGAAATTGTCACACTGTGCCAGAGCTATGAAGAACTCCGCAGGCAGCGGTCACTGACCCGTCGATCTCTACCGCGTGACGAACACCTCGCTGGTTTGGCTGCCATGTCCAACCAGGCAGCGTTGCTCGCAGAAATGAAGGCGTTCGTCCGCGAGGAAGTTGCCCGGCAACTCTCGTTGATGGATTTTGCACAGCCGCAGTCGGTACACGCGCCTACGCCAAGTTTTGCGCCTCCGCTTCGCCGCGTCATAGCGCAAGAACTGCACGAGGTTTTGCCTGAGCACCACCAGCGTGTTCCTGCGGCTGCACCTCACAGCTACGCCGAAGTCATGGCCAGGCCCCAACAGATCCCGACGGCTGCACCACTCAGCTACGCGGAAGTCGTCACCCAGCCTCAACAACTCCCTCAACGGGGACCTCTCACGTACGCCGAAGCCCTCGCTATGCCCCGACAACAGCCTGCTATGCAATCACTTCACCAGGCGCCACGTCCAACGCGTCCTTCCACATGGATGGGACCTGCCGCAACGACTCGGTGGCGTACAGCGGACAATCGACCAATATGTTTTGCGTGCGGCTATGCAGGCCACGTCGCACGCTACTGTAGTCGCGTGCAGTCACCTAGCGCTACACCTTATGGGCCAAGTTCTATGGCGGGTTCTCCGCGCCCTTATTACGACGACGAACCTCGGGCTGCGTCACCACCATTCCGCCGGTCCGCCAACATCCGCCGCTCAACTTCTCCACGCCGACGCTCCCCATCACCGATGCGGCCTCGTCCCGAAGCTCGGGATGAGGAAAACTAATTGTCGCAGTCCATGAGGCAAGGGCTGCGACGCCGTCGAAACGCGGAAGTCCTCAACGTAGCCCGACCAATGTGATAGACGTGTTAGTTGACGGTGTGCGCACATATGCCCTCGTGGATACCGGAGCCGCTGTATCAGTTATGGACGCAAAGCTTTGTCGCTTCCTTCGAAAGGTTACGACGCCCATTGCTGGATTCGCCCTCCGCACAGCAGGCGCACAGCGTATTCACCCGATTGCGGCGTGCACCGCTCGTGTTCTCATCGAGGACGTTGTATACGCCGTCGAATTTATTGTGATTTCCTCGTGCTCCCACGAAGTTATCCTGGGGTGGGACTTTCTCGCCCGCCACGATGCCGTCATTCATTGCGCACGGGCCGAACTAGAACTGTCGCCGATCTCAGATATGACGCTTGCCGATAATGCTTCTTTTGCAAACAAATTACTCGTCAGACACGACACCAACGTTCCTCCCAACTCGTCAGTGATTGTATCAATGCATTGCAGCAGCCTCTCTGACGCCATCGCACTACTTTCTCCATCAGGCCGCTTTTACACTCGAAAACGTCTGCTGCTGCCTTTTGCGACTGTGAACGTCAAACAGGGCTCCACAGCTATTTTTGTCTATAACCCGTTCTCATACCCTGTGATGCTGCTTCAAGGCGAATGTCTTGGCCACGTGGAAGTGATCGACGCCGTACAAATTACGGATGTTCCCGAAGACACGTGCTGCGCCTGTTACAACACGCTCGGTTCTCTCGCGACGTCCGACCCTTTGCCCACAGGTGTGTTCGATTCATCTATTGCCGATGGCCTCACCCCACTTCAGCGTTCGCAGCTTCTGCGCATCTTAGAAGAATTTCGTTCTTCTTTTGATGTCGAGCAACCTTCCTTGGGCCGGGCGTCTGCTGTCACGCACCATATTGACACTGGCTCCCAACCGCCATTGCGGCAACGACCATATCGCGTCTCGGCCACGGAACGTCGTGTAATTAATGAGCAAGTGGACGATATGCTTCGCCGCGAAGTGATCCGACCCTCGAACAGTCCATGGGCATCCCCTGTCGTCCTTGTTACGAAAAAAGACGGCTCGGTACGGTTCTGTGTAGACTATCGCCGCCTGAACAAGATCACTCGCAAAGATGTATACCCGCTGCCGCGAATTGATGACGCCATCGATAGCCTACAAGGAGCAGAATTCTTTTCATCTCTAGATTTACGCTCCGGCTATTGGCAAGTACCCATGGCTGACGTAGATAGGCCGAAGACAGCCTTTGTCACACCCGACGGCTTATACGAATTTAACGTCATGCCGTTTGGACTTTGTAATGCGCCAGCAACTTTTGAACGCATGATGGACACAGTCCTCCGCGGTTTGAAGTGGCACACGTGCTTATGTTATCTCGACGACGTTGTTGTTTTTGCCTCTGACTTCACCACGCACCTTCAACGCCTACGGCATGTTTTGACTTGCTTAGCGAACGCTGGCCTTCAACTGAACCTAAAGAAGTGCCGATTTGCAGCGCGGCAGCTCATGATACTAGGTTATGTCGTCTCGAAGGATGGAATCCTCCCCGATCCAGCCAAACTTCGTGCCGTAGCTGAATTTCCTAAACCGACGTCCGTCAAAGAACTGCGCAGTTTTGTAGGTTTGTGTTCCTACTTCAGGCGCTTCATTCGCAATTTCGCCGCCGTCATATCACCCCTGACGAAGCTCCTTGGCAGCAACGGACCTCTCCATTCGTGGTCGTCCGAGTGCGACGAGGCGTTCACTAAGCTCCGTCGTTTGCTGACGTCTCCTCCCATTTTGCGCCACTACGATCCAACGGCACCTATTGAGGTACACACAGATGCCAGCGGTGTTGGCCTCGGCGCTGTATTAGCACAGCGCAAAGAAGGGTTTCCTGAATATGTTGTGGCATATGCCAGCCGTATGCTTACTAAAGCCGAGACCAATTACACCGTCACGGAAAAAGAATGTCTGGCGATCATCTGGGCGCTTACCAAGTTCCGGCCCTATTTGTATGGTCGCCAATTTGATGTCGTCACGGACCACCATGCACTATGCTGGCTGTCGTCATTGAAGGATCCCTCAGGCCGTCTCGCCCGCTGGGCGCTTCGCTTACAGGATTACGATATCCGCGTACTGTACCGCAACGGACGCCAGCATGCTGATGCTGACGCCCTCTCACGTTCTCCCTTGCCAGACGACAATGCCTGCTGCGCAATATCCCAGCTTGACGTCTCTTCCGTCGACATTGGGACCATCGCTTCTGAGCAGCGCAAGGACCCCTGGATTGCCTCCATCATAGACTGCCTTGCTGATCCGTCATCGCAGCCAACCACTCGTGCACTGCGCCGTCAAGCTCGCCATTTCGCCATTCGCGACGACCTGCTTCATCGACGCAATTACACCTCTGACGGCCGCCAGTGGTTATTAGTTGTACCTCGAACCCTGCGTTCTGAAATCTGCGCATCGTTCCACTCTGATCCACAGTGTGCGCATTCGGGACTTTTCAAAACCTACCAGCGCCTCCGACGACGCTACTACTGGCGAGGAATGTACAACTACATTCAAAAGTTTGTTCGTTCATGCCCCGACTGCCAGCGCCGAAAATCTCCACCCCACCTCTCGCCAGCTGCCCTGCAGCCTCTACCCTGCCCTACCCAACCGTTCGGGCGCGTTGGCATCGATTTGTATGGACCACTTCCCCTGACGTCGGCTGGTAACCGCTGGGCCATTGTGGCAGTAGATCACCTTACCCGATACGCTGAAACCGCCGCTCTCCCAGCAGCTACAGCGCGCGATGTTGCATCCTTCCTGCTTCGCCGATTCATCCTGCGGCATGGTCCACCCCAAGAATTGCTCAGCGATCGCGGACGCGTCTTCCTGTCGGAGGTAGTTGAAGCGATTCTCAAAGAGTGCCACGTTGTTCATCGTACGACTACGGCGTACCACCCTCAAACGAATGGCCTCACAGAACGCTTCAACCGTACGCTCGGCGACATGCTTTCCATGTACGTTGCCTCCGACCACACGAACTGGGACGCCATTCTGCCATTCGTCACCTACGCGTATAATACCGCTACGCAGAGCACCACTGGATTTTCCCCCTATTTCTTGCTGTATGGTCGACACCCTTCGCACACCATCGACACCATTCTTCCGTACCGGCCGGATGCATCCGAGTACGTCCCTATTTCTGACACGGTCCGACATGCAGAAGAGTGCCGCGACCTCGCACGGGCCTTTACTTCCGATGATCAAGAGCGCCGGCGGAGCACTCGCGGTGACGCCACTGCCACGGTCACCTTCAATCCGGGAGCGCTCGTGTGGCTCTCAGTCCCTTTAACTGCCCCTGGCCTCTCATC
Source organism: Dermacentor variabilis (assembly GCF_050947875.1). Taxonomy (NCBI): domain Eukaryota; kingdom Metazoa; phylum Arthropoda; class Arachnida; order Ixodida; family Ixodidae; genus Dermacentor; species Dermacentor variabilis. The sequence goes on from NC_134575.1 coordinate 47,716,567, forward strand.
AAAACTGGTCCCTAAGTATGAAGGCCCTTATCGTGTTCTCGAACGCGCATCTCCTGTAAACTATGTCATCGAACCAGTTGAGCCATCTGCAGACATGCGCCGCCGTGGACGAGACATTGTCCATGTCGACCGTTTAAAGCCTTACTACGACCCGCTCATAGTGACGAGCTCTTAGGTCGCCGGACGGCTCCCTTCTCGCTGCCGGGGGGTGGTTGTAGCGAAGAGATTGTAGAAGAGACGCTAGTGGGTTCAGCGCTACTGGCTCTAAACGCTAGTGGGTCGAGCGCTCCTGCTCAGCAACGGCTCTCGTGCTTGGAAGCTGTGACTGCCCTGCCCGTCGACGTTGCGCTGCTCCCGAGCTCTGCCCAATAAACACCTTTAGAATCGTGGATATTTCCTTGGTGGCCCTTTCAACGTCTATCTTGACCTGCGCGAGTAGATCCTCCAGTGCACCGTACTCCGACTCATCTTCGTCCCGTATCTTTCGAAAGAGATCCCAATCAACGTACTTAAATATCCTAAGCGGGGCCGCTCTGATCCTGATTGATAACGCCACAATGTGATGGTCGCTCCCTAAGTTTTCTTGCAAGTTAGTCCAGGCTGCGTCAGTGTTTCTAACAAAAGCCAGATCTGGCATCGTGTCCCTCGAGACCGAGGTGCCTATCCTCGTGGGAAAGCGGGGGTCCGCCACTAGGGTCAACGCGCAGTCTTCTGCCGTGCTCACTAAGTTCACTCCCTTCGCCGTTTGTCTATTATAACCCCAGGCCATGTGCGGGGCATTGAAGTCCCCTGCCACTATCAGAGGGCTGGCACCCGCTATGGCGACTGCTCTGCCTAGGAGTCCGCGAAAACTCTGCCTCTGATCTGTCGGAGGGCTGTACACATTGAGGACGAATATGCTTTGTTTGATCCTGCCACTAGGGATTATCTCAACCAGCTGCGCCTCCAATCTAGTGCTAGCATCAGCTCTGCCTATTGTGATATCGTGCTCCTTGAAGGAAATTGCCCTCTTAACCATAGTGATTACCCCTCTCCTACCGTCTCCTCTCGTCGAGACAACGCGGTAACCCGAGAAGGTCGCTTCCTCACAAAGGGTCTCCTGTAGGAGCAGGACATGCGGTTTGTCCGCTTGTGCTTTCATGAACTGTTGTAGCGAGGCCTTGCGCCTCTTGAAGCTGGCACAGTTCCATTGCCACACAAATAATTTGCCTGTGTTGTCCGCCATTGTGTCTCTATATAGTTAGCATCCCCTTGAGCGCGGTGCACTTGCCCGACGCCTCGGAATCCTGATGTGCTTTCTTAACTTTACCGGCCACCTTCAGTCTGCTTACGTCAACAAGCTTAGCCTCCATTATCCCCATTCTGCGGTTGAGGGTAGCAATGGCCTCAGACTGTTTCTTGATGGTCTCGGATTGCTGCTCGATAGCTCCGGACTGTGTCTTAATCGCCTCCGCTAATCGATCGAGGAGTTCTGCAAGCGATCCTTTCGCGATGGTCGCGGCGGGCATGGAAGCCGATACGGACGCCTCCTCCATCAGCTCCACCGCAGCCTCGGTCGACTCGGGAGGGGGCGCCTTACGCTTTGCCTGACCCAGCACTGGTTTTTGCGCTGGTGCGGACGACGTGCTGCCATGACCGTGCTGTGCTTTACGAATCGATTCGAGGTCTGCCCTCAACTTACGCATTTCCGCCTTGAGCTGCGCGTTTTCCTGCTTTAAAGCCGCAAGACGCGGATCCTCCATCTGCTCTGGCAGTGTACCATGCGTTACCTTCTTTCCAGTCGTCGTCTCCGTGACCTTGTCCACCCAGGTAGGTCCCTCCTGGATGCGAACACTGGAGCGCGAGCGTCCCCTAGAACGGGAGCGCGCTCTGCTGACGGGACGCCCGCTGGATCGGGAGCGCGCTCTGCTGTCGGCGTGCTCCCTGGATCGGGAGCGCCTCCTCGTTGCCGAAAGGCCCCGGGAAGGGACCGCGCCTGCCACGCTGGCATCACGTGATCCTGCAGCCACTTGCGCCTCCCGGGCGCGCCGCTGGCGCTGCCGCCTCCGACGCACGATGTACGGCACCTGGAAGCGCTGGCTGCACCTGCGGTCGGCCGTCAGGTGCGCGCCACCACAGATGGCGCACTTTGGGTCGCACTGATGATCTTCTGGTGGGGAAACCATGGCACAACCGCGGCATTTCCTTTTGTCCTCGCCGTTAGGGCAGACGTCTGCTCTATGGCCGAGCTCTCCACACGCGTAGCAAACGTCTACTTGCCTGCGATACAGGGCGCAAGGCAACATGACCGTCCCGCAGACCACGTGATTCGGCACCCTTTGTCCTTCAAAGAGCACAACGATCGTGGGGGTCTTCTTGATTCTTCGTACTTCTAATGCCTCGGGGTTTCGGTGGTTGACAATGAGCGTCTTTAGATCGGCGTCGCTGATCTCGGGGTCCACCCCCCGCACCACTCCCTTGCAGGTGTCATCCGATGCCGCCACGTATGCTGCCACGTCGAAGGGCCCCTCCTTCGTGTGGATCCTCTGGATCTTGGCGTAGGCGCGCGCGTTCGCTTCATGCGGCGTGGAAATAACTAGGATGTTCTGGATGCCATTGGGGCACACCGTGTCATCCCGCACTTGCGTCGGCGCCAGGGCCGCCGCCATGGCCAGCGCCCGGGCGAGGTGTATCAAATCCGACTTCTTTAAGTCCAGCCCCCCTCGAGGTCGGACGATGATCTTGAATTGCCCCCTCGGTAATCTGGGAAGCCTCGAGGCGTCCACGATACGCTTCCACGCGCTCCGTAGTGCGGCAGTGCGGCTGCCGCGTTTCTCGCCTTCTTTCTTCGCTTCGGGCCCCGGTATCCGCGGCTCGCCCGGCCCGGTCTTCTTCTTCTTTTTGCTCAGCGCTGTTACCCAGCCTGAGCACTCCGCATCCTCCGGACTAATATCCATGCCTTCAACAATCACCACTCTTGGATTGGAGGCCATAGCACCGCGTCTCGCCGCCACTCGCCGAGCGTCTCGCCGAGCGGCCACCGAGAGGAGCCTGTTTACTAGTTCCGTTTTGTTCCAAAGTGCACAGCGGAATGCTACAAGCTGCCTGAAGAGTGAGTACGTGGACAAAATGAGGGGTTGTTTATACCCATGCTGCAACCCCCCTGCTGTCTCGTCCAAGCCAATGCGGGGTCATTCTTCAATAAATCATAAGGAAAGAAATGCAGCGTCTCATTAAGTGGTGACATGGTGCGCACTACGGTTCACAAAGTATTAGTATTTCGGGACCCTGTTCAAAAAAAGTTGAAATCAAGCTATACGCAAGGCTTAAAAGACTGGATAGGGAAGACGTGACAGAAAATGTGATCCATAGTTTCTCGATACTGGCTGCTTATGTAGCTAGAGCGTAATACCTACGTACTGCGAACGCTGGTTTACGTCAGATGGGTCAAAAGTGGAAACCTCGTGACATGATCACATTTGTACGATACGTTGTACATGCTATAAAAGTCCTTGTAGTTGATGGCCTTTCCACTGGTCTCAAGCTGTTGGAGAAGGCGAAAAAGAAAGACAATAGCGGAGTTGCGTACGTATAGTGCACATGAACACAAGTGAATAAAGCATGTCTTTTTATTTTTGTTTCTAAGTTTTCTTCTCTGAAAGGCTTAGTTCTCAGACAGTTTTCACCAAACTTATGAAGGCTTTGTAAATCTGATGCACTGGACGTTTTATCACGCTTGAAAGCAGCTGTAGATATGAAGATTTACGCATTGCAGCAATGCTGTTGTCAGAATTTATGTGCATATTTACGGACACTTCGCACTATGGAAATGTCCTACAGAAGTATGTGAAGTTAGCATACCTTTCTCTATGTTGTCCGACACGTGGTCCTATGATTCAAATAAGGTGGTGCAGAAATGAAAGAAAAAAATTTAAAGCTTCACGAATAATTGAATTTGATGTATTTATGCATGATTAAATTTCAGACGGAAAATTGCGATGAACGCACTAAGCCATCTTTCAAAAATTAATTTCGATAAGTGGCTTTGTGTGCTATGAGTACAGAATAAGACTCGGCTGGAGCAACAGAATGGCCTTTTGCAAAGAAGTCTGGAAATCACAGGATACTTGAAATCGAAATACTGTTGTGAACAATGCTTCTTGGGCCGATCTATATTTCTGGAAAGGTGTGTCTGCATTTCCATTCCCCTTGGCCTCTCAAGAATGCACTGCAAGGGAAAAATGTTTGCTGACAAATAGCGGGGTGTCTGCAGTGAGTGGAGAGGTTTGTCGAGTTTTACGTCATCTTTTAGTTGGAGTGTAGGCTTCAATGCCTTTGCTTCCTGATTATCACACGCATGCTTCCTTGAATGGTAATGCCATCATAATCCATGAAACTGCTGTTAGAGGAGATTTTGTGTGCATCGAATATAAAATATCGGAGAAAAAATTTGCCGATATTACTTTTATGACCGGTCTACTATATCGAACGACGACCCGTAGTGCTTCTAAGGCGCCGTTTGTATCTCGCAGAAAATTGAGGGAAATATGGCAAGTCAAGAACACAGCCTTCATTTTATATCCTCGAAACTGTCTTCTGTATTCCTTATCTCTTCCAATATCCCATCGTGGCCTATAGCTACGGGGTTCCACCATTTTATTGAAACTGATGCAACCAAACTGAAGACTGCAACTAAGCAAAATAGGTCGCCAAAGAGAATGGAAATGAAAGGCCCACGACATGCGCACAGATAAAAACAGAAACCAGTGTTTTTCTATCATTTCCGTATGAAAGTAGGAAGTGATGCTGGTTAATAAAAGGTCCGAGCCAGCGTCGTAAGCTGACCTAACCCTAGCGACCACTTCAGTGGCACCCGAATCTTCCCTCACGGCGGGTTACAGAGAATGACGTTTCCAGGGAAGCAAGTGAACGGTGCAAAAAAGAGTCACTTAACTGTAACTGTTTTGATATTCTTCGCTTTCTCTTTTCTGTTCACATATGAACAAACGCAACGTGACCATAAAATCCGGGGACCGCGTGTCTCACGAGATTGTTTTTCAGGACATCCAAAGATGGCTCGGGCAGGATGAAAAAAAAAGAAGGCGGAGCTTGGTAAGAAAAAAAAAAGAAATAATAGTTTTAGTATCGTTCCAACTGCTCCTACTCCTTCCAGCTTTTTCGCTGAAGAAACGGACTGACGTTCGTAAAACAGAGCAGGGAAACTGAATGACTCGCAGGGAAACAATGATATTATAAAAAATTGAATATAAACGTAAAACACGTAACCCGTTCACATATACGCGAACACTTGCGAGTATGGCTGCTGTTTTACAGCTAGAAATTCGGCACCCGCTTATAAGCACTGGCCTAGAAATGATGTGAAGTATACGTAAAGCATAAAAGGCACAGCACATACGTTAACAAGGAATGAGGAAGGACAAAAATATTTTGCTGAGACGCACAGAACCAGCAGTAACGGAGACCCGGCAGTATTGCAGCTTCATTCATTGTTGAGGTGGGGGGGGGGGGCTACGTTGACGCCGTTTTCTCATGTTTCATGGAGGTTTTCCTGTCAACAAAGTTATGGTCCGCAGAGACTGCGCAGTATTGTCTACAGCACAGGTAGGCCAACGTTAGTGCAGACGTTTAGGTTTGCCTATGATGTTCTTCTTTACAGTTAACGCTAGCACTAGAAATAGAACCAACATGACTTCAGCGAGGCCTCCAGCACGGAGTTAATTTAGCACTGTAGCTGCATGTTCTCACGGCTGACACTGTATTCTTCTCGAAAATAATCCCTTTACAGAGCGCTCAACGAAAACGTTTCACCGCCGGCAGTGATTGTGAGATCACTGCCGACGGTAATGCGTTAGCTTTAAATCAACATCGCAACACAACGCACTTCCACCGTCGAAAAGAATTATCTGCGACGCGTGCACTGCGCCCAGCGGTATTTCTCTTTCGCACTTCTCTAAAAAACTCGGCGCCATCTACCGCCGCCACCGGGAAGCACGCGCGTGGTCTCCCAAATGCACGGCGCGCCAGTGCACGCGAACCCTCAGAAACGCGTCACGCGGCAAGCGAGCTCCTCTCTCGCGCTTCTTTCTGGACACGCTGCGCCATCTAGTGGCACCGCCGAGAAGTACGCGCATGCACTCCGAGACGAAAAGCGTCGCGCGCCGGTGCCTGCGAACGCTGATAATTGTTCCCTATCTTGCCGCAAACTCAATGGCACGTACTGAGTTACTCAATTTGGCGAGAGGTCCATTAAAAAGGGGCCACTACCCAGCTCATTCAATGCGCAGCTCCCTGAATCGCTGTCGAGAAAGGCGTTCTTTGAAAGACCGCACATACCCGTTGCGTTTGTGGCACAGCCTGCTAATGTCCATCGAATTGCTGTCCTTGAACAACCGTTGTGACCTTGGTTCCATTGCGCTCACCATCGGATAAATTTAAGGGGTCTTTTGTGTCATCGTAGAGCGGCACATTTGCAGCGGCACACACCTAGTTATGCAAGCTGCCGGAAAAGAAGTTCCTTGATGAGCTGCACCCAACTACTGGTGGCACATACCGCGCGACCCAAGTTGGCAGTAAAGAGGTTCGTACAAGTAGCAATGGTACCCTTGCCCAGTACCGCATATTAATGTGAACCGAGTCGGCACGAAATAGGCTCGTTCGTTGAAGAGGGACACTACGCATGCATTGGCACCTACTCTATGACCCTAGCTGGACCGATGGTAGGTTTCGAACCCTGCTGCCTCATCGCAGCAGCACGACACACTAAGCATTCGACGACGGAGTACATAGCGCCCCCGGTAGGAGGGAAAAAGGTTTAGATACGAACATACACATAAAAACATGCATAGATAGGTAGGTAAGTGCGTTATATACAATCAGAATGCTTACGCATTGAATTCAAAGATTGGAAACCGGTTATAGAAGTTATTTTGTCAGTACTCCTTTCTGCGATCTCACAACGACTAAGATATTATTCACACCCAAGCAACTTTTCGGGGCCAGCTCAGGTCTTTACTGAGAGGTTAACAGATAGATGACTGTGGATTTAAGAAGTGCTGGATATATGGTTTATTCAATGCCGCTGTTTGGCTGGAGATGATATTATTGTTTTAATACAAAGCGTGCGCTCTTTTATTCGTGGCGAATAATTTTCTTGCATTAGCGGTTGTCTTTCTTTTCACAGAGTACCATTTTTTGTTTTGCGGAAACGCAAATATTCAGGAGAAGTCGTTACACTGGAGGAGCTAACCTTTCCGTTCCTAAATAAGTTTGGGTCTGCTTTGTGAAAAGAATTCACTTTGTGCGCTTGTCATTATTTGGAGTAACCCTACCACAAAGTACAGCGCGAATTTGCTGCCAGCCTGAAAGAAGTGAAAGATAGGTTAATGAAGACTAAATATATAGAGAGCCGGAAAGTAACCTCCGTAATTAAATAAGTACATTCGAAAAAATAGAAGTCTCCTAAAAGACAGTGTTCTAAACGCAGTGGAATATATTTCAAAGTTCTAACTTGCTACGACCAAGAAATAAAGATAGTTCGTTTTTGTGACACACCTGCGGAAGGGCATCTTTAGTTAACGATGTCACATTGGACAATAGGTGGTTGAGTTTAAACAGTGTCTTCAGCATTGCAAGGAATACATTCGCAAAAGCAATATGAAAATGAGTACGAACTGCTCCCCTGATATTACATTTAGAGAGTGCAGATCACATGAAATGAAATGAGGTTGTTATGTGTGAAACATCGTACTATCTCAATATGAGCACCAGGAATAAACATTCGTGCTAAAGGGGCCCGCACAATGTGATTATGTGATTATCGTTATGCGATTATCGTAAACACGAGAACGAAGTTGCACTGGAGAATACCGTGAAAAGCACCAAAACATTCTTAATTTGTAAATAAAATGTCCGATAGACGAGAACATGACCAGTTGTCGTGATTATGCTGAATATAAATTGCGGCAGACGAAAACACAAATTAAATTACTCCGAAATTAGGTAACAAGACACGAAAAATTTAATTATGCACACAGTGCTGATTTGAAGCAACTTAAAGCAATACGATCAGTTATCTGAGCCCACTCCGTGTTACTAGACTGGAGATAAACAGCACGGGGCGTAGGTTTTACTAGTCGTTTTCACCTCTTGAAGAAGAGCGGATTTGTAAGTAAACTAAGGGTACCAATACTTAATCAAGTATGTCTTTCTGGCCTAACCATGTCACACTGTTTTTGACTGCCTGCCTGTAAAACAAGACTTAATTTCGATCCTTCTCTAGGACCACTGAGAAAGTGTTATTTTTGTGCCATTTATTTATTATTTATTGCAAATGATTTCCATGCGCGTAGTAGCAAACTACTTAAAACGACAAACTACAAAACTTCACTTCAAGCTTTCATTCTCGAGGATTTAACGTCGAGCAGAACCCAACAACATTGCCGTTCGCACTATTGAGTACCATGACAGACGGACGGGTGGACAGATGGATGGACGGACAGATACATGTATGGATGGATGGATAGATGGATGGATGCATAAGCAGACGGACGGATGGACAGACAGACAGACAGACAGACAGACAGACAGACAGACAGACAGACAGACAGACAGACAGACAGACAGACAGATAGATAGATAGATAGATAGATAGATAGATAGATAGATAGATAGATAGATAGATAGATAGATAGATAGATAGATAGATAGATAGATAGATAGATAGATAGATAGATTCCACTGCATGACTGACGAGAAAAAGGGATACTTACGACAAACTAGCGCGCGGTCATAAAGACATTGCAGGCAAAGCATGAGTGCTCGCCTTCAATAGAAAGACTTTTTCAAAGGAAGGAAAAGACTACACAGAAAGAATGAAAGAAGCCCGAGAGAACCAAAAATTGTGCGACAAACATAAGCGAAGAGAAAGGGTCCCGCCTAGCGATCCCACTTATTGTGAGCAGCAACAGAAACACAAGGCCAGGCTGTGTCATCGAGGAGCGCCGCGAGAACTGAAGAAAGATGGCCGCTGCGGAAATCGCAAGCATTAGCGAAGATGGAAGGAAAGAGAGGGAAAAGCGGCTCATTCTTATCGGGAAGCGTGTTCGAGCGCTTCGCTGGAGGCCGCGGTTTGTTTTCGTTCCAATGTGCGTGGCGCAGCGACGCGTTACGGCGCGCTCGATTCGCGTCAGCGTGTCTTTTCTTGTGTTGCGTTTATCCACTCGTAGTCTTCATCACATATCACTGTCACGCGGAGGTGCCCTTGACCTGAATATTATACACGCCTTATACAGTCCCTGTCCCCATATACGCCTTACTTGCTTGCACTTCCTGTAATCAAAACGAGGTGTATTGTACGAAACAGGGCGGCTAGAGCACTTACGACGGGCCGCGCCCTGAACCGTAACAACTTCACAAATTGTCGTGTGAGCTATTTAGTGTTTTGCGACGTGTGTGTGTGTGTGTGTGTGTGTGTGTGTGCGTGTGTGTGTGTGTGTTTGTGTGTGTGTGTGTGTGTGTGTGTTTGTGTGTGTGTGTGTTTGTGTGTGTGTGTGTGCATGCGTGCGTGTGCGTGAGTGCGCGCGCGCGCGCGCGCGTGTGTGTGTGTGTGTGTGTGTGTGTGTGTGTGTGTGTGTGTGTGTGTGTGTGTGTGTGTGTGTGCGCGCGCGTGTGTGTGTGTGTGTGTGTGTGTGTGTGTGCGCGCGTGTGTGTGTGTGTGTGTGTGTGTGTGTGTGTGTGTGTGTGTGTGTGTGTGTGTGTGTGTGTGTGTGTGTGTGTGTGTGTGTGTGTGTGTGTGTGTGTGTGTGTGTGTGTGTGTGTGTGTGGTACCCGTAACTCCACCTTTCACTTTTCGCCCTGCATTCCGTACAGGTGAAACAAATGCACGCCGTAGCACGTATTCATTTACGCCCTAGTAGCACACCAGATCTTTAGTAAGGCAATATTATCGTGGCACCATAAAATAAAGATCTCTTTACTTTGCTACCCCATCGTGAAATTCCGTGGCAAAAAGAAACGATGTTAGAGGTTCAATAATTAGCGCTATAGAGGAAGCCGGAGAGAACACATACGCCAGGACGGGCAAGATGAACCAACTCACCCGAATGATGCTACCTAACAGGCTTCTATAAAAAATCACTGCATTTTGTGCTGTTCTACTTCAACAAAAAAATTTTTTTGAGAGATCTGCGTAAATTTGAGCACCTACCACACTATGTAGAGAATTAACATCATGCTGTGCCGCAATCTGCAGTGATGATACAATGGCCGTCCAACATTAAATAGGTCAATGAATGCGGGCCTATTTATTAGCTGATGTAACCTTGTTATTCATTCACTGGTTACGTATTCAATGATGTGACCTGACAGAAATTCTTCGCCAAGCAAGACGATGATGCAGTGGAATATTGGAGCGCATGCCTTTCAAACTTCAACAACACTCCAACCTTGCTTTGTGACGGCCACGGCGGCCGCATTTCGATGGGGGCGAAATGCGAGAACACCCGTGTGCTTAGATTTAGGTGCACGTTAAAGAACCCCAGGTGGTTAAAATTTCCGGAGTCCTCCACTACGGCGTGCCTCATAATCAGAAGGTGGTTTTGGCACGTAAAACCCCAAATATTATTATTATTACTATTATTGCTTTGTGAACCAACGCAGGAACGTCATATCCACTAACGGTCATGTGAATGCAAATTAGTTTCCTTAAGCAAAAAAAAAACTAACCTATTTGCGGGAAGCCTATGGCCTGAATTTACAGGAGTTTGTGTGTCCAAGTAAAAACATAGCGATGAGTTGGTTGTCAACGCTGATGAAGCTACAATGTTTCCTCCCCAATGGAGACGCTTCAGCTTTACTTACTTCATTAGCACAAGAAAGAAAGAACGAGGGAAAAGTGCGATCTGGCTTTCAATGAGCAGCAATAAAACCTTAAGACGCGCGGACTGAATTTGCCGACACTTACAGTTTAATGTATCCACTCAACTACCTCTTTATTGGAGGTTAAGGAGCTTTTCGGTGTCGCCAGTGAATATGCGTTGCTTTTACCGAATGCTTGCAATTACCTAATTGGAACTATAGAAGGTGCTAATTAAAACTGGCGTAGTTCTTAAGTAAGCTTAAAAGACGAATTGTTTGACTTCATTTCCTTCAACCTTTTCAGGCTTCGGCTTCGGTCGCCCCAGCCTAAGGCATTTTGACAACAGGCCCTCTACCACGTGGAAATAATTCTGGGAAATTGGTATCCAGGTACTAAGATGCACAAAAGCCGTAAAAACGCTGCGTCCCTGCTTGACCCACTACTGTTATTAGATCATAACTTCTTTTTAATTTAATTGATGTGTTCCATTTCTTTATTTTGGGTTGTTGAATGGAGAGAGATGAAGCAGTTGATTAACTTTTTACGTTCCCATGCAGCAATTTATTTATAGCAGAAATACTTTGTCTGTTGCTGTTTACCGCCTTTATTAACGCGTGTGTGACGGGGTACTTCTCTCGTCAGCTTTGTTTTTCTTTTGCTTACAATTATGGTTTTTCATAGGCTTAATGTGATTGAACGTCTGCGCAATATCTGTGCGAATGCCATGGAGAAAGTGTCAGCGCGAACTTTTCAAGAGTGTCTCCGAGTATCCGGCTCTAACGTAGCATATATTCCCGTTTGTGTAGCGTAAATAAGCCGCAAACTTCAATGCCGACAATATTGTGAAAATCGTTACCGCCGTAGCACACACCCTCATGCTTACTATAAAAACGCCCGAGTGTAAAAGGCGCGCTGGCGTTGATATGAATACCGACAGCAGCAGCACCGGTTGAAGAAGAGAGTCGTAAAAAGAGATTCCATTCTATGCCGCCCACGGTGGCACGCCTCGCATTGCTTCTATCTCTTGCCACGCTGCGACGCGTCCGAGGCCGAGTGCGGTAATAAAAACGGATCACTGCTCACCTTGACGAAGAGCGTTCGCGAAAGCGCCTGGGTCCGCTCAAACACAGGTCAAATTCCTGACGCACTGAAAAGATCCAAGGTAACAGTCATTTAGAAAGGTGGCAATAAAGATAGGACAAAAAAGAATATAGACCCGCCGTGGTTGCTCAGTGGCTATGGTGTTGGGCTGCTGAGCACGAGGTTGCGGGATCGATTCCCGGCCATGGCGGCCGCATTTTGAAGGGGGTGAAATGCGAAAACACCCGTGGTACATAGATTTCGGTGCACGTTAAAGAACCCCAGGTGGTCGAAATTTCCGTAGTCCTCCACTATGGCATGCCTCACAATCAGAAAGTGGTTTTGGCACGTAAAACCCCATAATATTTAAAAAAAATATAGGCCAATATCTACGGTACCAGTCTTTTCGAAAGGCTTAAAAAGATATTCTTTTCAGGACTGACAAACTTCTTTGACAAAATAAATTTTCTTTCCAACGTGCCGTTCGGTTTTAGGAAAGGACGCTCTACTGAAACAGCTTTATTAACTCTTAAATAAAGTGTGCTATAAAACATTGAAAATAAACATATAACCCTCAGTCTTTCCGTAGATTTAAGTAGGGCATTTGATTCACTTAACCATAACATATTTATACGAAGACTTTCAGACTACGGGGTTCATCGTAAGCAGCTCGAACTTTTCCGTTCTTACTTCGCCAAAAGGACTCAGTGTGGGTGCAATGGCAATTACCAATAATCTCCCCTCCATATAAAGTGCGGTGTGCCCCAAGGCAGCATTTTAGGTTCTCTTTTGTTTAACGTATATATAAACGATATTGCCGGTAATGACACAAGCTCAAAATTTATTTTGTATGCTGATTATAGCACTATTTTATTCTCGGAACTGATGAAGCCGATCTAGCGCCAAGATGTTCTCACGTCCTTGAGAAGCTCTTATTTTGGTCACATTCTAATGCCTCAAAATTAACCAAGCTAAAACCGAGCTACTTTTCTCGCCTGCAAAAAATAAAATAATTTAGAACAAGATATATACTGCGACGGGCACAGGATTGAAATCGTCAATGAATATGAAATTCTCGTATTAACATTTCGCTCAAATCTCGCATGGGATTCGCATGGTGACAACTTATGCAAAAACTTTCAATGACCACAGAAGCTCTATCGCGTTGCCGTGCAAATCTCCCAGTGGAAGCAAAAAAAAAATACAAATTTATTCTGCATGGTTCGTTTCCCATATTACTTAGTCTAGTCTCGTATGGTTGACGACTACACAAAAGAATATTACGAGGATTTGTTTAGTACAAAAAAAAGTTTTCGCAATATCGCTAATATTGATTATTTAGCTTGCACAGAATATTATTTTAAGTTGTCCAACGTTATGAAAATACAATATATGTATGAATTTCGTGTTTTGCGTTCATTCTAATGGACTTCACTCACTTTTAAAAACTTTATTACCACGATAGCACTTCTTCAGCAATATACCAATCTTCGTAGGCTTTGTTCTGAATTTTGGGTAATACCGCGTTGCCGTACGTTTTACAAACTGCAATCTTTGAAATATAATCTCCCGTTCATCCTCAGTAAATACAAAGACATAGCGAAGCCCACCACTAGCACTACTACGCCATCTCTTTTTTTGAATCGTACCTCCGACTATTGCCGTTATGTTACATCCATTAAGAATTCCTTTTGTCTACTTGCACTTCACGTTGTAGTGTTTTAGAATGTAATATATTTTCCTAGCTGACGTACTAAATGTGTGTGTGAGTATGCATGGGCCTTATAACGTAAAACTATTCCAATATGTTTCTATTCCAATCTCCTGACGTCAAATTTGCATAACCACCAACGCAAGCACCGGGTGGTCACCCGCAGGGTTGTCTGAACAGACCAATCAAATGCTCTCCTCGTTCATAGGAGGTCACTTTTGTTTGCTTGAAAAACGAATAACATTGCCTATACTGAGCGGCTTATCGTATCTAATGGGCTGACAACAGGCGAGGATAACGCTCAAGTGGAGAGGGTTTAGATGGGGCCGAGCCACTGCACTGAAATTCGAGAACCGGATGAAGAGGGTGGTGCCGCTGTCCACGATTGGTCGGCTTTCCCTTACGTAGTTTGCGGTGGCTGGTCGAAAATCGAGGCGGCATGCAACGGAAGCTCAAGAATGACGCTAAAACGGACCCTCAGCAAAGAAGAGTTGGCATAATGAGGGGGTAAACGTGCCGAAAGTGCTTGAAAACGTTACACGGCCACGCAAGAAGCTTTATTATACGCAAATAGGCTCATGCTCTTCGGCAGGTACGAGTAGCCAGCGTCTGAGCGATCGGCGGCAGCCATCTTTAATTCCTTTCGGAACGGGGCAGCCTGCGGCTATTCCGAAGAAAATTCAGTTTTGTTTCGCATATCAATGCATCTTTATCGCGTAGATGTCACATGAAGCGGTGAGTTCTTGCGGTTTTGTGACGTCGCGTGACAGGCAGGTGAAGTGGGTGCAGCCCGAAAAATTTTTACCAATAGCCGTGGGCTAATGGCGAAAAGGGGTCGAATGAGAAATAACTGTTTTTCTTTTTTCTGTCAAATCATGCATAATCAGTGTGTACACATCATATCAGATGGGGAGGTATTGCGGTTTTCGTGACGTCGTGTGACAGACAGGTCAAGTGGGGGTGGTCGAAAAAAGTTTCTGACCAATCGTGGAAAGGTGATAGCTGAATTGGAATAAAAAAAAGTTTGGAATTGTTTTACGTTGTAGAGCCCCATATGTGAATATATATATATATATATATATATGTATGCACATACCACACGAGTCAGCGAACTACGGATAATTTCCTTCTTTCCTTCCCTCCTCTCTTTACCTGTCATCTTTGTTTTCCCCTTTCCTATTCGCCCGGCGTAGGGTAGCCAAACGGACGTTATTCTGCTTAACATCCCTGCCTTCAGCATGTCTGTTTCCTTTCCATCATATATGTATGTATATATATATATATATATATATATATATATATATATATATATATATATATATATATATATACATATATACATATGTTATTCCCCCCCTTTTTTCATTATGTCCGACTTTTTTTAGTATTTTTCTTCTGTATGTAAACCAGTGTTTCGACATGCACGTCGAAGTCGAGCCCTGCCTTTGATATGGTGTCCGAGCCTCTGTTAAGCTGCAGACCGCAGCTTCTAGCACCGGAATCCACCAAACTTTTTTTGGGAATAAAGAATTTGAATTTGAGCTTGAATTTGAATTTGAAGCTCGAGCGAGCCGGACGCGTGTTCTCGGGAAGTCGGACTGCAGGCACAGTTTCTCGGTCACCGATACTTCTTCCTCGCAGTAGCACCGTCGCACCAATAACGCGCACTCCGAGTCAGTGCGCCCGAACCGTGCAGCGTCTCCTTTAATTATGCAGTGCAATGCATAGAATACGAGCATGCTGCTGATACTGAAGTACGCGACTTATGCGAGCCGCACCACTGTCGACGCAAGCGGTTGTCGTGTCGTCAATTTTTTAGGGCCCCTGTTCCGGTGAATGGTTTCCGCGTGATCGCCTTTGCGTTCCTCTACCGACTCGTTCAGACCTCGCCATCGTGTGCCTTCGGCGTCAAAAATTCACACAACTTTTGCTCTGAGAAAAATTTCGGGGCACTTGTATCAAAGCTTGTATGAAGGCCCAACTCTGTCCTATTGTTTGGATAGGATAGCACAGGCCGAGTTACACTCTGAGCGCCAGGGCCGCTGCTTTGTAGGCGTTTGCATAGCCGGCGTTCGGTTCCGCCTCTCGTGCTTGTCCAGGCCGTGCCGATATTGCGACCTGGTCCAACTTAGACCAATTGCGTG
The DNA here is from genome assembly GCF_050947875.1 of Dermacentor variabilis. Lineage (NCBI taxonomy): Eukaryota > Metazoa > Arthropoda > Arachnida > Ixodida > Ixodidae > Dermacentor > Dermacentor variabilis. Next base: position 47,732,357 of record NC_134575.1, read on the forward strand.
ATACGGAACCGAACGCCGGCTCTTCGACCGCCTACGAGATAGCGGTCCAGGCCACTATCTGCCTTGTGTTGCTATAAGTCATTGCATTGTTTTCTTGGTTACGGGGGTATGAGCCACTGATGATGACAGATTTTGTTGACGGAGAACAAAAATGCATGGAACGCTAGTCCATCCACAGCTTAGCTGTAGAAAAAAGATTTTAACGGCTGTTCAAGTAGGCCTGCACGGCAAGCCACTGGAGCATATCATAGAAACAATGCAGGCACGTTTATAAGTGCAACATCCACCATGCTGCATAAAACTAGGGTTTTTCTATCTTGATGGATGGCTCAACAGGTTGTCGTACTTCATTTGCTCGGTTTAGCATTGCCTAGCGCGTCCGTGTTGTGCATGTATGCTTACTGGATGCCTTTCCCAATAAAAGATTTAATTACGAGTCAGAACCCGCGTTGTCCCTTCCATCGTCCTTCGTCCCAAGTGCGGGGTTAGTAGTGTCCCGAATTTTAAATGCATGGCGTTACATTGATGTATGCCGCTCCTTTAATTAAGGGCGCGAATGTTCAATGAAGAGAACCTTTATATTCACTTTCTTCCGCTAGTAATGAAGCGTCTTGCTCCGTAGTTATGGAAACATGGGTTTGAAATATTGTTTTGCCAGAACAAAGGGATCTGCGTTTTTATATTGTGAGCTTGGACGCAATAAATAAATAAATGAATTGCTGAAATTTAAAAGCAAGAACACTTTCCCTTCCTCCATCGCTGGCTTTCCTTCCTGTGAAATAGCGTGTTAGTTTCCGCCCCCCTCCCCCGATTACGCCTCCAGCTAGCCTCGACCTGCATCGTGTCAACACGACTGAAAGCATATCTCTCGACATGCCTCTCATCCAACAACGAACAACAGGCAGGCAGGTCGAGTAGCGTCGTGTCGAGGCACACGACACGACGTTGCTTGGCTGAGATTCCTGCGTACGTATTTTTTTTCTTCCCGTGCGCCTCCCGATTCTTGCAGGTCACGTGCCTCGATGCCGCTGGCAGCGCAATTCCTGCGCCTAGACGCGAGCGCATTGTCAAAGAAGTAAATAGAGAGACTAACAAGAATCAAGAAAAAAAAAAACAAGTAGAGAGACGAGGCATTGGCGCCCTTCGGGGAGAAGATAACAGGGAGAGCACCGCGGGAAAGCCAAGCCGACGTGGAATGCGGGAACACGCAAGTGTTGGTTTCAGTGGCGCGTGTTTGGAGGCGTCAGAGAGTGAAGTCGACGATATTCCTGCATCCACGGGAGCATCCTGCGCGCCTTTCGCTATCGTTTGGGGAAACGAGGATGCCTGCGCGCAGAGTCCCGCGCCAGCAGCTATAGAAAGGCAACGGAGGGGCGCCACCAGGAGCCGTCAACGACGCCACGAGGGTAACAGAATACCACAGCGCGAGAAGCATAAATGACGTGTCAGCCTGCAGGCACAAAGCTGCGACGGGAAGTGAGGAAAGGAGGGAGAGGATGCGACAGCCACTGTTCGCAGAGAGAGAAAAGAAAAAAAAATGTCGTTACGGTAAAAGAAGGCGTGTGGGAAAGGGCGCCTGGGAAGAGAGGACTAAACTTTGGGCCAAAAAAGAGGTGGGCAGGTTGGCTAAACGTGCCGGAGCGGCGCGGTGTCGGGATTCGCGTCGTTGTAATTACGAGCACTCTCCTCATTCCATCGAGCCACAGCGGTGGCGTCATGGGCGCGCGCTAGTTGAAGCACCCTCTGGCGGTGGTTGTCAGCTCCTCTTTTTGGGGGGCCGTAGCGGGGGCGGAATATTCCTAGACAAGATGCGCTGGTCACACCTTCTTCCAAATAAAATCGTGCCAAAGAAACAAAAGAAAAACAATCAGCGTGAAAACAAAGCGGGATGAAAAGAAATCAGACAACATGGGTACTGTATACTCACCACTAAAGGTTTCGCTGCACTGACGAGATATATAACATAAAGGCCTGCAGGCCGTACAAGGCGTATCAGCAAATCATCTTGCTCGTGCAAGACGCTCATTTGACGTTGAAGCCAGTAGAATGTTGGATAAAACGTGACGCGAAATCGCCTACTCAATCTAGCCCAAGGAAGTTCAAGGAAGCCAATACGGTGCCTGCCTTAAATATCACTACCAAGCCGAATGGCGGGCGCACGATGGCAGATCCAGCCGCTTCTGCTACGGACGTGCTGGCAGCATCTCTCACCACTGCCGGACTTCTTGGCCTGCACACGGTCGATCAACCTTTCCCACCTACAACCGCTTCCCCACCGAACTCACGCTCGCATGCGCCCGCCACCTACCTTGAATATGCATACCTGACAACGCTCGGGTCACTGCGAGTAGCCCTCTGGGAGTAGCCCTTCATTGCCACCTCACAGTCGCCGCTCCGCTTCGCTTCAGCTACGCCGCTCCCCGTCCCCGTCTTACCATCTCCGCTTTCGGATGGGCAACTACACCTTTTTAGAGGTTGGATTGTGCAACATCTTCACGAGACACACAGAAGAGAACACACGCCACAGAGCGCCATACCAACACGCCCAGTCTTCAACCTTGGCAAGTTTCAACTACACCTGGGGCAGCTCATGGAGGTAGCGCTGCTCTAGCACCTCGGCCTGACATTTCTCTAATAATCCCGTGCCTACTAATGCGAACCTTCTGGACGTGCAATTGAATGGGCTGTCAATTACAGCACTAATGGACATTGGAGCGTAAATTTATATCACGAATGCAGAACTTTTGAACGTGCCTAAGGAAAACGCGTACTCCTGCTCCGAATTGCGTGGTATAGGTGGCTGACGGTCTAACTCCGGCTGTGCCCACGTGTGAATCGTGTTAACACCAAAAAAAAAAAAAAAAAAACAGCTGTGACACCTGTTGGTCTGCTTCTCCCTCTGGACATACCATCCAGCACATTTTATTTTTTTTCGTTGGTATTAATCTTTTCAGGCCATTTCCAACTTCAAATGCCAGAAACAAGTGTATTGCAGTTTCTATGGGTTATAGAGAAACCATTATGCCATTACAAGTGCCCTACGCCCCAGCTGTGCTGTAGATATGTGTGACTTCTTGCTTCCTGACATTATCCTACATCACGGCGCCCCTCGTCAACCTTTCACCAACTGCGGACAATACATCGTGCGCAACTAGAAATTAACTTCCTAGAGCGTATCACTCTCAAAGTAGCGGTCTTGTACTTCGATCATGTGCAACTAGACACAAGGTTACTACAGCCTATCACCCTCATTGTTATGGACTTACAGAACGCCTGAAGAGGACAATAACTGACATGTTCGCCATGTATGTTTCCTCCGATCATCGCGGCGGGCACATATTGCTCTACCATTTGTTACCTTTGCTTATATTTTATCGCCCACGACACAGCTGGCAACTTACCCTCCTACCTTTCATTTGGCCGCGAGCTAGCATTGTACCTTTCGGCACTCTGCTTTCCACCAAGCTCGACTCGCCGACAGAGTACGCTCCTGACGTCATAGCCACAGTGGCCCAAGGAAGCTGGATTACCCTAATCCACCTCTTCGCTTCGTAGGTACGCCCCATGTGCAGTTACCACCCGCGCGATCACGACGTGGACGACGAGCCAGGTGTCCCACTTCTTATCTGGTCTAGATCTCCGGGTGTTGGTCTTGCGGAGAAGCTCCTCTCGCGATATCCCCACCCTTATGTCATCCTCCGCAAGAAAACCCCCTGTTACATATGAAATGTATCCACTACACGCAACCGCGCCTTCATCTCCCTCTCACAACATCCAACACCGCCTCAAAACCATGCCTTTCTGGAACTGATGAGCCGCTCCAGTGAGCCACTTTCTCCGGCTTCCTCCTGGAAGACTGAGCTGACCAGCTTAGGTCCACGAGAGCAGCGACGGCTGATCCGGCGGGCACGCGGAGTGACGCGAGCTAATGGGGCCCTGAACTGATGGCTCCACCCTACGAGGAAGTCTCCCAACCTCAATAAAAATAAATGTTTCTCTCTCTCCATCTTCGGCGGGAGTAAAGTGACATTCCTCCAGCGAAGAAGAGGACATTAATTGTAGTCTGGAAGGCGACGAGGAAGTTTTTTTTCGCTAACGTCCTTCGGCATGTTTTGGCTCATCCATCTAAAGCCATCCGTAGATGCGCGACCGATCTTTCTCTCGCGCCACAATATTTTGTAACGAGGATCGCAAGTACGTAACGCACGCATTATTCTTGTGACCTCGCTCGCCAGGACGCCAGCAAAGCGCAGGTCCGGGGAAGCGCCCCATTCCTCGAAAGGGTACGACAAAATTGTACCCGTGCGCTTAACGGAAAGCACGTCTCTGTGCAGCCACATTTCGTCACCGCCACCTGATCAGACATTCGGCTGGCGTCTGTTCGCTCTTACTCGGTTCATTCGTTCCTGCTGTTCCTTTATTTTCCATTTTCTTGTTTCAAAGAAATTTCTTGGCACACCCAATAGATGTAGAAAGAAAGGAAAGGCTGCATTCCGGCCACACAAGTTTTACTACACGAGCGACCTCGACAACACACATCAGCGTAGGAGTGTAGAGATGATGACTTTTGATTTATCATTGCCTTACTTTAAATGAAGGGCCAGACCGTGTAATGACCAGAAGGAATAATGGTGGCAAGCGTCAAATAATGTTAAATTACTACGATCGTGGGTCAAAAAATCGGTTTGTTTTCGTAACCAACAAGTAAATGCGGTATGGCGCCATGATACTTTGGCTCTCTCGGCTGCAGAGACCAGTGCAACTGCTACAAGCAAGTGATGCAAAAGGCAACGCGCGCCGCCATCTTTCTTTAAATATTTTGATGAGCAATTTTAATCTTTGTGAAGGCATCATGATAATGTCGCTAATGCTAGGTCCGGCATTTCAAAACCAACTTTTCTTTCTTGGCTCTCTTTCTCTTAGCATGTTAAAATATCATATAAGGTGCTTCTCGCCATTTATATTCGATAAGTTCCGTATTTTTACCTCAGTGAAACGTATTGAAGACTTTCCAACAAACCGGGAAATGCGCGTCAGTAAATTTTTAACAGAGCTACCGCGATAAAAGGCCGTGGCTGACGAGGGCGACATAGCGTCAGTGTGTCAACCGATACGAGTCGTAAATAAGGATGAGTTCGGGGTACATATGCGACTCGCAACTCTGTCAAATTCCCTCGAACACCGCTACAGGGCGGTGTCATGCCGACGGAATCGATGTGCCAGAATGTCGCCAGCCTTCATTTAATAACAGTAGGACGTGTTCTATTTCGCATTCTTGGCAACTTTCAATCCCTTACTGACTGCGAAATGAAAAAATAATAATAATATAGCCAAGCTTAGTGTTGGGAGCGCCGGCCCTAGCGCCTGTTGCCGTACGCTAGTCGGAGTGCGCCTCCGTCGGGTCCGTCGCAGCAGACGATTCCTTTCTCTTGTGCTCCGTGTCTGCTCTGTTGCGCATCAAATATCCATGGCATGGGAGGCTTCTAGAGTTCAACGGTACATTGCCTCAGGCTCGCTTGGAACCTTCTATTCTGTGCACGTACTGCGTCTGAAAAGGGATGCCCGTCACATTTGCAAATATTCCGAACATGCGAAAACATCGTAGCAAACATGAATTTTGTCAAGCTTTTCTTTCTTTTTCCGTAAACAGCATGCCTAATAAAGTGCCAAACAGTGTTGCGTTTGCTGGCTGTTTTTAAAAGAGGGAGGGCATAAAAAATGCAGGTTTTTGAAGAAAGTATGATGACAGGATGTTGATTCGGGTAAATTTAGGACAACCCTTTGATTGTCCCCCCAATTATGTGTGTGCTGCCTGAGGCTATCCTGTCGTGTAGGCATTTGTGCCGGAATACGCACCTTGGGCCACTTTTATGGGCTTTGATGGATATCTCCCCATTATTGGCCAATCCCTCAGCATCCGAGGTGTGACACAAAAGAAACGAGATTAAGTGTGTAGCTTGAAAAAAGAGTGGAGTTGGCAACAACTGTTTTGCTGACGTAATCCCACACGCCTTCTCTATTCATGCGGCCAGTTTCGACGGAACCGATCGCGCCAGTTGTTAGTGCTGCATCATTGAGTGAACATATGCAACAGCATTCTGCCAGAAAACTGTCTGATGTAAAAACCAAACAGCGAATCAGCATCAAGTTTCTTGTGAAACTTAAGGAATCAGCCACGGAAACATTTCAAATGTTAACCGAAGGTAATGGAGATGAAACTTTTACTCGTGCACGGGTGTTTGAATTTCATAAGCGGTTTTCAGGGGGAAGGGACAGTGTGGAAGATGATGAACGTGCTGGGCGCCCAAGGTCAGCGATTAAAGACCAAAACATTGCCAAAGTTCATGATGTTATCAGTAGTGACCGAATATTAAGTGTTCGTGCAGTGGCGGAGTTGGTTCACTTGGATAGGGAAGCTGTTCGACGCATGTTAACAGACGAATTACACATGAGGAAGATTTGTGCGAAGGCTGTTCCGAAAGTTCTGTCCGTTGACCAAAAACAGTGCCGTAAAGACGTGTGTGTGGACATGTTAGAACGCATTGCAAACGGGCCAAATTTGTTGGAATCTGTTGGAACATGTGATGAGACCTGTATTTTTACCTATTACTCAGAAAGTAAGTGCCAGTCAATGCAGTGGAAGTCTCCAGAATCCCGAAGACTCAAAAAAGCACGCATATCAAAATCAAAATTCAAGGTAATGTTAATTGTCTTCTTCAACATTAATGGAACTGTAATGGTTGAGTGGGTTCCCAGTGGTCAGACTATTAAGCAACACTACTACATTGAAGTACTAAAAGACTTCGTGAAAAAATTAGGAAAAACAGGTCACAGTTGTGGAGTGATGGCTGGCTGTTGCACCAGGACAATGCACCCGCTCACACGACCCTATCTGTCAAGAAGTTTCTGACCAGGAAAAACATTACTATGATGGGGCATCCTCCTTATTCACCTGATTTGGCTCCATGCGGCTTTTTTTGTATTTCCTGAAGTTAAATCTTGCTTAAAGGTAGCCCATTTTACCTCAGTTGAAGAGGTTCAGGCAAAAACGGAGAATCTCCTGAAGGGCCTTCCAAAAACCTCGTTCCAGAGCTGTTACCAACAATGGCAGCATCGAATGCAGAAGTGTGTGAATGCTGAAGGGGACCACTTTGAAGGTGATAATGACACCGAGAACTGATTCAGTAAGTACAATAAGTTATTGAATCAGTCTCGTTTTCTTTTTTGTGTGTCACACCTCGTAAATGCGTGTTGCAGTGCGCAGGCCGGAACAGAGCAGAACAAGAAGCAAGAGGTGCAAGAGTCGGCGACGGAAGACTGAAGAAGTCAAGAACAGTAGAAGCAGCTGACCTGGGAGGCAAAGAGGGAAGTGGACGAAAGGGAAACCGAAGGACGCCTTTATTCTGGAAGAGGTTGTGGCCCGAAAGAAGCACTTCGCGGAACAAGAACAGCTTTGTTCCGATGAGTGGTGCACCGTAAATGACGTGAGCATTAGAAGGCTCGTAAACGCGAAGCAGTACAAGGACACGCGGAGGCCTTCGGCAGTAAGGAACGTAACGATAATAAAAAAAAAAGTCAAAAGCGCGATGAATGAATAGGTTGAGGGCCTCTTGTTAGGTCTCGCATATCTCGACGCATGCATTGCTTGTGGGCGTTGTGCAAAATAAATGCCATCAATAAGAAGAAACTCAACAAAATGCACGACACAAGTTTGATTAATGTATTGCCGCTGCCAGTCGGCTCGAAGTGCAAGGAGGCGCACCACCATAGTAAGCGCGCATGTGAGGCCTATCGGATGGACCACTCCGAATTTGGGCTGGGGGGGGGGGGTGAGGCAGGTTCAATCTCAGCAATAGATGCGCTATTTCATTTTACGAGACAGCTGATCCAATACCGCAATGTGTTTCGTACGAGTTCGACATTTAAAAAAAAAAAACAAGCAAAAATTGGAAGACTTCAGCGGTATCTCCGTCTTCGAACTCACTCGATGCGATGACAGGAGGATTTCGCTGCGAATAGTGCCATCTTACCAAGAACAACTACCTTGCAATGCATCCAAATGTCGTGCTCACGCGCTTTAATAATGCTGGTTTTGACCTCCGAAATGTGTGAACGGACGCCACGACTCTCGGAGTCCCTGATGCGCACAAAACTGCGCACGAGTTGCAAGTCGACGAAACTGCGCATTCCGTAGTGACGAGTCGTTCCCAAAAGCACGTTATCGAATGGGCAGAATGCAATCTCAAGAAATGATGAAGTACAATGCTTCATCATTATTTCTTTAATGATTTCAAAAAGAGGCGAGCTTGAAGCAGTCTATGACGAGGTGGTCTGACGACAACATAACAGCGATAACCATTGTTGCAAGCGCAAGTACGCGTGAATAAATACAGCAAACCTTTTTATAACTTTTTATTCTGCGGATCTATGGTACTCACCATAACTTCCTGCGGGACTTCCTTTAGTAGAATCACTTATAAAATACTTCACCTGTATTACAGCGCAAGGCATAGCTTGAAAATAACGGAAAGCAAGCCTCTCGACGCAACTAGAGAATGCACGGCATGCAAAAGTGCAAATGTAGAAATAACGAAGAACTTGCAGTTTAAAGCTCAAAAGGAACAGTGCTATTCGCTCGAGAGTTGGCCGGAACACTGGCTCCCAACAAGAGACACTTGCAGGCAACGTAGTCTAGTCCCTGTGTTGCAAAGAATGCCATCCGTGGAATGCGGCCACGGGGCAGTGAGACGCGTGGAATGTGTAGTCATTACGAGGTGTTAGATCCCATGCAACCCCTCCCCCCCTTTCTCTCCACGACAAAGGGGTTGCAGTCTAGACGCAGAAGCTCGTTCTGCTCCTTCCCGCCCCACTTCCTAGGTTGTGCAGCCCTTCTTTCTGAGGATTTCTGTGCAATGTATTTTCTTTCAAAGCGGTTTCTTTTTTTCTTTTTCCTTTTTTTTCACGATGCGTCGTACCCTAGCTCTGCCCTCCGTGTCCCCTCGCCCAGTCAAAACGCCTAGTTGTTGGCAAGTTTCACGAGCCACGCAGAACTCCCTCTTACTTGTAGGCGTGCTCTCTGGTAATAGTAGCTGCAAATGTGAGCTTGCTAGAAGATTCAGTGGGTGATCTTTTGACATGCCATAACGCCTTTCATCAATCTACGTCCCAGGCTCAAATGATTGCCTCGCTTCGGATCCCATCCCTGTTCGCAACTACTCGTCGTTATATTTTCAATAACACCGTATATAACAGACTAAGCTATATTGCGCTCGTTACGCAAAGATTAAAGTAGGGTGCGCCACGCCATGGTACCCCAGTTGGGAATTGCAGCAGCATCATAGATGTCTTTCAGAACTCGCGCGGGAGGAACGAGAAGATGAGAAGTTGACGAGCCACGGAACCTGACAATACATGAGCGTGAGGTCGTTTTACATGTGTTGCACCGTGCTAACGGGGCCTTCTATTTTGAGCGTTAGCCGAATTGTTTTTGCACTGGTGATAAGAGCGATGCGCACAGCGGGGTAACTATTAGTGTAATAATGTGAATGTGAATGTAAGCACGATGCGCTGCTTTGACGCTTTTGCAATGTCGATGTACACGTAGGACTGCTTCCGGTTATGGAATATTTCCTTTGAGACAGTTAGTGAGACCACCGTAAAAAAATCACATATAATACAGTCCCGAGGCCAGATATGGCGATAGTGAAAAGCGGGAAAGAATGTTTTCTTCACGTATATTGCAAGTTATTCAGACTCCCCGAAGACATTATCTTAAATGGGACGATGGGCTTCAATCATTGTTATCCTCAGTAGTGCTGCCTGCGGACAGTTCTTTGTCCGACGAGTCCTTGCAGAGATAGTAGTCTTCTGTGGCGTGGATCGCGGTAGAAATGCGGCGCTTGGTAAACAACGCGACGCACAAGGTCATCCGAGATGCCCGCCCATGCGTCCACAGTCCTCTTGCACAGCGTGGATGGTGATGCCCGCTGCAGTTATCTCGGAGGCGTCACTCCGGGCTCGCTTGATTGCATTCATTCCGCGTCGCACTGCTTGACCTCTCATCTTTGAAGAGCCTGCATGCTTGCAAGGACTTCTAAACGCAGCAACTGAGACACGTCATCCCGTCTCTTATTGTCATCCCCTGTAGGCTAGAAAACGACAAGCTATATGGTAGCTGTGTAGCAATAATGAAAACAAAACTTTTAGCTTGATTCTTGGCAATATTTTTGTTTCACATCCACATATAGTACCAGGCGCACAATTCGGAAGGTCATAATTGAAGAAATAAAGGAGTCCTCGTATAAATATGGGTCTTTTGGGCGTTCATTTACAAAATTCAGTCATCAACGGGTCAAGCGATTGTTTGCATCCTACATACAAAACAATGCAATCATGGCATTTTTTTTTTTTGCAGAACATGCCACGGAGGCAGAACTACTCCGTGGCATAATATGCTTCGCTGAGACACAGGCCGATGCTCATGAATATGTGTCGGACGACGCTGAATATTGCCTCAAAGGTGTCATCGCTTACTCGCCAAAGGATTATTGGACAAGTATTCGGTCGCCGGCAGTTTTTAAATGCACTTAATGGCTTAACTGCGCAAAGTTTCTCATATTAGTGAAAAATAAGCGCAATGACGATAACAATATTGCGCGACTGGAGCCGGGTGCCTGCATACTGATCGTACATAATGTTGGTCAGCTAGACCAAGGTCACGGCACAAAATAAAAAATAATAAATTGGAGGTTTTACGTGCCAAAACCACTTTCTGATTATTAGGCACGCCATAGGGGTGGACTCCGGAAATTTGGACGCCCTGGGGTTCTTTAACGTGCACCTAAATCTAAGTACGCAGCTGTTATCGCCTTTCGCCCCCATCGAAATACGGCCGCCGTGGCCGGGATGCGATCCCGCGACCTCGTGCTTAGCAGCCCAACACCATAGCCACTAATCAACCATGGAGGGTAACGTCATGCCGCGAGGCAAGCTAGGAAGGAAGTCATTTTTTTTCAGTTCTTGTTTTTCTTTACAGGCAAATATATCCTGGCGCTGGAGCAATCAAAGACGATACATACAAAACAACGCAAAACACTCAAGATTCTAGTAGCCAGACCATATGCAAAGTTGCACAATCTAGTCAAGGAAGACTCAGAATAGAGATATGGAGATTACGCAGCAACGTAAACAAACATGTACAAACGCGTCTAATTCTGCAACAAAAAAGAAAAGAAATGAATGTACTGATAGGAGTCAAAAAGCTAACAAATAAATTCACAGTTTTGCAGACGGTTTAGCCAGCGCTACTACACTTCATTGGAGAACATTACGTGACACATTACCGGGCAATGTCAACCCTAATGAGCACGTCAGATGATGTTTCCTGTACCTGTATTGCCTTTGTAACAGTGCATGTCAATGTTTATTATTAACCTACCATCTTTGCATATTCTATGACTATACCAAGTTAATATTACTTTTCTCCGGTGTAGGGTAGCAAACCGGACGCTCGTGTGGTTGACCTCCCTGCCTTTCCTCTCTTTGCTATCTCTCTCTTCTCCGCGGTACGACTATGAGCCGTGGGCCAATCATAGACTTTCCTACAATATACTAAGGCAACTCTGGCGCTGCAGTCGTTGACCCACAAGTGATGGGAAGTGCACGGATTCGGCTGATCTTCGTGCTTGTGGATTCAGACGTTCTTGTGGCTTTGTTTATTTCGCTTTATATATCGGTCATTCTCATAAATTTCAGGGCAATCTACACTCTTCGAAGTGCAGAAGATGCTGCGGACACGCACAATCGCTACTAATGATAACGATTGAGGTTGTCGAGGCGGCCAAATCGAAAAGCGCCAAGCCTCTCAATGCACTGGCGCACCCGCGATAAATTCATAAGGGCGTTTCACATCGCCTATCAGTGCATACGTCCGTGGCTTAATGGTTTCAATGTGTGGCTTCTGGGCTAGAGGTCCTGTGTTCGAATCCTGCCTTCGCACAATTTTAACAATGTTCGTTTAATTATATATTACGAAGTACATTGTTGAAATCGACGAGCTTGGGAAGTCGCAAAACCGTTTAAAGCCCGAAGGACGAAGTTTTGGAACATCCATTTACTTCCAATAATGCCCATGCTGGCACAACAGGTCCCATTTCAGTTCTCGTGGAGACTAGCGCCAGAATTCTCTCTAGCAATTATTGTTTGAAGCTCTATGGGTCAAGTATTTCTCGAATCTGTGGTGAATTAATGCTGACGAAAGAAGGTATTGTGAAGTAGGAACGTAGCATCTGAACACCATTGTACGTACTGAATTGTGTTGGTGTAAGCAAACTCGGAAGAAGGTGGTAGAGCGAAACCAAATTTCAGACAGCCTACACGTGTTCTGCACTGGCATCTACCACAGCATCTTCTTTTCTCATTCGGCGGCGTTTATTATACTGTGGTGGTCTTTGTGAGGAAACAAATAAGCCTAATTAATCTCTCCGATTGCTGCCCGCAAACAAACGATAAATTGAAAGCAATGCCATCAAAAAAAAAACTAGAAAGAAACAAGACAGGCTTGGAGAGTAAATCATTTCTCATTGTTTTCTTCGCGCATTCTATTTTTCTTATTTGCCGCACTTTTTTTTGGGTTTTCTTACATTTGTTTGCGACTGGAAGTAGTGGCTTATGCGGGAGACCATTGTCACCTGTTGTTGAACAATATGAACGCTGTTCATATTGTTTGATAGGTTCGTCTGTATGCAAACGATCATTTCTGCTAATCTCCCTCAGAATCATGTAGAGATGGGCGCGATGTCTTATGAAAGCGATTTCAATGAACTTGCACAAAGTACGCTCATATATCGCCTGGCCATATCACTCGAGGAAGGAAGCTAAATCACCGAAATTCGTCTTGTTTCACATAGCATTGTTACATCGTAAAAAAAACTTGTAAGTTAAGCAGCTCATACTCCTGACTCAGTAGAGCAGATTGATAAGCTGGTGCATCATATAGTGTCTTTGAGCGGAAATACGGGAGGGAAGAAACGGAGTGGGCGGGACTGACACTCATCTACAACTGGTTTATTGAAAGGTTTTCAAGGAAGCGGAGGGCCGCACATGCGCGGTAAAAAGGCAGGTACAAAGCTCAGGCATAATGACAAGTAAACATTGTTAAACCAATGCTACCGCCCAAGCGCGTACCTAATTTCTTTATCCGTCGAGGCAGTTCGCGGGAGACTGACACACGTGGCAGATTGTGCTTACATCTGGCCGGCCTCAGTGATTTCTCTCACCAGTGTGTCATTAGACTTGTTTAAAATGGTTGCATTTCTAAGTAGCGCAGTGCAACCGCAATCTTTGATGTGTGCACGTAAGTCCATACTACCCGCAACAGCTTTTAAAGACGCCGAGGGCTCCGTGAGTGAGTCTTTTACACATCAACCACACCTGAATTCGTCTCTCAGAAAGTCCTGTACGCATAAGGTCAAGCACAGCTTCAGTTTGCAGGTTTTTACGCCTGGAAAGCCCGCGTTTTCTCTCCAGCCTTCGCTTTTAAAGAAGATCAAAATGGCAACCGCCGCAACCACACAGCAAAAGCGGAAACCAAAAGAAAGTTGTGGTGATGCCGTACATACATGCAGTTTCGCAGAACCTGAAGAAAGAAGGACGTAAGCACGATGTGGACGTAGTTTTCACAGCCCCATGTGAGCTCGCGAGGTTGTGCTCTATGATACGTAATCGGAGCGAAAAGTGCAAAAAAATACATGTGGGAAGAGACACGTAAACCCCCCTTGTCCCTAGCGCCACAGGGGTCGTTTACCAGATTGCGCCCCGCTGCGGTTAATGTTTACATTGGCCAAACGGGTCGATGTATAAAGGACCGACTCAGGGAGCACTCGGCGTCTTCAAAGGCTGTTGCGAGTGATATGTACTTACCTAAACACATCGAAGATTGGGGTTGCACTCCGCTATTTAGAAATGCAATCATTTTAAACAAGTCTAATGACAGACGACAAACTAATGGCGAGAGAAATTATTGAGGCCGGCCAGATATATGCACAATCAGCCCCGTGTGCCAGTGTCCCGTCAGTTGCGCCCCTTGACGGATAAACAAATAACTATCTCCTTGGGTGGTATATTTTTTACAATGTTTACATGTGAATATGTATTAATTTTGCATCTGGCTTCTCACTGCGTATGTGCGGCCCTCCGCTCACTGGAAAACCTTTAATTAAACTTCAGTTGTAATTCAGCGTATGTCCTGTCCACTCCGTTTCTTCCTGCCCGTATTTCCGCTCAACGACACTACTTCCTGATTCAGGGCAGTTCAAACACATTTAGCAACACTTTGTAAGTATACGTTAAGTGCATAATAATAATAATAATAATAATAATTATTCGTTGTCTTGGCAAAGGCTACGTGCAAGTATTACTGCAAAAAAATGCGAAGCTTTGCAAAGATTAAGCTGAGCGCTTTATGATAAACAGTGAGGAACTGCTGATCGTCTAAACTAATATGCAGCCGTAATTCCGCCACGCGGCAACCTCACAGGCTCGTATATCACGGGCATAAACTTCGGTAAACATCCATGATACTCAAGTTTCAAGCTTATTCCTGGAAAGGTACTACAAATTTGCCTTCTTTTTTAATGTCGTCCGAGCATGCTATTATATTTACTATGTTTTCGCAATGCCCGCTTAACCACGACCCCGTTTCTCAGCAGCTAGTCTTGCAGCACGCTTCTTTCCGAAAGGGACAAAGATTGAGTGAACCTGCACGCATGTACAAAGTTTACTATACTTCATCTCAATCCGCCATTGTGGCATAGTAGCTCTGGCGTTGAGTCCGCGGGCACGGGAGTGAATCCTGCCGAGGCGGCTGCATTTTCACGCGGGCAAAATGCAAGAACGCCCACGTAGCGTGCATTGAGTGCCCAGTGAAGAACTCCAGGGGGTAAAAATTACCACGGAGCCCCCCCTCCCCCCCCCCTAGGTTGTGCCTCGTAATCATCTCGTGATTTTGGCACGCGAAACTGAAAAATGGTAATTTTCAGCAAACTTTATCGCCGTGTAGGTAAGGACCACTCGATCTATCACAGGACACGCATCAAAAGAAGGCACGGAAGCAGTAGAACGCGCGATTTGATTGTGACTGGAGCACAGCGCTTATCTAGTCTGCGAATTTCTCTGCGATGAGTAGTTTCGCGAGGTGGTCACGATGTTTTCCTGTTTTCAAAGCTCTTATGGAACTGAGCGACAGAAAAGTACCGTGTGCCAAGCTTTGCGGGACGGCGAGGCCGGGCTTGTCAGCGTGTAAACAAGATCAACGGCAGCATGCGCTCCATCGCAAATGGGTGCGCAACGGCTCCAACTAGAAAGGAAGCGACCGTCAACGTTTAAAACTGCCCGCTAGAGGAACATCCGTCGCTGGTGTAGCTGGCGGAGAACTTGAGGATAGCTCACCTATCGGGCCACATCCGCGCTTTGAAATATATGGGCGTCTTCCCATGAACTTCGGCGCTTACACTACTGATTTTGTTACGCATAAGTACCATTAGGTGTGAGGTACACTTTAGCAAATATGTTATACTTATTGGTTGTACCTGTGTGGAACATTATTAAAAGTGTGACACATAGAGCGATGACGACAAGCAACTCAAGCGAAAGACAGGCCCGAGCTCAAGCACACTCTTTCCAAATAGGTCCCACTTACTAGGAGGAATATTTTTGCAAATAAACTGCCCGCACTAAGTGGAACCTATCTGTAACGAGATTAGGAGTACGCAGCGCGCGATGCTTCAGTGAATTATGACCGAGCCAACAGAGTTCTTTGCCTAATCTCTAGCCAATAAAATAGTAATACTATTACCATTACAATCGGCTCCCGTTAATTCCTCCTTGGTTAATTGCATTTTCGCCTAATTCGAACGCACTGGAAAGCCCCGTCGAAAAACCATGCATTACCATGGAAGAAACAAGTAGTTTAATTCGAATGCGAAACCGTGCGGGTTCTGGTAAATCAACCCACACCGGCGTCCCCCTCCTCCCCCCCTCCTACACTTTCATGCGCGCAATGGCTAATAAAAGCTTGAACATAAAAAAAATATTCAGCAGATGGTGCTACTACTTTCCAAAGCCCGAAGACGATTTTAAATTTATTTTCTATTTTAATGGCCGCCGTTTCCTTCCAGTCGCGGAGCCATTCGTACCCACTCGTTTCATGCCGTCTCATGCCGAAGCGGCGGTCGAGTGCGTCGGCTCCCTTCGCCACATGTTGGTTTGGTCACACTTCGAGAGAAAGGAAAACAAATACAATACATGCAACTTCCAGCAATTACAAAGCAGAAGATTTCAATTCATTCGCTTATGGCGCTGCTTTGTAATTCGAAACTTCCGATTATTCCACCAAATTTTGCCGTTACGCAAGGCTCGAAATGCAGGAGTCGACATCATTATAATAGCGTTATGTTATTACTTATAATAACAATAATAAGGAGAAAAGTAATAGTAATTAAAAATAATAAATATTTTGGGCACGTAACGTTCAACTACCGCTCCTGTGGGGAACATATCGCCCGAAAAGTATACGCGATGGCTGAACTGTTATTTGCTCGTGCGGGAATTTGTTTTTCTGTAAGTATTGCATAAACAACTTTCTTGATTTCCCATAGTCGGTTCGCCATGTCGTCCTGTAGCAGCTGCCTCCAATTTGGCGCCACGTTTCGTACTTCGAATACAAGTACCGGAAGAGACCCCGACGTTACCGAATATAAGCAAAAGTGCAGGCTTATTTTAATCACCCCAGCAGAATGCATTTGCATATCGTCAGCCGTGCCACAGTTTTTATGCGTCACGTTGTCCAATATCATTGCTCCATGTTTTTCTCCTTTTCTTTCTTTTCTGTATCGCGCTTCGCCACGCGGAGCTCGCCATGAATATTTGCATAGATACGTTATCACAATCCACCAACTGCTTTGCATGCACGCCACGAAGCCTATTTAGGGAACGAATATTTCACAGAAGCAACGAGGAAACGCTCTAAATGTGTGAAGTGTAGACGCTTCTGACAAACAAGAGTCTACTGAACAAAATTTATCGTGTCTTTTTCAAAGATTATTTTTTTGTAACATACCCACACACCACCAATCTAATTTGATGCATCGCCCTATCCTGCAAAAATAAGCAAAAAATAAATGCTGGAGGTCTCGGAAGGACATGTCGCTGAAATTTAGCGTATGCAAAACCATTATTGAGCGGATAGTTCCCGGTGTATATTTATGACTTCGTTTGGCTTTCTTGCTTCATCCAGTGTTGTCTTGCCCTTTTCCGCGGTAACGGGGGAGCCGAAGTTCGGTAGATGTTGCATAAGGAGTCACTTTTTGCGGTAGTTTTACTGCAGCTCAAAAACAAGGTCTGTGCATGTAGGTTAAGTTAGGTTGAGTTAGGCTTAAAAACTCATACAAATCCAAAACCAATTCCAAACACCAAGTCAACGCCAAACTGTATTAAAACAGTACCCCCCACGCCCGGTCAATTCTTCGATTCAGCATTTGTGTGGCTTCGTTTATACATTTGCATGGCAGTGAATGTAAGCATTTTAAAATGTTATATAGCTTTCCACGCAGTTGAATAGCATCGTATAGACTTTACGTATTGCAGAGCATTCATTGGATCAAAAAGCTAGCAGAAAGATTGACAGACACAGACTTTCTTTTTTATTGTATGAGAACGAAGAGGCACGCCGGTTATTTGACTTATGAGCTGAGATTAGCCTGGCTGATCGCTTTGGAAGCTGCTCCAAGTGCTCGGTGATGACATGGTATACACAGTGACCACAAAAAAGCACGGAAACAGCCAACGCACCAACAGGCGCGCCCACCACACAAACAAAAACCTATTCTTAAAGTTTGGGAATCATGCAAAAAGCAGGAGTACCTTCGTAAAGCGATGACGTGTGTGGCGCTTCCCCACCATGTGAGAAATCCTGTTAGGCATCAAGTTCAGTTCGTTGTTTTAATGATTCTCAGGAACTAGCCTCTACGGAGATCAGAAGGCGAAGCAAGAACGCTTGACTTAACTGACTATTCCGCGAAAAAGCTGTTTTCTCAAAATCGAGGTTAGAATATATTAACGACGCCTTGGAATAATACTTGGGTCCTTGCACATTGTTTAAGGAGAAGATATTGGTACCAGCATTCACGAAATAACTTACGACTCCAATAGTAGGGAGCTTTAAAACAGCGTTTTTAACCAAACGTAAACACATTGAGTACGCAACGAAATAGCGCTGTCCTCACGGTGCATGCTCCGAACGTTATTTGATTTCTCTAGTTTACGTGCTCCATGAAAACGCACGTTAGCTGGCGACTTTAACGTTCGTAATGTTTACGCACGCCAAAAACTAACGTTGTCAAACATGCCGGCACCGATGGCTTCTGCAAGAGTGCGAATTTTCGCGATGGCTACGCTCTCGCTCTCCTTGGTCTCCAGTAACTATTTAAACAAGCTTTCGCTTTCTCTGACTCGTGTGAAACCTTAGTTACGAGGTAACTGGGCATCCAATTATTTGCGTGATCGTTCGGCGATTCGGGCATCCGTAGGCCCAGCGAGACGCATCCTCAAAGCAACAACAGAATGGTTGGTAACCAGCTGTCGTGGCTTGGATATGTTTGGCCCGAGGTACCTTGCGTTTTCCTTACGTTTGCGTTCCCGTGCATTACACTAACTCTCTTCAATGGACCCGCGCCGTAAGGTCCCACAGAGGTGCTTGCCTTTAACGTACGTAATACGACAAACACAATTCTAAAACTGTCTAATATTACATACGCCAAGTAACCCAAATAACGTAAAGATAACTTAGCATACCTAAGTCATTGAAACCCTATACCCAACGGAGCGTGTCCCGTGACGACAAAGTTATATCTTTTGTTACATAAGGTCGTTGACAGCTTGCTTAAGGCGTGCAAAAGCATAGAAACCTTTGCTGAAAAAAAAACACGCTGTTCAACATATTCTCGTCGGCAGGTGTGATAAAGAAACCCCGTACTAAAGTCACCGAAACAACGGAGGAAAACAAATGCAGGAAAAAAAAGAACAAAGACAGAAAGGAAGACAACAACCCTTGACAGTGGTCGCAGCAAACATCCCCGAAAAACAGTCACTCAGAGACCTGGAAGTGAAAGGCAAGACAACAGATGGCCACAGTTGTCCGTTAGGCTGCCCCCCACTGCTGAGGCGTCTAACGCTGCACGCGTGGATTTATGGGAGCAATCGAGCGCATCGCCGTCGCAAGACAGCGCTGAAGAAAAATGGGCGGGTTGGGTTGGTTGGGTGATTGGGGTGGGCGTAGCTGCACGTATTGCCCACTGACCGCGCAAGTATAGACCGCGTATAGACCGCGCAAGTATACCGATCAAGTAGCTGTCAGGCGTAGTTTGTGTTTTCTGCTTCTCGGCTGCCGCAGTTTCCTTACTTTCTTGGGTAGGGGGGGGGATAGGGAGGGGCGACTGGTTAGCCTGCTTACTCTGCTTCTGCGCCGGCTGCTCCATCTCCTCGCTCTCACTGGGTCGGGTCTTCATGTAGTACGAGTTCGAGCCGCGTGATGTACTGTGTGAAAAGTGGGCTTATATTGCGACGGCAGTTGCGAAACCTTACGTGTAACTCTGTAAATTATGTCAGTTGCAGGGAAAAAAATCACGCACCTCCGACGCGCACGTTGTAATCCACGTGAAGCGAAGGTTTTTTTCTGAACAGGTTAATGAAACGCTCTAAATTTCCCACATTTCGTTCAGGTGCATTTGGCGTGAAGCAAACCGGCGAACGCGTGTGCTCTCTCACAGGCACCCCTCCTATGCAATGGGACAAATCTTATAGTGGCTTGTGTTTCTTCAATTCTTCTCGTTTATTTTAAATCTGGCACCAACGTTTCGGTCACGTACCGCTATGCGCATATGCCGTCGTGCCTCCCGCTTCTTGGATGCTTGCCATTGTGCACGAATAATCATCATCAACATCAACAACAACAACTTGCGGACCCGCTTCTTCGGCTATTCGCCGCTGTGGATACGCGCCATGTGCGCAAATTATCATCATCAACAACAACAACGACACGTGGACAAGCTTCTTTGTCGATCCCCCATTGTGGGTACGTGCCATGATGGGCACATCATCACCGCAGTCACCACGGGGCGACCACCTGAAATAGCCATACTGCGTACTGTTTAAGCGCAGAACTTACAACAACCGCAAAGGGACGCGAGCGGGACCGGCGGTTACGTAGCGCCTGTCCCGTTCGTGTTATTACGTTTCGCCTACGACGCGCGGTTTAGCCGGCGCGGATGCAACGGACGCCGGGGCTTCGTTCAAAGCGGCAGACATTTCGGCCCGTTCGGCGCCGCCGCTACGCCTCCCTGCCAAGCGCGTCCAGGCATGTTCCAATGCCACGTGTCTTCATGTGCGTGTGTGAGTGTATGTGCATATTGGTGCCCACGCTTGTCGAAGCGCGGCAGCCGGGGAGAGGAGCTCCCAACAACTGTGAAGCGAGGGGGTCTGACAGGCGCCGACACGACGGCTGCTCCACCTTCTCCTCCCCATTGTGCCCGACAGGCGCCGACACGACGTGTGAGCCACCTTCTCCTCCCCATTGTGCCCGAACGGCGCCGGCACGACGGCTGCGCCACCTTATCCCATTGTGCCCGAGCGGCACCGTCTCGTGCTCGTCTATAGAGGGGTTCCTTCTTGCCCTCAACTGCGAGAGTATAAAAGCAGCTGCCCCCGGACGCCAAAGGAGGGCTCCGATTTCTTCTGTTGAGTAACGTGCACTCCCGTCTCTCTACTTCGGTCAACCTGACCGCCAACTCTTTGCGATGTTAGAATAAACAAGTTGTTTTGTTGTTACCAGTCGACTCATGCTTTGCCGGGACCTTCGGATGCTTCCAGTTGTACCCCAGGCCGCCAGGCCAACGCTACCCTTGGGGCTTGCGACCCAGGTGCAACAACGGGCGTCAGCGCCGAGTTCCCAACAACTCGTACCAGCGGTGCGATTACAACAACTGTCTGCCAGCGGTGAGATCGCGACAACGGAGGCCAGCAGCGAAGAGATGCAGTTGACTGTATGCTGAGCAGCTGAACGACCATCCGGGAGCAGTGCAACGAGCCCTGTGTGATGACTGGTTGCCTGCAGCGGAACGACTGCGCTGAATTCTTGGCTGCGAGGTTTGGTGAGTGCGGGACTTTCTTCTTCTGAGCTTTGCCAGGCTTTTGTTAGTGTCAGAAACAGAGCTGGTAATTGTGGTTGTCGTTGCTGCCGGGTTAGTTTGCGGCAAGACAATAATAGGCAGTAGAGAAAGCAGCATTCAGAGCAGCCATGGATTTGAAGTCGTTGCGCAAACCGAAATTGCTGGAGCTTGCAAGAGAGTTGGGTCTGGATGTCTCAGACAAACTCAGAAAACCAGAACTGCTAAAGGCTATTCTTGAGTTAGAGGCTGAGGATGACGAGCTGTCGGAATGCCTTGAGACTATTGAGGAGAGGTCAGAGAGACAGGAGCGCGAACTTAAAGAGCAGAAAGAAAAAGAAAAGCGCGAACACGCTTTGTAAATGAAGCGTCTCGAGGTAGAGATGGAACGCGCTCGTAATGGAAGTCAGGCACACGGTGCAGGAGAACGCGTATTGTTCAAAATGACTGACCTGATGCGGCCGTTTAAGCTTGGAGAGGACATTGGTTTGTTCCTGGTTAACTTTGAGCGAACGTGCGAGAAGCAGGGGTTCTCTCGGGAAACGTGGCCACAGCGCTTGCTCACTTTGTTACCCGGCGAGGCGGCCGACGTAGTCGCTCGCTTGGATAGAGAGGAGGCAGAGGATTTCGACAAAGTGAAATCGAGTCTGCTAAAAAAGTACAGGCTGTCAGCGGAGGCGTTCCGTCGGAAGTTTCGGGAAAGTGAGAAAGGCAAGAATGAGTCATATACAGAGTTTGCCTACAAGCTTATGTCAAACATGCAAGAGTGGCTCAAAGAAGAGAAAGCGTTCGGTGACCACGATAAAGTTCTGCAGTGTTTTGGGCTAGAACAGTTTTATAGTCGGTTACCTGAGAACGTGCGGTACTGGGTCTTGGATAGGCCAGACGTTTGTACGGTGGCTAAAACCGCTGAGATAGCCGAGGAGTTTGTGACGCGTCGGGCTCGCGGAGCTAAGGACGGTCAAAAGGGTGAATTTGGCTCGAAGTTTGAGAAGCCGAAGTTCACACCCATGAGAGCAAAAGGGAACACACGTAGTGCGGATGCGAGTGAAAGCAGTCCGACAGAACGTAAGGAGACGGCGGCAGCCGAAGCCGAACGCAGAAAGCGGTTCGAGATGAGGCAAGCGCGCGTGTGTTACACGTGCCAGAAGCCGGGTCACTTTTCGGTGCAGTGTCCGGAAACAAAACCAAAAGTTGTGTTTTTGTCAATATGCAGCACTGACGAGAACATGAAGCTTCTCGAGCCTTACATGCGAGACCTCCTCGTGAACGGGAAAGAGTGCCGAGTACTTCGCGATTCCGCAGCTACGATGGATGTAGTTCACCCGTCTTATGTAGAACCCCATATGTTCACGGGCGAGTGCGCGTGGATCAAGCAAGCCGTGGAAGCTCATAGCGTGTGTCTGCCGGTAGCAAAGGTGCTTATCGAAGGACCTTTCGGAGCACTTGAGACGGAGGCCGCAGTGTCATCTATGCTGCCCCCCCAGTACCCGTACCTATTTTCGAACAGGTCCGATCACCTCCTGCGCGAGAAGGGGCTTTTGTTTGGTGAGGCTAGCGTTCAGGCCTTAACCAGATCGAAGGTTCGGGAGCTCGCTGCAAAGGCGGTAGTTGCGGGGCCGACGTTGGCGAACAATGAAAAAGGGTCAGAGGCGCAGCAAGCTGATATTCAGAGCACGCCCGAACTGAATAAAATTGAGCCTGTAGCGTTGAAGGCGCCAGATACTGGAGAGGAAATGCCCGATAAGGGAAAGTTAGAAGAGCTATCTGCAGATTTGCTCATCGCGCCTACGACAGACGGACTTGATAGGTTGCTAAAAGCCAGCCGGTCGGCTTTGATAGCCGAGCAAAAGAAGGATGGCAGCCTAGAAAACATACGCTGCATTATCAAGGAAGGTATCGCCAAGAAAAATGCTCGCTTTGTGGAAAGAGGTGGAGTCCTGTACCGGAAGTATCTAGACCGCAGAGGAGTGGAGTTCGATCAGCTGATCGTGCCTCAATGCTATCGTCAGGATCTGTTGCGCTTGTCGCACGGGGGTTCGTGGTCCGGACACCTAGGAGTTAAGAAAACTAAGGACCGTCTCTTGCAAGAGTACTATTGGCCAGGGTGTTTTCGGGACGCAGACCCTTTCGTGAGGACATGTGACACCTGTCAGCGGGTGGGCAAACCAGGGGACAAATCGAGGGCGCCGTTGAGATTGGTACCTATCATTACGGAGCCTTTTAGACGGCTCGTTATTGATACAGTGGGACCTCTGCCGGTAACAGCCACGGGGTACAGACACATTTTGACTGTGATCTGCCCAGCGACAAAGTTCCCTGAAGCAGTGCCGCTTAAAGAACTCAGCTCAGTTGAGATAGTCAATGCACTACTGTCCATATTTGCGCGAGTTGGTTTCCCTGCGGAAATCCAATCAGATCAGGGCACAGTGTTTACTAGCGCTTTGATGACAACTTTTCTCGAAAGGTGTGGGGTAAAGCTGTTACACAGCTCAGTGTACCACCCACAGTCGAATTCGGTTGAGAAGCTCCACTCCGTCGTGAAGCGCGTGTTGAGAGCATTGTGTTTTGAACATCAAACTGACTGGGAGCTGTGTGTGCCTGGGGTGATGTTTGCATTACGGACCGCGCCGCATGCGGCTACGGGGTTTTCGCCAGCTGAGCTGGTGTACGGTCGCTCGCTGCGATCTCCGCTTCGCATGCTTCGAGAATCGTGGGAAGGCAGGGGCGACGACCCAGTCGTGGTGGAGTACGTGCTTAAGCTCCTCGAACGCTTAAGAAGGGCACAGGAGTTGTCAGGTGAAGCAATGGCAAAGGCCCAGCAGAGGGCCAAGGTTTATTATGATCGGACCGCCAGGGCCCGTCGTTTTGAGGTGGGCGATGAGGTCATGATATTGCGCACATCGCTAAACAACAAACTAGACGTGCAGTGGGAGGGCCCAGCACGAATTGTTCAGAAACTGGCGGACGTTAACTACGTGGTGAGTCTGCCAGGAAAGCGGAAAGCACAGCAAGTTTACCACTGTAATCTGCTCAAACCTTATAGACAAAGGGAAGCAGTGGTGTGCATGATGGTAAACGTTCCTGAAGAGCTTCCGGTCGAGCTTCCGGGACTAGGCTCAGTGACGAACAGGGAAGACACCGATCAAGTCATTAGTGACTTAATCAGTAAAACACCGCTGTCGCCGGAGCAGAAAACCGAACTACACCAGCTCTTACAAGAGTTTCAAGGTCTGTTCTCTGAGAGGCCTGGTAGGACTTCTGTCCTTACTCATGATATAGAACTTACCTCCCCAGAGCCAGTACGATCCAAGGCGTATCGGGTGTCACCCCGCCAGAGCGATATTATGGAGGCTGAGGTAAAGAAAATGCTACAGCTCGGTGTTATTGAGGCAGGTGAGAGTGATTATACCTCCCCTTTGATTTTAGTTGAGGTACCGGGCAAGGAACCTCGTCCTTGCGTCGACTACCGCAGGCTTAATTCCATCACTAAGGATCAAATTTATCCGATCCCTAACATCGAGGAGCGCCTTGAGAAAGTTAGTAGCGCTCAGTTTATTTCCACCCTAGATCTTCTCAGGGGTTATTGGCAGGTTCCACTTACAGAAGAGGCTAGTAGGTATGCGGCGTTCATTTCACCAATGGGAACATTCCGTCCTAAAGTGTTGAGTTTTGGTTTGAAGAACGCGCCATACTGCTTTTCAAGCCTCATGGATGAAGTGTTGCGGGGACAGCAAGAATTGGCTTTACCGTATCTAGACGACGTGGCGATATTCTCCGCATCCTGGTCTGAGCATATGGCACACTTGCGGGCAGTGCTAACCCGCCTGCGCGAAGCGGGCTTGACAGTCAAGGCTCCTAAGTGCCAGTTAGCACAGGCCGAGGTTGTCTACCTCGGTCACGTGATTGGTCAGGGTCGTCGCCGCCCCTCTGAAATAAAGGGGGCCGCTGTGCGAGACTTCCCGCAACCGCGCACGAAGACCGACATTCGGTCGTTCTTAGGTGTCGCCGGCTACTATCAGAGGTACATTCCCAGGTACTCTGATATCGCGGCTCCCCTGACGGATGCTCTAAGAAAAACAGAGCCCCAAACAGTCGTCTGGGACGAGACAAAGGAAAGAGCTTTTAGCGCCCTAAAGAGTGCCCTAACAAGCCAGCCTGTGCTACGATCGCCAGACTATACAAAAGGGTTCGTTGTTCAGTGCGATGCTAGTGAGCGAGGCATGGGCGTTGTACTGTGCCAACGGGAAAATGGAGAAGTAGAACACCCCGTCCTGTATGCTAGTCGTAAGCTGACCAGTCGTGAGCAGGCGTATAGCGCCACCGAGAAAGAGTGTGCATGTCTCGTGTGGGCCGTTCAGAAATTGTCATGCTATCTAGCCGGCTCGAGGTTTATCATTGAGACGGATCACTGCCCTCTCCAATGGCTGCAGACCATCTCTCCCGAAAATGGCCGCCTCCTGCGCTGGAGCCTCGCTTTGCAACAATATTCCTTTGAGGTGCGTTACAAAAAGGGGAGTCTCAACGGTAACGCCGATGGCTTAAGTCGAAGCCCCTAACGTAGGAATCAGCCTCAAAATTGTTTGTTACTGATGTTTTTCTTCCTGAGGCAGGATTTTTAACATATTGCTTTTGTTTAGTGTTTCAAAGTGATGACATGCTTTCTAGTGCAATTTTCCAATTTGTGGACGCGTTCTGAGTGCTGCTAGACTACTGTAAGGAACTAGGCAGTGGTATAGAAGGGGAAAGAGCCTGGCAGGGCTTAGTGAGGGTTGTGCCGTGCTTGCTGACTAAGCGGTTGAGTTTCAGCGTAGTTCTAACGCTTGCCGGGAACGAGAACAAAAATGTGAACTCTCCCGAAGTCACTTTGCAGTGTCCCGTGCGAACCTGAACGAGAGAACGAGGCCTTCTCTGTGCGCTGCGCTCAAGAAACGTCGAGGGACGCCCGACTTCGGTTATGAGCATCATCGAGCGACATCCCTCCGGACAGCGGATGCAGTCCCCTGTCCATCGGGATCTCCTTCCCCCGGCGGGGCGGTCTGTTACGTTTCGCCTACGACGCGCGGTTTAGCCGGCGCGGATGCAACGGACGCCGGGGCTTCGTTCAAAGCGGCAGACATTTCGGCCCGTTCGGCGCCGCCGCTACGCCTCCCTGCCAAGCGCGTCCAGGCATGTTCCAATGCCACGTGTCTTCATGTGCGTGTGTGAGTGTATGTGCATATTGGTGCCCACGCTTGTCGAAGCGCGGCAGCCGGGGAGAGGAGCTCCCAACAACTGTGAAGCGAGGGGGTCTGACAGGCGCCGACACGACGGCTGCTCCACCTTCTCCTCCCCATTGTGCCCGACAGGCGCCGACACGACGTGTGAGCCACCTTCTCCTCCCCATTGTGCCCGAACGGCGCCGGCACGACGGCTGCGCCACCTTATCCCATTGTTCCCGAGCGGCACCGTCTCGTGCTCGTCTATAGAGGGGTTCCTTCTTGCCCTCAACTGCGAGAGTATAAAAGCAGCTGCCCCCGGACGCCAAAGGAGGGCTCCGATTTCTTCTGTTGAGTAACGTGCACTCCCGTCTCTCTACTTCGGTCAACCTGACCGCCAACTCTTTGCGATGTTAGAATAAACAAGTTGTTTTGTTGTTACCAGTCGACTCATGCTTTGCCGGGACCTTCGGATGCTTCCAGTTGTACCCCAGGCCGCCAGGCCAACGCTACCCTTGGGGCTTGCGACCCAGGTGCAACAACGGGCGTCAGCGCCAAGTTCCCAACAACTCGTACCAGCGGTGCGATTACAACAGTGTCCCTTTGTGGTTGTCGTAAATTCCGCGCTTAAACAGTGCGTAGTATGGCTAACCAAACAGCACGGACCAACGCTTTACTCTGAAATGGCTAGTCGGCTTCGGCACGATTGGCGCACACATGCATTTGTGGCCTAATCGTTAGAGCATTGGGCTCCTGCACTGCCGGACTCAGGTTGGAGTCCCGCCTCCGCATGCGTTTGTATTAGCTTTGTAAGGAAGAAGAAGTGCGCCGTGCCGAGCTCCGCAGCCGGATCGCCAGCGCTACTGAAGTGGGGCTCGGGCTAGACGCTGTTCCTGGTTTGACTGGCTAAGCCTACGCTGTTGCGTCTTCTTGTCCGCTTCCTTCGTGTCGTCCACAGCCGTGTCGGACTTCTTTGCCATAGCTTTTTTTTTAAGACCGACTCTGAATCTACTCGGCGATAACCAGAGCCGCTACCGACAGACAGATCGACCCAGGCGAAACCATGGGACACTAGACGAAGAAAGCTTCGCTATTGAAGAAACACGTGCTTTAGATGCGAAAACCAAAGTATTCCAAACGTAAATGTAAGAACTTCCTAGTGCGGAGAAGTTAAGATAAGCAACAGAGACGGTGCAAGTTTTGCAGTTCGAGGTGCCACTTCAAGTTCTTGTGTGTGCGTGTGTGTCTGTGTGTGCATATGTGTGCGTGTGCGTGTGTGTGTGCGTGCGCGTGCGCGTGCGCGTGCGTGTGCGTGCGTGTGTGTGTGCGTGCGTGTGTGTGTGTGTGTGTGTGTGTGTGTGTGTGTGTGTGTGTGTGTGTGTGTGTGTGTGTGTTTGTGTGTGTGAGGGCCTTAGACACTTGTAAGGCAACCATTGCGTTGGCACTGCTATACCGGTGAAGAGGCTATACACATATACACGCGGAGTGCTAGGCTGAAGCGTGCTTCCAAAGCTAGTTATGAATTCAAGTACATCCTGGTTCTAGAACAAGATCTCTGCATCTACATCTTGACGGGTCGCTTTACGCATCCTCAACAGGTCGAACAGTTCCCCATCCAGAAGCCAATATTATTAAGTATACTCAAGTGGTAGCACCCCCCCCTCACTTTAAAGAAATATGTTCAATCTCATCTTTTCCATAGCTAACACGCAGAAACGTCTTAAGTAGAAGGTATGTGTTTCACCCACGACAATTTGCACGCGCATGTCCCTGCTGCGTTAAAAAAAATAGATTCCAGTTATTGACCACCGGACGCCTTTGTCTTACGTAACCCAAAAAAACACGAAGCCCTTAAGAGGAAGCTTTAGCTCGGGCCCAACTCCGACGCGGCCTATTCAAATACATGTACAACGCAAAAATGTTTTTATGAGATAACCGCTCGACCGATTTTGATGAAATTTATTGCATATGAAAGAGAAAGTTAAATTCTAGTGACTGTTGGAAGCGGAATTTCGATTTATGGCTTGAATTTTCTTAAAAAGATTTTCAAATATTTGACCGTTTCAAAAAAATAGAAGCACAATTTTTAAAAATTGATAGCTCTGTATCAAAAACAGATATCGCGGTTCTGTGAACGGCATCCATTAGATCATTGAAAGCGGACAAATTGGATATGTCATTTTACTTCTTACGTGAATTTGTTACGTTGTTTACAAGGGTTCTGCAAAAGCTGTATTTCCATGTTACTAAATTTTTTGAGATTCATGTGTAATATATCACTTTTGTCCGCTTTGGATGTACTATTATATGCATTTCACGGAATTGTATTATCGTTTTTCTTTTAGGAGTTACGGAGTTGTAAACATGACAGTTTGGTTTTTTGAAAATTTCGGATTTTCGCTAGTTTTTAATAAAAGATTGACGACCTAACTCAAAAATTCGAAACCAACAGTCACAAGACTTTAAGTTTTTCTTTTAAATGCAACAAACCTCGTCAAAACTGGTGCAGTGGTGGCCGAGAAAAACGAATTCTCTTTTTACATGTATTTAGATGGGAGCACCCGAGCTAAAGCTTCCTCTTAAGCTTAGTGAACCCTCGGTAATTATCATTCATCATTTTGAAGGGGGCAGCGTAGCCCGTTTTAATGACTTCGTTTCTGTTTTCTGGCGTCTACCGAGCACGATCCAACATGTCGATGTAGATAAGGAGCGTACGTAACAGCAGATATAAGTTTCCTGCTGTGAAAGTTACAAAAGGAGTGTTGTGGTGTGCTCCGGTTTTGCACAGAAAAAGAAAGAAGGTGTTGTATACTGATATCGCGTGTCCCACTGCATTTTCATGATAATCACTTATCGGCCACGCAAGAAGCAGTCGGCAGATCACATGTTCATCGCCCTATAAGAAGGGCGCGGCATCAAAAAACGTTATCTGTTCCACCCTAGCGTCCGGCTGATACGCCACAGTAGGCGACGAGGAAGCGGCGGCGATGGCCGTCGGCAGGATCGGCGAGTATCGTCTGGGCACAAACGCGTCATGGGACGAATACGTCGAGAGGCTCGAAATGTTCTGCGAAGCTAACAAGATAGCGAAAGAAGAATAGAAAAGAGCCGTCCTGCTGAGTTGTGGTGGCGAAGAAGCGTACGGGCTCATCGTGACTCTGGTGAAGCCATCAAGACCGACAGCAGCAACCTACGAGGAAATTAAGACGGCGGTTCGCAAGCACCTGCATCCAAGGCCTTCAGAGCTATACGCAAGGTTTTTGTTCTACAAGAGAAACCAGGCTGCCGAGTAATCGGTTGCGGACTACGTCACGGCGCTTCGGAAGCTAGCCGAAGACTGCGGTTTTGGTGATGAGCAGCTCCCGTTGGACATCATGATGCGAGATTGTTTCGTATGCGGCTTCCAGAACGAAGCAGTTCAACAGCGACTTCTCGCAGAACACGACCTTACGTTCAACGTTGCGTACTACATGGCCGCGACCACAGAAGCGACAGCCAAGCAACAGCGAGACATACGGATGCAAGGCCGAGACGAGGCGAAGAACTGCCAGGGCATGATACAAACAACCCGCACGAAGCAAGACGCCACGGCAGAGGGATCTATTTGCTACCGTTGCAACGGTAAGCACGCTCCGCATTTATGCAGCTTCAGAAAGGCGGCATGCTTCAAATGCAAGAGGGTTGGACATAGAGCAAGGGCTTGTCGTTCAAAAGACGAAAGTAGAGCGGCCCGGAAGACGCCTGAGCAAGAGAGGTAAGTTGAAAAGAGCAAGGGCGTGTACAAAATGAGTGCATTGTTTTCACTTTGCGAAGTAAATGAGCAAGAACAGAAGTTTATGGTTAAAGTACAGATACAAGGACAAGAAGTCCCGATGGAGACTGATTCCGGAGCATCGTGCTCAATTGTGAGTGAAGACACATTTCGAGTAACCGAGAGAAATCTGGGTGAAATACCACTCCAAGATTCTGGAACAACTCTCGTAACCTGGTCAAAGGAGGCGTTACCGCTGCTGGGTCGAGCAACCGTCTTGGTAGAATTCAAGGGCCGGAAGGCAAAGCTGCCATTGTTGGTAGTAAAGAATCGAGGCAACAGCCTGATTGGGCGAAACTGGTTTCGGCCGTTAGGTATTTGTTTGCGGGGAATCGAGCAAGTAAACGAGGAAGACGTGCCCTCACGATTTTCCAAGGTGTTTCGCAGGGACCTTCCTGGCTTCAACGGACCACCAATTCACATCGAACTGAAAGACGACGCCCAACCAGTGTTTCTCAAAAGTAGACCAGTTCCACTGGCCGTGAAGGACGACGTGGGCAAGGAAGTGGATCGCTTGGTGCAACAAGGGGTATGGGAACCCGTTGCGTACTCCAACTGGGCCACACCACTGGTAGTGGTAAGAAAGAAAGACGGAACTTTACGCCTGTGCGGTGACTACCGTAGCACCGTAAACAAAGCTATTAAAAGCAGCGGGTATCCTTTGCTCACTACCGCTGAAATGCTCGCAGCTCTGGGTTCAAGCAAATTTTTTACAAAGCTGGATCTAGCTCAAGCTCATCAACAGCTAACGCTAGACGACGAATCGGCTGTAGTGCTCACAGTTAACACGATAGAGGGTCTGTACAAAGTCAAACGGCTGCCGTTTGGAATTTCGGTGGCGCCATGGGTAATTCAACGAGTCATTGATACGCTGTTAGCAGGCATTCCCGGCGTGAAAGCCTATCTTGATAATATCTTGATTTCTGGCCGTAACGCAGAAGAGCACACCGAGAGATTAGAAACCGTGGTATCGCGGCTGCAGAATGCGCAGTTAAGAGTAAACGAAGACAAGTGCGAATTCAACAAGCCGAGCATTGAATTCTTGGGCCACAGGATTGACGCCACGGCAATGCATCCGAGCCGAAGCAAGACTGACGCCATCCATAAAGCGCCCGCAGCGACAAGCAAAAAGGAGCTGCAAGCGTTCCTGGGGTTACTAAATTTTTACAGCAGTTTCCTCAAGGGCAAGACTGAAGTGGCAGAACCGCTCTATCGACTGCTCGACCATGACCACGAATGGAAATGGACAGGGGAGCACCAACATTCGTTTGAGAGACTAAGAAAATTGCTTAGCTCCGACTCTGTACTTGTGCCCTATGACATCAAGCGTCCTTTAATTTTGTGCTGCGACGCATCTCCTGTGGGAGTGGGGGCAGTGCTAGCCCATCGTACGACTAATGGGAAGGAAGAGCCCATAGCTTACGCTTCCCGGACGCTTGGAGCCAGTGAACGTAACTATGCTCAGATTGATAAAGAGGGCTTAGCTGTTGTCTTTGGTGTGAAACGGTTCCACCAGTACCTTGCTGGGCGAGAATTTACGGTCATAACGGACCACAAGCCGTTACTGGGCCTGTTTAACACGGACAAGAGGGTGCCTGAAGTTGTGTCGCCCAGAATGCTCCATTGGATTTTATCTTTGTCTGCGTATAACTACAGCCTTCAGTAGAGGCGAGGCCAAGAAAACTCCAACGCCGATGCACTCAGTCGTCTGCCAGCTCCGGGAGACGAAGACGAGCCACAGCCACCTGGGGACGTGCTCCTGTTGGAAGCGGTCGAGTGTGCACCGCTTCAGGCGGCATATATCGCTGCGCTGATCAAGAACGACAGTCTTATCCATGGTAAAGGAATGGATCCTTAGTGGCTGGCCGTCAACACAACTGGACAGCAAGTTCGCGCCTTACGAGGTGAGGAAGTCGGAGTTGTCGTTGCATCGTGATTGCATACTGTGGTGGAATCGCGTTGTAATTCCTAACGCCGCAAGAGAAAGTGTGCTTCAACTCCAGCATGCAAATCACCCTGGGATGATTGCCATGAAAGCGTCAGCTAGAGGGCTCCTGTGGTGGCCGAAAATGGACCACGAAATTGAAGAGTTTGTACGGCACTGTCAGCCATGTCAGAGTAACCGGCAAAGCAATCCCAAGGTTCCAGTGCATTTTTGGATCAAGCCAGATCAACCTTGGGGTCGCCTACACATTGATTTCGCTGGTCCAGTTAATGGAGAAGTAGTCTTAATCGTGGTAGACGCCTAGAGCAACTGGGCCGAGGTCGAAGTCATGTCATCCATGAAAGCTACAACTGTCGTCACCAGCACAAGGAAGATGTTTGCGACACATGGTGTGCCAGACGATATCGTTTCGGATAATGGCACAGCATTCACTAGCTCGGAGTTGCAAACGTTTTTAAAGTGCAATGGTGTGCGTGCTATTTTCACTGCACCTTACAATCCCGCCAGCAATGGTAGGGCGGAGAGAATGGTAAGGAGTTAAAGAAGCGTTAAAAAAAGCAACAGGAAGGTTCAACGCAGTGCAAGATTTCGCGGTTCCTGTTTAAACAGCACACGACGCCACATTCGGTCACGGGAACATCTCCGGCAGAATTAATGATCGGACGAAGGCTGAGGACAGCCCTGGACAGACTTCACCCAGACCGACAACACGCGCCTGAACTACAACGACCGGAGATTAAGAGGTTCCGTGTCGGTGACGCGGTCTATGCTAAATGCTTTTGTCCAGGTCCATGGTGGAAGATGGCCAGGGTTGTGGCAGTGCGAGGCCCGGTGTCGTACATCGTCCAGCTGGACAACGGCGAACGCCATCACAGGCACCGGAACCAGTTGAGGGCCTGGACGAGACTCGAAGCCGATCCAGTCTCAAGTGCAGACTACCACGTCAGGCTGCCTCCTACAGCCAGACGGCCACAACAGCTGCCGGTCAGAACGGAAGCAGCCGCAGGGGCAAGACCGACCCAAGCTACCCAAGACCCGGTCGAGCCGCGAAGATCAACACGCGTTAGACGGCCTGTCGGACGTTATGGCATTGATGACTAACCAGACATTTTGCAATTGTGTAACGAATCTTAGGAGAAAGGAATGTTGTGTACTGATATCGCGTGTCACACTGCATTTTCATGATAATCGCTTATCGGCCACGCAAGAAGCAGTCGGCAGATCACATGTTCATCACCCTATAAAAAGAGCACGGCATCAATAAACGATGTCTGTTCGACCCTGGCGTTCGGCTAATACGCCACAAAAAGAAAAGCCGCGACAAGGGGGGAGAAATATTTCGCACAAAAAAAGTTGTACTGAAGAAGGACGGAAGTAAACACACGAAGCGTCAACTTACCAAAGAAGACCTTTTGGAACTGGAGCGCACCGACTTATTGGCTCGCCCTCAGTGTCGTTTATTAATCTTTTTCTTTTTTTTTACGTTTTGCTGCAGGGAGACTTCATTTAGTATTTCTTTCTTCCTCTTTTCCTGACCATCTAGGCTGTGTGTGTGTGTGCGTTATCCCAACATCACTGCTCAGCCAAGGGTAACGCTTAAGCTTGAAAGAGTTGGCTTTTATTTCTCAGCTATCATATCATTTACAGCCCCAGAAAAAAACTCGTTAAACTCTGGTTCGGACTCCAGCTGGTCGCCTCGTTTCTCTTTCACAGCAGAAGCGCAGGGTGCAGTGCGTATTTGTGGGAGGAGCTTGTTTGTAATGACTAGGCTGTCTCAGTCTGTAATGTATGCAACGGGCTATGGCAGAAACGCTAATGTGTGCTAATGGGCTCGATGTCTAATGAATGCTAGAAACGCTGCCCTGACTACAGCAGAGTCAGTTGAGCGCACTGTGATGGTACCTGCACTCGGCTTCGTCGCTCTTTTGCTACCAAACGCATTAGGCGCGTTTCCGGAAACCTATTAAGCCTCGAGGTTCGCGCATGCGCATTGCTATTTTGGCAGCACGACGACGATGACGCCAACGGCGACGGCGCAAACGCGCCTTCGGTGTCTGTACGCTTGCTACGGTGATAAAAGCGGCAGAAGTGGAACGCAGGGCTATGGCAGAAACGCTAATGTGTGCTAATGGGCTCATCATCAGCAGCAGCAGCAGCCTGGTTACGCCCACTGCAGGGCAAAGGCCTCTCCCATACTTCTCCAACAACCCCGGTCATGTACTAATTGTGGCCATGCCGTCCCTGCAAACTTCTTAATCTCATCCGCCCACCTAACTTTCTGCCGTCCCCTGCTACGCTTCCCTTCCCTTGGGATCCAGTCCGTAACCCTTAATGACCATCGGTTATCTACCCTCCTCATTACATGTCCTGCCCATGCCCATTTCTTTTTCTTGATTTCAACTAAGATGTCATTAACGCGCGTTTGTTCCCTCACCCAATCTGCTCTTTTCTTATCCTTTAACGTTACACCTGTCATTCTTCTTTCCATAGCTCGTTGTGTCGTCCTCAATTTGAGTAGAACCCTTTTCGTAAGCCTCCAGGTTTCTGCCCCGTAGGTGAGTACTGGTAAGACACAGCTATTATATACTTTTCTCTTGAGGGATAACGGCAACCTGCTGTTCATGATTTGGGAATGCCTGCCAAACGCACTCCAGCCCATTCTTATTCTTCTGATTATTTCCGTCTCATGATCAGGATCCGCCGTCACTACCTGCCCTAAGTAGATGTATTCCCTTACTACTTCCAGTGCCTCGCTGCCTATTGTAAATTGCTGTTCTGTCCCGAGACTGTTAAGCATTACTTTAGTTTTCTGTATATTATGCAGTAATATGCAGAATAATGGGCTCGATGTCTAATGAATGCTAGAAACTCTGCCCTGACTACAGCAGAGTCAGTTGAGCGCACTGTGATGGTACCTGCACTCGGCTTCGTCGCTCTTTTGCTACCAAACGCATTAGGCGCGTTTCCGGAAACCTATTAAGCCTCGAGGTTCGCGCATGCGCATTGCTATTTTGGCAGCACGACGACAATGACGCCAACGGCGATGGCGCAAACGCGCATTCGGTGTCTGTACGCTTGCTACGGTGATAAAAGCGGCAGAAGTGGAACGCAGGACTAGTGGGCTCCATCAAGCGGCGTTTTTGAATCTGGGTCCATATCCCGAAAAGAATGAACCTCCAAACTTTCCAATACATGACGTTGCGTGTGCTGTAGTAATACCGTTTCGCGTTCATTCAGCTACAACGAACGTCCAAATTTGGCGTTGCATGGAAAATAAATAGTGCTAACATGATGCACGATTTCGCCCAACTGATCAATTACTCGGATAGCTGCATTGCTCTATCTACGCTAGCATCTAAAAGAAATGAATCAAACAGCACATTTTTCTTCCCCTCGCGAAGCACTGAAGTATTTTTAACTGCATGGCAGACAGTGTCGCTGTCACAAATACGCCTCTTACGATTCTCTTTTCAAACTAGCCTTGCTAAATTTTTCTTTCTGTTTGTGTTGTAGCTCAGTATGCCGAGGGGACGTGACGGTACAGACGAAGCCATCGGTGGCACCACCGTCACGCGGCAAGAAGAGATAGCAGCGCATGAAAATCGCTCGACGCTCAAAGATTACAAATGGGCCGGAGGAGCCACTTGAAGAAATGACGGTAAGTGTGACAAATTGCCCGAGCGGTGGTTTTGCTCGGAATGCTTGAAGTGAGAAAGGTACGGGGGGGGGGGGGGGAGACGGTCGATTATGGTAATAGCCCCGAACGAAGATGGCAGGGGTGAGCATGCCGAAGTGATTCTGCCTTGGGGAGAAAAACAACACAGAACATACATGTGTGGATTTTATCGAGGCAAGTGCAACAGTAGGTAGCGCGCAGGCGCTACAAAATTTTATACCGTTAATTGTGCTTTTCATGATAATTATTTGATGAAGTGCTTGGCTTTCTCGTATAAATAATGACCGCCTAATCGAGTAATTTAGCTCAAGGGTTCGAATGCGCTATCAGTCTGAGGCAATTTTTAAGTTTTGTGCAGCTAGAAAGCAGCCCTTGCTATGTAATATATTACACATTTCTTTTCATTGAATTCATGAAGTGTTCTACTTTAACAATTTATTTTATTAGGGCATGTGCATGCAAACACCGTTCAGACTGTCTTCAACGGCAGCAAGTGTATGCCACTGTTCTATATTGTTATAAATCGGTTGCTATGGAACGATTCGGGGAAAAAAAATCATGCAG
This sequence comes from Dermacentor variabilis, assembly GCF_050947875.1. Lineage (NCBI taxonomy): Eukaryota > Metazoa > Arthropoda > Arachnida > Ixodida > Ixodidae > Dermacentor > Dermacentor variabilis. Next base: position 47,768,769 of record NC_134575.1, read on the forward strand.
TTACTCCTTTACACTATTAAGTGGTAAAACAAAAACTAAAAAACAATGACAAAGCTACTAAAAGGTAAGGCTTCCTCTGCAGCATCCGCAGCGCAAAAATGCAGGCTTTGTCGGTTTCGCTAGCCTCAGTTCTCGCTCCATTTTATTTTAATTTTTTCAAGCTATTCACTATCCCCAGATAAAGACAAATTTGTCCCACCCAAACACGGACCGCTCGTACCACTGAAATAAAACATCTGCACTCAGCTACCGCCCGTTCGTAGTAAGACGCCGTGTCCAATAACAGCGCTGTAGACAGGATTGAGTTGCAGCCGCTGAATTAATCGAATAATGAGGTTTGACGTGCCAAAACCACTTTCTGATTATGAAGCACGCCGTAGGGGAGGACTTCGGAAATTTCGACCACCTGGGGTTCTTTAACATGCACCTAAATCTATGTACACGGGTGTTTTCGCATTTCGCGCCCATCGAAATGCGGCCGCCGTGGCCGGGATTCGATCCCGCGACGTCGTGCTCAGCAGCCCAACACCGTAGCCACTGAGCAACCACGGCGGCCTTTGCAGCCGCTGAGCCCAGCATTGGACAAAGACAGCGGAAACCACGCGGCGAAGAAAAAAGCGCATCTCCTCGAGAATAGCTGAGGCACGCGGGGGAGAATGCGTGGTTGCGCACTTCTCCACCACGCACCGATACCTCACCACAAAAAGAGCTCGCCTTTTCTCTCTCTCTCTCTTTCTTTCTCTCTCTTGGCTCATGACTTCAGCATGACTGCTTTTCGTTTTATCTTTTATTTTATTTTTTGTTTTATTTTCTCGTCAGTCTCTGTACGAAGCGCGCTTGCCCACGCTCCAGCTGCACACTACAAGTGAACTTTGGCGTTCGTTCCTCGTGTCCTGTCATCCGTGAATCGCGTCTTTTTTTTTTTCCTCTACTTCGCCGCCATCTGTCTGTTTTTACCCTCGTTTAAATTCGTGACGTTTGTTTTTGTTGTGTGTGAATTGCCACAGGTGTAAGTTCCCGTACTTCCTGGGTGATGAATTAAGAGAGCAAATTTCAACTTTCAATTTCGTCGCATTTAACGAGACATTTTTCGGCTTCAAACGCCGATTTCGGAAAATGAATAGGCGAGCCTCAAATACTTCCACTGGCACTGTATAGGGCTCCTTAAGTATTAAATTTAAACGACCTGTCCCAATCGTACGAGGTTCGTACGGAAATTGACGAGCAACAATTTCTCAAACCCTATTAAGCTACATTGTCACTTCATTTTCAGACTTTTCTTCAATTTTTAAATAGTCTCTATTTGTCTAAATACTACTTTCCCTAACGAGTGGGTAGCCGGAAAATACGCCTCTTCAAGAACCTCATTCCAGTCTTATATATACAGTTACACACGGCTCCCGTAATGCCTCGTGTGGTAGCCCACGCATTTATTCGCATACGAAGCCGGTTGACAAACCACTTCTCTCCCCAATCTGTAATTCTCTTCACTGTTAAATTTATGAGGATACGCACTTTTGAGCTACAATGTCACTTTCTTGCGGAATGAGCGACGTTGTCAGTGCCGCATTTCGATGTTTCGAGCAGCGCGTCCATTTTATTTATTTATATTTTTTTGAAGAACCTGAGCTTTCAATCATCTACGGAACCGCACTGTGCGCTTTTTCAATGATAATCACTATTTCGTGCATCGACGGTTGCTTTTTCTTTCCATTTTAAATCACTTCTGGCTTGCTAAAAGCTTCCTTCGAAGGGAGGAATAAACCCTTCGCTAGTGCAGAAGCGATGTTTGCAAATATTGCTGAACTTCATATCTTGTACTTCTTAGCGTTAATGAGTGTCTTTAAAGCTTCTATGGCCCTGTTCCGTTGTAAGATAGACGAGCCCCAAGAAAAATTTATCTAAAAAATTATCGACGACAAAAAGAAATGGAGATGGAACGCGTACATTGGTATGCGTGAAGCGAAGTTATAGTGAAGCACTTAACTGCTATACAAGCAACGATTTGTACGATTGCGTAATGCTGTATTTTATGCAACACTTCATCCAATCTTGATGTTCATCCAAGACAAACGTTACAGCTTACTGTCATGAAATTTTGATTTTTTTATGCACTACACCGCTCTCGAGGTGCGTCAAAAGGCACACTCCGATTCAGGCTCCGTGTGAGACTTCTATGTAGCGATGTCCTGAGAACCAACATGATGTAAGATGCTCGTCGAGGGAAAAGTGGTAATGACAGGTGTTGCATAGCGTACGGGGCAAGAAACATTCAGGAATTCTGTACCTCTCGTGCCACAACGGCGCGTACTCGTGTAATGGCCTTCAAGAGTGATCGATTTGTACTGAGGATGGGACGAAAAAAGGACGCTGCTATATAACGTTTGAGGAACACAAACTTCGGTAGTACATTTAGGTGAAGAGCATGCCCGTGAGGCCCCCCCCCCCCCCCATCACTTCCCCGAAATCTGATGCCATGACACTGAAGAGAAACGGTAATTAGATGAGAAGGTAGACATCAAAAAACGTCATGCGTTGCTAAGGGAGTGAGAGAGAGATATATATTTGTTATGAGCGAAGTTATGAGAGGTTGATGAGGATAGCTGCAGTGGCTACAACAAAATAACATATGTCGGGCTGGCAGAAAAGACATATTGTGTTCTAGCTTGCCGCTCGCCATTCCCGAAGGGGAAACGGGATCAACAAGAAAATGAGCAAGTGAAGTTGACGATGACACGAAAGGAAAAGGCACAAATAAAAAAAATACCAATTGCCAGAAAACGCTTACTACAGTCTCATATACAGTTTGACGTCTCTTAAAAACCACAATGGTAGTCATGGCCTGACACAAGGAGCATTCTGGGAGTATTCTGGCTGAGACCACCACTAAGTTGTCCTAGTGACGCGCATGTCTTTGGATTGTATAGCGTCAGCATCGGTCCTTGTAAATGGCAACGCGATCGAATCTTAAATGCGAAGAGCCAGCTTTGCCTGTGCACCACCCACCTCATTTCCGTCAATGCCACAGTGTCCAGGAACCCACCGAAATAAAATATTGTGTCCATTTTGCAAGCCAGACCGTAAAGTTCAACCATTTTGTTAGCATGTAAGCTATAAGGTCCTCGTCAAAGCACTGAGTCAATTATATGATTTCGGAAATGGACCATGCACTCCGTCTGAGTAGGGCGGATCCCAGTAGGTGATGTCATTGAAGAGTGGTCAGTTTGCTGCTGAAATGGTTCCTGATTCCTTTGATGGATTTCAAGGTTTCTTTGGTCAGAACAAAAAATAGAGCTGTATTAGACAGCAAAAAGAAATGTAATGAAATCTGCCGCTAGAAATTTATGCAGCAATTGAATAGGTAAGCGCTAATAAGAAACACGAAAACAGAGAAAGGCACGTACAAAATACAAACTTGACTACTTGTGTTGAGTGTTCTTACCGTGTGTTCTTGGTACTCGGAATCGCGTTTGTATAGAAAATTGACAGCCAACCAAAAACCACTCTAGCATCTCCAATGCAGCTGGCTGCGGCGTGTTCTAAATACTTCTTATTTCAGCAAATTTACAGATCTTCAAAATGTTGGGTTGCATCTGTTGTCCTTGAGCTACGGAGAATGTGATAATTGGCAGACCCCAAAGAAGAAATGTTCTAGCGCGTTTCTTTGGCCGTTTTACTTCTTTCTGTTGTAGTTTTCTTTGTTACTCGATCAAATAGGCTCTTTTGCAATTTTTTGGACTAGGTGGTCCATATAACTTATAAGGTAGGCTCACCATATGGTCTTGGACATATGCCCCCACCCACGACTGAGGCCTGCCTACCTGCGGGAGAGCCCATGCGCGACTTTGTACCAATAAAATTTCTCTCTCTCTCTCTTACTCTCGTTTCTGCCACCTTTACACATTGAATAAATTTTCAACTCTTCATCACCATCCAGCACTTCGTCTTCTTTTTACAATAAAACATCATGCTAATTGAAAAAGGTGCATCAACGTGTTATGGTCCTATATTTACATACAGTTTGTCTTTGCTACCCCAATTTAAAAACCTAAAGTTAGGGGCAATGGCACCTACAGCATTCTTTGTAACAATCGACATTACGTGCGGGCGTTTGTCAGTGATTCCGAGAAGGACTCGAAGTGAGCATCAAATTTGATGTACGACTACTAACGGTCATTTACAATTTTACTGGTGGCACCCCTGAAACTCTGGCTTTGCCACTACTTTATTCCTCTTCAGGGAAAGCTTTTGCACCACACCTGAACACCTCAATAAGTGCAGTAGTGGCTGTGTTATTTTTGCCATTGGTGAAACCTACTTATTTTATGGCCAAACTCATGCTACGTTCAACAAATCATTGTCGGTTGGGCGCGTTGATTATGCATTTCGTAAGTAAATAGCTCCGGCCATTCAGATTCGCTTTAGTAGGAGCTAGGAAAGACATGGCTTATTCAGTGAAAGGCAGAAGCCTCGACGCGATCTCATACGTTCTAGCCTGATACTCTGCGTGAAGGAAGGGAACACCGTAAGAGGAGGTGAAAATGAGAAACGGAAGTTTTGTTTATGTTGAGAGAGGGACTGGTGAGGGTACATTGACTTCAAGACAGACGGACGGACAGAGGAAAACACACACACACGCACGCACGCACACGCACGCGCACGCACGCGCACGCACGCACGCACGCACGCACGCACACGCACACGCACGCACACACACGCACACACACACACACACACACGCGCACACACACACACACACACACACACACAGAGAGAGAGAGAGAGAGAGAGACCTGGATCGCGCATTAGGCTATTCAGGAAGCACAGTTTAAGGGGAGGAATAAAAATTTTTTGTGAATGTCCAGGTTCACATATTTCGCAACTATTGGTGCTTATATTCTAATTTATTTCACAATCATTGCTACTTCAACATCTGCACATTCTTTCCTACGGTTTTTGTTTGTTTACGGTTACGTCCATTTTTATACAACTGCATTTCATCGGCCTATGGGCCTAGTCATGGTGTTGATTCAGATTTCTTCTTTTATTCATTTCCAGCATATTTAGGGTAAAAATTATCCTCAATCGGATTTATTTGGACCAAAGTCACACGAGCAGAGCCTGTGAATAAGACTGATCTCCCTTGCAAACGCCAGGAAGGAGTCATACGAAGGCCGAAAGTTGGAAGGCTGCTGCTGCTGCTGCAAAAAAAAAAAAAAGCTACTTGAGGAAAAAAGTATGTAACTAATCTCTTCAACTGCTACATGCCTCCCGAAAGTAAGCGAGAAATCTGCACCATCAATCTCTTAAGAATCTGTAAGTTGGTGGCCGCCAGGGCTATGTTCTTGTCCCAGAAAGAAGTTCGGATAAATAAGTGGTTCCAGGAGTGCGCACAAGCAAACCATTTTAGGTTGCCAAAAAAATACAAAATAACCCACATTTATCAAGTGAATGCCACACTTGGCGAACATCATCTAACAGTACAGAAAAACATAGCCTACAGAAAGGAAGACGCGGGAAGGAGCTGGCCACAGGCCAATGAGCAGCAGCAAATCATACTAGCGACAAATCGTCGGGAAACTTTTACACATTCGGGGTAGCTAAATGCATGCTGACATTGTTTTTTTTTTTTCCTTTCTTCAACTATACTGCGGGGTGATATACTTGGGAAGTGCTGCGGTGATTGCTTATGTCGTCTGTAAAAGCGATAAATAGAAGGCGTGTAGTTAAATTAAAACAGAAAGATGTTGGCTTGAGCGAGCGTGCTGTGGCCTGCTACTATGCGCTTGGGAAGAAGTAAACGAGCTTGGTGCAGTAACGGGGTGTTGATGGCGATGATGCTGCGGCTGTTGCTGCTGCTGCCTCTGCGGCTACTGCCGACGACCACGGACGCCTAGTGTTGGCAAGGGTCAGTCCAGTAATTGCAAAGGGTTTGTTACACAAGGAGAGTCGATTATCATAACGAATGCAGTCGCCATTATGAGAGAATTCCAAACACTTCAAGCTCCATTCCTTCGATGAAAAGTTAAGTTCGATGCTATGAAAGGGAGCAGTTTGAAGATACCTTTGATATAAATACCACTGATATTGCTGTTGAACTTAAAATACTCCGCGATAAGTTGTAAAAAAGAGCATAACACGAGGTAGTGGACATTGCAGTATACCTGCAACCTAACTACGTAACCTTTTTTTCTTTTGAGAAAGATGCCGATACATTAAAAGTAAAAAAAAAATTAGCTAGGTCTAAGACATGCCAAAAAATGAAAGCATAGATTTATTACTGGGGCAAGGCAAAAAATAAACGCAGTTTGTATGGCAGACAGAGGTAATTGTAACAAATATAAGAAAGTGAACAAATTTAGCAACAGCAGAACGAAGCCGTTCAGTTGCGCACATGTTCCTTTCTTTTTTGCCTTTTACTTCTGGGTCAGTTCATAGTTCTATGTGGAGGTATGCCAGATTCCGGCCCTCTCATGAGCATTTCACCAACCTTGCGAGAAGAAACGCGATTATAACAGGGTTTTTAATTCGTATAGTAATAAATTTTGCAGGCCTCAAAAACCGGAAAGATGCTGTATATCAATGCAAACTTTACGAAGAATTGACGCATAAATATCTATTGCGAGGTCCACCAGGCGAATCTGCTCACAAGTTAGGCGATAATTACAATATTAACACGTGGACTTGCTTATGTTTTACCGTCTAACAAATGTAATCGTTCAGCGCAGTACGCGTCTGCATGCATTGGAAGTTTCTCGAATATTGTCGATGGCTCTATCTGCTGTCTGTTGTCACCAAACCTTGTGTAGTCTGATTTCATGTACACGCGAGGTGAATGGCATAGAACTTTTTGGAACACACGTTGGCACCAGCGCTTGGTTTGGCCCCTCCGATGACTGACGTGTAAAAGCTAACGCGCTTGGCCCTCTGATCAGATTTTCCACGATCGCCGACTGTGTTCGCCGCTATCGTGGTGCTATGAGTGTAGCCTGTTTTTGAAGGCACAGGTTCACCCAATAAAACACTAGGTTCCCCATTCACAGTTTTGCTGCTTTCTTCGCCGTCTAACTACCAGGTGACAATATTGAAAATATTGCAGAATAATATCCCCGTCTTCCATTTGACACTGGAAAATCTAACATTGACAATAGTAACCTGGACCACAGATAAATGTTGATTGAATGCTCTGTCATTGCGTTCTTATAATTATTACCCCTCTTTATTTATTTGTGCGTAAAAACAGGAAACCAAAGAAGCCAATGTACTCATACAAAACAAAAGACACGAGAAAGAAGGCCATTAGGTTTGCAGTGGAATTTCTACCACATTTCGAGAGATAAAGAATTCTGCACGCCAATGGTGGCATCTCACTGACAAGTCATCAAAACAGAGCATTGGATGTTGAGCACATTCTTCTGTTAGGGATAATGGTGAAGAAGTGAAGAATTGAAATTCTTGGAGTGGCTACTGGCATTAATAGTATTTTGCTCTAACCTTTGCACCCCCTGTTTTATAGCCAATCCCTAGAGCGTCTCGCGCTACTCACTAAGGAATTCCAACAACAACAATTCACCACAGAGTCCGCAGGGGAAATATGACGAAATGAAAGATAAGTAAATTTTAGTAATAATAATGCGCAGGCGGAACCAGATGAAAAGTTTGAATTGGCCTGTCTCAACTGCTTTCTCTAAATAGGCATGGACAACGCATCTAATATAATATGCCGAAACCACAGCACAGCTGGTTTCTCGAAAGGAAGTCACAAATTTCCGGCCCTATTGTATAGAAAGAAAGAAAGACAAAAAGAAAGAAACAAACAAACAAACAAAAAGTGAAATCCATAACCTGTTTCGTACATATGAGTGCTTGAATGCGTGAAGCACGCGAGCAGACGAAAAATACAAATGCCCAGAGGAAGTGGAGACCGTAAATGCGATCATTCCCATGTCGTCATCTGCTTTGATATTCCTCACGACGCAACAAGCTTTTCCGCAAACGCGATGGTTCTGTAGTTCGTTTTCTATGCCGTGACTCCTCCGTCTCCGTTGATATTTAATGTGTTGCTGCTGACTACGTATGTATGCTTTGTCGCTAGTTTGGGCATCACTAGACAACTTTCCCTGACTGCTCCTTATTGCACCTGCAAGTCTATGTGTCCCTGCATACCGTCCCGAATTATTTTTGAACTTCCTGGGTTACGCGTGTAAACTTTGCGAATGGGACGAGCTTCGCAAGTCTGAGGAACACAAAAGTGGGATGTATAGAAAAAAATTGGAGAGCGAGGGCAAATTTATCAGCGCCGTGAGGGTGATATACCCGCACTAAATTAACACTATACGCTACGTAAATTCATTCACGAAAATGTTATTTATTTTCTTGGCCTGTTCTCTACTTTATTGCGGCCAGTACACAAACCGTCTTGCACTATTCTCCGCGGCATATTCATTCAATATTTCTCAATCAAACATTTCAAGCCCAGAGCTTTACGTACCGTCAGTACGGATTCATTTACTTCTGAATGAATATTACTATATGCTGACGACATACGATTAATGCTTTCCGAGCAATTTTTGAAAATCTCGACACTTCTCAAATTTGCACGGGTCTGTTATTGAAAGCAGGAAGTAACGCCCGCCAAGCCATGGCGTCTGAGATAGCTGAGTATGCTTGGGACATCTACGTCAGTGACAACATTCGTCAGCGTCAATTTGATTGCGAAATAATTGTACAGCACCTTGGCATGTACGTTTCTATCCAGGCACGTAATCTGTTGTCGCGAAAGATACGTCATTATCCAGATTTCTAGAAGGCGAGTTCAAACGCAAGATTGATTCACTTGGTAGAGTCGAAAACAATGTGGGGTGATTGCGCCTGCTGTTTTTTCCGACTGCCACCTTCGGAATGAGGCTTAGCTTCCAAAATTAGTTTTGAGTAATTAGAGCGACCTGTCGCTACAGAAATGAGACGTCGACGTCGGATGTGTAAACGTCGACGTCAGACGCTTAAATAGCCCCATCTGTTATAGTGGGTTGGGAGGCCACTGCAAGATTGAATACATTCACCTCCTTTTCGCCTGCGGCAATTATGACATGTTATTTCAGAGGTTACCTAACCTAACGAATGAAATGAGCATAGTTGTTTCCGCAGTATTTAAAGTGTTACCAAGTGTGTAATAATGTTCTCAGTCGAAAGCCGGCTTACAGTGCTTGCTCTTTGGTTCGTGTGCTTGTCCCAAGTAGCGCTGTTGCATATTAAATGACTTCTAAACACAGCGAGTAGCGAATGGCCTTAGCAGAACTTGTTAACTGCTCGGTTTCACAAGAACCCACCTCCCCTCAAGTCGGTATAAGAATTCTCTATCCTTTTCTTGATGCATTGCAGCTTGTGCGTCTGCCTTAATTAAAATCGACAAACAAAATTACGATTTGAAGTGAGTACTGAGGCTATGTTTATTGGGCGTCCTCATCCGCATTGCCTAAGCGACTGGTATTTCGAGGACACATATTTTTCGCTATATCCTTGAAGAGAAGCCATTTCGAGGAGCAGCAAATGAAGTCGTCAACGGCTTCACATTGTCAATGTCAATGGCTTGACGTTGACAGTACGCAAATCTGTCTCGCTGCTTCAATCCCACTATGACTACGACTAAGTACATCAATGCGGGTTTATTCATGATCACTATCTCGTTCTATCGCAGTGTTTACGCTTACGTTCGCATCTTTGTTCTTAGCAAATCAGCTTGTTCAGAAAAAGGTCTCCTCCGCGTTTGTAAAAATATTGTTCTTTTTTGCCCAAGAAATAAAACTGTACAGTTCAACCAAGAAACATTTGTACAAAAACAGTATTTATTCTTAGCTACCACCTTCTTCGCGGATATGTCACGTTTTTTCACGTGTGCTTCTAGGTGGCACAGTAGCACACAAAATATTGTATTGACTCGACGTTCTCTGTAGTTTTTTCCCAAAACTTTGCGCATTTAAATTGCTGTGACCTATAATTGAGCGTTGAAGAAAATAGGCCGCGGCTGTGGAGCGCGCACAAGGCCATTCAACTGGTAACGATCGCAGTGGCCTCGCGCCAGCAATCACCGAACATTGGCAGCGCCAATAACAATTTCCCCTCTCCCAATTCGAGACAAAAAATTATAAACAGCCCTCGGAGAACGACTGTCGTTTCTGAAATATCCACAGCGTCAGCATGAAATGTATGAAAGGCACTGACAGAACACCAAAAATAATTCGTGTTGGACTGGCAAACGGTCCTTTCATTATAGTGTTATTCATTCGTTTGGTCAAACGCGGGTGTTTATTCCTGGATGACAAATAAGGTCAAGCTTCATGTTTATTTTTTTTTTTCTCTTGAATTGTTGTGCCAAGATCTTTGCGACGGCAAGACAATATGACATCATATGCATTTCAATAGCATCTGTATTAGTTGCGGAATGTCTGTTCTCGAAACTTGCCAGGATGGGACTATATTTTTTAATGTTGTCTCATCTTCATTTGCTAATAAATAATTAACTAAGGTTATGCTGTGTCTGTCAAAAAAGGGGACGTCACAGCCAGATCGTGCTAGAATGCGATGACAGCATCACCACCCTTGTGTCGAATTTTAGATATCTTTTTTTTTTGCTTACCAACGCTTCCCTGACTGTGAGAGTATCTGTTTTCATATTGACACGGTATAGTTTAATAACACAGCCTAAAATTCACTTTGTTGTCTATTTAACAGAATGCCTTTTTTGACGGTGCTTCTTTTGCAACGTTCGGATTAAAATACGAAATGATTGGTTAAACGTTAATCAGTTTACAGGCGTACCTGAATATTAACAGGGAACGCAAATTCTGTACCTCTTCTTTCATTCGTCGGCATAATGTAAAAAAAAATGTGGCTAAGCGACCGTTGCTGCTATCCAAGAATGCGTCTGGCATGCTTTCGGAAGTGGCTATTTGTGGCAGTAGGCTGCACTCTGCGTTATGGGTGCAATTCTGCTTAACCACCGTGCCTGACCCGTGGGCAAGAGCCGATCATAACTTCGAGGGGCGGAATCCTGAACACGGTTTGCCACAAGACGAGAACAGTCTGACACGTGATACTTACAGACTGACACAGCAACGTGTGCGTCATCGACCAGAGGCGCAGCGTCTCAATGGCAGGACGTGACACCGCGGTAAAAACAAGTAGTACCACTGCAGCGTCCAAGGCGTGGAAATGAGCTTGATTCGAGTGCTTGCTTTCGCTGTTCTTCGGCGTTACGGCGTTCCCATCGCCGTCGCCGCACAACGTATGGAACCTTGTATTTGGCTCTGCAGAGGCGGTTCCCAGTGGGGTGTTCTTCGCCACAGAGCTTGCACTTGGGGACACACTTCTGGCCCTCTCTGGGATTACAAACACCGCATGAAAGACAAACACGTACGTTTGGTGTGGGGCACACGTCGCGCCTGTGGCCGACCTTGCCGCATACTTTGCAAACTTATATTTGCTTCCTGTAGAGACTGCACGGATAGAGCGTGGATCCATAACACACATACTTGGGAACCTTAATACCGTTGAACTCTGCGATTACTATCGTCGTGTTCCCGATACGCTTCGCCCCTGCGGCGAGGGGGTTGTACTTTGTAACGAACTGCTGCATTATTTCTGCTTCGCTGTCCTCGAGCGCTATGCCCCTGATCACGCCCTTGACTGTGTCGTGGGCGGTCGTTCCTTAAGACCTCACCTTGCATATTTTGCCTGGGATGTTGATAGCTTGTATTCAAGCATACTTCTTCGCTCGCTGCTCGGTCTGAGTGCTGAGCACCATATGTTCTGATGGGTACTGGGACACGCCATATCCTCAGCTCGATCTGCTTTCTCAATTCCCGCTGCCGCCATGATGGCAGTAGCCACGTATGCAGCTCCCGCCTTGGAAATCTCGAGCCCTCCGCGGGGCCGATAAACGAGAAGACAACATTCTCTAATGTTTCACTGGGTGCCGAGTAATGCCGACCATTTCCTGTTGGTGCCATCGCCTATAGATACGAAACGTGCAGAGGCATTGGCGACGTTCATAATCGTGTCAGCGGTGTGAGACGCCTGGTAGCAGTCAGGGCGCTGTTCTTTCTGGTGAGAAGTACTCGCCTCGCGTTATGCGTTGTACCAACGTGTCGCAACCGTTTGTATTTAGAACGCCATGCGATGAGCTAGAGCACTGCGATAAACCTTGCTGTCGCTGTCAGTGCTGTGCCATGCTACCAACCGCGCGCATTTCTCAATGGAATTAGTAATCTTGGTCTACTTCAGTTTCTTTGAGCCGATCTGCCTGTCCATTGATCTATATTGCAGCTTATGCCGACCCAGTGGCCTAAGCTGTCTACTACCATGGATCACTAGGTATGTGCCTGTGGTCATGATGTTATCGTGTTTTTTTAATTGTCGTCATTCCTTCTCAATCATGCTCCTATCGTCCTGCCTTCATTGTCACACCTTCTACCCCGATCCAGTGGCCGAAGGTATTTCATAGCGTGGGCCACTAGGTATAAGCTCGTGGTCATGATGCCGTCGTGCTCTTTGTCTCGCCGTCATTCCATGTACCTTTGTCGTACCGTGCTCTTCAAGCCATCGTCTTCATACAATCGCCGTTATCCCCATCTCTCCATAGCGTCGTGGTCGCGCTGTCGCCGTTATACCACGTTTATCATTTCTCTATTGTCCTCTCATTGACGTCATGCCGTCGTCCGCCATACCGACTCGGTCGTTCCACCGACTTCACGCCTTCTTCGCCATTCAATCGCTCTATCGGCGCCGTCGTCATACGGTCGTCGTCACGCCGCCATGTTCATGGGTTACATTGGCAATCGACTGTCACAGCAAAGTTGACCGATTGCGGAGACAATGAGCCGTCGAGGTGGTGTAGGGGCTTTGGAGTTGCGTTGCTAAGACTGAGCGCGCGGGATCGAATCCGGGCCGTCTCCGCCGCATTTCGATGGGGGCGAAATGCAAAAACGTCAGTGTAGCCTGTACTGGGTGCACGTTGATGGACCCCAGCTGGTAAAAATTAATTTGGAGTCCCTTACTACGGCGTGCCTTCTAATCATATCGTCGTTTCGGCACGTAAAATCCCAGAATTTATTTTGTTGAGTGCGCACATTGTATGTTGCATGCAGCCGACACGACGATGCTCTCAGAATGACCGCTACTGAAATAAAATACAGGAGCACCAATAAGGTGCGATACTGAATCGCTTGAATGCTAATCGCATTACCGTCTACAGTGTTCGCAGGACGAATTCTGCCGCAATTTATTTTTTTTTACTTGGCTGGCAGTGCAGACATTAGTACCGATGATTGGCTAGTGATTACTACATTACCTCTTTGCTTGGCCCAGACGTCTTTCCCCATGTCTACGGCGTAGCCTTTCCAGAGCCTTTATTCGCGTATGTGTGTCGGAGAGGGAAGGGAGCGTTGTAAGAAGCGTGTACAAGTGTCTTCTTTGCTTTTTGCTCTTTTCCAACAATGGGGGAGTCTCAGTGAGGAGTTTCCTTCACGTTATTGCGTTACTCTCAAGCGAGCAAAGTTACGCGCATGAGAACTGCTGTGCCTTCGTCGGAAAGAAGTCAACGGAAGGAAATAGTGCGCCTGAAACTAATCCTGGCGTTCAGTCTCGCTTGGCGTCAACAGCACTTCCTAATGCTCATTTCCGGCTTCCCCGGTGACGGGCTAGCTCCTTCCTGCTGAATCTGCGAGGGAGAAAGAAAGGGCGAAAGAGAAAGAAAGAGGGGGAGCTGAAGTCACTGATCTCATTTGCCGCTGTAAGCTTGCCTTCGAGAAGGGAAATAGGACCCATCTGTTTGGCGCCAGGTCGACTGAGCGACAGGCACAACTGACAGCGAAAGGGGATCCCTGTGTCAATCCTTGGCGTGTTGGGACACAAATCGACAGTGGCGTTTCTTCGGCGCCGCTGGAGCTTTGCGGTGTGGCATATCTTGTACATTTGCGCTGCCAACCTGTCCTTTGCGTCCAGCAGGATTAGCCCTAAATGTCTCCCTGGCAAATATCCTGACTCTATGGGAAATGCGTACTCCACCTAGGCGCCTTTCGATTGCGGTGCAATACGAGGCGTGTCACTGAAGTTACATTTCAGTGTTCATAAAAAGAGCACTCGGTGGACGGAATCTGAGACACCTGCTGCGGCATCCATGAGAGCCATGATGCCTGAGTGCCGCTCTAATAGACACGGCATGCGCGAGGTTTACTATACCCGCCACGAAAGCTCAGCGGCTGTGGCGTTGAGCCGCCGTTGACGAAGTGTTGGGTTCGACCACCGCCACCAAGGCCGCATTCCGATGGGGGAAGATTGTAATAATGCTCGCGCGCTGTGCATTTTGTGCACACTAAACAAATAAAAAAAGTGACATTCACATTAGCATACGCCAAAGAGGGTGAAGGCGACAGCCTGCGCGTTCAGGTGACATCGTTCAGGTGACAGGTGCGCCTTCAGGTGACAGGAGTCTTTTTTGTGTTTTGACTTGAAACAAAAATTATTCATCAGTGCAACACGCTACTCTGGCGGGCATCGGGGATGGCATGTAGCATGAATTATTCTTGCTATTCGTTTCTCTTTCCTGTAAATCTAATTTTTCATCAAGACAATTTAACTCGTTCAGCCTACTGTGACCAAAGCAGGCTCTCATCAGCTGTGTTCAGGCGAGTGCTGATGTAACGAGCAGAAACAATTTCTTCGGGAAAGGGAGAAAATGTAGGCGCCGAGAAGGGCGTTATAACAGGCCTACCGCACCCGCCACTGGCATTAACCGAGCCCTTGGCTTGCGTGCGTGCGTGCGTGCCCAAGCCACGTCGCAAGCTGAAAGCGCACACCCCCCGTACGCTCGTGTCCCCGATAGCGAAGCAACAGTGAAGCTATTGCATGTGTCCCGATAGTCTCCTAAGCCGAATTTATGGCCGCAACCTCCGCCACAGGAGATTCACATAGGCGCCCACTATGCGCTAGACTTCCTCTCTTGAGGACTCGTTGTATCGCAGGCCCTGACGGCAACCCGGTGAAATGAGAGAAAGCAGCGTGCTCGGTTACGCAGTCTTATTGAACGCGACTACGTGATCTGCTCCGCCTTGCACGAGCCACTGAGTATGGCTCGGGTCATTTTTATTCTCCAGGGGGAAAGCGCCATGGCTTCTTCGTCGGTTGACCATTCCGGGCTATTAGGGAACGAGGACGAATGGTGGGGACAATAAAGATTGGCGATGCTTGCGCTGATAAGAGAGTGCAGTGCCTTAGTTCCAGAGACCCCAACGTGTGGCCTGTTACTCCCTTTTTCTTTCTTCTTTAGAGCTCTCCGCAAATCAAAGCGTCGAATAATGCTTTCGAATAAATCGAGTAGTTAAAGAGACCACGTGTAATGGGCACTCGAAGACGATGCACAAAGAAATTCGGCTGCATAAGTGGCAGCATGAGCTTAAAGCATTATGAGTGAATTTGGGCCCTGGGTACTTCTTAAAGATGCGTATCGCGCGTTATGACGATCAGTTATCAGTTATCGTTATCAGTTATGACGATCAGGAGCCGGCCCTGACTGGTAGCTGTGGGATTAGCCGAGACCAAGCTCGTGTAGCCAGAAGCAGCCTGCTTCGGTATGGTCCATTTTTCTTGCAAGGAAAATAGAAATGAGCACAAAAATTACGACAAAGAAGACTCGCGAAAGAACAATATGTGGGCGGATTTTACAAGGTGGTGATTGGAAAGAGAGGCGAAACAACACTAAGCGCGGCTAAATATACATAGTCCATAATATTTGCTTATAACAATTTAACCAAGTAAGAATTATTGCACGCTCATCTAAATCTCCGCAAAGGCGAGTTTCTCGGTATTCCGCCACCTTGCAAACACGTGGCCTGGGAAGTCGCCGCCTCGACCTCCCACCCTGCATCCGGACGACATTGACAGCGACGGCCGGTCCGAATGGCTTTCAGTGTGGACTCATAGCACTATAATCTGTAAGGCTGCTAGGTGTATAGATGTCTGTCCTCCCCTAAAATTGTTTTCAAAATTATTTTGCGCATACATCTGTTCTTGCTCAAATTTCGCAGAATGGTTGGATCTTTATAGTCCAGTTCAACTAACGTAGCGAGGGGCAAATGTTACTCGCATTGTTTGTCGAGACAAAAAAAAAAGAAATTCGAATTTGCCTTCGTCTGCGCCCCCTCACAGTTAGTCAGTGGTGTCGTCTGCACTCGTCACGGCCGCTATATCACTTCTGGCGTTGGCAGTATATACGAAGAAACATGGCCTCTGTGATCGGTGCTTCATTAATCACTCGGCCATGTGTGTATTCGACAGCCGCAGTCACAAGCCGCAATTCTCAGCTGTCTTCTTCTTTCTTCGCGAACCATCTTTGGGCTTTGCTGACCGTGATCGCCGGGTGCCGCGGTCTCGGTGAAATAGCCCGCAAGAAAACTTGAATGACGTGCCCGACGTCGGCTAGTAATCTCGGTGAACCAGCGCCGCACGCCGATGGCCTGACCGCTAGGCCACAGTCGCGCGTATACGTCTGTCGTGACGTCACCACCTAGCTTTTTTGTTTCATATAGAGGATCTTCACGCGCATCGCAGAGCGCAACGCGTGAGCCGGTCTGCGTGACGCCAAAGAAACAGGAATGAAGCGGGCAAATTTATAGCCTGTGATTAACCACTTCACACAAGCTTCATTTCACGTAGCTTCTCAGATGATGTGCAGGACATGCATTATATATATATATATATATATATATTTGTCCCACCAGCCAATGAACAGTGTCAAGTGCTAGACTGAACCATTCGGAGCACTGAATGCGGACTAAAATAACAGGTCGAAACAGCTTTTTGTGGTGGCCCGCACGAGCTCCAGAATTTGCTGCCGCATACATACTAAGATGCATCGCTTGCGTGCCCGCAGAGCAGCATTGCCACCGCGCAGTTGTGTACATATGATGCGAACTGCATGTCGGCTCGATGGGCGTTATTAAAGGAAGCGGGGGAGTGCCTTGAGTTATCGTAAACAGATGACGGCTCTCTATCACGTAACCGCGGAAGTCGCGATACCCGCACCGCGACTTTCCGCAAATGCCATATTTCTTTCGGGGCTCCGGCTTTAATTATAGCCGAAACGGCCGCGACTCTAGGAAGTTGACCGCAGGTTGCTCGCGAGATTGCGTACACATTTTTTTTTTTAAATCTCGGGTCCCCTGCCCATAGCGAATGAGGTCAGCCCTCGATGTACACGGCCTCCTGGGATGCGCGTATAGTGCCAATTTTAACGGTGTTTATTTACAGTTTTGTGCAGGCGGCACTCCTACGTACAACTCGGGTCCGCTACGTCCCTCGGTTGAATCAATAACTCGATTAGGCGAAACACGTGTACGAAGCACGTTCATTCTATGCCTCTGCTGATTTTGAGAAGTCGCTACTTGGGAAAAACTTTGCAGTAATCATAAAAACGTGTTTTTTTTCCTAATTCAAGGGGATCGCCACACCCGCAGGGAGCGGTTACATGGTTAACCTACAGGCCAGAGCAATTTTCTTTTTTAGTGGAACGAGCACCGAGTGACACCCTTGTTTCTTGCGCAGTACTTTTGGTCCATCTGCTTAGACAACTGGCGACCAAAATCTAAATAAAGCAGAAAAAAAATATGAAAAATACTACACTACAACATTCCTTGGTTTCATTATAGATATGATATTACAGCGTAAGTTTAGTAACAAGTTGAGTTACTGAAGTATATGAAATAATTAGAAGACCCACCAGCAGCAAGTCACGTTTCGTCCTCTTCCGTATTCCTCGATTAAGAAGGTGTAGCTTATGGGAAACCTAAGCCTCGTTCAAAATAAGGTAATTCGGTCGCTTCACACTTTTATTTCCAATCTATGTCCTTGAAATCGTTGTGTTTTGAAACTGAGCAATATTCATGGTGTACAGAAGTGCATTGGGCAGTCAATGGAATATGTTGCATTTGTGGTTTGTTCCCGCGCTGACTTGCACGACTATAAGGTATAACAATGCATAATACGGCAAGAGACACTGTACCTACATGGGCCATTTTTTTTTACCCGAGGCTTTTAGAAACAGCTCAATATCTCAGACATCGTGAATTGCTCTACATGCCACATTACTAGAACAATATGATTGGGAAACACAAACACACGGCCGTATATCAGCTCTAAACGCTGTAATTGTAGTCGAGCGCAGTTTTCTCCTTGTACCTCTTGTTACCCGGCTGTGTAGTGTTAACTGCATTAAGACGGCAAGCTGTGCGAGGTGGTGATTGAACATGTTCCTATGGGTGGGCAGCGCAACCCGGACGAAGGACGAGAGGAAGTACACAACACGAGCGCAGACTAACAACTGGTTTATTATTTCAAGCAACGGAGTATAATATACAGGAAATGTAAACACGTGTAAAATGACGTTTACAAGGGTGTTAGCCTATCTTGCCATTCAAAAAATCAGCTTCTTTATCCTGTGAAGTGATAGAGTTAACTATGCTGGGGTAGTCTTTCAATGAGCAACGGCTTGCCTAACTTGTTTCTTTTTTTCCCTAGCTGTAAGAAAGCATAGCATCCCTTGCTTCGAGGTTCACCCTAAAACAGTGTCACGTCGATGTGCTATTGCGCATACCTTCACAGCTCATTGGCCCAGAAAGCAGTTCGAGGGCTTTTTCGCTACCTGAGGGCAACAGACTTGAGTGCCCGACTATAGACATCCTACACCTAGGTTCTCTCTCTCCCTCTTTCACTCCCCATTCCCCTCCCCACGTGTAGGGTAGCAAACTGGACTCAGTCTGGTTAACCTCCCTGCCTTTCCGTCTTCCCTTCTCTCTCTCTCTCTCTCTCTCTTCGGAAAGTACTCGTTCCTATTTACATGCAGTGTTTCTTGTCCGGTCAACGTTCATTTACGACGTGCGGCGTCTGACCGCGACAGAAATAACTCTGTTTCGTAGACTGTGGTATAAAGGTTGTAAACAGGGATAAGGTTCCTCAGAAAGACTGGCCAACGTTTCGATAGGAAGACCTATCTCCGTCAAAGGCTGCCAGAGTTTCTGAGGCACCATATCCCTCTTTATAACATTCATACCCACTGTGTGCTACTCCATCTGTCAGCGCCATTCTTGATTCTGTTTCGCAGAAAAGTTTTGCAGTCACCGAAGTGGTGCGGCCACGTTAGTTCGCATACGCACTGTACTGCACGCAACAGAGAGAGCACTAAATTTTGCTGGTTAATATCATAGGTATTTAGGGACACCAGTCGCCTATAGAAAACTGGTTTCCAACAATTATTTTTGATCTGTTAGTCTTTACTTTCAGTCACGTACCCCACGACAACATAGAATTGGTTGCTTGAAGGAATTTAGAGACCGGAACCTCATACTTTTTTGCAATGCGACACAGCCTACGTGCCCTGAGGCGCAAACCTCGAACCTCTAATTCCTTTTGTGGGAAGGACTACATCCTCTGTTCTTGTAGAGTAAGACGCACTCCAAGATGGCAGAAAGTGCCATAGTATTATTGATATGTTGATCGAGGTCATCTTTGGCTGAGTGTATAGATAGGGCACCGTTTAGTATAAGTGGGAAGAGATAGTGATTGCAATTACGCCCCATCCACTGAGTAGCAGTAACTTCCTGCATAAGCAAATGCAATCGCACGTAACGGACGGCACTCGGATTTGTGCAAAGCTCACCTCAAATATCGCTAAGCTTTGCGGCCTGCACTGCAGGTATTTAAGTCTCACTGAGACGAAGAGCTCCGATCACTGTATCGTAATGCGAAGAGCTCGCTTCGGCGAAGTTGAAAGTGGGAGAAAAAAACATAGAAAGAAGAAGCTAGCCGGCTCACCGATAACTTTGTCCTGGAGCCCATCAGTCCATTTCTTTTACTCGCTGGAAAGAAAGAAAGAAAGAAAGCAGGAATATCTAGAATATGAGAAAAAAACTTTGCATCGACTCAATTGGAGTGAGTAATTTAAGAGGAGACCGTTACCAGTGCTTATGTATCATCGTTCAATATTTGTTCGGGATAAGTCGTTCGGGAAATCAGTGCCCGGAATACAGCTGTTGCGCTTTAACTCAAGCCGCTGGGGTAATAACTTCTCGTGCATGCTTTATTAAGATGAGTTCGTGGACCTTAATTCTTATATCTTTGAACGAAGTAGAATGTAGTTTGCGTCCTCTGGGCGGAATGTGTTCAAGCGGCAGTGGTTTCGTGGTACAAGATCTTTAATCTGGTTTTGTAATCTTCCTCCCTCCACTTCATATCGCTGCAGTGACATCAAGATCCACTTCAGCCAATCAAGAATACGGCAACGGACTCTACGGGTATTTGTAATTTGCATTTTTTTTTTATTTTTTTTTTGAGAACCACTTTACCTGCACCAGCAGAGGATCGCAGAATTATATAATCAAATTCCACAGTTTGTCGGTCATTTAAGGGCATTTGAGGAAAAGTGCGTTTGCGTGTCCAAGCGTGATCATCTTTGAAGTTGGTTGGTGACGAGATCTTTTTACGTACGCTGTTTCCAAGGTTTACAACATGTAGTAGAACTTAACGAAATAAATAGTTGGCTTGCGAAAAGTGTAATCCTGTACCGTCAAGTGAAACGTGTAAATATTTTAGTTTGCTTGTCAGGTTTCACTTAAACTTTAAAGTTGTTTCTCTGTACTCATGTGCCTCTCGGAATGGTCTTATTTGAGATAGCTTTGTTCGAGATGTTTCTTTCATTAGGTTGATCAGCCTCTTTTAGGGGGGAACGAGGGAAGGATAGGGACTCCGGCGTTGCGCTTATAAGCGCAACGCCGGCGAATTCGCGGCTTCGAATCCCTGCAACGGTGGCCCATATATCAATTAAGGTGGCGTAAGGCGAGAACGTCCACGTATCACGCAATTGGTGCACGTTAAAGAGACACATGTGGTCAGAATTAATCCAGAGTTTCTCACTGCGGGGTGCCTCATAATCATATCGTGGTTTTGGCACATGAAACCCCAGAAATCAATTTGATTCAATTGTGCAGGTCATCAAAAAGTGAATTCTCACGTCTATAGTCTCACGGGTGAACTTTCAACAGGAAGCGATTTTGTTTCTTCCTAATGTCTTGGAGCACACTGGAGACAATGAAAAAAGCCTGTTTCCTAATCCACTATTCTCGGAAAACGTTCATTTTGTTTTCATGAAGCCATCTGGTTAAATATACAGTTAGCGCTAGCTGAGTCGCGAAATGAAAATATTATTTAATTCGCTAAAGCGAGTTAAACACCATTAAAATAACGAAGGAAAATGTAAGTCAAAAAGGTGTCTTGATTGTCTCCTATGTTTCTTCGTCTAAGTCCCTTGAGTAATGCGCTTTAGCGAGTTAAAATGGATCACCAACTCGACCGAGTTCACACTCAGGAAATGTTTTCTTTTTTCTGTGCTAACGAAGCGCGAGAACAAAAAAGAAAAAATGCATTAACGTAAAATAATATAGAAATTATTTCGCGGAGAAGTTTGTTACAGGGGCTCTGTTAGTCATAAAAGACATGGAAAAAAATAAACAGGCAGACTACGTCCATATGAGACAGTGGATTAATGGTCTTCACTTCGTATTACTTTCCTAAGTTGTGCTGGTGTTGAGCTGCTAAGCACGAGGTCGAGAGATCGAATCCCGGCCACGGCGGCCGCATTTCGATGGGGGCGAAATGCGAAAACACCCACGCACTTAGATTTAGGTGCGCGTTAAAGAACCCCCGGTGGTCGAAATTTCCGGAATACTCCACTACGGCGTGCCTCATAATCAGAAGGTGGTTTTGGCTCGTAAATCCCCATAATTTAATACTTTTTTTCCCTCAATTGTATATGCCTTGCCAGTCCTGATTCCCTTCACCATCCCGGTTTCATAATTGTTCACTTCGCTTCTTTCTCCGCACTCGGAAGCTTGTCTTGCCGAGTTTTTTTCACTTGTTTCCTCCTGCTCTCTGCGTATTGTATATGCACGGACTCATATTCAATCAGGGGGTTCGTCAAGACTGTTCACATAGCTATAGTTGCACACACGTACGCAACGTTCCAGGTTGCATATTCTCGGATATACCAGGACCAGTGGCACACATCCAGGGGCACATGCGTAGTGACGAAAATCGTTGTGCACGTGGCGGTACAGTGTAGGAACAGAATGGCCACAAGGAATTGCCATTTATTTATCACGTGACTGCGTTGATGTCGCGGCTACCATCGTCGAGCCTATACAACTGATGCCGATAGTCCAGTCTGTTCTTCTCCCACCACGGTGAGTACTCTCCACTACAACTGTAACCAGCATCCAAAACATGCGAAAAAAAAACAATGGGCAATGTAAGGTTCTCCTTTTTTGATTTTTTTTTGTTTTTTTACTGCTACAAAAGGTAAGTGTTCGAAATTTGGTTTGCCCGCTCCGTCCGTCCGTCCGTGCATTGTGCCACCCCGACGGCGACTGTTGCCGTCATCGACCACCCACGACGAAACGCGCCAACGACTGGCCCGTTGGCACACTGTGCCAAATTACGGGTGCGGAAATTGCGGGCGAAGCCAAACGACTCGGTAACGCCTTATTTGCGCGCGCTGCGACCATGGGTGTGCGACACTTAGTTACGTCCACCTTTGGAATCAGAATTGCACCACGATGGCAAAGTAATAATGTCATGTTTGTCCAGTTATTGGCAATAGTAGCGACAACCTGTATCATGTGGAAGTGCCGGTGGCAGGCTGGAACACAGCGGCAGTCACAGCGTGCAGCCTTCCCCGCTCTGCACAGTATTCGGCGAATTATCCTCTCCTAGTTAGTTGACGGAACTCGAAGCTAACGGTGTGAATGCATTGTAAGGCGTTGTCCCACACACGTTATTTTGTAATTCCAGTGAAGAAAACCAGGTTTCCGGCAGTGCCGTTCTAAGGAGCCTTAATGAAACAGCCGTCTGCTTCCTTTATTTTCGGCGTTTTTTTTTTGCTTTGGTGAATAATGCGCCACGTTTTATTAAACTGTGTAGCTTGCAGTGTATGCCTGCAGCACGTTTTGATAACGTGTATTTTGCGTTTTTCGAATTTGCGTCTTGCGTGTGTATAAAACATACCGACGCAAGGATAAGGTGAAAAAAAATGCACGTGTAAGGCATTTTTTGTATAATTTTGTGCGCCTTGCACATGCATGCAAACTTATCTGCAAGGCGTTCTTGTGGGCAATATGTAAGGGAGATTGTGCGGACTCGAAAGAACTTTCTGTCGACACGTACCATGCATATAGTGCTCAGTACTTATGTGATATTGTTACTTGGCACACGTTATCGTCGTTGTTGTGCCATCAATGTGACTCAAAATGTGAGAATCGTGTTTAATTAGACTACATTTTTTTGGGGGGGGGCACCCCACTAGCCATGCTTAGAAGGCCAGAGAAATTTATGCTACTCGATTTACAGTTCAGAGATAACCCATTCCTCCCTGGGTAAAGCATATATGGCACTTATAGGGATAACTTTAATAAAGTGCCGGCAAACGACGATTTAACGAGTCGTGACGCCGGCCAAGCGTCGACCCGGGGTTTTACTCTACTCTGCACTAGCCCCGTTGGGCCCGTTTGTAGTGGGTCACGAGGCTTGTGCTTTTCGAGCGAACCCCGGGCCTGCTGGACGGCCCATAGTTGTGAGTCCTTGTCTGTAGACTGCAGTGCACTTTGAAGTTCTGGCGGATAAGTCCTGGAGGTAGCTGCCGTCGGGAACCTGGCACAGTCCCACATGATGTGCCATTGGTCCGCTGGACCCGCTGCACAAACACCACACAGCCCACTCGGATAGAGCTCTGGGTGAAGCACGTGCAGCATTGCGGGGGCGAGGAGTGACGCGGTCTGTATTTGTCTTAGGATTACGGCCTCCTCCCGACTGAGTGCCGGGTGGGGAGGCGGCATTGTCCGTCGAGCTAAGCGGTAACACTTGGTTACTTCGGCATAACTAGTCAATCTGTTCTTGGTTTCGAACCACCACACGGAACGGTCACTCTCGGGGCCGCGGAAGGTAAGCGCTCGCGCCGCCTAATGGGCTGTCTCGTTGTGGTTCGGTGAGGATGCACACTCGCCGGCGTGCGCCGGGAACCACTTGATACGGACGGTGCTGCCGCGGTCTTGAAATTGGAGCTTGCCGATGATGGCGGCTGCCGGCGCGCATATTCGCCCCTTGGCAAAATTGCGCACGGCATTCCTCGAGTCGCTGAGCACGGTGCGACACTCGGCCTCGGTGATCGCCAGAGCGATGGCAACCTCCTCAGCGTCTGTGGCGTTCGTGCACCGCACGCTCGCGGTGTTCCGCGATCAGCTAGGCGGTGACGCATCACTTCTCGCTTGGCAGCAAGGCGATATTCCTGGTAAGCCGCTTATTCTTCGGGCGCCCGGACTTTATTCGGTGTTCCCATGGCAGCAGCACGTACACACGGAGCAGAGGAGGCGGGACGTGTGTCTCCACGCCGGCTGTTCTGAGCTTCTGCTCGCCTGTGACGTCACGACTCCACCCTGCTTGCGTGGGGTACGAGGAGGTTACGTGGCTCGGTGCTCAGTGCGCGTATTGACGGTAGTTTCGTATTTGCTGTGCTTTCGACATTTCGTTGGCGTTGAAGGGACAGATAGAGGTCAATTGGTTGCGCGGCTGCGGCCGCGATTGCTAACTCGAGCGTTTCCGCAGACAGTTTCCGCTGTCATCGAGCGAGATTTGTTCATGTTTACCTGTGCGCTCATGACGCCGGGCTGGTTAATTTAGTTAAGACACGTTGACGAGCTAGTTGGTTTGTATACATGATGGAATGTGTAAGCGCGACTGAATAAGGACGTAGAAAGAAGCAGACACACAAAGACAGCACTGTGTCTGTGTGTCTATTTCTACGTCCTCGTGGAGTATTACGCATTCTATCACTGTTAATTTAGTTAGCAACCGCATGTTTCCAAATTTATGCGGCCGATAAAGCTACTATCCTTACTTCGTACAGCTATCAGCTAATATGTTATCGCAATCGGCGCTTCGCCTTTGGGGCGGAAATGCGAATTTTTTACCTTCCATTTGATCGCACTACCCCTTATGTTAGTATTAACTAACTATTTACCCAAGCAAAAACTCGCATCAGCGTGATTTACAAAACGTGTATTTTTCCCTGCCGGCTCTTTTGGCTTCTTGTGGCCGTTTCTTTGTTGCTCATTCCGCTAGCACAAATGAGCACGTTATTTCTCCCTAGCTGACCTTAATGTCATCACTGCCTGTTTGCTTCTTACTTTCTGTTTCATCACAGCCCCCATTACATCGCGATGAAAGAGCGATTCGCCCTAGCAGGAACTCGCATTAGCGCGCATTTGCAAAAGATGTTCACCATTTCCATGTTTTTGTCAAGGTTACCACCACAGAACACGCGCGCGTAGGCACGCAACGTGCGAAGGCACGCAGGCACACGCGCATGTACACACCACACACAAACACACCGCAGAAAAACACAAATACAAAGACACGAAAACGGGCAAAAAAGACAGACAGGGGAGATTGCTGTTCCAGCGGCACCGCGATCGCAGACCGCTCAGGTCGCAATGGCCTCCATCTGGGAGCACTAACGAGTGGGGTAAACCGGCGGCCGCGAACGAAGGCCGCTTTGTGTGCCTGAGACGACGAGCTGCGAGAGATTGTTTACGCGTCAAAGAAAGAACCGGGAGAAGAGAACGGGAAAGCGAGACGGTGGACGGATGTGTTGCGCAGGAGGATTCAAAATTGGGGAATGTTTGCTATGTTCTCGAGACGCCGGACGAAGGGGCGCCTGGTGTGCATTGCCGGCCATGTTTGCGATGAAAACACGGAAAGGCGATGGCTGGCAGGGAGGAAAGGCAGGAGTGAAGCATTCTAGCATGGAAACAACTCCAGACGACAAGAAAAGAAAAGAAAAGGAAACAGAAGATGGTGGGACGCCGTCGGGAAAGAAGGAACGTCTTATAGCCTCTTTCGCCAACTGTTTGCGGGCAGGGAAAAGAAAGCTAAGGCGTGTGTAGAGGCAAAGCAGAAACGAAAGCGGACTGCGTGTTCCACAGATGGGAGGAGTGCTCACCCGTTGTCCTGTACTAATTAAGTGAAGTCATTGTCCGGCAGAGAGCAATTAGTTGCGGACAACAGAGAAACCCTTCTTCCGGTTTTCACTTACTTGGTTCGGCCAACGCGACTCACAGCTTTCGCTACAATGAAGATACTTTGTGAGATATGTGTCTAGAGCTCCGGCAGTCCGGTGAAATGGCTGGACACGGGAACACCAAGAAGCACGCCTGAATTGACAGAGCCGTAGTAAATGAAAGACAGAAGAAACGTGGACCTGGTTTGAGACAACACGAGGACGGGAAATAGAATTTTCTGGTGGTTTTAAATGAAAAATACACAGATTTTTTTTATTGTTGTCATTATTTTGTTTAGACAAGAAAAAGATCCGGACACGTTGTCAGATTAGCCAAGGAGTATCTCTCTGCTTCTTTTATTCTTAAATTAAATTATGGGTTTTACGAGCTGAAACCACAAGCTGATTATGAGGCATCCCATAGTGGGGACCCCGAATATTTGGACCACCTGGGTTTCTTTAAGGTGCACTTAAATGTTAACACACGAACGTTTTCGCATTTCGCCCCGATCGAAATGCGGCCGCCACCAGAATTCGATGCCGCGACCTCGTGTCTAGCAGCCGAACACCATAGACGCTAAGTAACCACGGCTGGCCTTCTCTTTTTTCTCTCACAATTTTGGCAAGAGGGCAAAAAGAGGAGGGTAGCCTGCGTCAACATTTATGGCACACTAAACAACAAGGCTGTTGTGGCTTGGCCAAGGAACGGTGTAGAAAGAACGCAATAAACTGCCAAACTATTAGGGGATAAATCAAACAATTATACTCGTCCATTTATTGACCGTAACTACTCTATGCCACTGCTGGAACTTTTGCAAGAAGAGGGCCTGCATGCTTTCATTCAAACAAACAGCTGTGCCGTAGGGCAAATTCCGCGAGAAGAACGTTTATGACATGCTAGAGTAGCAGCATATCTCATTAAAGTCAGTACCTTCGTTCGGTGGGGAATAAAATTGATTAAAGGTGAAATATATTCGCAACTTTGGTTTCCCTTCGATTTCTTGCCAGAACATTAACCTCGGTGCGTATATGTAAGGTAACAGATTGAAAGACGTTCTTTTTTTCAATCTGGAACTTTTTGTCAAAGCAATAGCTCTCGAAACACGCTAGGCAAAGTTTATCGCTTCTTGGGAATATAAGATGCAGCCGTCCTGTACAGATAAGCAGTTGTATAAGAAATAGAGATAAACAGTGACAAAACAAAAACGGTAACGAGAAATGGTGCCTCATTTAGAACGTGCAGGTCTCCGGTGAACATGCTGTCTCTGCCATGTAGACAACCTGGGCCCCAGCCCGAATGTAGAAATTGATGTTGGCTACTGTATGGCTAAGTAGACAACATGCCTAACATGGCATGTGCAGCTAGCTGTCTGCGCCCATTGAGCAACTTCGGTACTTGGTATATGCAAATTTCTATGTGCCCTGGGGCACGCGCCTATTCTTCGCCAATCTCACAGAACGATTGTGCCACTTTGGAAGCAGGGGTACGAAGCCCCAAACACATTTACATGTGGGTCATACTTCTCTACGCAGACGCTTGTCATCCGCACTACTGACTAGAACTGCATCACACATCACATTCGTCCTCGGGGCACGTGATAGCTAACAGCTGCAGGTGACGAGGTCGTGCTCGTGTCATGCGCTATTGCTGCTAACTGGTTAATTACGAGACGGTTCATGCCAATTGGGTTACAACATTGCGGTTGATATGCGTGTTCTTCATTTTCAGTGCTCCTTGTACCATTTCGGTCTCTATGTTCAGCGTTCTCTCCACTTTGTTTTCATCTCACTTTCGAAGGCGATTTCGAGAAATCTATGGATTACTGGGATAAGAGAAGACGCTAAGTAGCAGGCATCACAGAGAAGAGTGTCAGTTGACCTCTGGTAAATTGGAACGGTTGCTAAACTCGGTGTCCCATCGTTTTCTTTTTTTTCTGAGCTGTGATTACTCTGATGCTAAGAAAGCGTTATTCTTTTAGCGGAGAAAACATAGAGCAGAACTTGCTATAAAAGTACAATACTGCTTTCGAGAGCTCAGCCTAGCTACGAGTTCTCTTATCGCTATTTGCCATCGATTCGTAATCTCGGGCAAAACGTACGCGAAGACACCGATGAATCCTACATGCGGTAAAGCGCTCATGTCAATGGGGCTTTAAGACGGGGGCTGTTGCAATTTCTGACAGAACACACGGCATCATAGTTTCCGCGAGCCGACATAGCGTTTCTCAATTATGGTAAGCTTGGTAGATCCAAATGCAGCAGTTTGTCATCCATCAACTGAACCAGACCTCAGTGCTCGCCGGCATTAACTGCGTTAGTTTCTTCAGTTCATTAAGGCCTTTTTTGTTGCAGCATTCACAAACATGATCATGGAGCGTTTCTTCTTAGTTGAAATAATAACAAAGCAAATATATTTTGCATCTTAATCGTTGCGCCTACTTCCTTTATATGGAATAAATAAACATATATGGTGACATCAAAATTTCTGCCTGTCAGGTGTCCAGTGGCACAACAATAACTATCCCAGCGGACACTAATTACCTCTGTGCCACGTCGTACAGCAATGTTTAAGCTACTCTCATGCCACCTAATCGTATATCGGAAGATGTACCAGCAACGCGGCGACAGCAAAAAAGAAGGAGAAAACTGAAAAGAAAAAGAAGATACAAAATATTTTTCGTTAGATTCATTATTTATATTTCTCTTTTCCTATTCTCCTCCCTTCTGCGAAACGTCGTGTTCCGTTCGAACGAAACTCATCTGGGTGTAGGCCCAAAGAAGATAAACCCTAAATTTTTCTCCGAAACACCGTGAATGGTTTGAACTTTTCAACAAGCATTTCATTTCACTGCGTTCACTTCCGTGGGTAAACGCAGCGACGCCAACGCCCTCCCGTTTTCACTCCGGAGCAAATACACAAGCGGCAATGTGGTGCGCTGGATTGAAAACACGCTGGTCGTGTTTTCGAAACAACACAAAAAAAGGAAGGAATTGAATGCCAACAATGAAAATCAAATGTGCAACAAAACAAAACAAAAAGAAAACGAAGCAGAGAAAGGCGCGTATGGCGACGAAGATTACGCAATGCAATGTCGCACTCTGTTGCCGCTGCTTCGTTTTATTTGTGCTGCTCGATGAAAGCTGTGGATGCGGCAGGCGTCGCAGTCATCGCGAAAAGGCAGGAATGCCAACGTCGAGACGGCGCGTGGTGTGGCTTTTTGTAAACGGGTAGGCTGGATAAGAAAAAAAAAATAAGCGTCTATTCACGGGAAGTTTCGGAATCGCAGCGCCACTATTGAACGGTGAGTGAAACGTACGCGTCCCTTCGCTACGAGGCGAACGTGCAAAGAAAAGAATTTAGGAAAGTCGCCGTACAACAAAGAAACGAAGAGGAGATTGATACAAGTACGTTTTCTGCGTGTTTTGCGCCAGAATTTCTATTATTATCGTGACGACACGAGAGAATTTGGTGGTGTAAGTGACGCCGAAGAAAACTATGCCTAGCTGCATTAGGTAAGCATCTGGCAATTTGAAAGCTCTTTTATTCAGCTAGTCATATCATAAGAAGCCAACAAACACTGACACCAAGGACAACATAGAGGGAAATAACTTGTGCCTAATTAATGAAATAAAGAAATGGTAATTTTCTTCATCACTTTCTTTGGTATTTATGTTTCCTAGCAGCACCCTGGAATACCAAATTGTCCTTGTTATATATTGCATCGAAATTAAAGCGAAATAAGAAGAAACGTTTTCAAAGTGGACCGAGTAAATGTGGGAAAAGAGTAAGAAATACACTTTTTGATAGATAGTAGAACTGTTTTCCTGGACCTGCACCTAGCCAGGCACTCCATATCACGAGGCTTCCATATGAAATCCCTCGCTCGTGCATCTTTCACACGCAGACAGCATTGGCGAGCCCGCACAATAATAAGTAAGCGAAGTATCTGGCCAAGCAAAGTGCTTGCGAGAAACACAAAGAGTGCCTCCTTCGTGGCGCCCTAAGCTCTAGCAGCGCTGTGGTGAGGCCCCAGCATACGGTGGAATATCGCTTGCAAGCGCCTAATATATGGGCCAGTTCAACGTTACAACATGCGCATATCGCTCTGCGGCGAATGCACCAATTGCCGTTTGCGTAAGTAGTCCGTGCAGGTCACTTTTAATCCAACGGCGTGTTAACTCGTATAGGGCCACATGTAAGGCCACTCTGAATGCCACAGTAGCACTTTGAGGTGTCTATATTACGACTGGTAGCCTTACTGTCGTTCTGCATCACTTATATGGGACGCTAAAAGCGTCACGTGGTGGCGTGCTTGAGAAGTGCCATGTTTCTTTGAGAGGAGAGCTAGGATACCGCGCATTGGTCAATTGCCGTGTGGCCACTCCACCAGCGTCGTCAGCTTTAACGTTGCCCGCTAGGTCGCCTGTGGGCTGGCCACCTGTGAAAAAAAAAAATTGTGGTGGTTTACGTGCGAAAACCACTTTCTGATTATGAGGCACGCCGTAGTGGAGGACTCCGGAAATTTCGACCACCTGGGGTTCTTTAACGTGCACCTAAAGCTAAGTACACGGGCGTTTTCGCCTCCATCGAAATGCGGCCGCCATGGCCAGGATTCGATCCCGCGACCTTGTGGTCAGCAGCCCAACACCATAGCCACTAAGCAACCACGGCGGGTAGGCCACCAGTGAAGCACAGTGTTGTAGCGTTAAATACAGAACTTGGTGTTCAGACTGTTGACGTCTCGCACGTATATCTATAGTTTTGCCTGAGGAGACTTCGGTAACTAGTGGCGTTTCATAGTTTGTGGTGCACATACGTTTAACACGTGTGATCTACGGACTCGGGAAAGGAGCTAAGTCGCATCTGACTGAGGCGCCCTCCTCCGACAATGTCAAAGCTTTCTGAACTCTACCACAACATCTACTACTGCACTGATTCACTAATTCCAGCCCGTTGGGTATCCATAACGTGCGCAAAGTAGAGAAAATTAGGAGAAAATTCAGGGCGGCGGAGGGGGGTTGGCCAGCGCATATGTCGGCTGAACATCATGTGCTAAAGTCAGGGGTTGAAATGTGCTAATTGTATACACGCTGAGGCAAACTGAACAAATGAATGAGTGGACATAATCGCAATGCAACATGGGATAACTTTAGGCGTCAAATAAATAGTCCGCATGTCTTGAAAATATGGGCGATAACTTTTAGGGCCTCCTGTGCTGGGAACCGCGTGCCGATTTTTCTTATGTTCTTCTCGTCCGACATCGGGTGATAGTACAGTCACCATAAAGTTCAATAATACCCAATAATAAACAAAAGAGTATGCGAGAAACCGGGAATATGAGTAAAACGACTCATCAACGGCGAAAAGCCAGCGCTAGCAAACCTCACAAAAATTGGCTGCAAGAATTTTGTATACTGGTTGGCTTTGCCCCCTCTACAGCGCCCTATACATTCGAAGGATGCTGCCATCGACACCATGAATCCATGTGGTGCGCACTTAATTTTTATTTTTGCTCATGTAGTGGGCTTTCGTGTACGTGTAATTGTGTGCCCGTGACTAGCATGTAGGCCAATAAAATGAACTTTAAACCATGTTCCTGCCACAGGCACAGAGCTCCTTGAACTACTTTTATACAGAAAATTTGACGTTTTTCTAAAAATTGCTTAGTCAGATGACCGCCTATTCGGAATGTCTGACTTAAGAGGAAGCTTTAACTCGGATGCTCCTATCTAAATACATGTAAAAGAAGAATTAGTTTATGTCGCCAACCACGACACCAAATTTAGGGGTTTGTTGCATTTAAACGAAACACTTAAATTCTACTGACTGTTGTTTCGAATTTTTCATTTAGGTCGTCAAATTTTATTAAAATTGGCAAAAATCCGAAGGTCTCAGAAAACGGAGCTATCAAGTTTACAACTGTAATTCAGCAATAAAAATGATACTGCAATTCTGTGAATTGCATATAATAGTAAATCTAAAGCGGACAAACTTTATATATTACACATGAATATAAAAAAATTGGTAATATGAAAATGCAGCTTTTGGAGAACCCTTGTACACAACATAAAAAAATTCCTGTAAAATATAAAATGACATTTATAATTTGTCCGCTTTCATTGATCTAACGGCTGCCATTTATAGAACCGCGATATCTATTCTTGATGCCAAGCTACTGATCTTTAAGCTATGTGCTTCTATTTTCTTTCAAACTTCCGAAAATTTTAAAATCTTTTTAACAAAACTCCAGCCCTAAATCAAAGTTCCGCTCCCAACAGTGACTATGATTTAACTTTCTCTCTGAAATGCAACCAATTTTATTAAAATCGGTCCTTGGGTTATCTCAGAAAAACGTTTTTACGTTTTATATGTATTTGAGTAGGCCGCGTCGGAGCTGATCCGGAGATAAAGCTTTCTCTTAAGGGGGTTCGCCTATTCGCGCCCGCTGCCGATGAAAGGGGGAAAGCGTTGGGTTAGACATTCTAAAAGAACAGTCATTAAGCGATGCTAGTCCACCCACACTACTGGTTAAGGATAGGTTATTTAACATCAAAATTTGTTTCGGCAGCATCTTTCGCAGCCCAGTGGCAGCGACGGAAAAGCTTCAGTGCAACCGCGAAGTGTACATCATAATCATCAGTCCATTTTATGTTCACTGCAAGCGAGACTCTCCTCCAGCATTCTCCATTTACTAGTCTCAGGACAGACGGCCTCAATATATGCCTGCGAATTTCCTGGTTAAATCAGACTACCTAGATGTATGCCGTCCTTAATCGCGTTTCGTTTTGCCTTAGATCTTTTTTGTCAAACTATCAAAGGATTGGTTATATCCTCTACGCATTACGTGTGCTGCCCAATTCCAATTCTTTGTCCTAATCTCAAGCTATATATCATTTACAGGCTCCTTACGACAGACTGTAGCTTTTGTGCTATCATCTAAACTTGTGCTCTAAGGGTAAGCAATGGTTGAACGAAGTAATCTTTCTTTTATTGCGAAATATTCTTCGCCTCACTTCAAGCACTTTCCAGTATACACGAAGGAAAGTCGCACCCTAGACAGTGGATTGAATGTGGAAACACCTATTTGCACCCTCTCTTTCTCTGAAAGGGATGAAAATGGCTGCATTCCTTAAAATACACCCCTAAAGCACCCTTTCATTATTTCAGAGTGCCAGAAGGTACACCTTGCAGAATTGAAGGGTGCTCGAGCGCTTCAACATTTAAAGCGTGTAAAAAGCCATAAGTGTATTTTCCAATGATGTGCACTAAGGCGCAGTTCTAAGACGCAGACACAACATTTTCCTAATCACGTCCCCAAGTCGGCCATAGCCGACTTGGTGCCGCGACTACGACCTCACACCGGGAGCTCGTGATCCAAACAATTGACCATGAGCAGGTGAGCTCGTGATCGTATGAGCACGTGACCATATGAGCACGTCATATGACCACAGTAGGCTACGTATGGCAGTCTGCTACTTCATGTGCTGCATGGCGTCTCCGGTGATGAAATGCAAGGAATAGCTCTTCTTTTATTTCCTTTCCTTGCAGTCACTCTTTACCAATAGCTTCACACAAATTGCTCCAGGTTGGCGTTATTTTATAGATCAGTTGCCGATCGTCAGCGAATCATTTCGGCGTCAGCCAATCGTACTTTTCCATGCACAGGTTCTTTCTGGTGTGTAATATTATGCTGTCTCATTCCATATCGGTTAAAATAACCATTCACAGGGGCGCGGTGGAACAATGTGTATTACCGATAAGAACACAGCATTGATTATCGGGAAACGATGAAATTACACATTGCTGTCTTTTCAAAGCAATTCCATATCATAGTGGTACACATAAAAGTCTTTCGACATCCTTCCTTTTTTCTCGTTTGGGCATGATCGCGTTGGCATCATGATTATTCGAGAACTATACGCAATGTTTCAGCGCTTCCCGTAAACAGGAGAACTCGTTTCGCCGCAAAGATGCACCTGGATCGGCTGGTTCTAGAAGCGGCCACCAGGGGGAAGAGCGATGACGTGGAGACGTGATTCGCATCCTGTCATAAGATTTGCTATACATGTACGAGAGCTGGCGCATAAATCAGTCTGAGTAAGCTCTAGAACCATGGTATCATTTAGACACACTTTGCACCTCTCGTGACAGGCAGCTTGAGGATGCAGAGATGACAGATACATGCTTTGGAAGGCCACTAGCAACGGCGTTGCGCTGTTCGAGGTGGCGAGTTGGATCCCGGCTGTAGAGGCGACATTTCAGTGGAGGCGAAATGCAAATACTGTCGTGTACTTGGACTACAGCGGACCCCTAATCAGATTGCGGTTTTGACCCGAGAATTATTTTTTAGAGATGACAAGGTAAAAAATATACAAATCAGCACCTATAGGCAAATGTATTGTGCTGTACTTCCATACGCTCGATATTGATAGAGGTGCAACCATGATACCGAGTGCCCGTAAATCTACTTATATGCACCAAGATCCGTAGCTTCAGGGCAAACACTACCAGCACAAAAAACTGAAACCTTCTCTGTCTTGCCAGAGACGTCAACTTCGGAAAAAGTACTTTCTTTTCGAGCCAAGTGACTATTTCCCAATGTTTTGTGAATGTAAGCTGATGGCTAAAATAATTTCTACGGTGTCTATCTGGAACTATGTGGAACCTTATGTATTTCATTTTTTGAGACCTTCCTTTTTTTATTCCCCGTGGCTACCCTGCGTTAAGTAGCGAGCTGTTAAATAGATCCAAAGGATTTATTTCTCGTACTGCCGACACCGTATCACAGCAGTCTGACTTTCTGGAGAAGCTGGCCACATACTGTGCTTGTGGCCAGCGTTTTTCAATTCACAAACAATAAACCAACCAATCAATAAACTCCTGAGGGAGACCGAGAAAACAGGTACTGAGAAACAAGGTCTGGCTAATGCGTATATCACGTACCCATTGCGTGCTCGCAAGTGAAATTGATTACCAACTGGAGACCACATCCGCTATGAAGAGATGTCTCACAATCGCCGAACCTTTGTTTGGTTCTTGGCTCAACACTTTGTTCTTGTCTGCGTCCTATGCTGGTATTTCTATTGTCTGTATTAATGAAGCGACTGCTCCTGTAGGAACGTCGCCGAATCTTCACACGCCCACACAGTTACTGCCTTCGCACGAGGAGCCGACCGTTGTCGTGAGGGTATCAATATAGATAGGTGAGAATGAGCATCACGTCTGCTTCTCTTCTGTCGTCTGTTGTAATATACGTCGTCTCGGTATCATCTGGCGTCTTCTGTCGTCTGCGGTGTTATATGTAGCCTGCTTATCGTCTAACCTCATCTGTTTCGACGTCTGCGGGTGCTTTCGGCGTATTATTTCACGCCATTTACCTTTGTTCCGCTATACTTGTTTTTCCTTACCTCAAGCTAGTTTCTTGAAGGTGTATTGGCGACACTGCGATGAGGCGGGATCTCTTCCCCGCCAGTGTAGTTGAGTGTGGTTAAGGAGAAGCAAGCGTGTGTCTATGCGTCATATTGTTCGCGGAATAGCCGAGCGACAGTGCTCGGAGGAGCAGCGTTGGTGCTGACACCACGTGTTGGGGTGTTAGCGCTTTTTAGGACGGCGTATATTTTTGCAAGGCTTCAAATGTTATACGCAGTATTCGTAAAGGAGGTGCTTAAAAATAGTGGACAACCTTGTTTCACTTGTCGATTACTTAGCGTCGGTTGGACGTATTTGCTCACTGACACTTAATGGTTCTTCAACAAGCCCCATTAGTGCCACTGATCCTGTAGGGTCTCAATGCGAAAATATTCTGACTACTTCCTTAGTGAAACAAAACTCTTGAAACTCTTTGGTTTGGTACGACTAAACGAGGTGTTTATCAGTAGTTTCCAACTAACTTCTCATATATATGACAAGCCGATTACATTTAAGAGGGACGTTATTGTCCCACTGACACTAAATGGCTTTTTCTTTTAAACGTGGGATTCATTCGTCCCACTGAGCTACTAGTACTGTAGCGACTTCCATCGTGAAAAATACAGAAACACGACGGATAAAGTGGGATGGTCACCTTCCTTGCATACAATTTTATTATTTAACAAATGACCGCACCTACTCTTTCGTCAGTATTGCCACGTTACACTGATACGCGCATGCTGTGCGTGACCCGCAAAATGCCGGGAGAGCGGCGTTAAAGATAATGGTTCCCTAGTTTATTGAGGATTATGGTAAGGGGCCGAGGTAAGTCCCCACAGGCTGCACTTTTCCTTTTTGACTGCTTACGTTCACACGTAAATGTACGGCTACCCCCATTTTAAATGGAATGCCCAGTAAGAAATATATAGCTGGAAAATTCGGTATAAGAATCGGGGATCGTTTTAAAGTAAGGATTACTTTCACTCGATTCCCTTCCTGGCGTCATCCCGACCGTCGATGGCCGACAGATCCCGTTCTGAGCGAATTATGTCAACCTGGGAAGGAAAGCCACTCTGTCTTTGTTCCCTATTTGACGAAATTTCGTTCTGGCTGAACGATTGTTGCTAGGTGGATCAGCCGTTGATACCGTTATGGGCTGCGCACTCGGACCTCTGACGAAGCACGCAAAGGGGTAGCATTGAAATATACCTTTTGCAGTACCTCGGCTTTCATCGTAACCGACAATTTCCTGTGTTATAACTTTAGGCCGAGCTTGTATGAGGATCTTAAACTGTGCGACAACTGCAGAAAATTAGTAGGAGAAAGCAAAACAACCACTTTGTTATAAGAAAAAAAAACAGAGTGCTAGCGTGTACAAAGCACACAACCTCGTGATATCTGCTTTTCTTAACTGTCAGTATAATCCTGCTACTTTAATTATTTTTAAAATGAGTGCCAAACTTACCCTCCCCCTACACGTATGTAAACATAGCCGTAAGAACGAACAAAATTCTGGGTGTCCTCAAAATTAACGCGGCAGGGGAAAACATTGGTCTTAAAATTCTCAAAGATTTACTTACGGTAGATTAGTGCATTTGTTTCACTTCGTTTATGTTTCAAAGGTGGTATGTTTGTAGCACTGCAGTGATGACATTTAGATACAATTTGGTCTTTTATTGCATAATTCTGAATTGAGCAGAGTCGGCCACGGAGACATCCGCTGGAGTAGTACAGAAGAGGCCTCATATAAGCCGATTCGTTACGTGAGTCGCACCCGGGTCCATTAGCTATTCGGCCAAACAGCGGCAGCAGCAACGGCAGCAGCATTGGCAGCAGCAACGGCGGCAGCAACAGCAGCCATGGTCAGTAAAATAAGGCAAGACTCGCCTAGAATGGTTCACAATTAAAAGAAAGGTTGGCCTAGTTCCCTTTTGAGATTTCCCTCGCGGTTCTACAATTTGCCCAATAGCTGCGGCATGACGCAACCGAAGCACTGATAAAATACTCCACATGCTTCAATACTTCATTCTCTGTTACAATAGCGAAGGCTATACTGCGTTTTAATACAAAGTACTGTCGTTTATGACACTCCACGTGGTCCTGTACGACCAAACTTTTCGCTGACATGAAAATAAATATTTAAAAGAATGAGACGCCGTCATCCACCAGTCGTGACGGCTGCTCTTTCTTCACGTCATAGTAATAACATTAATTATAACATTGTACAGCGTTTGTGTGTGCTCCTGTGTCCGTGTTTGTGTGCGTGCGTGCATGTTTTAACGTGTCCTGTTATCGAGAAAAAGCCAATGTGATCCAACAGCGAAGACACATAATATGTCGAATAAAACAGTAATCATGATAAAGCTGCAATCCAAAGCATCGCTTGGTAATGAGCGATGGCGATGGCATCAGAGAAAAAATGAATCAATGTAGAAGAACCAAAGAATCAATCAAAGAAGCAAAGAAGAATCAATCAAATCAAAAAGAATCAATGTCGCATCCGTAGATGTGCACCGATCCCTGGAAGTGCAATCTTTCATTACAACCACTCCTCGTTGACACGGAACCGTCGTGATAGAACAAATTGGAATTTGCGCACAACGCTTGCTACTTTTGACGTCCGAGCGTCTTGCTTTCTGCTTTTGCTCCTCTCACAATGTTCCGTCATCTTGTCTTGCTCCTTTTTGTTGTTTCACATCTAGACTTCAGGGACGCATGGGCGGAAGCCAACGAAGAGCTTTTGAAACTCAAACAGAAAGCCGTAAGTAAGGAGTGAGCTGAGCGAAGGTTCTGAGCTCACTTCGGTAATCTTGGAGTGTCGTTCGTGTCAGTCTCGGCTTTTTTCGGAGACACTCTCTTTCACTTGACTGACATAGCAAGGAGGTATACTTCAAACGGAGTGGCCGCAGAACGGACAGAGCGCCGTGAGTTCGCTCACCAGAAGGACATAAGGAATGGGCGTGACGACGTAATCGCGATGGGGCGCGGCAAAAGATGACAGCAAATCGACGAACGTTAAGGATTTAGGAGGCAGACAGACGAAGGTGGTAGTACTGAAGTTTTTGGCGAGTTCGACACGAATATGAGGACGAAGAGGAAGTTGTAGGCAAAGATGTGCCTGCGGATCAGTCGATAAGAGCAGAATGCGTTGCAAGAAGGTTTGGTGTAAGGATACGGTCATGGGGACAATTTGATCAGCGCAGTAGCATGGGCTGGAATGTGGCAGCTGGCGATGCTTTGATGACCATCGATGCACCGGCGACCCGTACGGCTCGTGTAGTAGAAGGCGTGGGAACCTTGAGCCGACGACGACGGTGAGTGCCCATTATGGACACCTGAGGTCCAGTATCGATTAACGTCTTCAAAGGGACAACCTCGGCGCGTACCTCAAGTAGGTTTTCGTTCGTAAGGAGTGCCCATTGAGGATCTTTACAAGACGAAAATAATGCAGCACTATTTCTAAGAGCTGCGTGGTCTTATGTTTGGTCCTGCAGAGCACATAATTTGTCGCCGACGAATAGTGACACAGCTGATGTGATGGAGACTAACGGTACTGAGTGGACGGCGAATGAGTCGAGTGATTGCCCTTTACAGATATATCAGCAGTAGGAGGTCCATGATGGGGCAAATAGCGCAGGGGATCGGTATATGGGCGAAAAGAGAGGGCAAAGTAGCTCCAATACGCGCAGGAGCAGCGACGGTGGCGGGCTGCATGGCCAATTCTGTGGTAATGGAAGCAGCTTGGCTTGTCGTTCGGAGCTCCCCGCCAAGCAGGGTTACAAAATCTGAGAGTAGAATAGAGGTCACTGCGTGCGACAGCTGTCTGCACCAGTCAGGCCTCATGTTGGAAAAACGAGCAGACAGCAAGGAAACCTAAGTTATCGAACTCTTGCCGCATGAAGGCGTTAATGAGAGAGATGGCCGGGGCTGATTGGTCGGTGGTGCAGTCGAGTAGTCGTGGATGAAACCGAGACAGACTAGCAGTCTCAAGCTCGTGCAGAACAAATCGCGTCACGTTCACACAAATGGTTGGCACAGCGTCAAGATCGGAACAGGATGACGTCACAGCCGTATTAGGGAGACGAGAAAACCCTGAAACGACGAGAA
The DNA here is from genome assembly GCF_050947875.1 of Dermacentor variabilis. NCBI lineage: Eukaryota > Metazoa > Arthropoda > Arachnida > Ixodida > Ixodidae > Dermacentor > Dermacentor variabilis. Next base: position 47,808,437 of record NC_134575.1, read on the forward strand.
GCTTCTGGCCACCTTGAATCGGCGGCATCGCTTGACAATGACGCTGATGGTAGAGAAATTCTTTTAGGTCAACAATTGAAAGTGTCTCGGTGATTCCTTTAGAACGTGGCCTACTTTGTCGGCCTCGGTCATATTCTTGTCTACTTTCTGGCAAAGAGCGAGCACGTCTCGCACATTCAAGGCATACGACTCAGTGGATGACTGCTCGCGGGTAGCGAGTTCTTTTCTTGGAACCAGTTAGTGGCTAGGCAGGCTTCCAAAAAGTTCGTAGAGTTTCTACTCGAAGGTATCCCAGTTAGAGAGCTCACGCCCATATGTCGCAAACCACACATGCGGTGTGTCGTCCAAGTACAGAGCTCAACGCACTTATCTAGAACAGATTTCCGAGGGTCCTAGCAGCCGACCAAGGCTGTATCCGACAACCAGGTCTAGAAAGGTCAATGCAAACTGTGAATGTGTAGTCACACAAGCTCACATTCAGCAGATTTGGTGCCACACATGCTCCTGAAGACACGAGAAGCTGTAGACCAAGGCTTGAGCCGACCACCAGAGTGCAGCGATAGTACCGATTACCGGCACGTCACTGCCATTCCACGTCCACCTGCTATTCACATCCTTCTCCTTCTCTGCTATCAAATCGTATTTCATTGAAGATTTTCGGGGGGCGACGTAAAAAGCAAAAGTTAGCATTTCACGCTCCGCCCACTTTGACTTAGTGCCACTATGGAACGAGAAATCGTCATCGCCATTATCATCATTAGCTCACTTGGTGTCGACTGCAGGATGGAGGCCCCTTTCCAAGAGACGTCTATTTACACTTGCCTCACGTCAGTTTACTCCAACCTATGCGTGCAAGTTTCCTAACCTCATCACACAACCTGGACGTTTGTTTCTAATCCGATGTGAAGTCATCATGCGCGTCCGCGGCAGGCGTTCCTCTGCGTTCTGTCATAACCAGCGTCCGTCAGCGCCAGCTTCCCGTGTCAACGTCGAGATAGACTCCACCTCGCGTCGGACTCCGGTGTTTCTCGAAACGCACTGCGTAACCCAGAATGATCTTTGTTCATGACAGGTCCATTTCGAACTCCGACGTGCTAAGGTGCGGGAAGTGGGCCAAAACAGCAGGTGCGCTTGCGAAATAAAACATATATCACGTGAAACACGGTAGATAGACTAGCATGCGCATGCGCCGGCACCCCCAATTCAAAACACTGCATTAGAATATCTCCATCGTGCTCGAGTGATGTTCGACTTTAAAAGCGGTTCACTTCAGCGGCATCCTTCACGTACCAGACTTCAACCGGTGCTCGGTGGCGGGCGAGCTGTGTCGGGCTACACAGACGAGCCTTGTTCCTCTTTCGACCGCTACTGCCTTCAACTTACGTTGGGACCCGTTCAGTTATTGTAATATTGGTGGTTCGCATAGCGGTTCAAAGTAATGTCTAAATGTTCTCTAGATCGTGACTTAGAGTCGTTCTCCTTGAGCCTCCGCACAAAAGTACCGCAGAATCCCTCTCCGAAAGAGCGCCGTCTCTCTATAGGCACAACGCAGATAAGCTGTTTCAACATCCCAGCTCATACAGTATGGACCGTGTTTACAAAAAACGCAGTGGGTTATTCATCCTGTGGATTCGTAATCACAGCTAGCTTCGGCGATTCGCCAAGGTTGGGCGGAAAACTAGGCATTCTTACTCGTGGCCGCGCGTTGGACTCCTTATGCAGGTGTGAGCTCGTCAGTGATTTCACTGTGTCATGCAGTCATCATGGCAATCAAGCAGGTTGTCCTCTAGCACAAGAAAGCGAGTTTGGCTTCTAATTAAGCGATATGGGTGACCTGAAGTCGATTGCGTAAATAGGAGTTCACAGTGTATGAGCTACATAGTAATTGCATCTGCAAATTTATATATTGTTAACCCACTTCGGTGAAGCTGCCTGTGGGAATACTGATTATGTTTCAAATATAAATTAATATTTAGCTTCACTTCCTTCCTACTAAGTGTAATAGGGCCTATTCCTGCTGGAACCATCAGACTATCATTTTCTATTATTTCATATTTATTTCTCGAAAATGGTCAGAGTATTGCCACCGCTTTTATTAATACGGTAGCTAGATTTACGATGTCAGAGTGAAAGATTCAAAGTTCATTACCGACGAAAGCTCCGCAGCCTAGAGAGTCTGTTATTTTTGCAGCTGTGCATGAGCCATCACTCTACCTGTTTCCTTCTCATTCTCTTCCTTGTGATTAAAACCATTATCATCATCAGCCTATTTATGCCCACTGTAAGAGAAAGACCTCCCCAGCCACCTCTATTTATTTAGGTCAAGCGCCAGCCAACCCCATTGGAGAGCTGCAAATTTCCTAATTTTATGAGACCCCCTAATGATGCGCCGCCTTTGCTTGCACTTTTGTTTTGTTGGCACAAGCCCTACAACTCTAATAGACTACCAGTTATCCTCCATAACATCGCCTGCCCAGCTTCATTTCCTTCCCTTAATGTCAACTAAGATATCGGCTACTCCGACTTGCTCTCTAATCCACACAACTGTCTTCCTGTCTCGCAACGTTAAAGCAAATATTTTTGCTTCCATTGCTCATCGCTCATAAATTTGTTCTCAAGCTTCTTTGTTAACCTCAAAGTTTGTGCCCCATAAGTTAGTATCGGTAGAATGAAATTATTGTAGATTCTTTCTTTTCAACCATAGCGGTAAGGTGCCGGCCACGATTTGGTTATGACTGCCGCATGTGCTCCAACTCATTCTTATTCTTCTCTCTAAACTCCTTTCTCATGATCAGGATCCCTTTCATGTAATAGGCCTAGATGAACCTACTCTTACAAAGATTCTAGAGGCGGACTGCCAGTCTTGCATTTTTTGTCTTGCTGAGCTTTGAGCATTACCATTGTGTTCTGCATAATGATCCTCAACCTTACTATTACAATTTCTGCGCCAAAGACCTCCGTCATTTGTTGCAAGTCCTCCACAACGTTGCTGAACGTGCCAAATTCATCTGCAAACCGCGTCATCAAACATTTCTCCCATTTATTCGCACGTACAAGCAAGCGGATTTCATTTGATCGCGCGGCATATTGCCACCCCTTCATTGTTCATAAGATGGCGAAAAAAGTTGAGGGAGAGGGCGACTACGGGGACTGATTGGATGCGGCGTCATGCTACTAAACATGAGGTTGTGTGTTCCATTCCTCAGCCGGATTCACTGCATGCCCTCCAGGAACGGCTCAAGTACGAAGCCGGGTGGGAGACCGGGCTAGTTGGTGTTCCAATGCTGAAGTGACTGAAGTGGCGGAAGTACGAAGCATGCTACAAAAATTGAGTGAACTTTGCCGGTGCGAGCGTTCGGCAAACCCAGGAAAGTACCGGTGGAATGCAATGATTGTTTGCTCTGCTTTTGAATAATAGTAATAGTACGTTAATGCATGGCTTATGCGTTCTAACCCATCTGTACTATTCTGCAAGTTTCTTGTTATCATGACGGCTTATAGAGAGCAATTTTTCCTGCCAGTCTACGGAATCTTAAAATTTTATTATTTCGATAGAGAGTGAGAGAAATCAGCTAGACAAGACACAGAGGTTAACTAGAAGTGATGCTTCTGGCTTGCTACACTACGCTGGGGTAAGGGTGAAAGAGAAAGAAAGGTGGATATATTGGACACGATGAAGCAACTGCCTGCTAAAATCCTTTGCTTCGTTAAAAAAAAACATAAGCACAGAACGCGGACACCGGAAGTCTTAAATGCTTCGATAAAAGATAGGAGAGTTTTTCACGCCATTGAGCTAAAATATTAGACAGTGATGACTTCTAATAAGCTCACGTGGCCCTATAAGTCACCCATGCGGCACTATGGTGGATCCTGCGCCCTAATTATGAAAATAGAAGAGGTCATACGAAAGGTGGCAAAACAACGTGACAGCATTGAGAGGTGCTGTAGCTCCCACTTAACGAAGAAGAAACCAAGAGTGCAAAGTGACTACAATAAACGGCAGGGACTCCAAAAACGCCTTTTCTACCACCGCTGCTCCAAAGCGCCATCAAAAGCTTCTTTGAGCCGCGAAGCCACAGCAGTTCAAGATACACACCATCCTTGAAAGCTCAAATTACTTGGAAGAAGACCACAAATATACGAGACGCAAAGACAAATTGTTTGTGCAATTGTGCCACGAAAAGCTACGAAATGATATTGCTCTGGCAGAGGTGGGCGAAGGAAACGACGTTGGAACAGCTTTTGCGAAGTGGTCCGGACGCAGGGGAAGCGAGAGAAATTGCTCATCGCATGAGCGCCCTTTGTTCTTGCTTTTTTGTTATTTTTCGTAAAAAAAAGTAAGTTTCGTTCATTGCTTTTGTTGTTGTGTGTAAATGGACCGTACATGCATATTAAAATAGCGTACGCAGTGCCTTTGGGGACAGATTGAAGACATTCGTAGCGCGGTCATTTTGGCAAAACGTTGGCAACAAACGCGTTGTTTTCCAGAAGAGGCTGAGGAGATTAGGATCCGAGGTTTACTTTGAGCCCAGCGTTATGCGGTTTGGGCAAAGGTTAAATCGTCGTGCCTTCCTTGACCTCACTCGGCACCACACATTTCTGCCATTCAGTAGTACACCTGTAAAAATCAAAACGCGTGAAATAAGTCCAGTTTTCTTTATCGGTCAAATTCGAGGCAGTTTTAGACCTGAATTTTTCTTGTATAAGAGGTACTAAATATCTGACCTCACGCCCCATGTATTGTTCGGGGCAGGCAGTGAGGTTCTTGTACCGCATATTCTGGTCAGTAGGTGTATAGCTTTTAGGGCACAGAGCATTGATAGCTTTTGTTTTGTTTTAGGCTTTGCTCTGGCTGCACGTGGATTTTCTTACGCAATTGAAGGCACGATATACAGAGCGTCTGAACGTCGATAAACGCTTTCATTAAAGACGTTCTTCAGGAAACGAGTACAACCTGAATTCTTGAGTTCTTATAATTTTTGCTCGTATGACATTCGCATGATACGCTTTACTGACATGAGTTGGTTACAGGCAGCATAACAGAATTCTTTTTTTTTTTGAGTTTCGGTATTGAATGTGAAGTTTCGGGCCAGATATCTTCAGCGAAGCAATGAATCAGCGGAAGCAAGCGTCATTTGTTAATTTAGCACAGGAACACCGCACGAGGAACAAGTCCTGCATGCGAGTCACTTTCTTTTGAAAGATCAGTAAGACGAGACTGACTCCAGATCTCCAGCTCCATTGGTCTCACACGCGTGATGTAAATCTAATTAAATGTATACCAATAGTTCACTTATGACGACAGCTGTTTTTACAAATTCTAAACGAAGCCAGCATGCCTTGGGGTGACACCCACTTCCAATTTTCTGCCTGGTGTTTTCCTCGTGCCACTGAAAAAAGTTTTGCGAAAATATTTCTGTTTTCTTTTCCTTGATTGCGCTTATACCCGATGTGCTTTGCACATTTAGATAGAAGGTAAACAGCTTCGGGGTTTATTTATATGTGCGGTCAGCGAAGGGTTGAGCGAGAGTGAAATGTGTCAAGGTATCCTTCACAGATCTTGGATACACGCGATAGCTCTAAAATGATGCAGATGCCCTGCTTTTCTGCGAACCTCTATCGACAAAAAAATTGGTAGCTTCCAACTGTACCCCTGATGACTTTGTAAATTCATTTCTTTCCGCACGCCTCACGTGGGCATGCGAGTAATTTCCTCTAAATGCGATTGTACCCTCTAATGATCCACTCATACGCATTCAGCAACGCATAGAAATATACTACGGAAAAAAGCCAGCGCACGGTCTACACAATATAGGCAGAGCCACAGACAAACACGTAAGAAACAGAAGCATTGCATGCCACCCTTGTTGGACAGTTAGTTGTCTGCGACATGTGCTTCACGCCACAACCTGCCTTAATCCACCCTTTTTATGGCTGCAGCCTTTCTTCTTACTCGGGAACAAATTCCGGAAGCTTATTCTGCCTAGCTTAGTTCAGCCAGGATCACGTTAATTGCCGCTACGCGCCATAGCCAGACAGCCCTCGTGATTATCGAGACATGACACATACGCTGTAAAGAAAATGCATGCAACAGCTTTACTTCAGTTGCGTCGCACCAAAAACAAAGAAAGAAAGAACTTTCGAACGGATAACTCGTCGCGGTGGTTGTTTAACTACGTGTTGTTAGGTATTATTGTGTTAACCGCGGTTAAACCTTAAGTCTAGGGTCGGCGCTTGGGCTTTCTGTCTTTTTCGTGTACGCGTAATTTTTATGTGGCGTCATCTTACACATTGTGTGCTGGGCCGCTGCCACGTCGAACAGGTCGGTGATACGACCGAGCCCTGCTGGGGTACAGTCGCTCCTGAAGCGAATTGGATCGGAGTCAACGTTCGGGGCACCCATGATCGCGGCGCAGTCGGATAGGAAGGCGCGAACAGAGCCGTCGATACGGTAGCAGCAGTAAGCGGGTGCTAGAGTGAAGCACGAGGCCTTCGGATGCGCTGTCCAATGCACCCCTGAGGCTCAGTGCTTCAACAATATTGCATTCGGGAATTAACAAGAGCACTCTGACAATACCGTTTCGCTATATTGTACGAGGATGGTTGCTTGGGCTAGTTGGTAAGTCGTGTTAAAAACGACGTACAGCGCGAAGTACAATGACTGCGAGAGACGACATACAGCGCAGTGTATGTCGTCTCTCGCAGTCCTTGTCCTTCGCGCTGTACGTGTTTTTTTTTATCATTTTGCTATATAATTGGTGACAGCATTCAAGAAGTTTCGGATACAGTGCGTGCGTCTTCCGGCGAGCGATACTCGATGAGAGTGATGATAATCTGCTTACAAGAAGTTACCGGTAAAAAAAAAAAAAGGCCACACGTCAAACGCGCGAGAAGGCTGTCTTGCGCGGACCTCTCTGCATTTCGCTGGGTATTTGTTTCTGCGTTCCTCTTAAGCAATGTCATTACGACGTTCGTACGCCACCAGCGGAATATTTTGCAATGAAAAGTTGAATGCCCACACTGTATTCTCTGCAAAAACGCGGCGCTTGCGCCCGTCTCTCCTCTCAACTTCCTCGAAGCCGCGTTGCCGTACATACGGCAGCGACAGCCTCGCTCCAGAGCGGGCCGCATTCTACGGGCCGTTAAAACGGTCACGTCAGCTACGTTCGCGCGACGAATACAAAAAACAAGGACAATCATCGCCCAACGAACAACAAAACTCGCGCTCACCAAGAGAGAGAGAGCGAAAGCAAGAAAGGCAGAAAGAAGAAACGGAAGAAAGGGAGAAAGAAAGGGGATATGGAGAGGCGAATCAAATTAAACGAAAAGAAAAGGAGGGAGAGGCTGCGGACTGTCCGCACACAAATCGCGCCAAAGCTTCGGGAGCCCGCAGTGCAACGATCCATTGATTGGTGCCCGGCGCGTCCGGCTTCGCACCCAAACCTGCGTTCCTGACCTTGCTACAGAAATAGGAAATGCGCTTGTCAAACAAAGAATTTGAGGGATGATGGCGTGGTGCCTCGCGCGCGAGAAGCGCAAAGCGACTGCTATGGTTTTTCTTTTACTGCTTCAGGAGGCAAATAAAGAAAGACTGAAAGAGAAGTCAAAGCTTCATTGGGTGCGGCATTGCAGCTTTGCAGCTTTTTCGCTCAGGTGCCGCACAGAAAACAAAAGAGGTGGGCAAATGTCAGGGCATTCCAGATAGCCGCAGCATACAGAAAGCGCAATGGAGCAGACGAACGCACGCACGCACTTACTCAGCGAGAGTTCTTGGTTTTATTGCGATTCTTGCCGTCTTCGCGGTTAAAGGGTTCGCTTTTTGCTACGTACATAGATTGACGGTTATTGCTGCGAACGATTCGGATGTGCCGGCGGAAAGAGCAGTAACGAGACGACGTCGACGAGCCGGAAATTATTGAAGGAACGGGCGGCGCCATTGTTACCCAGAGTGGTGGTTCCGGCCGAAGGCGAGGATAACGGTGGAAGTACTAGACAGGAGAGAGAGAGAGAGAGAAAAAGCGATGTTGACCTCGCGGAGGCTGAGGCAAATCACAACTTTTGGGGCACGGGAAACAAGAAAGCGAGCTTGAAACAATGTGGAATGATGAGGCATTCAAAAAGGGGGGTGCGGCGGGGGAGGGGACGTTGTTGGAACGGTCGGATGCGCTAGAAAGAAACAACGAAGCAGAAGCATGGTTCTGACGGCGTTTCGATACCCTGGCCACAGCCTCGATTGTGGTGAGGCGCACTTCGTTAAAGGCACTGAAAAACTCGGCCTATGTGAACATGGAAAAGCAGGGTAGGGTTAAAATAAAGGATCCTTGTGGAATCACCGCTTAGAAAATGTAGTCAGCGGAGTTTAAAACCAAATTATGTGGTTTGACTTGTCATAACCATTAGCTGCTTATGAGGTAAGCCACAATGAGAAAGGGGAGTGGGTGGGAATAAAATTATTTTGCCTGCTCAGAAGCGTAATGCTATTACCACGAAGCCTCAAGGGCCGGTAAAGGTAGTTTTCACAGTAAGCTACAAATGTCTCTTTGCAACAACAAGTCTCTTTTCGCGCACCGTCTACTATATGTGTGAAGACCAATGCCGTACTCAATGAATGTAAGTGTCCATGTTTTTCTATGCTAATTCCATGTTTGTTAAGTGTTGTTTTGCTCATATTGTACGTTCTTGAGGACCAGGTGCCCACTCCTGTAATAATCCCTATCGGGATCGACAGTATAGCGAAAAATAAATAAATGAATAAGCTCAGATAAAGGGTCAAGGATGTCCCCCCGCACACTATGCATAGCTTGGTCTTACCTATTCTCTTTATCCTGTGCTTTCCCCAATCCCATTTCTCTTTAATAGCTGTGTTCCTCTTTATATTGTGATCCTCGTTCTTTAGTGCATAAGTTGAATACTTCAGAAAATATTTTTTTCTCCTCCAAGTTCAGAGTCACCGGGTGCGGCGATTGGTCGACATCTTTCGGCAGCACAAAAAAAAATGCTTAGCAACATTTTGCCTAACGCGCTCAACGGACGCGCAGCTGACAACGGAAGATAGCGTTACTGACACGGTGCCAGTCGCGCTTCCTTCCCGCAGTGCCGGTAACACGGTCGACGATATACACCGTCGCGTCCAGGGTGCTAGTTAAGTAAAAAACAAAAAGAAAACTTCGCTAAAATATTTCTATTGCCGAAAGTGAGCACCGATAATACCTCCGCAGAAGTTGGTGACCAAATTGGTTAGGTCTACAACCTTTGCTGCACGTGTCTTCACTGTAGGTACCGTTTATTTATCCATTTTGCATCCGACTCCACTATACTTAATCGCGGACAGTTCATTATCCAATTACGTTTTATCTAGAATTCAAACAGCACAGTCAAAAGCTGCTTCTTTTCCCCCAAAAGTACATGGGCTGACCTATATTTGAATTCTTTTTGTTTCTTGTCGTGTTCGATATATAGAGATCGACTTATATTCGTGTTCAACCTGCCTTCGAGTCGGTACGGTAATTTGGTGAAACACTGCTGCCTACGCTACTCATATACTGATGTGTGGTTTGTCGGCTCCATTGTTTTTGTTTTGTTTTTTGCGGAAAAATGCAGTGAAACATCTAACAGTATCTAAATACTCTCACTTTAATAATTATCTTCAAGCACTTGATTCGTGCTTGCTGAATAATGGCGGCCGGTCGTAAAGGCAGCGAAACCGCAAACTTTGGTGATCCCGGAGATCGACGTGATGAAAAGTTGGTCGAGCCCAGTGACAGCGTAGTCTAAGTCATGTACTAATCAATCAGTTTTACTTCTGGGCTTTTACGTGGATAAAGTCTTTCATGGGCAGGAGTCATGCCACTTCCTATCTATAGCTGACGGACGTATGTCTCCTTTGCTTTTCGGTGAGCTGGGTTCTCGTAGCTGAGGCATCGAATCCGGATTTACTTACTGTGTCTACATTTTAATGTGTTTCTGTTTGCGATTGATGTGTGTTTGGCCGTGATTATTGACATTTGCATTGTGTATATACAGCCTCTCAGTGCCGTCACTGCATAGACCGTGAGTTGTACGCGACCGTCACGTGTTTATGTGTCCGTATTCCTGTGCATGTATATGTGAATACTTATCAGTGTGCCACTGCGTTTTTCTTATCAGCTAATTGTTACCCATCAACACATAAAGTGCGTAACGCAGCGACTCAGAACACTTCGGTGGACTGGCGCCGGCCATGTACTTTCTTCCAATTTATTTATAGCGCGAGAGGCCGCCACCCGGCTAGCCAGTGCCTTAATGAGGTCAAGAATCGGTTAAATTGGCGAAAGGTTGCGCATACGCACAAATTATTGGGTGTGAGCGCAGGCCGACAAGCTCACTCGTGAGTCGACTCGCAAAGACTGAGCCATACTTACGAGTTCGAGTCTGAGTGCGCACGACTACGTGAAATTTTGGTCAATCTGAGTCCGCTCGTGCTCTAAGCGGAACTATGTATGTTGTAAGTAGGTTTGAGGGCGCTCCGCTTATTTTCCAGACAGGCACGATGCCTAGAAACACCAGGAAATTTACAGCTTCAGGCACACCCAAGGCACACACAGTATATAAACTGTACATCTGTACATCAACTGTAAAGTTCAACTGGACACGATCGTCATCATCATCAGTATCATCATCAACGTTTATTTATGTCCAGTGCAGTACGAAGGTCTCTCTCTACAATTTCCAGTTACCCCCGTCTTGCGCTAGCTGAATTCCAACTTGCACCTGAACTCTTCTCAATTTAATCACCAAACCTAGACTTATGACGTGATCGACTGCGCTGCCCTGGTTCTGTATCTCTAATGGTCCTCCGGTTACCTACCCTATGCATCGTACGGCCTACCCAGCTAATAGAATATCGTCTGTGCCAGTTTGCTCTCTGATCCACGCCGCTCTCTTCTTATCTTAAGGTTACGCCTAACATTTTTCGTTCTATTGCTTTTTGCGGTGCCCTTAACTTGTTCTCCAGCTTCTTTGTTAAACTTTAAGTTTCTGCTCCATATGTTAGTACCGACAGGGTGTAACCATTGTGAACTTTTCTTTTAAACTACATTGGTAAGCCCACAGTCCAGATTTCGTAATGTCTGCGGTATCCACTCAAAGCCGCCTTTATTCATTTGTAAATTTCTCTCTCGTGATCAGGGTCCCCTGTGATCAACTAAACGAGATAAACGCACTCCTCTTCATACTCCATACGCTTACTGGCGATCCTGAATTCCTATTCTCTTGTCAGGCTATTGAACGCTTTCTTTGTCTTCTGAATACTAATCTTCAACCCCACTCTTACACTATTTGGTTAATGTCCTCAATCATTTGTGGCGATTCGTCCCCAGTGTGGCTTAACAGGACAATGTCCTCTGTAAACCGAAGGTTGCTGAGATATTCGCCGTTGATCCTTACTCCTAAGCCTTCGCAATTGAATAGCTTGAAGTATTCTTCGAAGCACGCAGTGAATAGCGTTGGAGAGATTGCGCCTCTTTGCATGACCCTTTCTTGATAGGCGAATTCCTACTTTTCTTGTGGAATCTTTGTGGATATTTCCAAACATATTCAGGTATGCGTTCTGTACTCATTTATTCCGAACTGCAGGTTTGACTGCTGGTTTCTCAACTAAATGAAATGCCTTTTCATATTCTATGAAAACCACATAAAGGAATGTACTCCGCCGATTTCTCGACTGCCTGAATAATGAGGTGGATGTTTTCCACTGTAGAGAATCCCTTCCTGAAGCCATCCTGTCCTCTTCGTTGATCGAAGTCAAGTGCAGCCCTTACTATATTGAAAATTACCTCGATGAATATTTTTCCTATACTGAAAGCAAACTAATGTGCCTATAATTCTTCAATTCCTTAACCTCTGCCTATTTACAGATCACCCTAATGTTAGCGTTCTTTCAGATCTCTGGTACATTTGAAGTCGTGATACATTGCGTATAAAGGGCCGCAAGCTTTTCAAACACAATATCTGCTGCATCTTTGATTAAATCCACTGGTATTCTATCTTCTCCTGCCGCTTTTCCTCGTTTCATGTGTTCTAAGGCCCTTCTAACTTCACCGTTAGCTATTGAAGGAGCCTATGTATTCCGTTGATTACTACTCCGAATGAAGTTAGCGTGGCTGCTCTGGAGACTGTACAGGTTAGCATAGAATTCTGCTGCTTTTACTATATAATGGAAAAACGAATGCGCCACTTCGTGCTTTGTAGCGGCACCAACGCTGTTCCGGGAAAACTGCGCGCTATAAAAATAGACATACAAATGCAGAATGCCGCGCTCCAAACCGTTTCTATAGCAAACATGCGAAAGGACTTCTCGAGAAGAAGTAAAACAAGCGAAACAGCAAGCAGCAGCCATCAACTCATTGCCAGAAAAGTCCACGGCAGCTGCGTCGGCGTTGGTATATGGTACTGACGAGATTGCACCATGAGAACAAACTTTCCTGACTTGCACTGTTGTGTGCAGACTGTTGTCGCCGGCATTGTTTGACAGTGCAGCCAGCAAGACGAAGACCGAACTGAGCGGCAGCACGCAAACACAGATCGCCGGTTTTGCTCATTTAAGCTTGACGCTGCCGTCGTACGCGATGACACGGGCTTGGCCTCTTCCTCGGCCAAATAAATCACGGCGATTGACCTCAAAAGCGTCGCAGGCGCACCTACTCACGCGTGCTGTGGGACATGCTTGACAGTGCTGTCGGATGGGCAGCTTATGATCAACTGCCAAGGTTGTCCAGCCAGCCCCGCGTCTTTGAGCACATGTTGACGCAGTGCTTGTGTGTCTTTCTATGGCGAGCACTTTTCGCCGTTTAGTAAATGTGATCGCTCAGTACGGGACGCGCCCGCGTCTATCGGAAGTTTCGCGAATGTTATCGATAGTTCTATCCGCTGACTCTTGTCACCTAACATTGTGTAATCTGACTGTATGCGCGACGCAAATTGTGTAGTACTTTCTGGAAGACACGCGGGCACCAGCGATTACTCTGGAACCTTCCATGACTCATGTATATAAGCCGGCGCGCTTGATCTGCTGATCAGACTTTTGACGATCCCCGACTGTGTTCGCCGCTATAGTCGCGCTTTGAGTATAGCCTGTTTCTCTGGGCATGAGCTCGCCCAATTATGTGTTAGTTTCGCCATTAACAGTTTTGCTACTGTGTTCTTGATCAGCACTACCAGGTGATAATGTGTGGCTGCGCCGGTGGCGTCCTGAAATGCGCCCGACACATCGTGGAAGCAAGCAGCGTGTTTTGCCTGTTTGTCCTTGAACATTCGAGCGCAGACACATATGGGGTCGAATCCGCGTAGCAGCACATCTTTCCAAGACTGATTTGCAGTTCCGCGAAGAACTCAGCAACTGCGGCGCGCACTTCCATCCGCTGCGGCGCTATGCGCTCCTTCAGCTTGCACGTCACTGATATAAAGCACGACTTGTCCGTATGAACCTCGCTCCGTGTGCGGGATTCTAGGGTTCACTATAGGGCAGGCAGTGGCTGTTCGTCACCGTGCCGGCAGTTGTCCGCTCATTCGTATGTAATGTAATGTGTCGCTAATCTACTCGTGCTGCTTTAGTATCGAGGCTCTGCAGCATTTGGCGAGTAGTCCCAGAGGACCCGGCGCGCAGAAACGCTTCCATGCGTGCACTGCCTCGTAGATCTCGCGCTGGTGGTTACTGGTGCGTCGCACAGAGACTCGAACATCGCACCGCTGTGTGTGTGGACCTCGTGAACTGGTACGGTTGCGCTACTGCCCTTCAACACCTAGGGCCGCCTTAAGGCACGGCTTCACTTGAGCAAATAAGCGCGCGCAAAGCCGCACGCTTAAAAACGCGCGCCGCGAAACACGCTTTCGCGGCAAGAATTCTCTAGAGCAGCCAGCTTGGGCTCGTTGGTTTTCCATCCGGGTTTCAACGGCGCAAAACGTAGACGCGGGACACGAGGTGAGAAGACGACACCATAAGCGCTGCCGAAATAAGCGTGTCGCTTTGCGCGCGCTTATTTCCGCAAGTGAGGACGCGCCTTTTCAAGGCCCGGGGCGCATATTCCCGTCGCACGCTACCGGATGCACAACCATGGCGCAGCCTCGTCGGTGCATGATCCAGGAAGCCACACATCCGCGCTGTGAGAAGTAGCGTTCGTAAGAACGAGAGACGAAACCGGGGCGACATTGTGCAAACCAACCGGTATGGACACAAAAGTGTATTCGTGGGGTTTCCCCCGTTTTGTTTAAATCTAACCGAGCAGTATGCACGTGTAATACGACGTTTTGAGGAGTTTAAGTGCGACTACTTAAAAAACTGTTCTGGAAAGTTCGCGCTATGTGTTTGTCTAACGTATCTTTCTGCCTCCCTGTTGCTCTACCTGTGCTACAACAAAGTGCAAAGTTGGTACAGCTTCGCGACATTAGTGGCGCCAATGATTTAGTTCAGAGCTGCAGCACAGAAGGCCAACACAAAGCGTGACGAGTAGCCTCGCGTTGATCTGTGGCTTCAATTCTGAACGAAAAATGGCCCAGATCCGGCGCGACGTAATCGATGTAATCGGTGCAGTGCACAAACAAAAATTGCCTGAGAAAAATTTTGCGTGACCGTTGTGGTGGATAAACGTACCCATTGCGCGAGATTGCACAGTGCATAATACAAAAACGAAAACAAAAAAAAATTCCACCCATCGCCGTCAATTACGAAGCATTTAACTTACCGCTGCACTAAAGCTTAGCTGCACGTATTTTCCAAGGCGTTTGTTCAATCTGCATATTTTTTTCCCGCAGCATTATGGATAATTCCCCCCTGCCCTGTTATCACTTCTTTTACACAGTGGCGACCTTTGTATTCCTGGCGCTGGGAATCTTGGCTTCTTAGAAGTGTTACACTCCGTTCGTGTGGCGAAGTACTCGCGCGTCCCAGCCTCTGAGTGCCAAATTACCGGCGACTCGACCGCTCATTTGCTTGCAGAGATGCTGATGGTAAGAATTCCAATTGGCGTCATCATTCCCTGGCGCCGTTTACGGACCGTTGCATCGTAATGAGCCGAAAGCTTACATTGCCGCTAAGCCCCGTGGCGTTTGAGCAAAGTAGGCAGCGATCAAATAAAGCGCCACTCCGTGTTACAGCCGATGGAGCCAGCTCCCTACGCAGCGTCATGACTTGTTTTTTGTTGTTTTCCTTTTATAAGGTCATAAAAGCGTGTCCTCTCACAAGGGTGAAAATTTGCTCGATTATGGCGGTCGCCTTGGACGCACAATTTCGTTAGGAGACGTGCGGCTCTATGGGGATTATATCCTTTAATTGATTGATTACGCTACAAGATAAGAATCAGCTTATATTAAGATATTGCAATTTTGGGTCGCATCGCTTATGTCCCGCTTATTGTCTCGGCTGATGTGCTAGTGCGCGCAGCAAAAGCTGATGCGCTCGAAGTAGGAGGATTAATCTCTCAGACGACGAATTGGGACGCGTTTGTAATCCTTTAAGCACTGGGCGTATTTTTTTTTTTCAGCTTCGCGCAATCAAGTTTGGGGAATGAAAGTGTCGTCGGCTTTGCGGTTACCATATTATTTTGGGTGTTGAGCCCTGTTATTTATGTCGTGCCGTGGTAAACTCGAAGCGCTGTTGTTGCTCGGGCGACCACCAAAGAAATCGCAACTCCGACTGAGCCATTGTCCCCAGGGTGTCAATTCGAACCGCAACTGAACTCAACCGAAAGCCGGAGCCAAACGGCCATTTCATCTGAACCCGAAACTGAATGGAAACGTTGTTTTCCCGCTATGTTCGAGCGAAATGTTAAACGGAACTTTTTTGGGAGAAACTGTTCCGAACTGGTTCTACAAACTCTTCAGAAGGCACAGAAGACACGTGACGGGAGAAACGCTGGACAACACAAAGGTTCCCGTAATCAGCGGACAACGTGCGACTAAAATGACTCATCCTCGAACGTATGCTCTATTTCGGAATTTCTAAACAGTATATTCCCATAGGGAAGACTAACACCGAGCTTTACCGAGATCCAGTTAGCTTTTTTTATCATCGTCATCATCAGCTTATTTTATGTCCACTGCAGGACGAAGGCCTCACCCTGCGATCTTCAATTACCCCTGTCCTGCGCTAACCGATCCCAACTTGCACCCGCGAATTTCCTAAATTGATCGCCCCACCTAGTCTTCTGCCTTCCTCAACTTCGCTTCCCTTCTCTTGGTATCCATTGTGTAATCCTAATGGCAAACGGTTATCCAATCTGCGCATTACATCACCTGCCCAGTTCAATTTTTTTCTTTTGATGTCAATTAAAATATCGTCTATACTCGCTTGCTCTCTGATCCAAACCGCTCTCTTTCTGTCTCTCAAGGTTATGCCTAGCATTCTTCGTTCGTATGTCAGCCCCGGTAAAATGCACTGATTGTACACTTTCCTTTTCAATGATAATTGTAAGCTTCCAGTCTGGAGTTGACAATGTCAGCCCTATGCGATTGAACCCATTTTTGTTCTTATATGGATGTCCTTATGGTAAACTTATTGTCTTAGTTGTAGTTAGTCCTTGTTAGGCTGATGTATTTACCGTTCAAGTGTGCGTGGCATATTCCTTAGGCACGTAATAGGGAAATGTTTTAGTTTTTCTATGTGAGACGCATTGAGTGTTGATGAAATCATTTGATGTAGATGAAGAAGGTATGTTTCATGATGCATGCAGGCATAAAAGACTCAACCGTTCAGGCCTGATTCGATGGGGATAGAGCTATTTAACGTTACCAATGGTCTCTTCTGTAATGTCAGTCGATTTCTCGTATTATTATCCTGTCGCGTGCTTTACTTGGCGATATTGTAAAATATATCTGCTTGTCTTTCCTGGGCATATCTTCGGTTGAAACCCTGATTCCCAAGGAGAACTACCCAACCTATGTTATGTAGCTTACCTCGTTTACACAGGAATGTACATTGACATTGTCGTTCAGGCTTTCTTCCAGCTGACTTTTCATCTTGTAAAAAAATATGCGAGTGGCAGGAATTGTAACAATGTTAATGGGATCCTGGTTCCTTATTTTTCTGCAACCACAGTAAAGTCTCTTTCTTGAGCCATCAAGAAATATTTTGGCAAAGTAGAGGTTCATAAGCCACCATATCTGCTTTAAGAACAAGCTAGTACTTGTGACATATGGAGGTGTTAGGAACCCCCATTGCAAAAATACAGTAAATAGAGCGACCACACGCTTGGTACTTTTCGTGCGTCCTCCGGAACACTTCACAAAAGATTTATCTTCACTAACAATTGCTTTTAAAAGTTTTCGCCGGTGGTCTACCTTGGTTTTTTCATACAGACATCAGCGGCGTCACTGAAAACTCGGTCGATGCGCACGTCAAAGAGAAAGGTGGAGTTGTGACGTAAGCATACACTTTGCACAAAAGACAGCGTTAACTCTATGCCGGAATGCTAGAGTCCATGAGGCGCAGCGCTTTGTTGTATTCCAATAAAACTGAGGTAAAGTCCCCCAATGACCCCTGAGAAACCGGGACCCATATTCACACAAATACCATGTGCTAGTTTCGTTCTTAAGAACAGAACTCCAGCCAACCTTCATGATGGTTGTGCTATTACTGACGGTAATAGGCCAATTGCAAGAAGCACTTACGAACGCGAAGCTTTGCTAGTTCTTGGGCAAATGGACCGCAGATACGTGCGTTATAAAAAACATTTTTTTAGTGCGAGCAGGAATGCTTTGTGTTACGTAAGGTTTCTGCAATTAGCACAAGTATTTGGAGTGACCCTATGCTAATGGTAGAGGTTTGCAAAATGAGCAAAAAAAGAAAACACGTAACCAATAAGTAGCTGGGATTTTCAGTTGGAATGCCACATGGCCGCAAAATATTGACACGTGTACTTATCTTTATCGGGCGACCACGTTTCGCCGCTTAACAACTGTAATCGCACAGCGAGGGACGCGCCTGCATGTATCCGACGTTTCTGGAAAGTTATCGATTCTTCTATCCGCTGTCTGTTGTCGCCGAACCTTATCTGATTTCATCACCTGACGCGAATGGTGTAGAACTTTGTGAAAGGCACGCGCGTCCGAACGATTAATCTGGAACATTCGACGACTGCTCTATAAAAGCCAACGCGCTTGACCCGCTGATCAGATTTACGATGATCGCCGACTGTGTTCGCCGCTCTCGTTGTGCTTTAAGTGTAGCCTGTTTTGTGGGCACAGGTTCGCCCAATAAAAGCTAGTTTTTGCGTTTCACATTATTGCTACTGTGTTCTTTGACGTCACGACCACGTGACAATATTATATCTCCATGAATTATACAGGAAACTACAAAATGGCACAAAACTCCGAAACATGGCACGTGAGTTAATTCGAAAGAAAAGAAACAAGAAGACGTGACGGCATCTAAGTTATAGCCCTTCTAAACAATGGAACGTGCATGGCTCAGTCCTTAGAACTTGGTGGTAGGTTGTACAGAACAGAACATCCTTTCAAATTTTTTTTTTGAGGCTAACGCTTTTCAAGCATGTTTGTGTGTTTGCTAAATTTTCTTATATAACACGTAGTTCCGTGCTGGTTACTCAGCCTCAACGAGTGAGGATGACGCGGGAGATAAGGCAGCTTATGCACGCAACAAACTGCTATGCCCCGTCGCCTCCAAAAACAATTCACAGCCGGCCTGCGTGCCTCCGAGCACAGTGTATTAAATTTCTTGCGTAATGTTAAAAGACCAGAAGTGCATCGGTTCACGTGACGTAAGGGTTTAGAAATAAGCTAGCTTTCCCTCAAGTAAGTTCGCGGGTGAGGCTCAAAATCGTTGCTTTGTCAAACTTTTCTTCAGGCTAATTCAGAAACTGTTGGGAACTAGTAATAATCGGATCGGATTGGTTCGAACCTTCATGTTCTTGTGCTCCGGAGCTCAACCTGAACCCGAGCCAAACCCAAAAAACTTTTCGGTTCAGTTCAACCATCTGGCTGCGACTTCGTCTTGCAATCCCACGTTCGATTCTCGATGAGCTAGCTGTCATCGAAGTGAGGTAAAGGGTTGGAAAACAAAGGGGTCACCTATTGAGATTCGGTAAGCTGGATTCAGTAAGGTAGAAAAGAATACTTTTCTCTATGTTGAAACATGTGCCGAGCCTTGCGAAACATGTCGCGTCCGTAAAGGACTTCGACAAGAGAAACTTCGCATTTTTCGGGCATCGTATATATAAGTATCGGGACGGCCTAACCGTTAGAACAAAGTTTTCTCAGCGTGATAGGCGACACGGGTATGGATTGTGGGCATACGGCCAGAGTGTGAAGAGGTAAATCAGGAACACGTCTTCGGCGCTGCAGAGGTTCGCATAAGGATACTCACCACCGCGCGTAACAGCAACAGGTAGCATGAGCATTCAAGTGAGGCCGATACCGATGGGCTCGTGTCGAAAGAGACGACAAGCAGCGAAGTCGGGAAAACCCGAACGCGTCATGATGAAACGAAAGGCGAATTCTGCTAACGGGTTGCTCGGCGAATGCGGGTGGTTATTTTTCTTGACATTGAACGATGAAAATAACCGCTTTCAGGACTGCAGCTTCAACTGCGATCTTCATTCCATACGCAGGCCTGTCTCGTGATAATTACCTACCCGAACTTCCGTTTGGCAGCTGTGTTCAAATGAATGTGTAGAAAAACAAGTGACCACCATTTATTCGTGTATGCGTGTACACGTTCGTTCTCTCGCTGATTGGACAAAGTGAAGACAAATGCATACATGCGCACACACACGCGAGAGAAAGATATATATATATATATATATATATATATATATATATATATATATATATATATATATATATATGTATATATATATGAAGAGACTCAATAGAGAGAGAGAGAAAGACAGAGGTAGAAAAATGTAAAGCTAGAACTGGGAAAGGGCTAATAGTACGTGTTCAAGAGGTGCGCTGAAGTGCAGTGGCACACAACTTCTGTCTCCTCATTACGTAGTGGCGTCTCACGTCAACACGTCACGAATGAAAGGCGATTCTGCAACCTCGAGGAGGGAAAAAAATACGTCGTAAAAACAGCCAAAATAGAGGAGTTGATTGAAAACTAAACGTTCGCTGCTGGAGCGGGGAATTGAAAGACCGCCCGCGGCGCCGCTTGCCTGGATTCGATGCTCCTCGTAAAATCCCTCACCGCTTACGTCATCAAGGGAGCAGCGTCTCCTTACGGGTGGGTGGCTTCCGTGACCCCGGATGCAGGCTGCTCGTAAAACGAGCTCGCCTTCCAAGAGAGGCGCTCGCTAGACATTTGCTTGCTCTCGTAAGGATTTATTTATTTATTTATTTTAGTACACTGAATTGAATGGAATTTATTGACAAATAACAGTTTACAAATATGGAATTGCAGTGATGCATCTGAATCTCTAGCCTGAGGCTAGTTGCGATTCGTTCAAGTATAATTATCAATGAGAGCATGTCACATATCAACAGAATAACGATACAAACAAAAAAAAGTTTACTAACGTTATAACGCTTTGAAAAGCTTTTAAAGCACAATTCTTACGCTGCAATACTATTTCGCACGTTTCCTGCGTTTATAAAGGTAAGTTTCAAGTTATTAACACACGTATTGTTACAGTTGTAGAAGCAACACATTCATGTATGTACAAAGATACGGGACACCATACACTTCAATTCTGTGAAACGCAATTTGCTGAGGATCTACTGCGCCCGACGAGCTTCTGTGCGGCGTGGTTCCGGGCGCGCCCTGGAGGCGCTGCTTTGCCTTCACGCAGGAAGGAAAAGGTTCAGAGAGAGCGTTATGTCACGCAGCCCGGCCTCGGCGAGCGAACGCTCCGTGAAGCCAGCGCTTTGTTCAGTGGCAGTCGAACACGTGACATGTCGCGTCGAGATCACGGAGCAAGAATCGAGATTGGCCGAGACGTTTCGTTGCGCCTCCTTTGGGTACTTCTTCTAACTGGGCAGTGCGCTCGGTCTCCCTGGCGTCTTTCGCGGGCTGTCGTCCCGCCTTCAGAAGGTGTTCTTCTTTTACTTGAGCAGCGTCAATATTGACCAGTGCACAGTATGGCGTGGTGCTGTGTGGTGTGGTGGGGGTGTGCCGTTGGGAACGTGCGGTACACCCATTTTACGACTGTGACTTCAGTATCACCTCCAACCAATCTACTTTGTCGGTTGACATTTCATGCTTACATTTACTCTTCATCTCCATCTACGTTTATGAAAGTACATCTACTCATTACAGTTGGTTTTTTTAACTCAAATGTGTCCACGAATTACGGTTTACGCAAACGTCCCGCAGTGAATGTTGCCAGCGTTTTGGAAAGCTTTCCACTAGCCTCTTAGCCCAAATAATGTGGCCGCACAGATTATGGTTCCACATTTTACAGCGACGACCAGATTTTGCTGATTTCACGTTCCAGATTTTACTGCGCGAGAGACCACCGTTGCCATCATCGACGACACCTAACTAATTTTTCTCTTCGTCGTCCGACCAGCTCACCATCCCCAGTTATGCCATTGCCACGGCATAAAGGAAAATTATTCTCGACGGCCACTTCCATCCGGATTTGAGTCAACGTGGCACAAGCAATGGTCATTTGTGAGTCGAGCGCGCAAACCTCGAAACTATCGCACAATTTTTCTTTACTTTATTGCACGAAAATGGAAGTTGCGTGAATGGAACATTGTTTACATTGCAGTTAGGCGCACACACGCACGAAAAACAAACCTACACATGCCACGAAGTCCAATCAAAGCTCATACACATTGGGCAAACAAAGGCAATGGAGCGTCCACAACTGAGAATGCGCCGAGAGTAGGGCTGTTGGGGAGAAAACGACGTTGAAAGCTTCGACAACTTCAATGGCAACATCGAGGAGTTAGATCACAGTAATCAAAGGCGCCCATTGTCCTATGTCAGTAGTACGGTAAATGTGCGGAGGAAATAAAAAAGAAAGAAACATCGTTCAAATCTTGCAGGCATAGCTAGCACTGAGTCATTTCGCTCGCGATTCCAGTTGCACTAAGAGTTCTTGTGTCGGTGTCTATTTGAAGATGGCCGGCGCGGGACCTTGAGAGCGAGTCACCGAGCCTTTAAACTGCCTCCTCGCCCGCGTCCAACATGTTGGTTTAGGCAAAAACTGAATATTTAAAAACGCAATGAGGTAAAAAAATTTTAAGGTCACCGTCAATGCCAAGTTCCTCGGGCAGGTAGGTGGTAGGTCGTTGTCTTAATGGATGACCAAATGACAACAACGAAATGTGGTTGTTTGGCATAAAAGGAAATATTACAGACGCAGATTATATCAATCAATAAAAAAAAATATTTGCATGCGTCTTTAGCCAAAACAACTGCGAACAAAAGGATGTAGAAAGTTATTCATTTTAATAAATAAATATAGCCTACTTGGACACGTTGAATCTGAGAGCTAATGCCTGACAATGTATACGCACTTCTAATTCAACAACATGGATTACTATTCCATACAGAAAGGAAGTTATGTGCGACAGAATAATAATAATATTTGGGGTTTTACGTGCCAAAACCACTTTCTGATTATGAGGCACGCCGTAGTGGACAACTCCGGAAATTTTGACCACCTGAGGTTCTTTAACGTGCACCTAAATCTAAGTACACGGGTGTTTTCGCATTTCGCCCCCATCGAAATGCGGCCGCCGTGGCCGGGATTCGATCCCGCGACCTCGTGCTCAGCAGCCCAAATCTGCGACAGAATAAGAAACAGAAAAGGTAAAAGCTTATCTAATTCACGCTATTCTTACTGTGCCATCACGCAACTATACTTATCTTTCAAATGGTATAATATTTCTTTTAATTTTACTGTAAATTATAAACGTTTATAAAACCCTTTGTGCCTTTCCCGTGATCAAACACGCATGAAACAGCTTCGTTCTTGTCCATTTCCCCGAAGTGGACGAACGCAATTATTTCACGAAGCAGGAAACCACCGCAACCAAACAAACAAACAAAGAAACAAACAAGATACTGGCATTCACTGTATAATAATGCTGCTGCCACAGTAGAGCCGAAGGAATCGCAGAAATCTGGGGTATCTTTTTTATTAGTTCCCCTCTTTCGCGGCCCAAAGGCATCTTTAAGGAGGGAACACTAATACGGTGCATAAAAATCAGGTAACTACAGATAAGTTATAGAGAAAGCAACATAATATATAGTTACAACATTTACACCAATTACAATGTCGAGGTTAACTTCCGTCTCATCCAGTTATACACTTCCGGGATCTCCTAATGGTCGCTGATGAACAGAAGCGACGGCTTACATTTGTTCACCCCTGTCCCCTGTCTTGGCTGTGGGACCGCTCTATTTCACTCCTCCCTTTAATTACGACGACAGGACTCGTATAGATAACTGAGGACAAAAGACAAGCCATGTCAAGCAGCCAAGAGAGGTGCTGACGCCAGGTCGTGTTCATACCGAGCCGACAAGCAAGAGAGAGAGGTGGGGGGGGGGGAGGGGGCATGGCGAGGCTTGGGCGAGGTTCCCCAAATAGAACCGGTCCTCGCGCGTAGTGCACCTCCCCCCCCCCCCATCCTCGTCGAAACAATGGATTCGTTCAAGCGCACACGCGCTGTAAGGAAAAAAAAATATGAAAGTAGCAGACGCTCGTTTTATCGTCTGGTCCAGTCTTTCAATCCCTACTCCGCTTAGCGACACAACGGGTAATAATAAAAACAAGAGTAGTGCTTGCTCGTTTGACGCCTTTTTCAAGGGCCTCACTCGGACGGTGGGCATTACGCTGCGAGCGGCCCCTGGCGGCAGAGATCGTTCCCAGCCGGGAGCGATGGCGAGGCGTACTCTCGGTTGCGATGTTGACGCGTGCATTCGTAAGCGGCATTCATTAACGCTTGCGCACAGTGTCTGTGTCAAAAGGACCAAGTGTTCATCGCTTTCGGCGTCCTGAATTGCTTTCCTTTTTTCTTTTTTTCCCCGAGAATACATAACCAAAGCAAAGCTGCCTGCCCGGTTCTCTCGCGTGTGCCAGGGAGCTATGTTACGATAATAAAATCATACGAATATTTGTTTTTTTTCACGTTAATATAAATTTAGGCGAGTGATGTCATCAGCGTGAACTTAGTAGACGTGTGGAGTAGAATGCCGGCCCTACGACGAGAAGAGTCATGGACAATATACCATTTGGCTTGAATTCTAGCTGCGTAAGATTAGAGGCTATGGCGTTGCCCTCTTTGAGTTCGAGGTCGTGGGTTGGATACCGGCCATGGTTTGCTGCACGTTTAATGGGGGAGAAATGCACGAATAGTCGCGAGTGCTTTGATCAAGGTGCGCATTAAAGAACCGCGGGCGGTCAAAATCATTCCACAGTGGTACACTACGGCCTGTCCCTTAACCATATCGTCATTCTGGCGCACAAAATCCTAAGTATTTCTCTTTTTTTATTATTGAGCAGCACGCCGAAGCTATATAATTAAAACGTAGACTTGACCATGACAATAAAATGTGTGTAGTAGGGGAAAGAGGGAGGGGGGGGGGGGGAGTGATTGCGTCTCCTGAACGTTATTCCTATTGTAGATTCCTTTCTTATGTTTACTTATCCAGGGGAGGGGGAATGCTCTGGCAGGGGTCTCCCGTGTTGATATATGAAGTTTGAAGTGAACCTTTTCTTCCTTTGTTACAGAACGAGGAAACAAGAGCTGAAGGTCGTATGATGTGACAGGGGCTCTTGCTCCTAAGCGAGTTCGGCTTACATGATAATTCAATGCAGGAAAAAAGCAAATAAAGCGCAAGAACGAGGGAGTACGATATAATGCTTTTTTTAGACCTGCCCCCCCACTCCTCCCTTTCCTTCCGATAGCCAGCTCATTTCTCACCCTTATCGCCTGCGGGCTGATTTTCACAAAGTGGGCGAGAAATGTAAACTTAATCCTCAACGATCTATCACATCTCTCAAACCATTTGCCGTACGTTCCCGTGGGCTTACTTATTTATTGATTTATTGCAGGCCATGACTGCGATTTTTTTCCTTACTTCCTTCCATTACTCTGCTGCATTCATTTCAACTGCAGGTCGGCCGCGACCTTTGCGTGATAAGTTCAGACCGGTGTCTATCCGTGGATCGCAGCCCCAAAGTGTTTGCTTGTACCCTGATTGTAATAAGGATTCTGTTTTAAAATTCATTCTGGGAAGAGAAAAGGAAAAACTAAATAAGAAAAGCTAAACAAGAAAACTACAAGGTGCTATAAACGCAAAGCAGCAAACTGGCACGCAAGCTGGCACAGGTTGATGGCCCGAAAGTCCCTCGAGGTTTTGAGCTAGCTGAAACGACCACGACTTATGCATTTGCAGGTGTCAGCTGTTTCGAGACAGTGACCTCATTAGCTTTCGTTTCTGGCCTTGTAGTATTCTGTGCAGTAGCGGTATCGTGTTACCAGAGTGTGAGTGCATTACCTTGACGTACTATAGTTACGCTCTAAAGAAACGGCAATGAGTCTCCATAAGTGCAACATTTTCTCTCTTCCGCAAAAAGTAGAAGCGCTGAATAGGCCGACAAAAAAATTGATTCATGCACAACACACACGCTGGACTCTAGGGGAAAGGAAACTTTCGTAAAGCTGTTCTTCCATAGAAATCGTCACAATCTACAATATTTTCTTTATTATTTACCTTATTCAACGTTTAATCGCACGCAATGGTTATGATTCAGTCTCTACACCATTCACAATAGTTACACAGAAATGTAAACACCAGTTCTATCTGAACGTACTGCTGACGTTGAACGTAACGTCAGCAGTACGCAACGTACTGCCTGACGTTGAAGAAGATGCGTCAGGTGAGCCGAGATATTGCATGGTGCTTGTCGAGTTAAGAATGGCGATGAGAAGCGTATGCAGAGACGAGTATCACAGGTATTCAGCAACAGTTAGATATCAGTTACAGTTCAGAGCAAAAGTTTGGGGACCAGAGATGCCACTAAAAACTTTTTTTTCTTCGCAGTCTAGGCAAAAAAGGTTAAAATCAAGTGGTAGGGCCTAGGTGCGTCTGTTTGTCCAGCGTCGTGCATTAAAGCGTTTTTGCATTACACAGCCGTGCTAGAAATTTTGTTGTTGTCAATGCCGTGGTCTCTAGAAATTCGCTCTCGACGGTGCTACCCGTTGTGTCACAGTGGAACCCACCCATTATGGGCGATTGGCCAATAATGGGCACCTGCCCAGGAACGAGTGGGAGTTGGGTTGCCCGAATATTGGAAATTCAGTGTGCAGTCGTTGAATACCATGCGTTTTTCCATTAGGTGGTCTGAAGTGTAGAGAATGGAAACATTCACTTTAAGATCTACGCACTTAGCAATAACTTCATTGATTGGAGAGTAAGAGGCACTACTGTTGACAGCCGTTTGGACATTCACCGCTCATTGCCCTTGGGGAAGCCAAGGTGAGCATAAACAGGAAGGACGACAATAGCGATAAGATCCTCGTGGGAAGAAGAAAGAGAAGAGGAAGAATGAGGAGGAGAGGAAGTAAAGAACTTGACAGCGAAGCCCCGGTGCGTGACTCACCGCAGGATAATATATATATATATATATATATATATATATATATATATATATATATATATATATATATATATATATTATGTATATATATATGTGTGTGTGTGTGTGTGTGTGTGTGTGTGTGTGTGTGTGTGTGTGTGTGTGCGTGCGTGCGTGCGTGCGTGCGTGTGCGTGCGTGCGCGTCGCGCACTGAACCTATGGGAGGGTGAAGTGATTCTCATCAGTAGGTATTTCATTTCCTATTATCATTCCTGGTCCTTCAATATAACACGACACCTCCGATTTAGCCCTTTTGTAAATCCGGAAGATATTCGCTACTGACAATGAATGAGTGAATATCTTTGGTCGTAGATTCGTATTTTTATTTCTAATCCTGTTGGAACTACCCATTTGTGGAAATAGGGAATATATAACAGTAAATAATATAATTTCTGTGTACAAAGTTACATTTTATCACAGTAATACGAGCAATACTACGACATTACAACTCGCGAATCGAAGTTACCATGAGAGGAGGTCATAAGAAGCCAACAAACACGGACACCAAGGACAACAAACGGGAAATTACCTGTGCGTAATAAATGAAATAAAGAAAGTGCCTTTAGTGTTTCTGTATTTCATTTATTAAGCACAAGTAAATTCCCCTATGTAGTCCTTGCTGTCAGTTTTTGTTGGCTTCTTACAATATGACAAATACAAATCGGGCCCCTCGCTTAACCCCCGTTCTGCTGATTCATGAGAGGAGGTACAATTTTTCGCGAGGTCGTTAGAAGCAGCAAGAATGAAGTTCAGGCAAAATTGTGCACTGCGGATCATTCCCATGCTGGAATAAAACATTGTCGGCATGTGCAGGGACACTAGGACCACGTTAATTCTCTGCTACTTCTGATAGAGTTTCCTAGAATAGAGGTAGTGGGTGAGCGATAAGCTCGCGACTAACGCAGTTTCTATGAAAATACGCTGTATTCCCAGCATTCTGCTTTATGAGTTCAAGAAAACGTCATCATGCGATTGATTCAAGTTTTTGCAGTTCCCTATCAACTCCATACCTTTCTATTTATTCTATACTGCATACCGATAGCGTAATGTACGAGACTGAGCTGTGTGCATTGTGGAATATTTACAGTAAACGACGAAATGTAGTCTAGTTCAACAGAGTGCCATAACGTGATTCCGCCTTAGGCTAGACACATCACATGAACTGCAGCATAAGTGTGCCTGTTGATTTCCATATATATGTCGTCCTCCCGTTGGAAAATTCGGTACGATAAGCGATGAGTACCCCCTAATGCAAAGCTGTGTTTCCTCTTCGTCTGTGAACGAACAGGCCGATTAACAATACATTGCCTACCTGTTGGTCCCTGTTAGTGCCTCATTAAATGAGACAAAGTAAGCCCTTAGGGCGAGAATCCAAATAGCGCGTTGTGTGTGTGTCTGTGTGTGTGCGTGTGTGCGGTTGCGTATGCGTGTGTCAATGTAAACACAAAGCATTACCTAAAATCTAAAGTAAAAGCCTCCCTCTGGTGTTACGTGCTAAACGGCACATTTTCGAGGATTTGAAAGTTCTGCCTGCGTCTTACAGGATTAATTATTGCGAGTTAGCGTACGCGAAAGCAGCAGTAGCAACATTGTTGGGGCGTTGCTGGTGTTGTGACTATAGTCGCGTACAGCTTTAGAAAAAAGAGCATTTACTCCTCCAAGGCGGATGCACACAAGCCTCCACCAATGGGCGCGCACTCTCGACTGACGTGATGAGCCGGGCCGCCGGTGACCCCGCCGATGGAGAAGATGGCCGCCCGGGCTTCGAACTGGGTGGAATCGCGTCAGTCGTGTCTGTGTGCGCTTCGGAAGAGTGGATTCCCAAACTCTTCGTGGTGGTCTTCCAAGCCGCAAATGTCGTGAGCTTACGATGCACCATTCGTGCTGCATGCGTTTATTCTGAGCCGTGATCCAGTGACAAAAGATTGCAAAGAGCAGCGCCCTACGCTTTGTCTGAAAACAGGATCTCGCGGCGGCACACCGCTACAAACAAACACCCTGCATCTTTGTTCCATGGTATTTTTAAATACTCGCTAAATAGCAACTGATTCCTTTTAAGCTCGGAAAACAAGTAGTAAATGTGTCGTGTACATGAAAACCAACGCGAAAGCCATGCAGAGCTGCTCCTTCTTCTTTTGTCCCTTGCATTGAAGCTAAAAAGCAGACCACGCGCAGCGTTGTGAAAGGCATAGGGTTATTTTTCTCTCGTGACCCGACGTGCTGTAGCATTCAAATCACGAGGGTCCTGCCAAACCAGTCATCAAAATACGAAAGTTTTCGTTTATGCCCAGAATTACGCATTTTGGAAGCGCGGTTTTTTGACCGGGACTATTTTAGTCGCGGAGGCAATCGCCTCTCGCGCTTCGGTCATCTGGGCGGGAACTCTGCTTTTTTCTAAAGTTGTACTCGACTATAGAGTGGGTTTAGCATGGCAGGCGGTGCGGCAACCGGTCCACATGTGTGGGTGACCAAAGTCCATGTCGCACTATCCGCCCATTGCTTGTATTTATACATTGTAATGGCATTACGAGTACTGGTGACAACTAGGATGTTCACGCAGAGTCGCCGTTTTCTTTTTTGACACATAGATGCAACAAAAAATTGGAGGACGCTTAAGCTTCGCCTTCAAGAGTGGAACGCGACAGCGTTCCCGTCGACCCGCCAAGGGGTGGAAGACAATGGGCTACGGCGCAGCGACTACGCGCCCCGCATCGGACGCGGTGAGCGTCGAGCAACGCAGCGTTCGGCGCGACAACGAAATGTGCGCCTGAGCAAGCGACGCACGCCTGAGCCTTAGAAACAGCTCGTTTCTAAGGCAACACCGCGTTCACTAGAGGCGCTTTTGTACCGCTTTGAAGCATCGAACTCGTGGCTCAGTGGTAACGTCTCCGTCTCACACTCCGGAGACCCTGGTTCGATTCCCACCCAGCCCGTCTTGGAAGTTGCTTTTTATTTATGAAGTGCCTGCCTTGATTTATCGCTCACGGCCAACGCCGCGGACGCCGACGCCGACACCGACACCGACGCCGACGACACCGGCTTTTCTGCGACACGAGCTCCTTAACGCTATCGCGTTAATATGAACCATATTGAATCAAAGTATGTGCCACAACCCAACCAGCCATTCTGATTGAGGGTCAAGAGTCGGAAAGCTAGCTTTGCCACAACAAGGGTATGCTAGCAGGGAAGCCTGAGTCTCAGTGGCGAAGGTCTAAGTATTGCAATTTTGTAGGTGTAATAAAAGTCGACATTATATGAATTCGCCTGTAAGTTTCCGCCATATTTAATTTGACGTGGAATTTTGCAAAGATGACAAAGCGGCTCGTTGGGACGACCGCTTGCTTCTAAATATGCAGCGCAACGCAAAAGCCGAGACTTAAACCTTATTTTCCTGTTATATTAACCGGAAGTCTAGCCATTAAACTCTCTGTCTATGGGACCTCCTTCTATATATGTTTCATAACTAAATGTAGTTATATTATATGCAGTAAATTTTAATTTGAAAGTTCATGCCTTTTTCGAAAAGATAGAGAAGGGGATATATGGAAGGCAGGGATATTAAACAGTCAAGAGCCTGGTTGGCTACCCTGTGTTGAGAGAAAGGAGAAGGGGAAGAGAGAGAGAGGTTATGGAGACGTGCACGGACAGTACTTGAGTCGAAGCCTCTCGTGCAAAAAGCACAAAAGTGCCTTCACTGCCTTCTGAGCCGATGATCGGTGAGAACGGTGCTCTAGTACGGTCTGTTCACACAGAGGACAATCATCTAGTTTCTTCTATGTGTTGCACAAGTATTGTCTTTGTGCTTGAAATTGAGGGCAGTGGCACCATAAACGGTAAATATTCTCTTCGCATCCGCAAACGTCACATGCAGGACTATCAGCCATTCCAATTAGTGCTGAATATGCTTTCGTGAAGGCAACTTCCAGCCACAACCCACACAGAAGAGACGCTTCGCGTCGGTGCAGTCCGTCCGCAGCTCTGAACTGCAGTCAGGGGTTTAGTCTGTGCAGTCTGGTGTGCCTTGTATGTGTGGCAATGCACTCTGCTAAGGAGAGCGTGTGTTCTAGAATGAGAAGTTGTCTCTCAGCGGTTTTCTTTGTTTGACTTTGAACTGTCTTATTTGCGTCAGCATTTCCAATGATACCGCAGGGACCTAGTAACCATTGAAAAGAGATATGCGCACGTACGCTACCACGCAAAGCTCCTGCCGCCATCATATCTAGGGACGCACGAGGCTTGTGTTCACTCTCCTTTGTTGATTATTTCATCTCTTAAACGTATTTTTCTGAGGGGTGTCAAAACGAAAGCTGTGACGTACGCCGTAGTGGAGTACTCAGGATTAATTTTACCACGTGGGGTTCTTTACCATGCATCCAATGCAAGGTACACTGGCTTTTTCTTTTTTTTGCATTTCGCCATTATCGAAATGTGGTCGCCACGGCAGCGATTCAATCCCGCGCCTTCGGGCTTAGCAGTGCAACGCCAAAACGCTATACCACCAGGGCGGGTATAATGGGGTAGCAAACCTGACGGCTCATATTGTTACTCGAAAGACGAGTCAGTCTGACGAGCAACTATTTACCGGGTTTATTTACAACAGCGGTTGCAGCGCTGACCGGTTAGATTCACAGCGCGAGCCCAGTTCGTTCTTCCTCCACTTTCCACGAGAAATTGTGCACACGCGCCTCACTGAAACAATCAAATACCACACGCGTGTAGCATAATCCCCCGGTGGAAGAAGCAACGTCCCGGAGCGTGTAAATGTCATCACTGGGAGGGTGATACTGCTTCAGTCGTGTAACGTGCACGATATCACTGGAATGGGAAGCAGATCGGGCGTCATGGGCGATCTCGTAGGTGACGGGAATCACGGCACGAAGCACTCGATATGGGCCTGTGTAACGAGACAGCAGTTTTTCTGACAGTCCAACCCGACGTGACGGAGACCATTGAAGCACCAAAGAACCAGGCGGGAAGTGCACGTCTTGGTGTCACCGGTCGTACAAACACCCCTGACATTCTTGAGATTTCAAAAGGCGGTCATGGGCTATTTACTTTGCGTGGGCAGAGCGGGGGATGGCGTCAAGTGTATATTCACTGGTCGGTGCCGCGTGAACAGGGAGGGTTGTGTCGAGGGGCAGGGCTCGTGCTCGGCATAACGGAAGGAAAAATGGGGAATAACCGACTATGTCGTGGGGCGAGGAATTGTAAGCAAATGTGACAAACGGTAGAGCGAGGTCCCAGTCAGTGTGGCCTGAAGAGGCATATTTCGAGAGCATGTCTGTGAGAGTGCGATTGAGACGCTCCGTGAGGCCATTTGTTTGCGGGTAGTATGACGTGGATAGCTTGAGCCTCGTGGCACAGGACTGCAGGATGTCCGCGATAACTTTTGATAGGAATGTCCAGCCCCAGTGTGTGAGAAGTTGTCGCGGAGCTCCACGTAATAAAATCACGTCGCATAAAAGAAACTCGGCGACATCTGTGGTGCAGCTTGTAGAAGGCGCTCGGGTGATGGCGTAGCCCGTAGCGTAATCCGTTGCCACAGCGATCCACTAGTTCCCAGAGGTAGAAAGAGGAAAAGGGAGAAGTTCAAACCAACCCGAAAAAATGGCTCCGCGGGAACGTCGAGTGGTTGAAGGTACCCAGCAGGGAGCGTCGATGGTGTCCTGCGTCACTGGAATTTCTCACACGCAGCTACGCATCTTCGAACGGAGCGAGCAAGCCCTGGCCAAAAGAAGCGCCTGTAGATCCGGTCGTAGGTGCGTGACACACTTTTGTGACCGGCAGTAGGAAGGTCATGAAGTTCGTTGAGAACAGCCGAGCGAAGGTGTTTAGGGCTGACAAGGAGTAATGCAGGGCCGTCAGGGTGAAGGTTGTGGCGGTAGAGTACGCCATCTTAAACTGTGAATAAGCGAAGGGAACTGCCGGCAAGTAACGATTCCATGGATCAAAGTGGGCCAAGACCGGTGCATTGTTGAGAATTGTGATAAGGCGTGAGAACGCGGCAGCCTGAGGGGAACCCCACGTAAAAGGAATGTGTTTCTTCAGACGTTCCGTGAGTGGTCGAGCGATTGGTGCGAAATTTTTCATAAACATTCGGAAATAGAAACAGAGCCCCACACAACTCCCGACGTCTCTGACAGGCTGAGGTACAGGAAAAGCCGTTACTGCGCGAAGCTTATCCGGGTCGCGTTGTACTATGGAAGCATCGACGAGATGGCCTAGCACTGTAATATGTCGGCGCCCGAAGTGGCACTTCGATGAGTTTATTTGGAGCCCAGCCTTGCGGAAGACGTCAAGGATAGCTGCGACGCGCTCAAGGTGCGTCTCAAATGTAGGAGAAAGCACAAGAACGTCGTGGAGGTAACAAAGGCAAGTTGACCATTTAAAACCTCGAAGCAGAGAGTCGATCATCCGGTCGTACGTGGCGGGGGTATACCATAAACCAAACGGCATAACCTTTAATTGGTAGAGGCCGTGGGGAGTGAGGAAATCGGTCTTTTCTTCGTCTTGCTCATCGACGGAAATCTGCCACTAATCAGATCAAAGGTCGATGAACGAAAAGTATTTGGCACCATGAAGACAATCAAGAGCGTCGTCGATTCGTGTTAAAGGGTAAACGTCCTTTATAGTATTTTGGTTGAGGTGGCGGTAATCAACGCAGAAACACCACATGCCATCTTTCTTTTTAACGAGCACGACCGGCGACGCCCAAGGACTCAACGAGGGCTCAACAATGCATCTGGCGAGCACCTTGTTTACTTATTACTGAATAACTTGCCGCTCTGCCGTGGACACGCGATATGGTCGGCGGTGAATGAGAACATCATCACCAGTGATTATCCGATGCTTAACGAGGGATGTCTGACGTCGCGGTAAGAAAGCAATATGTCGCGGTAGGAAAGCAAATGACGATGTAGGGCGGCTGCTTGGTCAGGAGTGAGGTCCAGCTCGACCGTGGGAAGTAATGGTCCGTCCAGATTCAAGGCACCCTGCGGGTAATCAGGAGGATCTTGAGATTCGTCGCCTGCAAAAGCAGTGACGTGGTCGTCTGTCACTGACAGGAGCGGGGCCACCGCTATTCCTTCAAGTAACACTTGCTTCGTCAATACAAAATTGATAATGGGAAGACATCCGATTAACGGCAAGAGCTACGAGGGAGAGTGTGGCACAGGGATGTCGCGTGCCAGGAGGACATCACGAATATGTGTGTCGACATAGTCGCCATTAGGCACGGTTGCCGCTGAGGCGAATTCGACGAAGGTTAGGGCTTTTGGAGGTAAGCGAACAAACGCTGTAATGCAGAGGGTATTCGCTTGTCGGGCGAACGTCTGAAAGAGGAAGCTCGAGGCACATCGTACTAGTGGAATAGTCAATGAGGGCAGAATGCGTCGTCAGAAAGTCGAGCCCAAAGATTAGGTCATGAGGGTAACTGGTCATCACGGTGGTCATCACGGTGGTCAGCGCGAGACCAGTTTATTCTTCCTCCTCTTCTCTCGAGTGATGGCGCCCACGCGCATCGTTCAAACAATTAAATACTATATGCGTGTAACAATATTGACTTTTCAGTCTTTAGGCCCGCTTTAACGTCTTTTTCCCTTTCGTTATCACAATTTTATGTCCAGTCGTACTTGGAACTTAAGAAATTTCCTGCCAAGGTATCTGAAAGTCGAAGCTTCCGTGAAGAACTGGTCCCCACGAAAGTTCCCATCATGGTAATATAAGAAAAGGGATTTAAGACGTGCTTTGTTTCACAATATAGGGACATAGAGAGCCGTGTTTAACGTGCACTCTAACACTGTGGCCGTAGTCTAAGGGGCTCCTTACGTTTCCATACCGTATTCTCTCTCTTGTTTGTGCTTCACCATAATTTATATCCCAGTGCAGTCTGTCTGACAAGTTACACAGGGTCATTAAAATTCCACATGCAACTGTAGTACTCTGCTGTATTGAGAACTTGGTGCAAAAATACACTTTCATGTTGAAAACATGAGTCGCACGATGTGTAAATTTTGATATCTCTGGCTCCCTTCCAACATGAAAAGATGTGCCAGAATGTGAATTTTGTAGAGCTTTCGTAGATTTGGCAAGAAATTGTTAGAAATATGCCGTTGAATATTCTTACAAATAAAATACCTAAGCGTGCGTATTCGTTTCTTTTTTATGCTGTTGATTAGTCAATTTGTTTATTGGGTTAAACGTGTTGTTGATAACCTAATTTGTCCGCGCACCTATGTGCGTCCGATCCAGCATTGTCTTGCACAGTCTGCAAACGAGTAACTATCTACGGGATTGCTGCGACTATGTAAGCCAGCCGACTACGTAAGTATGTGGTATGCATACCAAGTTTTGTTGTTGTTCTCTTTAGACTGCTCTAAACGCGCATCAGATTGGCTATATTGCAGACAAAATTTTCGACAATATACAACACACAAATGGTAATGGTGTATTGAGGTCTTATGCATGACACAGCTGGTGCAAACCAGTCGTTTGCTGAAGACAGCTGACAGATTCTTCCCCGGAACAACTATTCTCTTCTTCTTTTCTCTCCTAACTTTTACATCATGCTCATTGCTCGAGTTAAACATTTTGTTTCTCTTTTACTACGGACTTCAGTAAGTATTACGTCGGGTACCGTAGCGCATGCCCAAACCACCGCCTCGAGAGACACACCATGAGGTTCACTTGAAGTACAGAATAAACATTAAATGAAAACGACGGCTGTGTTGGATAATCTCTGTTTGAGAACTACAATTTTCTCTTCATCGCCTTTCGTATGTTACTCTTCTTTCCCCTTAGTGCTACATGCCTCACGGCCCGGAGTGCCACCGCAACCAACACCTCAGGGGGGCAAGGGATGGATGTGACCAACCACGCTCTTTTCGTCGATCACCTCAGTACAGTTGGTTGGGATGTGGCTTACTTGAACATGAAGGTTCTGCGTTCAATGCGCATGTAAGTGCCTTACTTTCGTTATCATTTTTTAACGTTTCACTTGGTCGGAACTATGACTAAATTATGATGATTATTACCAACGAGCGGCTAACATTTTCTGGAACGGCCTTAGTGCCATGAAGGAGCCATCGAGACGACATCTTTAGAAATAAAAACAAACATAGGCACAACCGAACATTCTGGCTGCATACGCATAGTATCACATTGGCACCCTTGAAAAACATTCGGCTTGTCATATCCGCAGTCTCTCGCGGAAATATCAAAGTTCACTGACGCCAATCAAAAGAGTAACACGGGGAATTTCTAGGGAAAACAAAGGTTGCGTGAGAGAAGTACAGTGTCCGATGACCCGAGGGAACAAACGCCGCAGGGGCAGCCGAAATGAACAATTGGTTCAAGCGCGGTGCCCTTTCGTTCCTGGCCTTGCCTGACGTCCTCCTTAGGGTGAGAGCCCGAAAGATAGGCCAAGAAAGAGACTGAAAGAATAAATAAAGCGTGTGGAACGCTGCCGTAGGTGAAAGCACTTAACGACGCCGCCTATTCGCCCAATTCGCTTCGCGCCGAATCAAAACAGACCGACCAAGCAAGTGCTGAAGTGTTCCAGGGTAGTGCTCCTGTACTTAACCTGTTTTCCTTGCCGCATCTCTCCGGCCTGTAATACGGAGACAAGAAGCACAGAAGTGGGGAGGAAGCGAACGAGAGATAGAAGACTTTTTTTGTGTGTGTGCTTGAAATGGCGCGAACACGCGAGCAGCCCATCGCCAGAGAGACCGCGCACATAAGAATAAGCGAGGATGCCGTTTCTGAGTAGAATGGCCGATAAGAAATAGCGAACGACAGACGGAGCGGGAAAGACGTGGTACTTTCGGGCACAACAGCGAAGACCGACTGCTTTCCTGGGAGTCACTCGAAATAAAAAAAAAACGAGACGAGTGCAACTGCTGAAAGAAGGAGCGATCGAAGTAAGAGGTTATGCTCTGCCAAACTTGCCTTCCGAGTGTTGAAGGAAGCGTTTGGTTGAGAGCCGAAAGGTGGTGGTCACATTTCGCTCTGTTATCGCAGTGCTTTAAGCTGCTCTTTGCGGGAGGACGGGTGCACAGAGAGTTTTTCTTTGTTTTTTTTTCCTGAACACAGGAAGAGAACTATTCATTGTTGGGGGCAGGAAATTAAACAAACAAGCAAACCAGAGGTAGGAACTAATTTTAAGGGAACGAAGTTAGGTTGTTGAAGCTGGAGGTTGCACCTTTCTTTTCAGTTTTTTTTTCATTTTTAAAGCGATTGAGGGGATCGTAGTTGTGAATGCTGGCATAATGTCTATCACAAATTTTAGAGGTAACATGGGGCAATTTTATTTAGTGTTGCTTCTCGAAATTTTTAAGAGAACCATGGCAATAGGTTTCACTACCGTATGGAAGCATAAAATAAATCGCAGGCGAAGTTTAGCACAGAGTTTACTGCGCAAAACTGAGTCGCGACGCGAGGATAATGAACGATCGTTATTTGGACATAACGTAGACAAGCTTTATTTATATTGTCTGTTTCTTGTGTGATGGTTTCTAAGACTCAGCCGAAAAAATACGTGAGCGCACTCTCAATGCTGTATTTAAGGCAAGAGCAGAGCAGAACAGAATCGTAACTATTGTAAATTAAAAGAGAATATTGTTTATTTTACAGAAAAAATAGAGGTTCAGTCAATGTTTCAGCACCTTCATTAATTGCTGTAGATATTTCCCAGTTTACTAACCGACGCCTGAGCAGGCATGAATTTGGACTGAAGACTTTAAGGCTTCGCGACGCTGCTGTGCAGCCTTGGAGGCTTCAGTCTTCAGCTTTAAGTCATGGAGCCCCTTCAACCACGCTGCAGTTCTGTCTTAACGAGTCTGTATGTTATCAGGTTAGAAGGTCAACAAAGCCTTAGCTAGAGGGACGGCTCCATTCTCTCATATTAAATTTATGTTAAAGGTTGTTTAAAACATTCTTGAGCAACGTTGCAATTATCATTATTGTTCAAGTTATTATTATTATTATTATTATTATTATTATTATTATTATTATTATTATTATTATTATTTAGCCATAGTTCCGACAAATTATGCATTAACAAATGATGCTTGATGCAAATGAGCATTGAATGCAGGACCTTCGTGTGCAAGTCACCCGCCACCCCAAGCAATTGTACCGAGATAATCGATGAAGAGAGCGTGAGTGGTCACATGAACCCCTTGCCCTCCTGAGGTGGTGGTAGCGATGGCACTACAGGCGACGAGGCAAGTAGCACTAAGGGGAAAGAAACGTAGATGAGCTACCGGCAAGTTATAAAGACAACATAGGAAAGATGATGAAGCGAGAACTGTAGTTCTTAAAGGCAAATTATTCAACACAGCGGCGGATTTCATTCAGTGTTTATTCTATACTTCGGTACAGTCGTTCTTCGACTAGACCACGTGGTGTGTCTCTCGAGGCGGTGGTTTCGGTGTGCTGTACCGTGGCCGAGGTAATTCTTATTCAAGCCTGGAGTAAAAGCGTGCCTAAACCAAGCTTTGAGCAAGGTGTAAATAGCGAGAGTAAAAAGAAACCAAGTAGAGAATGGTGGTTCCGGAAAAGAGACTGACAGCCGCCTTCTGCAAACGACTGGTTCGCACCAGATGTGTCATGCATAGAGCCCCGACACACGATTACAATTTGTGTGTTGCATATTTTCGAAAATTTCGTGCGCTATATAGCTAATCTGATGCACGTTTAGAGTAGTCTCAAGAGAGCAGCAAAAGAACTTGGGAAGTATGCAGCGCCTATTTACGTAGTCGCGGCTATGCCATAGATAGTCACTTGTCTGCAGACTGTGCAAGACAATGCAGGAGCGGACGCACATGGGTGCACTGCCAGATTAGGTTATCAACAACACGTTTAGCCAAATAAACAAATTGAGTGACCAAAAGCAACAAAGGAAGAGAAATAAATACACAAGATAAGGTATTTAATTTACAAAAATCTTCAACGGAGCATTTCTAATAATTTCTTGCCAAATCTACGAAAGCTGTACAAAATTGATATTCCCGCACATCTTTTCATGTTTGAAGGGAGCCAGAGGTATCAAAATTTACACATCGTCCCAATGGCGTTTTTCAACTTGTATGCGTATTCTTGTACGAAGTTCCCAATACTGCAGAGTACTACAGATGCATGTGAAATTTTAATGACCCTATGTAACTTGCCAGAAATAGTGCGACGGGATATCAATTATGGTGAAGCACAAACATGAGAAAGAATACGGTATGGAAATTCGAGAAAAGTTTGAGGGATCAGCTATAGATTCCTGATGTACGCACCAAGCCGCTGTAAAAAAAAACAAATTTCTACAAGTGGCTTTGTACTCGTAGGCTAATAATACTGCACATGACCCTCTGCTGAAGCACGGAAATTGCATATTGTTACAGAATTCAAGCAAGCGTAAGATACGAAAAATCTGAAAATCGTGGTGAACAGTGAATGTCTGTCCAACGTGTCCTATTAAGACGATGCCCTACACTTTCCCCCTCCCCCTCTTGCAGTCTCAATAACGCACTGCACGGAACAATGTTTGTAGATAAGAGCATGGTTCACACTGCGGCTGTACAGATTCATGGGCTCTGCGCCCTCTCTCACAGGAAATGTAGGATTCAATGCCCATGTTTAACGCTAGCGTTAAACATTACCATATGTTTACTGCACTGAACAATAATACGTCCACAGTTGGCGAGCAAATTCTTGCGCTGCATACTTCGTGCGTAATAATGACACATTTTTCAAGAAAACAAAACTAACATTCCGTGGTATTTATTTAAAGACAAGGCCTTGTATATCGGATGTCAACCTGTAGTGCCTTACTGTTGTTCCAGGTCCTCCAAAAAAAAAGGGGGGGGGGGGGAGAAAACGAGAAGAAGTCGAGGAAACATGTTAACAGTTAGCTTTTCCTTTCTTTGGTTTCATTTTAGATTCTGTGGGCAAAGTTTTGTGTTCCAGACCTCTTCCACTTTTCAGTCGCGGCCTATCAGTAATGGGTTCCGCAATTTCACGTAGTAAACAACGAAACTCACGAACACTTCGAAGGAAGGTAAGTAGTAGAAGAGAATAGAAATGAAAAAACAAAGGGAGGGCTATAGACACGCGCAAAGAAATAAATATAGAAGCAAGTTTTTCGTACTGTTTCCTTCTTAAGCCACGGAAAATCATGCCGACGTACAACAGGTCCGAATCAGTGTCGTAACCTAACTTAACTACAGCGACCATTTCAGTTGCACTTGAACGTTTCCTCGGTTCGAGCTATCGGGAATGGCGTTTTTTAGGAAGCATTCTTTTGTTTTTTTCGACAGCGGAGATGACAAGGACGAGAAGCGTGGACATACACAGCGCTGTAAATGGGCACTCATCTCGTCTTTCTCCATTTGGCTGCTGTACAAAGAATGTCACACCAGCTTGTCCAAGCTGTAACAGTGACTAGCAAGTAAGTCAATAATAAGAAAAAGTGTCATTTATCTGTAGCTCTTTTCGTGTTACTGAGTTTCACTGTCCTGTGCTTCGTTGAACAAAAGCGACGTGGTCATGCAACCGCGTGTCTCACGCGAGCGTTTTTCAGCCGTGCCAAAAATGTGTGGGCAAAATGAAAACACCGAGCTCGGTCAGAAGAGACAATGGAAGAGTAGTTTAGGTATCGGCCCGACCGCTCGTCCTCCTTTCAGTGTTTTCACTTAGAAAATTGACTGGCGTTCGTGCAACGCAGCACAGGAAACTTATAAAAAATAATAAAGAATAATAAAGGGAAAGAATAATAATCTGAAAAGATAAAATGCGAGATATTAAACGCTTTCCCGTATGCTAGGGAACTGTGCATGACAGCTATTGTTTTACAGCCAGCACTTCGCCATTGCCTGAAAACTACTCTCCTAGAAATCGTGAGAAAGATACCTACAAAATAAATGGCGCCGGGCATGCAGGAAAAATACAGGGGGAAGGACAAAGAGGTTTGTTTAGAGGCACGCAACAAGTAGTAAAGAGACCCGGCTGGAGGGTAAACGATCCCTCTCATGCAGCACGTACCCGTATTGTTAGAGGGTATGGGTTGACGCAAATGTTTTTGTTCCGATTTCGTGGAGTTATCTTTCTTTTTTTCGTCAACGGAGTTGTATTCTGCACAGAACGCACAGAGTTATCGACCGCAGAGGTAGGTCAAAGCTATTTCAGGGCTTTACATTTGACTGCGGTGTTTTTGTTTGAAGGTAATGCAAACATCTAAACGCTAACCAGCCCACCTCAGCGATTCCTCTAAATCTCAGCATATATTTGCTGCGACAGCTTCAGGCCCTGGCAGCGGACGCTCTCATCTTCTCAAGAATAGCGTCTTCGCTGCGATTGCAAAACGTGTGTGTGTGTGTTCTTTTTTGTTAAAACATCGGTTGATGTGGTCTCTGAAAAATATTAACAATACTGCCATTCTCAGAATCTGCCGAACCCACAAGACTACATAACAAATGTCCAGGACCGAAAGCTGCGTGCTAACAATGTTGTCACCAAAATGGACACGACCGTAAGGCTAATGATTCGATTGCCGGATTTGGTGATGCGCTTTATATATATATATATATATACATATATATATATATATATATATATATATATATATGTATATATATATATATATATATATATATAGCAGACGAAGAGGTAGTTTGACGGCGTGACTGAATGTATGGATGAACACTCGCAAAAAAAGTAATACGTTATCGATCCCCAAACTGCCGGATGCAGCAAGAAAAAAGGGCTCCCGATTGGGCCACCCAATGTGATGGTTGTGTATTTGTGCTATGATAATGTGAAGTTTACGGCAGGAACACTAGCTAATCTGGCATGTGGAGAGACTACGTAGGTGCAAATATGAAAGATGATAGATGACGTGTTGATCAAATGGAAATCCATCACTTCCGTAAGCCCCATAGAACGTATGCAAAGCTATTCATTGGAGAAAGTGGCTTCAGAAATGGTTTTATATAATAATGCATTGCTGCCTAACGAGCGTCGTGCACATGTTTATAGCACGCATA
The DNA here is from genome assembly GCF_050947875.1 of Dermacentor variabilis. NCBI lineage: Eukaryota > Metazoa > Arthropoda > Arachnida > Ixodida > Ixodidae > Dermacentor > Dermacentor variabilis. The sequence continues at coordinate 47,850,051 of NC_134575.1, forward strand.
GTAAACATAGCGGCAAGGTGTAAAAAAAAAAGAACCCTGTCAGGAACCATAAAGCCTCTTCTCATTGAATGACACAGATTTATGAAATTTTTATGCTGAATCAGGTTGCACGGACAGATCCAAGGATGCTCTGGTGACATTCTAACGACAGATACAAATATTGCAAAGGACTGCCACATGATGACTCTAGTCACAGTTCCCCGGGAGACATCAAGATGTTCATTTTGTCAACAAAATTGATGAAGTAGTGCATATATTCTGTTTAATGGACAACCTAGAGGCTAAAAATTTATCGTAGAATTGCCTGTCCACTTAGGCTTCCGAAAGAACGCCTCTCGGGAATCAGTGTTCGTCTTCGTGAGCATTCGCATTGGTCAACCTTAGAATTGAAGCATCGAAGATGGGGAACTAATCTTAGTTCTACCTCGAAGTCATACACATGCACGGAGCAACATAAATGAAGAGTTGGGTCATGGGATTCTCCGGGGCTCAGGAGACATCTCATCGCCACTGAAGGAAAATGCCCATCAATCGCAATTCGAAACGGCGTGAGATTCCGATCAAGCCACTTAATTTTCAATATACACAACAGCGATTCGGCTAACTGTTGTCAAAGCTCGTAGGTAAGCGAAATTCTTTACCGTGGCAAACTTGAGGGATGCTCACTTTGTTCACGTGCATTAAAATTCCGCTGTATGCATATATATATATATATATATATATATATATATATATATATATATATATATATATATATATATATATATATATATATATATATATATGTATATATATGTATATATATGTTCTAAAAGATTGCGAACAATATAACGCAATATAGACTAATAATACGAAAGGCAGCAACCCCGGCTTTGTGATTACGACATACTAAAGTACGAAGAGCACATTTATAAAAGCACGCCTCCAAGAAATCTCAATGTTGGAAGGGAAGACGTGGTCACAAAAGCTTTTTTTTCTTACGTTTGTTTTAATCTCAACGCTTCCTTTACGTTGTATATTTTTACAATGTGCTTACCGAAGCACCTCTTCTAACAATAAATTACTGTGTTTTTTATTGACATGTTTTGTTCCGTGGCTCTTTGCGCGGTGCTTAACTTCATCTCGAACCTCTTTGCTAACCTTCATGTTTCTGCATGCATGTCTACCATCAAGGTGCGCGTAATTGCTAGGTTTTTCAAAAATAATTTTAAAGGCGTAACTATGCTTGTAACTTTCATTTTGGGATGAACCAGGATTACTTAAAGGCTGTATGTAGCAGGTGAACACCTAATACCCTTAAGGCAAAAGTTTCTGTGAACTGATTCAGGTCAACGTAACGTTCAGGCTTTTGCATGACAATTTTCACAATATATTTGTCAAAATTAACAAGGCGCCTTAGCGGTGACCACGCGCAGGTTCCACTATGACAATCAGGGACATTAGGTTTCGGATCCAAACGATACCAATCTAGTACGTCGAGAAACGAAATATCATTTACTTAAGCAACAACTGAGTTAGAGGCCGAGGGATCACATGCGATAGGTCTGACATTTGAAAACTTTTGCCAAGTATTTCGAGACAGATGTTGCTGGTTATATTATTTTAAGACTAACCTTAGCGTGAAAGAAATATAAATCAGCGAAAAGAGCCAACAAAATGAATACCCTTCGAAATGTTCGAGTTTGTTCCCAGAAAACAGTGACTGCTTCCGCTTGAAGGTTGCCAACCGCCTTCTGTTCTCACAAGGACGCGCACCCTGATGTGGCCTTTGCTAGTGCATGAGGAATTTGGTAACTTCTACGCCAGCAGGTGGGCCACAATGGATGCGTCAGTGCTTGCCAAGCTCCCCGCGTGGCTAGAATTAACCCTTCGTATAAACACTAATTACAAGGAAAGACGAGTATCATCATGGGACGCGCTCATTCTCGCTAGGATGAACACCACAAGGCGTTGGTTATCTTCAGTATTAAAGATCGACGTCATGTCTTTCCCCCGCTCGCCTTCACACTCTTCCTCCTCGCTGTCATCATGTCCTGCTGAGAAACGCAATAACGTTGCCTCCGTGGCCGTTGAGCTTGTGCGAAAAGCAATTAAGTTGGGCGAAGCGGTTTCGATCGCTCTGGAAAAAGCAAGAATATAAGGGCGCTTAGCGTGGGAGACGTGCGTTGCTTTTGGGACCTTGACAATGTGTCTTCCGGTCTGAATTTCTGCTTTTCTTTTCGTTCTTGTCGTGTCGTTCTTTATAGAGTGTTTGCCTTCGCAGGAAAGGGCTCTCTGTGCTGTTGGGGTCTACGAGCGGAAACTTATTAAGTCCTGGATTAGTACCAGTTGTGCTTGATTTCATTCCGTTTATTTTCTCCTTATAAACCACTATATTTCTTAAGGCACTGTAACTCTGCACAAGTTTTCTACACTGAAATTGTACTTGTGCAAATATGCAACGTAGAGAACATCTGATGAAAACGCTAACTGTTGATTTCGGTGGCCTTGTACTCACGACGATGTGGAGGCGCAGTTGTGCACCGTTCGCTGGCAATTGGACCTTTAGTTTTCATATGAGTACAAAGTGTATTAAATGTGAATGACTGATTTCCGCGACAACTTGAACATTTTATTTGTGCCCGTTTCTTTTCGGGGCTGCGCCTTCATAGCAACCTACATCATACATCATCATCATCATCATCATTTATTTACCTTTAAAGGCCCTTGGCTTAGGCCATTACATAAGAGGGGGGGGGGAGAAGTCGTTACATATACAATGGTCGGTAACAACAAAAAAGCAATACAAAGTGCAGGGTTCATGTTCAACATTAACATCATCAGAAGCATCAACACTAAGACACAGTGGCTCAACAACAACTTGGAAACAAAACAAAACACGCATACGACCAAGTTCCGAGCGGTGATGTGCCCCAAGTGGCTCCAAAGCGGATGCGTCTTTTCTAGTCGATGTGTATCTCCCGCGCTGATAGTTCCGCCAGGTTGCCAGGCGTCATACTTGACAAGCGGCTGGATCGGCGGTGGTAGGCAAGCTTCAAGTTCTTCGTGGGCGGTGACCGAAGGGTTCCAAGGTAAGTCGATGAAATCGAAGAATCAGGAAGGCGGTGGAGTGATGCAGAGCAGAATAAAGCCTGCGTAAGAAGGGGCGAAATCATGACCAAGTTCCGAGCGGTGATGTGCCCTCCTTCAACTACGTCAACTTATTCTCTTCTTTTCTAACTTGGCTTCTCTTGAGGCATTAGTAAGATGCAGGGAAGGCAGAGCTTCAGGAGTATATTAGGTTTGGCGCAGCAGTTTTGTGTTGCTGCGCCTATCAGTCTTCGCCTTACCGCGCTGTCTGGTCTACCAAACAACCTTGACTTCTACCATGTTCCATGGCTCCTTTTCTTTTCACCTAGCACAATTTACCTCATTCATTTCGTTTTATTTTATTTCTTTAGTTGGCTTCTCCCCAAGCAGTGTTATACTGCAGCAAAGCCAGAGTTTCAGTGGTAAATTGGCAGTTGCAGAAAACAACGCAATTAAAGCTCACTGGTGTGACAACTATTGGACGGTGATCTCACTCAAAATTTCCTTCACCCAGACTCCGACTCACTCAAACCTTAGTCTGAGTCTGAAAGAGTAGAAGTGGGTCCTTGAGTGTGCGTCTCAGTGACTTGAGATGCGAGTACAAATGTGCTAGGTCTTGGTCACATTCTAAATGTGATGTAAGTTAAGCGCGTGTTCTAGAATGTCTGCGAATAGTCTTATCCTGCGAATTTACCAAAATATAGACAAAGCTTTGGGCGTGAGAGGACCTAGTAATTTATTGTGGTGACCAGCCGCTATCGCGTCAGCACGCGTGATTGCCTCCGTGAAGGAAACTTGATCTGTAGGCGCAAATTCAGCCACCCAAGCTCTGTGGCCCGATTTGGGCAGGGGTTCATTGAAGCACAGCAAATGGCCAATGAATTTGCGGCGCTGCCGGCTGAAGCGTCGAATCGCTTTCTTTATGGAACTCGCGTGACGTGGGTTCGATTCTTTCCAGGAACGTAGAAATTTGAAACATCTTTCTCGTCGATGTAAAACGCCATATTCCCAGTGGCATATATCTAGTCCCCCAAAGTGACGTCAAAACGTACTTTGAAGAGCGGAACACACCAACTGGCGCCTACCCAGTGACCCTAGTTGACATCAAAGAGGTTCCTTGAACACAAGCAGAGACCGAGCGGCACATGCGAAGTGGTCCAATTTGCTGCCAAAGAGTTTCATTCAAGAGCGGTACATACACAGTCCCGCATATACAGCGACCCCCGACGGCGTGAAAAAGGTTCGTTGAAGAGCAGCACGTGTGCGCATTGCCACATACTCAGTGACCAAAGCTGGTCTGTCGGTTCGTTTCAAACCCTGTTCCCTATCTGCCGGATGCACTATCTATTGGACCATGGACTACCCAATTTCCCAGGTAGGAGGGAAAACGGTTAAAGACATAGCTACATAGCCAATTAGCCCTTGTAAAGGGCTTGAAGTACGCAAAGAATGCTAACGCATTAGGTGTGAATAGAACGAGCAACAAAGGAAAGACGCGTATTGTCTTCCTTCTTTTCTTTCTCCCTGGTTCTGCGCGTTGTTTACAAGATGGCCCAACAGCGACCCGATTACTTTACTACAAGCACCGTCCCCGCCCATCATCGGCTGAGGAGGCAATGAAGGCACTTTTGTGCTTCATGAGAATGTCCGGTTTGCGTTAGCGGTTTTGATTCAAGTACAGTCCGTGTACGTCTCTATACCTTCTCTTTCTCTCCCTTCTATCTCTTCCCCCTTCTCCCTTCCCCTAGCGTAGTGTAGCCATTCGGACTCTTGGCTGCTTAATATCCGTGCCTTCCATCTATCCCTCTTTCTCTCCCGGTTCAATCGCTCGTGCCGAGAACACACAAAAGCCGTCAGTCCAAGCAACTTGCCTGCTGCACGAAATTCGCCGATGCTTGCGTAGCAGCCAGAGCAGCAGGGTCATCTGCAAAACCAGCGCAGACGACAGCAGGCTGACGAGTGCAGCCGCCGCCGCCACCCACAGGGCAGCAGCACGCATCGCGCCGTTCTGTGCACCTCGCCGTCCAGGGCACTGCAAACAGAGGAGATAATTTGCATTTCTAATGTGTGAAGCCACTGCTTGTGAGTACTCTACGCAGGGAGGAAAGAAAAAAAGAGAGAAAAAGTAACACGACGCGTTGACCCCTTCCGCTGAACGAGAGGCACCAGCGGAAGATGCGGTCAATTACGCCATCAGAAACGATGTGCCTAACCAAGTTCTTCTTCTGCTCGAATTTCCTTCTCTCCACTTCGTTATGGCGTCGCTCTACTCCGGGGACCAACGGTTTCAAGAAAGATCTGTGTCTAAAAGGGCGTGTTTATTGTGTAACTTGTGCCCAGCATCGTGTCAGGGAGCTAAAACCCCAGCCTCGAAGTGTAGGTGCGCCGCGAGCCGAGATTCGTACCGCTGCCGTTGCAGCAATTTCTTCATTACGGCGTGTGAGCAGGCGAATTTTTAAACGCGCCGAACGTATAGTTCGCTAACCACGAGCCATCCATGACCAACTGGCAAGAATTTCAACGGCGGATACGCGATAGGTACAGCAGTCCCGCACGAAAAAAATCCAGCAGGGCAAGCCCTTCAGAGTAGGGTTCAAAAGCCGAATAAAAGCGTAGCTATGTTCGTAGAGGACATGTCGCGGCTTTTCATGCGGGCTGACCCTGGCATCACGGAAGTGAAGAAAGTCCGCCTGCTGATGCCTGCAGTGAAAGAGAAGCTGTTTCCTGGACTGATACGAAGGCATCCAGCTAAAGTAGCGGAGTTCGTCAGTGAGGCGTCAACAATGGAGCGACCCCTTCAGCTACGTATCTCGGCCTACGATGGCCAACTCAGTCTGGGATCAGCATCTTCTCCCTGATTGCCCTGTGACACCGATGCGCTCCGAGGGCTTGTATGTAGTGTCGTTAGTGAGAAACTCGATCGGCTACAGAGAGTGCGATTTCAGCCGACCGTAACATCCCTCACAGATATCGCCGCGAATTCCGCCAGGCGGCATATCCACTCGTGCAAACCAGACTTGAAGCCGCCCCCGTACTGATTTATACGCAAGCAGTGAGGCGACCTGCGCAGCCCGTGAACCACCGTAACCCGCCTTCTTCTGAAGAAGCGCTGTGCCACTTCCAGGGCCAAGCTTCACATACAGATATGTACGAGTCCACAGCCCCCGTATTAATGCGCGAAAGTGAGACGTGTGGCAGACACCTTACTATCAGCCACTCTGCTTCCACTGTGGCGAAGCGGGCACTTGTACCGTGCCCACTACCAGCGAAGTATAGGACTCCAGGGCTATCATCCCGGCACTCGTCGCCCACGTTAGGGAGAGCACCCGACAGAAATCCAGCAATATCTGGCAGTCAACATTCGCCACCGTACGCGCAGTTCCACCGTTTGAACAGCCCCGGCCAGGCACCCGATCTTCGTCTCCGCAGAGGCACCAGTCACGAACACCACCTCCTCGATGATCAGCGTCACCCGGCCGCTACACTACCTTTTCCGCTTCCGTGGGCAACCGGCCCATGAGCCCAAGTCGCGGAAACTAAGAACGGCGACCTCCGGGCCTAGGGACGCTGTGCAACGCACTTCGAAAGACCCTCCGCTGCGACAACCCGACGACGTTGACGACGATAACGATGACGACAACGACGACTGCGTACCTTTGGCTCCTTCCTTCGAAAATCGTGAACCTGTTTCAGCCGGCACACCCTCTGACAGGTTTATTCCTGTCAGAGGGAACCACCCAGGAAGAAACCGCGCAGCAGTTTCTGCAATAATAAAGTTCCTCCTCCTCCTCCTCCTCCTCGTTTCTGAGGATAACCACCCGGTAACCACTCTTGTCGATATTGGTGCCGATTATTCGGTTATGACAGGACAAATGGCTACTGCACTTCGCAAGGTGATGACACCGCGGCCAGGACCTAAGTTCTGTACAGCCGGCAGTCATGTTCTCACGCCGATCGCCAAATGCACTGCGAGGGTACAAATTCATGGCGCGACATTTGTCGGTTTATTCATTATACTGGCAGAGTGCTCTAGGCACGTCATACTCGGCATGGAGTTTCTTCGGGAGTACGGCGCAATCATAAACCTCGCGAGTTGCTTGTCACTTTTTCCAGCGAACACGCAACTCATTCGAACGTCTATCACCAACAGTCCACGGTGTTACGCGTTTCGGGTGACTGCGCTACTTTGCCGCCAGGGAGAACGACGTGATTCACCGTAGAAACAGAGGATGATCCTCCCAACCTCGGTTAGACAGGTTTGCGTAGCCCCCGACATCTTGCGGTTGTCGTCACGGACTGCTCAGGTTTTAGTGACCGACCTAAGGCGTGAATTCCACCACTTCACCCCACGAACCGGCATCGCCTATGTGGAGCCACTCAGTGACTCTCCTGCTTGTTTAACTGTAGGACACAATGGTGGATAGTCAATTGTGACGTACCAGCCAACAGCAAAATTGATGTCAATTCTAAATTATCGGGCGAACAACAAGTTAGCGTTCGTAGCCTTTTAGAATCCTTTGCGGACTGTTTCGCTTCAATATCGAAGGTCAACCAAACGCCTATTGAGAAACGCAATTATTACGAATCCCAATGAAAGACCCGCGTGCCAGCGTGCCTACCGTGTTTCTCGTAAACAGCAAGATGCCATCCGAAATCAAGTCCAACATATGCTTACCATCGACATCATACAGCCCTCCACCAGTCCATGGGCGTCACCTATGCTTCTGGTGAAAAAGAAAGACTGTATAATGCGTTTTTGCATCGAATATCGGAAGCTTAACAAGGTTACGAAGAAGGACGTTTATCCCCTTTCACACATCGACGATCCTTTGGACCGCCATCGGCGTTCCCGGTACTCATCGATGGATCTTCGCAGCGGCTACTGGAAAATCGAGGTTGATAATCGTGACCGTGAGAAAACCGCATTTATTACGCCTGGCGGACTCTACGAATTAAAGGTCCTTCCTTTGGGATTGTGCTCTGCGCCTGCTACTTTTCAGCGCATGATGTACACGGTTCTATCATGTCTTGTCTATTTAGATGATATCGTTGTGTTCTCAGAAACTTTTGAGCAGCACCTCCAGCGCTTACTAGCAGTCCTTGACGCAATTCGTACTGCTGGCCTGTCTTTAAAGCCTGCAAATGTCATTTCCGATATGACCAACTCAAATTTTTAGGCCATGTCGTCAGCTACGAAGGCATTCGACGAGACCCCGACAAAACCATTGCTGTTGCTTCGTTTCCAATACCTTCGAGCAGACACAAGCTCCACCATTTTCCATGGCTTTGCGCATACTATAGACGCTGCGTGGCGAAGTATTCAGAGATAGCCGTGCCTTTGCAACGGTTAACAAATAATAATGTTCCGTTTGTCTGGGAGCAGGACCAACAAGATGCCTTCTGTGAACTCCAAAAACGTCTGCACACACCTCCAGTTTTAGGACACTTTGACGAAGACAGTGACACCGATTTGCACGGATGCTAGCAGCATTGGCATTGGTGCCGTCCTCGTACAGTAGTAAGATGGAGCTTAGCGCGTCATAGCGTATGCAAGCCCCACTTTGTGGACAGAACTATTTCACTACGGAGAAGGAATGTTTGGCTATTGAGTGCGTAAATGCTAAGTTCAGACCATATTTGTACAGCCAATCGTTTCAAGTTGTGAAAGATCACCAGTCATTGTGCCTGTTCGCAAATCTGAAGGATCGATCTGGCCGTCTTGCACGCTGGAGTCTTCGCTTGCAAGATTACGATATGACGATAGTGTTAAAGTCTGGGCGAAAGCACATCGACGCCGACTGCCCGTCGTGTGCTCCACTTCAACCGTCGCCACTCGACATTGATGAAGAGAACGCATTTCTTTCCATTATCACAGTATCAGACATCAGCAAGCTATAGTGCGATGATTCATAACTGCGGCCTCTCATTGACTACCTTGAGAACCATCTACCACAGCCACCTCGTATGTTCGCCCGCAAGTTACGATCGTTTTTCTCCGCGATGACGTCCTCTACAAATTAGGTTTTCACTCGACCGCAACCGCCTGCCTCCTTTTATTGTCGTCCACACTACGTGACGACATCCTGCGGGCCTCTCACAACGAGCCATCTTCGGGCCACTTCGGGTGCGCACGGACGTTTGCGCGCTTGCGCCAAAAGTTCTTCTGGCCTAACCTTCGCCAGGACGTAAAGCAATACGTGAAGACATGCCGCGACTGCCAGAGACGCAAGACACCATCCGTGCGTCCTGCTGGGCTTCTCCATCCCATTGATCCTCCGCGGATCTCTTTTCAGCAGGTTGGCATATATTTTCTTGGACCGTTCCCCACGTCGAGGGCTAGTAACCATAGGATTGCTGTTGCCACAGACTACCTTACACGTTTCATTGAAACCCGAGCTCTCTCTCGAGGCACTGCTAATGATATTGCGACCTTCTTTGTACATGGTATGGTGCTCCGCTACAGTGCTCCAACAGTGGTTATAACCGACCGAGGCACAGCGTTTACAGCGCAGCTCGCAGAAGATATCATGCATCTCAGTGGTACAGTTCTCTGCAAAGCCACCGCTTACCATCCCCTGCGGAATGGACCCACAGAAAGGCCAAACAAGGCGATCGCTGATATGAATTCCATGTATGGTAACGTCGACATCAAAAACTGGGACGGCGTTCTTCTATAAGTTACGTTTGCATATAATACTGCCGTTCGAGAAACTACCGGCTTCACCCCTTTTCCCTTGGTGCATGGCAGGGAAGCTGTAACAGCGTCCGCCGCAATGCTTGTACCCACCCACTGTTCTTATGTTGCCACTGATGCTGCCCAATACGCTCGATGCACCGAAGAAACGTGCCAGTTCGCACGAATGCGTAAACGCTCGCAACAACACAAGACGCTGATCGATACAATCTTCGTCACCGAGACGTCACTTATCAACGCGGTGACAAAGTGTGGACACCGATCCGCCAGCGTGGCCGGTCGGAGAAGCTTTTGCGCCGCTACTTTGGTCCTAATAGGATCGTTCAACGACCCCGAGAGGTCACATACGATACCCACGATGTCCAATGCCGTTCATCTATCTTGGTGGAAGCTATACTACTCCCGCTGACCGCAAAGCCCTACAGCTCTCTCACCATCTACGTTTTCCTTAACAGTATCTCTGTGGCAATCTCCAGTGCATGAATGTTCCGCATGGAGACGATGCTTCCAGGGAGGGGGGCAATGCCATGACCTTGACAGAATTGACAGCCACTCGGTGCAATTCGGTGCAACATGCTAGGCATGTTAGGTTGTTACCAAAAAGAACACAACGACGAAGGTGCCAGGGCAGCTTCATGAAAAGATCTGTAGCGTCAACAGAAGTCTTTTGTGGCTTTCTCTGTGACAATATCTTAACTAGCAGCAGCGCAAATGGTCTGCTTATGCAGCGAAACACGAAGGTATATTTTGCGCGAACAAATTATGCAAATCCAGAGCACTCGTTTGAATCTATGCGAAATGGACATAGGTAACTCGTGCTCCAGTTCTATAAGAATGTGCACCAACGCAAACGTGAACAGCAAGGAACTTTAGCATAAGGATGTTGATCAATGCAAGTGCTAACAACAATACATATAAACACAAAGACTATACGAACTTTTACTTCACATTATTTCCCGCATTCGTGTTGGATCTTTTTTAGTTTTTTTTTCTCTCTTCCCGGTCACGCTCGAGTCATATGGACATAGGCCAACTCAAGGAACAGTATGGTTATTTTGAAGGGCCCTACGTTCCATTTAACTTACAAGCAAGGTGGCTACCCCTCAGGTAATTTGTGAGTGATGCTAAAAAAACACCGCAAACAGGAAAAGAAAGTCACGGGTAATACTTACAGCCAGGCGGGACAGGCGAAGTCCCGTCTGGATGCTTTTCGTCCCCATCTTTACTCTCTCTGGTGACAGTCCGTGTGACTTTCAAGGTAATGATAGGAGTATTCTTATATTGAAGCGATTTCTGCCAAATTCAAATTTCCACTTACTGAAGGTGTAGCCCCTTAGGTGCACAGTAAATATAGCGTAGTTAAAACGCCAATTCCAGGGTTATAATGTCTATATAGCTGTTCTGAAATGTAAATGTCTGAAAACGATGCGAAAAACCATTAATCATGAGTGTTATGAACACTGTGTGAAAGGCTGGCACCAAAAAAAAATTTCAATTTTTTTTCTGAATATGCAAAAGAAAGAACACCAGGCATGTTGTTATTGTTTACATATTTTGAAGAATAACTAAGGAAAATTGCCCTCCCGCAGCTAAACGTCGTCTCGCTGTTAAAAAATTCGCAGTGCCACCGGAAAGGCGAAGCAGCGATTGCGATAGCAAATTATTAGATAGCTGTTGTAGATGTATCGCCGCATAAACTTGCAAACATTTGCTAACTAACTGAATTACCAATGATAGAATGTGTGAGCGCTACTATGCAAGGACGTAGGCAGAAGAAGACACACAGAGGCAGCGCTGTATTTGTGTGTCTTTTTTTTCCTACGTGCTTGTTCAGTCGCGCTTACACCACTCTATCAAAGATTCAAACTAGCCCGCCAACGTGTTTTAAGTAAGTTAACCTGCACGGTGTCACGCGGGCACAGGTAAATATGAACACATCTCGTTAGACGAGTGCGGGAACTCGCTCTGAAAATTCTAGAGTGATGAATCACGGCAGCAGCAAGCGAATTGACCTTTCTACATCTGTCGCTTCAACGCGAACAAAATGTCGAATCGCAGTGCATACGAATCTACCGGCACTACGTGCACTCTGCAGACATTGCAGATCACTTTGCAGATGAGGCCTGCGCGGCCGCGCACTTTGGCCACCGTCGCAGATCCCTTTCAAGACACACAAGCACCGGCCACGTGTCCCTACGGCGTCCGCGATTCGCGCGGCCAACGCCGTAGTAGACTCGCAGTTGTCTCCACTATGTACGGGATGGCGGGTGAGGAGGAAATCGAGGCAACCTAGCAGCCGCCGGAGAATAACGCCTCTCCTCCCTCGCCTCGCCTCGCTCGCCTCGCGCGCGACAGGAAAAGGCACGCATCCGGGTCGCATTCCTCGATCGCGCACGTGAGATTTAACCGCAATCGCCCGCTCACCGTCGCATGCTTTCACTCATACGGAAGGTAACGGCGATGGCGGCAGCAGAAATGCGCCTAGAGTGTCGATGTGAAATCTCTCGCAAAAAATATTTTTTTCCCTTTGTCTTTAGTGGCTATGTATATTTTATAATAGCCCAGAGCGAAGTGCAGCCCATCCTCACCACACGCTTTCTTGTGCCACTAGAGGCAGTTGTCTCAGGGCAACGAGGTCAAAGACGCTAAGCGATGCTGGCAGCTCTTCACAGTCCAAATTACGTAACTATTAGAAGTGGAGCAGATGTCCTCAATCAATTCTGCACTGCGTTCACTGTGAATTACAGATTATGATCTTGTACATCCCATGATGAAATTACCTAGCAGGCAGTTACATGGATATCTAGAACAATGGTTAACATCAACTACCTAAATTATGCGCGACTAATTTTCGGGGATGCGTTTCCAATCTTCCAGAAGGACGCGCAGTGACGTCTGCTCATAGGGCACAATTATCGTCTGGACTTGCACTTGGCGTTAGCAGAAGCTCATGGCGTGCGCACTTGTAGAAAAACGTATATATGTAAGAAATTACTCGTGATCGACCTCATTTGTTTTTACTTGTCTAACTGATAATTAAAGTTTTGCTCTGTAAGACTACCTGTAATTTAGTAGTATACCATTACATGTAGGCGTCACGGACGAGTAAAAAACACGGCCTTAGGCACTCTACTTTCGTGACAATTTCACAAGCGCGCGTAGAACCCTGCCACGCAGCAGCTTCGCGGATGCTCACATGTACGGGAACCCGAATTGTTCCTTCATACGTGAAGCAGTTTTGTATGCACACATGTGTCATCGCCATTCTTCCCTCGACAAAGATCACACATGGCTCTCGTACTTGTGACATTGTAGAATATGCAGTCTCACACTATACATCCACCCAATTGGGAGCTTCCATTTCGGCACCGCTTGTGAACGCTGCCATGCATAAAGAAAAATTTGTAGGGGACGAATGTTGTCAACTTTCCGGTGGAAAAACGTGTGCATTCCATAATATTACAAGTTCCATAGGATGTAAGTGAACGAACTTGTACGCATTGCTGTTTGAGAGAGACAGACGGAGAGAAAGAGAGAGATAGAGGCTGTTCAATAGAAAAAAAAGGAAATGTTTGCCGGCGTGTATACAACCACTGGCAGGTTACGCTACGTAGCGATGGGGAGTCGGATTAAAAGGTCTTAGATGAGAGTGGCAAAAAATAAATAAAAAAGGATATATATATATATATATATATATATATATATATATATATATATATATATATATATATATATATATATATATATATATATATATATATATATAATATTTACTGGTGAGGACGCGGGTACATTAAGGCTTCGCTATAGAAATGGTTAAATCGTTAAAGCTTTCAGGTTTGACCAATTTCTGACAGGTATTTGAACAGTAAAGACATTCCTTCAGCTTCACTTCACATAAATTCGAACAAGTGCATTGCATCTGCATTTTTTTTGCAGCGTTAGCTGTTATGGCTTCATTGCAACTGCCGTTTCCATTGGCGATGTTGCCCGTCGCCGCCGTCGGTGTCCGGTGTCCGTCAAAGGTACCGACAGAGTCGAACCCATTATTTGGTATTGGCCAAAAAATAGTCGGATTGTCTTGAAGAAAGAAGTCGCTGGGCGGCACCATACACACATGAAATACATGTATGACATGCCTAATGAAATGAAGCAGGCTAGGTGACCGTTCGTTACCGTCACGACTCCCAGGCACCTAACATAACAGCTTCTCCTTGATGTGCCACCTCAGCCTTGGATACCACGCAGTTAGTAAATTGGGAAGAAATACATACGTTTTTAAGCGTTTGATACTAGATTTATCCCTGTTAGCAGGAAGAACTGAGAGATAAAAACACCTAGTAAGCTTTATTTCTCTTACCTACTCATATACACATAAGCATTGCAAAAAAAAAAAGACATATCGGCGTGTCACGTCATATTTCCGAATCCAGAAGCCGTCCTTGTGTCTGTGCTGTTGTCCCAGCATTTTGACAATCACTAGAATAGATCACGATTTCTGTCGAGTCGTGTCCGCAAATTTCGTGAAACTTTTGCGAACATGCAACGTCAGATGAGCCGCCGTATGTTTTGGCGTAAGCCTTTCTCACTGTGGTCTCCCATACATGGACCTCGCAGTTACGTCGATCTGGACAAAACAAAAGAAACGCCAAAGGCTGTATTTAGAACACGCGAGAGACATGACGCCCATAAGCACTTGCACTACAGCTTGTTGGCTCTTCACTGTATTGAGCATATAAGAAAGATAGTGCGCTGAACGAAAAGTTGTCCTCGTCATTCATATACCTAGCATCCTTTCTGTCTGTTTTACACAGCGTTAGAAAATTAGTTCTACCTACATGCCGAAAGCATAGACATCCTCATGAAAGGTTAATATGCAAATAAATATGAACGGTAAACTATTTGACAGCTACGCGAACCTACTTAATTATCCAATTATTCCACCACAGAGAAGGAGTGCCTCGCGGTTATTTGGGCTACCACAAAGTTTAGGCCGTATCTCTACTGGCGGCCATATAAAGTTGTGACCGACCATCACGCTTTGTGCTGGTTGACTGATCTCCGAGACCCTTCTGGACGATTGGCACGTTGGAGTCGGCGACTCCAGGAATTTAACATCACCATCGTATACAAGTCAGGCAGAAAACATGAAGATGCTGACACGTTACCACGAGCGCCTCTCGAATCTCGGAACCTTGACGAGGAAGACGACAGCGCCTTTCCGGGAGCCCTCAGCAGGCCGGATCTGGTCGCTAAACAGCGATCGGACGCTGAGTTGAGACCCATCACCGATCACTTAGAAGGCGGCATCGCGTCCATTCCTCGCCCTATTTCACGACGGTTGTCGTCATTTTGTCTACGAGGGGGCATCTTATACAAAAGAAACATAGGTGCCGGCGACAAACCACATCTTCTAGTAGTACCCCAAGCCCGTCGCGACGACATCCTATTAGCATGCCACGACGAGCCGACATCTGGTTAATTGGGCTACTCCAGGACTCTTGACAGGGCACAGCAACTGTACTACTGGCCTGGACTTACTGCTTGCGTCAAACGCTACGTGAAAGGATACCGTGAATGCCAGCGTCGCAAGTCACCACCTTTCAAGCCTGCAGGCCTTCTACAACCCATCGACCCTCCGCATACGCCGTTTGATCAAGTTGGAATGGACCTTCTAGGACCATTTCCCTTGTCTTCCTCCGGCAATAAGTGAATAATTGTCGCAACTGATCACTTGACGCGTTACGCTGAGAAGAGGGCACTACCACGTGGTACAGCATCTGAAGTTGCCCAGTTTTTTTATGCATCACATTGTGCTTCTGCATGGGGCACCGTCATTCATCATCACTGACCGGGAGACGGCATTTACGGCGAAGCTTCTGGACGACATCTTCAGGCTGAGTTACGCGAGTCATCGAAAGGCCGCTGCATACCACCGTCAGACTAACGGCTTGACAGAAAGACTAAAGAAAACACTGACAGACATGATCTCTATGTACGTGGATGTGAAGCAAAAAACGTGGGACGAAATCCTGCCCTACGTAACGTTTGTGTACAACACTGCAACGCAGGAAACTACACGCTTCACGCCTTTCCGCCTCGCTTATGGTCGAGATGTCCAAACTATGCTAGCCGCCATGATTCCGTATGAAGATAGCGACCAGCTCAACCAGTTAGCTCCTGACGTCGAGGAGTACATTCAGCGGGCCGAGAAAGCACGTCAACTGGCCCGTGTGCACATAAGACAGCAGCAGTGTACAGATGCAAAAAGGTACAATCGCCACCATCGACAAGTGCCTACGAGCCTGGTGACCAAGTTTGGGTTTGGATACCCATTAGACGGCGAGGCCTCAGAGAGAAACTCCTGAGCAAGTACTTCGGACCATACAGAGTACTAAGACGTGTAAGCGAAGTGAACTATGAAGTAATTCGAGACGGAGACCTGCCATCGCCCAAGCGCCGTTTACCACGCGCAAAGACTGTACATGTCGTCCGCCTCAAGCCGTATTTCACACGGTGATGTGAAGTGTACTAGTCAAACAACCTTCTTTTTGCTGTCGTCGCGTCGTCCTGAAAAGAACTGCGAAGAGTTTTTTTTCCCGACCACAGAACGCATTTTCCGTGTGCATTTTCGTATATGTGCTAGCGCGTTTCGTTTTTTTCTCTTGCCTAATTTGTGTACTTTCCGTGTACGTTGTGTGCTTGAGCATCGCGTCGATGCTCCTTTGGGAGGGGGAATAATGCCCCTGGTGTTTTCAGCCAGCGTTGCGTGCCCGGCAAAAACGGCGACGAAGAGGACGAAGTCAAAAATCACGCGCCAACTGGAGAACCGTCCCTTTTGTATCTGACATTTTCGTGTCTGGCTGCTATACTGCTGCTTACTCCTGCCTTAGCGCGTTACAATATCCTGATTAATTATCCGCATATTCTGCACAATTCCGTGTTCCCAGTGGTCACAAAGACACATAACCTCAATGGATATGAAGAACTATCCTTACAAAATTCAATTTCGTTATAAAATTTTGTGCAGCTGAAACAAGACACTGTGTTCGTCACATGAAATCACAGAACAATAAGAACAAAATGATAAAGAGACGGCTAGCTGGGACTAGGCGACAGCGTTTTTATTCCACACCATGAAACTGAACAAGCGGGAGCGGGACAAGGAAATGAAAAGCTTTAAGCCGAACATCTCTCTAGCGCTGCCCGCGACTACAACCTGTGGAAGCGTTATACGCCGCAAAACTCATCGGCCACACCGAGATTGATGACGACCCCGAGAGTCTCGTTCACGTCGGTCGACGACCCAAATTGTGAACTTTGCACCGTTGCTCTCCAAGGCGGAAAGTTTTCATTTCTCCGCTGTGGTTCGATCGGCTCCGGTCGGATGGCGGCGAAAAAGCATGCTGCTGGCCGAGCGCTGCCATTGAGATACAGAGCGCCCTGCCGCTTGTTGCTCATCGCCAGTCGCGATGCAGCTTACTTGTTTACCGAACGCACTCTTGAGAGCAGCACAACACCACTGTGCAAACGCTCCGTCACGTGGCTTGCTTCATATTTCGCCGGCTTTCCTCGCAACCCGAAAGGAAAGGAATGCGTTTTCGAATGCGAAAGAAAGGAATGCGATGTGATTGGTATACCGTGACACTTGCATGCCTGATACATTGTTGCGAGGCGGCGACAAGCACAGACCTTGTTTATGTACTGCGAATGCCTTCAGCATTCGCCGTGCATAAACGCTAGAACACAGCGGTGGGAAGCACCCAGCGACAGCAACACTTCTTCGTCATAGTTTCTTGTCTGGATGTCCTGTGGTGCATCGCGATACTACGCCGCCGGTTTCGGAGTGCCCACCCTGCGCAATCGATTATGGCCCGGCAAACACACGCACCTAGGGCTTGTCCGGCCCTTGGGCCCTCTCTGCAGCGCGCACGGGGGAAGCCTTTGAAACGCGCGCCACAACGGCACTCGTCCCATGCATAAATGCAGGAGCATTATTCACCAAGCGTAAATGCAGGATCTGCATAAGAATGAATCAACTATTCCTCGCATGTAAGTACTGCGAGTCCCTTTTACTGTGACCATGGCTCTACATCATCAGCGCGTTAGCACTATTCGGGAGAGTACTAGCACTTGTTCTGAAGTAGTTCAATCTCTCTTTCAGGAGTAAACGAACTCTGTTCGGGGAGTAGAAACAATCGCTTTGGAGGAATAGAAGCATTCGGTATGGGGTTGCTATTACTCTTGTGGGGATAGTATTAGCACTCTGCAGAAGAGTACTGATTGCGGTGGAGTAAGAGAAGTCTGTCGTGGGGAGTTATTCTACTCGCTCTCAAAGCAGGTCTATCTACTCTCGTAAAGCCAGTGAAATATGAGACAAGCAGATACTCCCTCGAAGAGAGTTCCAAGAACTCTGTTTTTAGAGTGTAGGACCTAACTCAGTTACATCACTGAGCTGCAGAACGGCGCATGGGCATTGCAAATACATTTACTCGGTATTTTATATATTTCAATTGTTTTCATATGTTTATATAGTCATACTTTATTTAAATTCGAGGCCTATACTTTTATACACATATCATACACTTTGAAGTTCATCTAGAAGTCTCCAGCGTCTTAAACAAAACATACCCACAATATATGCATTTACAGCACGTGGCTTTGACACTATAGATTACAGCAATGTGCTCAGATAGGGGATGAAATGGAGATATGGCGTCAACATGGTTTTGACTTCATCAGATAAACCTGGCAAATTGATTGATATTCCCGTGTTTCTCTACCCCAGAGAGCCAGCGTACTTAAATGACATTATAGTCAAAAGATGGAACTACGATAAAACCCGTGGTGTTGTGTGGTTAAAGTTGAGTATTATCAAGTATTAAGGTCAACCAAACTGTTTACAGTGGGGCTCATTCAGTTCTAAGTGGTAATTCCCCATTCCAAGCACAAACATGTATGAGAACCGGTACTACACGCTGATTTAGAGAATAAACTTTGATTTGCAATTTATGTAACAGTAGCTTCAGTGCTGTTATACCTTTTATCTATCTCGGTGCTAAAATAGAATATACAGAGTTTGAGCCCTCGTAGAGAATGTCTGCCTATTGGAACTTACGCTTGTTCTTTTAGTGTTAAATCACTTCCTGGAGTAGTACTTCCACTGCACATAAATCAATACAGGGTCCTGAAAAGTCGAACTATCATGCCTGTAATAAAAAGGGCACAGTGGCTCTGAAAATGCTGCGTGCACAGGTTGGTTTACGACATTTGCCGCGAATAGTTATCTTTAATAAACAACAAAACGTCATCGAGCACATAAAATCTGTTGTGAGTTTTCTTTCGACTTGGTGGTATGCGTTTAGAATAAGGAATTGAAGACTGAAACATTTGACAATTCTATCAATTGATTGTTAAGAATATGCATTCATCAAATGTATTAGTGTTATATAATTAATTTATTAGTCATCAAATTTGAGACCGAAAACGCAAATTTTTGATTGAGAAGCGGTTTTCCCGACACCAAGGAGCCCCCTCTCCCATAGCAGGACTAGTCGCATTTCAAGATATCTCCAGATGTCGCCAAGCGAGAACCTCCTAGAACGCATTTGATCGCAGGCTTTGTGCACATTTATAACAGAGCGGTGCACAGGTTAACTTTAGCTTCAGCAGTTAGCAGTTTCTTTATGCGACGGTTCAACAAATATGGCTAAACATGCACGGTCATGCTTTCGAAAGCTCCTCGGTCTATAATGGTCGCAGTTCAGGTTGAAATGGCACATCGTTCCTTTCTTTTGCGTCATGCTACACCAGGATGGATGGTGCCTTAAAATGTTTCATCAGCATCGGCAAATATCAAACAGCATCGTCCTAAAAACACGCACGGGAATGTGCCCAAGAGCGTTGCCTGTGCCGCCATGTAGGTTACATTTACGTTTATCAAGCGCCTGTTATCATCATGTAGAGCCGACGGTTTATGTTAGCAAAGAATTACTTCTGAAATAAATTATTACCCACGAGGCCGCCTCTTTATCAGAGCTCGATTAGACGGCGATGGGGCCGGACACTGAGAGTGGCACGCAAAACAAAGACACTCACTTCGAGGCAACAACTACCGTAACACTCCGGGGCAGCGGTAACGAATGCGAAGGCCAGTTTCATGACTCTGACCACAGGCCATCACGAAGGGAGCAACCAGTGTCAACAGCTTCAGTCAAAGCAGCGTGAACCACTATTTCCAGATTATCTCGCCCTTGCTTCGAAGGTCGGGCATCAGAGGCGGAGTCCAGCAAGGTGTTGCAGTCGTGGCCGTAGTTCCGTGAATAGTGAAACCCTCTGATTAGTGTAGTAGATTAGTGATTAGTGTAGAAAACGTGACAGGCCTACGAAAAGGCATAGGGTGAAGGGGGCATATCGTACAATTCATCAAAAAATATAATCGCTAAAAAGATATCGATGCATACAATGTTTCAATTATTGGCTCTAAACGACGAATGTTGCATAAAACAAAAAAAAACAGAAAAGCTTTAGAAGCTCAAAATGAATGAACAGATAGGCATTGCATAAAAAAAAACAAGGTACTTAATGTTGGGACGCTATACATTACGTTTTTTTAAAAGAACTCACGCCACAACGCGTTACATTGCATTGCAAACATAACCATAATGAGCACCCATGTGCTAAGTCAACTCACCGTGCGATGTGGCGAAAAATATTCGGCCAAAATCCTGCAAAAGGCATTATGAATTATGACAGAAATGATAGTATTTGGAAGGGTCTTCTAGAGACGGTTAGCGCGAGGCAGTGCTGAGAAGTTAATGCCTTCCTCATTCCATATTCGGGGACAAAGCTAAAATTCTTGTTTTAATCTTTGCGACGTGAAGACGTGAGGTTTCAAGCATGGTAGGTAATCCGTCAGAGTGAATGCATTATCTACAGCAAGGTCATCGTAATCCCTTCTGTAGAGAAACTAGGAACGGACATTTCTTAAAAGCGGACATCGCTCGTGCTTTGGGGTGTGCGCATATTTGTTTGGCCATACGTGTAATGGGGGGTGGGGGAGCTCGAAGTCTTAAAGTGCTCATAAATGGAATGTGCTTCTACATCTGGAGCCAGTGGTATAAACATCTAAAATAAACCCATTCGTCATTTCCGGCGATGTTCCCAACTAATCTCCTTACCAGCAGGCAGTTATAGGCGATAGACGCGGACAACGGCATGTATCCGCTTTGCCAGCTTAATGCGACGCCCCGGTATAGCGCTCAATGCGTAGCGAAATTGTAAAGTACAACTCACACACAACCTACAGTCATGATGGCGTCACATTGGTACTTATATATGCCAGAAACGATAATTCTGCAACGCGCCAACAAAACAGCACACCCATTTTTTAGCGTTTTTCCCAATCATAGCGCCGCCATTGCCTCCCAGATTGGCGAGCGCTCATGTCAAAGGCCATAAAGCGGCGCGCCCAGTTCTTTGCAACATCTTTAGATAGCGCTCGCCCCCGATGCATCGCGGCCGATGCGAGAGACCGCGTTTCTGCCAGAAAGTTCGCCTTCCGTCATAGCATTCGCCGCCAGCGTTTCTCCGCAAACTTTACAGTTACAGAAGGTGTTGCCAGGAAACATGAGATACCCCCTGGGATCTCCAAATGCTATCACGTTCTGCTCTTAAAGGCGGAACGACCAGAAGCCTCCTCAACCACTTTTCTCATTCTCGGCGATAGCGGCTACGGACACCGGAAACTGGTGGCGGCGGCGGCGGTGGACACCATCGCCAATCGAAACAGCGATTGTGATGAGCCCATAACAGTTTACGCTGCACAACTATGAATTACAGATGAAATATTCCGACAGATGCCATCCAATGATGACTGAGGGTGGTAATGGGGTTAGCCTTTATGAAGTGTAGCTACCTTTAGTAACGCTGAAGACAAGCCTATTTAAATGTGGAAATGACATTCTGAGATTTCTATTGATTCTGCCGTACGCGCACAGACGGTTCTACGGTAGGTTACCACATTTCTATGCCATTCGCTTGCGAAAGTGAGCCATGAGCTTGATGTCGTAACGAGGACATTATGACAACAACACAAAGATGACTCAGAGACGGCGATAACCTGAAGAACGAATGGCGGACGACGGCATGAAACAGATAAGATGATGAGTATAGGAAGACAATGGCGCGACGATGACTCTATTGCAGTGATTGCGTAACGGCAATACATCCAAGAAGACGGCATTACGACATTGGCATGACAACCACGCTCTGATCGTGACGGCGTGACGGCGATGTCATAACGAGAGTTACATGACGAAGTTACAACGATGACAACGGAACAGTCAAGGTACGTTTGCGACAGCGGTTCGACCACGAATGCATGACTACAGTAAGGCAATGAGGTACTGAGGACACTGGCATGACAACGGTATGAGGACAATGCGACCACGAGGAGGGTATGACAACAATAGCGTGACACTGCAGGGCAACAATTTCAGGTGACGATTGAGTGATGACGACGTCATGAGAGGTGTCGAATGATGATACTACGATGACCACCATGCAACGACCACGACGGCATCCCGTCAAGCAGCTCATACCTCCAGAAGACCAAGCTGGTTGAAAATTTGAGCAATTGGTTCGGCGTATGAGGCCAGCTAGCTAGATAGATGGAGGGATGGGTAAATGGACAAATAGACAAAACGGTAGATCTACAAACCTCAAAATCCAAAAGTCGGAATTCAATGATTTCCTTTTTTCATGTGACTATGAAAGATATCCCACAGCTAAATTAGCAATCTGCATAACCTGCCGCTCCAGGTTAAGGAGTCCAAATAAACTGTGCAGATGGCGTCGTCAGGGGTAGCGTCACGTTCACGTAGGCAGGAATAGATTCACTAGGTAGCACCGGCAAGCGTACTATCTTGAGCAAGGTGCCGCCACAATAATGCCTTAGTAACTCATGACCTGCCACAGATTCACGTAATGCCCGGGCCGTTAAAAATAGGAACTCCAGAAGTAGACCGTCTCGCAGGTCGGAGCTTGCATGGAGAAAGTGCGAGTGTCGGTCACACGCAAACAAAGCGTAGAAGAATTGCTCGAGCCGAAGAAGCCAGATTGCAGAGTTACACCTGTAAAACTTCGCTAGGCCACGTAACCGCGGAAGGGGTGAGCACGGAACATTGGAAGGCTCTCTTGCTGCTGCTTGTGGCGAAATCTCGAATGCCAGTAGCATCAGGGTTGCGGTATTCGCTGAAGGCACCCGAAGTTGTGCCTGTGGCGTCACCATGCCTGGAAAAGTGAAAATTGCGCCTGGTGGCGTCGGTTGGAGAGCTTCTGTAGCGGTGATGAGTGAGGCGTCCCGGAATACAAATCGCAGAGCTTGTGGAAGCGTCCAAAGAAGGAGAGCGATGGGCAGTAGAGTAGCTGAAAGCGCTCGCGGTTGGCACAGTGAATTCCTTGGAAAGAGTCGCTGCGTAGCCACCTTTGAGCTGGGGAGGAGGCTAATGGACCGAGTAGAGACTTGATGCTGAGGCCGGCGCGTGCAGCCGATGTGGGCTGAGAGGAGGCGTAATGACGCAATGGTTGAACTGGCGAGAGCTGTTCTGAATGAGTGCTCTAGGTGACATAGATAGTGAGCAAGGACGGCTGCCCGCAAGTCCGCGTACACCTCGGGGCCCGGGGAAAACACATGGAGCCAGGAACAACACCGGAACCTGCCACATAGCCGGATCCAGGAAACTTGTGGAGAATGAAGTGGCCATCCAGCTGGATGAAACAGATTTCCGGCGTGTCGATGTAGAACTCACGGGCACCCTACATGCGCGGGACGTCTGCCGGACTGCCTGCGGCCACGTCACTCGCCCTGGTATAGTCGGTGCGCTGACGCTGGCATACCTGGGCTCGGTCGTCTGCTCTCACCAATTTGTAGGTGGCGGCGTGAAGAAGTAGCCGCTTTAACCATGGTATATTGAGCCGGGCCAGCCATAGTGCCACGGGATCTCGGCTGTTCAGGCAGAGTGCTCTAGCGTGTTCTATCCTCGTGCTAGCATACCCCGAGCACTTTTCTTCGTCGCCGGCTTTGGAGGTGATAGTCACGCCACTAAAGTGCATTGAGAAATATGTATGACATACCTGATTAATTGAACCATCCTACCTGACTGTTTTTTCACCGTTCTGTTACAATGGCAATGTCATTGTATCAGCAGTTACTATCACTACCTTCGTATTGTGCCGTTCGATATGCGAGCCCCTTCGCGTCAATACGTACAAACTTTGCATTGCAGTTCCGCTATATTCCACAAGGTGTCCCGACATGTAGCAGTTGCACATAACAGATGCTTCATGTCGCGGACCCTAGATGTAACCGGCTAGGTAACTATTTGTCAGCATACCGTGAATTGGATACCATTAAACCATCTTTACCGTCATCAACAGCAACATACCGCACAACGGGTCAAAAGTTTTGACATGTGCGCCACCTAGTCTGGATACCTGGGTTTACACTTTGGTACACGGTGTGGCGCCTCCTCGCAAGGTACAAACCGCGGCTGAAAGTGCATATCGTAGAGCTACGCGCGCGGCTGCAACCACGCATTATCCGGCTGAACAGACCGCGGTGCAGAGAGCGGGACAAGCTGCAGCGCATGTTGCAGCTCGCCTTCGACGCCAGGCGGACCGCTCATATTGTTCTCGTGAATACCACGCGGACAGACTTCGCCGCGAAGATGCTATAGTTCGTGGTGCCGAAAATGGAGCTCCTATAGACCCGCTCTTCCAGCTTACGATCTGACTGTTGCGTGTACCACGCAGGACTATGACTTTTTATTGTGCAGGTTCTTCTTGTCTCGTGATTGAGCTCCTTTAGATGTCTCCCTCGTCGAAGCAGTGAAACGCTCATGTACGAAGAAATTTCAGCTCTTGTTTATTGACGTAAAGATCATGCTGACGCAAATCATTTCATCACGCACGTTGCTTTGGGATACTTGTTCGTTTGTTTTTTTTAACGGAAAAACAACGTGTTCTACATGTCAGCATCACCTCTCTATTTTTTCGAGTTATTGTTCACAGAAGTGAAACTATTGGTAGAGTATCAGCGGCTGGTAAGCGCAAAATCGATTAGAAGGACCTGTTGGCTTAAAAGAAAATTATATAACCCAGATAGCTTCCGAAGTGAGCGACCACTAAGCAATGGCATTCGGAAGTTTCATATGGGACTGTCAGACTTTATGTAATCCACAAATAAAACGAGCGTATTTTATGCAACATTTTCTGAAGTGAAAACGGAAGAAATATTTTCTATATTTGCACCTTAGTATTCATGATGGTAAGCCGATACAAACGAAGGCATGCATAATGACTTTCTCAACGCGTGTTCACCTTTTTCCTTGCTTTTATATCAAGGTACGTAGCCTTTTCTTCGTCCAAATATTAGAAAGTGTCAGTTCTTGGATCGGATACAACGAATGAAATGTCTTAAACAGCGCTGTTAATTTATGTCTATACGCTTGCAATGTTTCAATAGGGAGACAAAGGCTTTAGTATTGATACACTGGAGCTAAAGAAACATGGTCAAAAGTGCTGAAATATGTCAAAGCATACCTGTGCATACGCAGGTGAAAGCCTCGCTTTTTTCGATAGCAGACAGGAGTTTTCCCAGTTAAGGCATGGTTGCTGTAAAGGAAGTCCTCGTTCCATAGGTACACCACTGTTTCTAGCGTCGCATACCAGAAATTATTGAGCACTGATCCTGGAATGCTGGGAGGACATGCTGTTTTGTGATGTCCTGCAAATGACGTTAAAGAAGGATTTCCCTAAGGAGGAGCAGGGAATTTGGTACCTAATTTTTGATAAGGAGTAGGGATCCGCGAATAGTGAATTCGGAGATCTGATGCAATATGGAATAGATTGTGGCAGAAATGAATCCAATAGAATCGAATATCGAATACTTTTAAAATAGTTGTTGAAGAATGAACAGCCTTTATTACTGTAATTATAAAATATTATTCGCATTGTAGTATTCTTTTAAAGGTAGCAGATTTCTGTCATTAGATATCTTTATACCGTTATCTCAAATACAACGTTGGTCCACCCACAAATCGAACTTCTCGCACAACTAAGTTTCAAGTTGGTCAACCCCAAGTTTAATGTTGACCCAGCCTCAAATTAAGGTTGGCCCACCCCTTAATTTATAATTGGCTACACTTCAAATTTCTGTTTGTTCACCTTAACTATAGGCTTCCCCATGCATTTTCGATAGAACTCTATCTATTCCTAATGGTAAGGTGCCACACATTTATGTTGCGGACACAGTTTTGAAAACAACATTCTGTCTAATTATTTTTTTGGTTTGAATTGTTCCTTATCGCTTACGAAATTACCAGTCATCTAAATATATAGTAATTTATAACGTAAATGTCTGAATATTGCGCGCATATGTGCACATGCACGGCATTACAGTTTCCGCTTCACAGATAGACTTTGCTGTAGTATTCTGTAAAAACTGCTAACTCATCAAAACACAAATAGAGCATTAGCAGCAAACAGGTAGTTCCTTCGCATGCATACGACTCTTCAGAGAGTGCTTCAAAGCTGATTCCTCGAGGTCTGGGAAAGACTATTTTGCTAGTATCACCTAGAGCCGCTGACAGTTCCTCTATAGGAAAGGGGATGTCCATAGACTTTCGTGGAGCTTGTCTGTCAGTAGAACGCACGCTGCATTTACCGCCATGCCCATGTTCAGAAATGAGCCTAGAGCGTTTTACTGAAGTTTGTTTAACGGTTGGTCCTTGTTGCAGTAGAAACGCGACGAAAGGGTACAACTGCAGACCTGGCTTCCACAATTGCCTGATATTACTCTATATGCTATACACGTGCTTACGTACATCCGACATTGTGCAGGAATCTCTCCATCGTTGTAGACATAGTTTGGCGAGGTAGCGTCGAATCGGCACTCTGCTCGTCGATAACCACGCAGATCTGCAAAATTCTGAGTACGAAGTGCCTTTCACTCCGCACATCTTCCGATAGCACGAAGGTGCTCACCATCTTCATAATTACCAGGAATATCAGTGTGCGGGAGTATAATACGCGATGTTTCTTCAGGCTATGCTGTTACTGGAGAGCCAATTTTGGACCGTGGACCAGGCCCGGCGAACCGCCGCGGCCAGTGGGGTTATACAGAAGGACTTCACCCGACATAAACACACGGAGTTTACTGGAACAATAAAGTTAATTCATTCATTGAGGCCATGGGCAACAACTGGCACCAGTTCGCTCTGTCGAGCTATAGCCGTAATAACTCCTCTAGAGGTTTCCCTAAAAGCATCGCAGTGTGTGCATTTCATTAATGTTATTTTAAATTAAGGTCTTGGTGAACTAGAAGACGACAACAGAATCGAGTAGTGGTCATTGCCCTCTTCTCTCGAAGTCAGTGCACCAGCAACACCTTTGAACAAAATACCTTGATACAGGATATATCAATGCCGCTTGTGACTCGTTGCCCCTTCAAGTAAGTAATACTACCATCGTTTAATAGTTGCATGTGGCGGACCACGAGAAAATCGCCTAGGTTATATCCTCGCCTACAAGTGCGCGCAGTACCCCAATTTATTTCATCATCATCATCATCAGCCTGGTTGTGCCCACTGCAGGGCAAAGGCCTCTCCCATGCTTCTCCAACAACCCCGGTCATGTACTAATTGTGGCCATGCCGTCCCTGCAAACTTCTTAATCTCATCCGCCCACCTAACTTTCTGCCGCCCCCTGCTACGCTTCCCTTCCCTTGGGATCCAGTCCGTAACCCTTAATGACCATCGGTTAACTTCCCTCCTCATTACATGTCCTGCCCATGCCCATTTCTTTTTCTTGATTTCAACTAAGATGTCATTAACTCGCGTTTGTTCCCTCACCCAATCTGCTCTTTTCTTATCCCTTAACGTTACACCTGTCATTCTTCTTTCCATAGATCGTTGCGTCGTCCTCAATTTGAGTAGAACCCTTTTCGTAAGCCTCCAGGTTTCTGCCCCGTAGGTGAATACTGGTAAGACACAGCTATTATATACTTTTCTCTTGAGGGATAATGGCAACCTGCTGTTCATGATCTGAGAATGCCTGCCAAACGCACTCGAGCCCATTCTTATTCTTCTGATTATATCTGTCTCATGATCCGGATCCGCCATCACTACCTGCCCTAAATAGATGTATTCCCTTAAGACTTCCAGTGCTTCGATGCCTATTGTAAATTGCTGTTCTCTTCCGCGACTGTTAGGCATTACTTTAGTTTTTTGCAGATTAATTTTTAGACCCACTCTTCTGCTTTACCTCTCCAGGTCAGCGAGCATGCATTGCAATTGGTTCCCTGAGTTACTAAGCAAGGCAATATCATCAGCGAATCGCAAGTTACTAAGGTATTCTCCATTAACTTTTATCCCTAATTCTTCCCAATCCAGGTCTCCTGTAGACACGCTGTAAATGCCTCCTGTAAACACGCTGTGAATAGCATTGGAGATATCGTATCTCCCTGCCTGATGCCTTTCTTTATTGGGATTTTGTTGCTTGCTTTATGGAGGACTACGGTGGCTGTGGAGCCACTATAGATATCTTTCAGTATTTTGACATACGGCTCGTCTACACCCTGATTCCGTAATGCCTCTATGACTGCTGAGGTTTCGACAGAATCAAACGCTTTCTCCGTAATCAACGAAAGCTATATATAAGATTTGGTTATATTCCCCACATTTCTCTATCACCTGATTGATAGTGTGAATATGATCTATTGTTGAGTAGCCTTTACACAATCCTGCCTGGTCCTTTGCTTGACAGAAGTCGAAGGTGTTCCTGATTCTATTTGCGATTACCTTAGTAAATAGTTTGTAGGCAACGGACAGTAAGCTTATCGGTCTATAATTTTTCAAGTCTTTGGCGTCCCCTTTCTTATGGATTATGATTATGTTAGCGTTCTGCCAAGATTCCGGTACGCTCGAGGTCATGAGGCATTGCGTATACAGTGTGGCCAGTTTCTCTAGAACAATCTGTCCACCATCCTTCAACAAATCTGTTGTTACCTGATCCTCCCCAGCTGCCTTACCCTTTGCATAGCTCCTAAGGCTTTCTTTACTTCTTCCGGCGTTACCTTTGGGATTTCGAATTCCTCTGGACTGATTTCTCTTCCATTATCGTCGAGGGTGCCACTGGTACTGTATAAATCTCTATAGAAATCCTCAACCACTTGAACTATCTCATCCATATTAATAATGATATTGCCGGCTTTGTCTCTTAACGCATACATGTGATTCTTGCGAATTCCTAGTTGCTTCTTCACTGTTTTTCGGCTTCTTCCGTTCCTGAGAGCATATCCGACACGCATATCCGACTTAAACAAGAGCATAGCGTATCACTTCAACATCCTTTCCGAAGAGCAGTGGAACGACATCTGTAACTCGATCGACGGGCAGGTCGGGTAATGTAAGGCTTCGAACCTCCATAATCACATTCTTGACGACACCAACACCCATACTAACAAGTGCTATTCGCTCGCGAAGATACTCCGTCATATCTAATGGACCACACCACCGGAAGACGTCACCAAGACTGTCATACAGAAATATCTGCCGCTTTCCACGTGTCCGTTGACTTATTATCAAAAATTCGCCGGTTCGCATAACACGAAACTCGGCATCGATTTTTCCGCCGAAGAAGTATGCCGGCTTCTCCACGAACTAAATGGCCGCTATGCCCTCAATCTCGATGGAATCACTAACAAACTCCTGCGATCTTGGATAACCCTTTTGTCATTTACCTCACCTACAGCATCAACGAAGCATGGAGCAAAGTTGAGCTACCCGACGCCCGGGAACTTGCCCATGCGATCTTCATCCTCATACCGAGTAAGACGTAGCCTAGATCACCTCCACCCCATCTCGCTCACGTCGTGCTTTGGCAACGTGGCCGAACACGTAGTCCTCAGAAGTGTCGCGCCTCTCCCCTCAAGCCAGCGCCGCATATCACAAATCGTTCCGCGTACACTGCCCGTAAAGTTGAAGAAAGTTAGCTCTCGGCAGCGAAGCGTTACGCCACAAATCTCACCACCAGCATCCTCACGATTGCTTCAGTTACTGTACGTGTATAGATCCGTAATGAAGAAAGGGAATCCAGATGGAATAGCACGCACTGGTGAAAAGTTAGATCAACGAGATAGATAACACCCTTTTGTCGTGCAGCACTATAACCGTCCAGTCGACGTGGGCCTGGAAGACGCGGAATAACGCGATGGTTCAAATGCACAGAGCTGGTGCGAGTGAGTGCTTGAGGTGACATAAAGAGCAGGGATGGCTACCCGCAAGTCCGCGTAGAATTCGGCGCCCGAGTATGACAGCTGGAGCATCGAACGCAGCCGGAGCCCCGAACGCAGCCAGAACTTGGGACGGTGTGGAGAATGAAGCGGCCGTCCAGCTGGATGAACCACATATCCGACATGTCGATGTAGAATTTCCTTTAAACCTAGAACCGTGGGACGTCACCCAGACTGCATGAGGCCACGTCGCCCTCCTTGGTGTAGTCGGTGCCCTGACGCTGGCATTGCTGTGCTTGGTCGTCCGCTGTAACCAATTTGTGGGTAGCGGCGCGAAGAGGTAGCTGCTGTAACCTTGGTTTATTGACGCCGCCCAGCCATAGTGGCACGGGATCTCGGGAGTGGTCGACACCACGACCGCTCAGGCACAGAGCGCTAGCGTGTTCTATCCTCGTGCTAGCATACCCCGAAAACTCTTCCTCTTCGTCGGCTTTGGAGGCCATATTCACGCCGCTACAGTGCATTAAGAAATATGTATGGCATACCTGATTAATTTGACATTAACTATGACTTACCTGACTGTTTTTTCACCGTTCCGTTTTAAAGCAATGTCATTGTATCAGCATCGTCATCATTACATTCGTATTCTGTCGTTTGATACGCGCGCCCCGTAGCGTCGATACGTACAAATTTCACATTGGAGTTCCGTTATATTCCGCAAGGTGTCCCCACATGTAGCAGTTGGATATAGCAGTTATATGCTGCATGTAGCTGACCCTGGAGGTAGCAGGCTAGATGAATATTTGTCAGCATCCCGTTTCTAAGTGGATGCCAAGAAACCACTCTTACCCTCATCAACAGAAACTTACAGTACAACGGGTCGAGAGTTTTCACATGTGCGCCACGTAGTCTGGATACCTGTGCTTACACATTGGTACATGGTGTGGCGCATCCTCGCAAAGTACAAATCGCCGCTGAAGAAGCAAATCGTAGAGCTACGCGCGCGGCTGCAAGCACGCATTATCGGGCTGAACACACCGCTGTGAAGAGAGCAGGACAAGCTGCAGCACATGTCGCTGCTCGCCTTCGACGCCAGAAGGACAGTTCATATCGTTCTCGTGAGAACAACGCGGCTAGACTTCGCCGCGAAGACGCTGTAGTTCGTGGTGCCGAAAATGGAGCTCCTATGGAGCCGCTCTTCCAGCTTACGATCATTCTGTTCCGTGTACCACGCAGGACTATGACCTTTTATTGTACTCCGTGTTCTTGTCTCATCACTTAACTCCCTCATCTGACTCCCAGGTCGAAGCAAGGAAACACACGTGTGTGAATGAAATTTGTACTGTTGTTTATTGACGTAAAGATGTTGCTGACGCAAATCACTTCATCACGCAGGTTGCTTTGGGATACTTGTTTGTTTTTCTAACGGAAAAACAACGTGTTTTTCATGTCAATATCCCCTACGTGTTTTTCCAAGTTGTTGCTCACAGAAGTGAAACTATTGGTAGAATATCAGCGACTCGTAAGCGTAAAATCGATTAGAAGGACCTGTTGGCTTAACATAAAGTTAAATTACCGAGATAGCTTCCGAAGTGAGTGAGCACTAAGCAATGGCATTCGGAATTTTCGCATGGAATTGTCAGACTTTATGTAATTCACAAATAAAACTAGCGTATTTTATGCAACATTTTCTGAAATGAAAAAGAAGGAAATATTTTCCATATTTGCACCTTTGTACTTATTCTTAGTGGTAAGACCATACAAACGAAGGCACGCATAATGACTTTCTCAGAGCATGTTTACCTTTTACCGTGCTTTTATATGAAGGCACTTAGCATTTTCTTCATCATAATATTAGAAAGTGTCAGTTCTTGGACCGGATACAATGAATGAAATGTCTTAAACAGGGCTAGTAATTTATGCCTACAGGCTTGCAACGTTTCAATAGGGAGGCAAAGGCTTTAGTATCGATGCACTGGAGCTGGATAAACATGGTCAAAAGTGCTGAAATGTTCCAAAGCATACCTGTGCATACGCAGGTGCAAGCCTCGTTTTTTTCATTAGCATACAGGCGTTTTCCCACTTAAGGCATGGTTGCTGTAAAGGAATTCTTCGTTCCATAGGTACCCCACCGTTTGCAGTGCCGCATACCAAAAATTAACGACTATATGCGTTCCTGGAGGGCTGGAAGGACATGCTCTTCTGTGATGTGATGAATATGACCTTCAAGAAGGATTTTCTTTTGGAGGAACCAGCAATTTGGTACCTAATTGTTGATAACGAGGAGGGGTCTGCGATGAGGGGCTTTGGAGACCTGATAGACTATGAATCAGATTGTGGCAGAAGCGAATCCGATTGAACGGAATATCGAATAGTTCTCAAATAGTTATTGAAAAATCAACAGCCGTTATCACTGCAATGATAAAATATTGTTCACATGGTAGTATTCCTAAAGATAGCAGGTTTCTGTCATTAGATACCTTTATTCCGTTACCCTAAATATAACGTTTGTCCTCCGCCAAATTGAACTCCTCGCACACCTATGTTTCAAGTTTGCCAACTCCAAATTTTATGTTGACCGAGCTTAAAATTAAAGTTGGCCCACCCATTAGTTTAGAGTTGGCCAAACTTCAAGTTACTGCTTTTTCACCAGTACTATGGCATCCCCATGCATTTTCTATAGGGCTATATGTATCCTTAATGGTATGGTGCCACGCTTTTTGCGTTGCAGACAGAATATTGGAAACAAAATTCTGTCTAATGATTTTTGTTGCTTTGAATTGTTCCTTATCGCTTACAAAGTTGCCAATAATATAAATTTATACTATTTAAAGCTTACATGTCTTTGCAAATTGCGCGTTTTTGTGCGAATAGGAGCCATTACAGTGTTCGCTTCACAGACAGGCTTTGCTGTAGTATTCGCCAAAGACTGCTAACTCATCAAAACACAAATCTAGCATTAGGAGCAAACATGTAGCTTCTTCGCATGCGCCCGATTCTACAGAGAATGCTTCATAGCTTACTTCATCGAAGTGTGGAGAAGACTATTTGTTTGTATTGCCTATAGCCGCTTGCAGTTCCTTTAAGCCAGAGGGGACGCCCAGGACATCGATAGACTTTCGTGGAGGTTGTCTGACAGCCGACCGCACGCAACACGTACCCCCATGTCCATAATCATAAATGCACCTAAAGCGTTCTGCAGAAGTTTGTTTCGCATTTAGACCTTGGTGCAATAAGAACGCAACGAGAAGGTATAATTGCTGAGCTAACATCCGCAATCGTCTGATAACATTCGATATAGTATCCAAGGGCTTACGTAGATCCGGCATTGCGCAGGAATTTCTCAACTGTTGTCGACATAATTTAGGGAGAAGCGTTTTAGTCGGCGCTGTTCTCGGCGGGAATCACGCAGATCTGCAACATTCGTAGTGCGCAGTGCTTCTCACTCCACACATCTTCGGATAGCACGAAGATGCTCATACTCTTCATCATTAGCAGGAATATCAGTGTGCGGGAGTATAATATGCGCTCTTTCTTCAGGCTATGCTGTTAATGCGGAGCCAATTTTGGGCCCTGGACCAGGCCCGGCGAACCGCCGCGGCCAGTGGGGTTCTGCAGGAGGACGTCACCGGAGATTAACCACACGGAGTTTAATCGTACAATAAAGTTTATTCATTCAAGGAGGCTATGGGCTACAACTGGCACCAGTTCCCCTCTCTCGAGCTGTAGCCGTAATAACTCCTCTACAGGTTTCTCTAAAAGCATCGCAGTCTGTGCACTTCATTTTTATTTTTAATGAAGGTCTTTGTGAACCAGAAGCCTATAACAGAATAGAGTAGTGGTCATTGCCCTCTTCTCTCGAAGTCAGTGCACCGGCAACACCTTTGAACAAAATACCTTGATAGAGGATACATGAATGCAGCTTGTGACTCGTTGCCCCTTCAAGTAAGTAATACTGCCATCGTTTAACAGTTCCATGCGACGGACCACGAGAAAATAACCCAGCTTATAGTGTCGCATACAAGAGCGCCAGTACCCCAATTTATGTTATGGGGGTTAAAATCGTCCATAACATAGGTATTCTTGAGAACAAATTTTGCAGCCTTCAAATACTGCTCCTGGCTCCAAGCAGACAGCTACTACAGTAAACGACTGCTTGCCAATTATTCTTTTTGCACCGACATACACAACAGTCTCGGCTACAGTGCCGTTTTTTCAGAACGCGCTGCGAATGGTGAAGATAATAACCACTTCTCCGGAAGGTCTGGTCTAAACTGGGCTCGGATATTATCTCAAAATTAAATTTATAATTACGCAAAGTAGCCGAAAATTACCCTGCTTCGGAAGCAAACCAATGGAAATATTGTAGATTTTGATAATTGTTTGTGGTAACCGCAGGCCAGCTGGAAATGTACAATTCTTGCTGGACAAGTGATACAGTGCCTGCCGAATTGAAACTACTTAAATTTGTACCTGCCATCAAGCATGGGAAACTGCCGACTAGCTACGCAGCTTTATGACCTTTCGCTTTGCTCAGCTTCTTGGAAAACTCATGGAAAAAAATGATTCATAAGCGAATAACAACGTTTCTTCAAGCGCGAGGCATCTAACCCAAAGAAATGAATGGCATTCTGTACAATAGATCAGCACAGACACTATAATATCCCTGACTTGCTGCGCAGAATTGTATGTAAGTACTAGGCTTATTCCGATTGTCATCTTCCTTGACATCAAATTTGACTTGGATTAGGTTTTACGTAATTGAGTTCTTGAGGCACTTCAAGCTGTCTGTTTTGGAGGAGGCCTTTACACATTTCTATCCAACTGTCTAGAAGGACGGCAGCATCGCATGAGAACTCAAGAAATGCTGGCAGCTTGGTATATTGATGAAAGCGGAGTTCCACGGGTCTGGTCCTTAGCTCCACATAGTTCAACATGAGTCACGTTCATTTGCAAACATTATGCGTGGCCCTGCTACGGCAAACACCAGAGGCTAGCGGAGCTAGTCTCTGGTGTTTGCCAGAGAGTAGCGCCAAACCGCACATTTATGCTAACTTTTCCTTTACTTCCCCATGCTCCGCAGGTCTCTGGTGTTTGCGATAGCAGAGCCACTCATAATTATACACCGCGTTCCTTCTCTGTGCAAGCTCTCGCCTGCATTATGACTGCGCCTCCGTAAGACGAAATCAAAACCCGTCAAGCATCTCAGATCGCTCGCTTGGTCGCGAGGATTGCATGATTCTAAGGACAACTCTGCAGTGTTCGAAAAGACATCAATCCCTTTTTTTTCCACTGCGAGAAAGACGACTGTCGCAGCGAACGCACGGACTTTTTATTGGAGATAATGACGTCCCACCACCTGTGTGCCAGCCGTGGCACTCCGTCTCCCCCGCTAGGCTCTACCCACCCTCGCCGCGTGGTTATGCTGCGCGATGTTATTTCTATACTTTGCTCTCACTTTCTATAAGCTCTGCACGCTGAACGCCGATGATATCCGAATGTGGATTGCCTCACGATCTCGTCGAGTAACTCAGCAGCGTCTACAAGGAGTGCTTTTCAACATGTCAGTGTACTTTACAAAGCGAGGGCTACATCTAGCACCAGAAAAAAGCGGTGCCATGGCATTTACTCGCAAGCGCATGAATGTCTAAAGACTGATACTCGGTGGTTGAGCCCTTCACTACATAGAGTACAGCCTTTCTCGGTGTCTTGATGGCTCATAATTTCTACTGGGCACTGGAAGTGGAAATGTTGCGGGGGCCATTCTCCGGCGCATCCTAAAGAATTAGTTTTTTTGTTGGACCCCGGTGCGGTAGCTATTGCCGGTCGATGGTGCTGCTTCATAATGCTTATGTTGACGGCCTCATGTGCTATAGCTTTCTTACCCTGTGGCGACTGCCCCTACTAATATTAAAGCTTGGAAGCGGCACGGAGCAAAGGCCGGCGTGTTTGTCTCGGTTTTCCGAAACTGTCGTCTACTGCAGGCAAACAATGAGCCTACGCTCATTGTTAAAGTCTTCACCTGGTACGAATTCAGGTAACGACTCCCTTAGATATATTGCACGTGATCGAAAACAGGAATCACTAGGCAATACAATTCTGGATTGAGGCAAGCTGCGGGCCAAATTCCACTTACTATGGCGAACCAGGGGCCGCAGGGCATGCCACTGCCGTTCCCTACATGGATACCGCCTCCTCTACGCATACGAAAGTACACCCCTTGAAAAGTGTCCAAGAAGAACATGCATCGAACAGCTCTATTCCTGACAGCACTGGACTAAATGTGTATGAACTACTCCACTACGAAGCACATATTTACGGGCGGCTTCAATGCAATATAGCAGTGCCTGTGTTGCTTTGGTTCCTTCAACAGACGAGAGAGTTTATGTGGCTTATAGCGGGTAACGGACAACGACGCTGGAGGCACTGTTCATTCACTTCCGTTCCCGCATTACTCAACGTTTTTGCTACGATTTCCCAAAATTTCACCGCTATACTTGTGTAGAACGGCATCATAAAGACACAAAGACTCTGCAGACACGCTTTAAATGCAATGAGCTTTTAATTTCCACGCTTTTGCTCGTTCGAACGCATCTTCGTTCGAACGCACCGAATCGCTTGCCCTAGCGAGTGCACACTCCGACGTTGCGCGCATTCACTAGCGCAGCGCCGCAGCTGGCACGGCGCTGTCTAACATGCCGTCGCCACCGCTTCGGCTGCAGTTTGTCTGTAAACAATGGAATATCAAGTGTCGGGGGAGTACATTGCCCCGGAGGAATTCACAACAGATCAAGGCTGGCAAACCGCGGCGTCTCGCCGAGCAGTATCTCAATATCTATGTGCTAACCCCACTTAGCCAAATGGTGAGCTGAAACACGGCGAGAATAAGCTCCACTGTAGACGAAATGTTAAACATCATCATCCGAGTGAGCAGAATGCCGCAACAGCCAAAAGACGATATCCCCCTCTCAGTCAGACCTAGATGGGGACTTAATATCACCACCGCTGGCCCAAAGGTCGTCGCCGGTGCCATTGCCGCCTCGGCCGGTACCAGCCCTGAGGAAAAACACTCGGAAACAGTTTGCCCTAACAACATAGAGAACATCTTAGCGGCGAGCATGTTGCAAAGAGGAAACGCGAACCGCTGCGCACGGGCACCGGTGAGAAATCTGTACCGGTGAGATATCTTCGAGGATTGTGCCCTACCAAGCGACACCGCAATGTACGTGTAAAACCTTCATCCGTGGGATTGCCGTGCATGATGGTCCGGCAGACACTGATGCAAAGATAGTTAACGGGAGCAAGCGCATCGGCAGTACCATCTTAGTAATCGTGGTTTTCAACGGACATCAACAGACATATGGGTCGGTACTAGTGCAATACATGCTGTTCCGCAGGAACATAGTTGTCTGCTACAGCTGCGGTCTACTCGGTCATCGAGCGGATGTTTGCCAGAACACGAGGGATGCTATCTGCCGAAACTGGGGTTTGCCGAACCCCAACAGGGACCATCAGTGTAGACCAGAGTGTAAGCTGTGTGGCGGGGCCGTCCTCAATGCCAACAAGGCATGTAAATAATAATAATAATAATAATAATAATAATAATAATAATAATAATAATAATAATAATAATAATAATAATAATAATAATAATAATAATAATAATAATAATAATAATAATAATAAGAAGAAGAAGAAGAACGCTACAACATTCCTTACGTAGTGCGACGATGACGATGGGGGCGCTTGTCCAACCTAGCAGTTGATCTTGGTAGCGACCACTTTCTGCTGGCCGTACTAATCAGAACCAGCGGCAGGAAGACCAAGTCGTACACGTGGGTCGATTGAGACCTCCTTAAGACTCGCGCAGAACGACTCTCTCCCGACGACGCCCCAAACCTCGAGACGTGGACAGCTCAGCTCATAGCCGCAGTCGTTAAGGCCACCTAAACAATCATTATGGACCAGCCCATCGAGAAGATAGACAGCTGCCCCGCCCACACGGTCGAAGTCAAACAGTCCTTCCTGGCCTGCTTGAAAAGCCTGCGCCTCAATCGCAGCCTATATCCGACTAACACGCATATCCGTCTTAAACAAGAGCGTAGCAGATCACTGCAACATCCTTTCGAAAGAGCAGTGGGACAAGGTCTGTAACTAGATCGACGGGCATGTCGGGTAATGGTAACACTTGGAACCTCTATAATCACATGCTCGACGACACCAACATCCGTACTAACCAGTGCTATTCGCTCGCGAAGATATTCCATTACCTCTAATGGAGCGCACCACCGGAAGACGTCACCAAGACTCTCATACAGAATTATCTTGTGCTTTCCTCGGGTCCGTTGACATCTTAATCAAAATACGCCGGTCCCCATAACACCAAACGCGACACCGACTTTTCCGCCGAGGAAGTACGCCGGATTCTCCACCAACTCAATGGCCGCTATCCGCCAAATCCCGATGGCATCACCAACAAGCTCCTGCGCAACTTGGATAACCCTTCGGTCATTTACCTCACCTACGTCATTAACGAAGCGTGGAGCATAGTTTAGCTACCCGACGCCCGGGAACATGCCCATGCGATCTTCATCCTCATACCGGGTAAGACGTAGCCTAGATCACCTCCACCCCATCTCACTCACGTCGTGCTTTGGCAACGTGGCCGAACACGTAGTCCTCAGAAGTGTACCGTCCCTCCCCTCCAGCTAGCGCCGCATATCACAAATCGTTCTGCGTGCAGTGCCCCTCAAGAATAAGAAAGTTAGCTATCGGCAGCGAAGCGTTACGCCACAAATCTCACCACCAGCATCCTCACGATTTCTTCGGTTACGGTGCGTGTAAAGATCCAAAATGAAGAAAGGGATCGCCAGATGGAATAGTACGGACTGGTGAAAAGTTAGATACACCAGAGAGATTAAACCTCTTTGTCGCGAAGCACTATAACAATGGGGTTGATGTGGACCAAGACGACGCGGAATGACGCGCTGGTTCAAATGCAGATCGCTGTTATGAGTGAGTGCTCTAGGTGACACAGTGAGAAAGGATGGCTACCGGCAAGTCCGCGTAAACATCTGCGCCCAAGGATGACAGCTGGAGCCGGGAACACAGCCGGAGCCCGGAACGCAGCCGGTACTTGGAACCTTGTGGAGAATAAAGAGGCCATCCAGCTGGAAGAACCAGATATCGGACATGTCGATGCGGAATTTCCGGTAAATGCACTACCGCGGGACGTCTCCCGGACTGCATGAGGCCCCGTAGCTCGCCTTGGTGTAGTCGGCGCGCTGGCGCTGGCACAGCTGGGCTCGGTCGTCCGCGGTCACCAATTTGTGGGTGGTGGCGTGAAGAGGTAGCCGCTGTAACCTTGGTTTATGTAACCTTGGTAGGCCGGCGAGCCATAGTGGCAAGAGATCTCGGGAGCGGTCGACACCACGGCCGCTCAGGCACTGCGCGCTAGTGTTTTAAATTCTCCTGCTAGCATACCCCGAGCACTCTTTTTCTCAGCCGGCTTTGGAGGAGGCCGCTAAAGTGCACTTGAGAAATGTATGATACCTTTTTTTTTTTTTTGCAGATACTAGCAGATACCTAGCTTGCTTCAGTTATTAAGGTATCATACTGTGTTATTAGGCGACAGTATGATACCTTAATAACTGAAGCAAGCTAGGTGACGGTTTTTTCACCGTTCTGTTTCAAACGCAATGTCATTGTATGAGCATTACCATCATTACCTTCGTATTGTGCCGTTTCATATTCCAGCCCCCTAGCCTCGATACGTACAAAACTTGCATTGCAGTTCCGCTATATTCCACAAGGTGTCCCGACATGTAGCAGTTGCGCATAACAGATGCTGCATGTAGCTGACCCTGGATGTAACAGGCTAGGTCACTATTAGTAAGCATACCGTTTTGAAGTGGATGTCAATAAACCATCTTTATTATCATCAACAGCAACGTACCGCAACCACGGGCCAAGAGTTTTGACATGTACGCCACGTAGTCTGGATATCTGGGTTTACATTTGGCACATGGTGTGGCGCCTCCTCGCAAGGTAAAAACCGCTGCTGAAGAAACAAATCGTAGAGCTAAGCGCGCGGCAGCACCCACGCATTACCAGGCTGAACAGACCTCTGTGCAGAGGGCAGGACAAGCTCCAGCAGAAGTCGCAGCTCGCCTTCGACGCCAGGCGGACATCTCATATCGTTCTCGGGAAGACGACGCGGAGAGACTTCGCCGCGAAGATACTGTAGTTCGTGGTGCAGAAAATGGAGCTCCTATGGAGCCGCTGTTCTAGATTACGATCTGGCTGTTGCGTGTACCACGCTGGACTATGACTTTTTATTGTGCTGCTTGTTCTTGTTTCAGGATTAAACTCCTTTAGCAGTCTCACAAGTCGAAGCAGTGAAATGCTCATGTATGAAGAAACTTGAGCTCTTGTTTATTGACGTAAATATCATGCTGACGCAAATGACTTCATCACAAAGGTTGCTTTGGGCTACTTGTTCGTTTGTTTTTGTAACGGAAAAACAACGTTTTCTACATGTTAATATCATCTATGTATTTTTCCAAGTTGTTCTTCACAGAAGGGAACTTATTGGTAGAGTATCAGCGGCTGGTAAGCGCAAAATCGATTAGAAGGACCTGTTGGCTTAACATAAAATTATGTTACAGACATAATTTACAGTGAGTGAGTTACAGACATAATACAGTGAGTGAGCACTAAGCAATGCCATTGGAATTTTCATATGGAATTGTCAGCCTTTATGTAATACACAAATAAAGCGAGCCTAAATTATGCAACATTTCCTGAAATAAAAAAGAAAGAAATATTTTCCATATTTGCACCTTAGTATTCATGGCGGTAAGACCATACAAACGAAGGCATGCATTATGATTTTCACAGCGCCTGTTCACCTTTTTGCGTGCTTTTATATCAAGGTGCCTACCTTTTTCTTCGTAAAAATATTAGAAAGTGTCCGTTCTTGGATCGGATACAACGAATGAAATGTCTTAAACAGCGCTAGTAATTTATGTCTACAGGCTTGCAACGTTTCTATAGGGAGGCAAAGGCTTTAGTATTGATACACTGGAGCTAGAGAAACATGGTCCAATGTGCTGAAATGTGTCAAAGCATACCTGTGCATACGCAGGTGAAAGCCTCGCTTTTTTCGATAGCATACAGGAGTTTTCCCAGTTAAGGCATGGTTGCTGTCAAGTAATCCTTCATTCCATTGGTATATCACTCTTTCTGGTGCCGCCTACCAGAAATTATCGAGCACGCGTTCGTGTAATGCTGGGAGGACATGCTTTTCTGTGATGTCCTGCAAATGAGATTAAAGAAGGATTTCCCTTTGGAGGAGCAGGGAATTTGGCACCTAATTGTTGATAACGAGTAGGGATCCACGAATGATGAATTTGGAGATCTGAGTCAATGAATCAGATTGTGGCAGAAATGAATCCAATTGAACCGAATATAGAATACTTTTCAAATTGTTCTTGAAGAATCAACAACCTTTATTACTGTAATGATAAAATATTGTTTACATTGTAGTATTCTTTTAAAGATAGCAGATTTCTGTCATTACGTACCTTTATACTGTTACCCATAAACACAACGTTGGTGCTCCTCCA
Source organism: Dermacentor variabilis (assembly GCF_050947875.1). Classification (NCBI taxonomy): domain Eukaryota; kingdom Metazoa; phylum Arthropoda; class Arachnida; order Ixodida; family Ixodidae; genus Dermacentor; species Dermacentor variabilis. The sequence goes on from NC_134575.1 coordinate 47,891,734, forward strand.
AATCGAACTTCTCCCACACCTAAGTTTAAAGTTAGCCAACCCGAAAATAAATGTTGACCCATCCTTAAATTAAAGTTGGCCCACCCCTTAATTTACACTTGGCTACACTTCAAATTTATGTTTGTTCACCTCTACTATAGGCGTCCCCATGCATTTTCTATAGAGGTCTATGTATTCCTAGTGGTAAGGTGCCACACTTGTTATGTTGCGCACTGAATTTTGGAAACAAGATTCTGTCTCATAAATTTGTTGCTTTGAATTGTTCTTTATCGCTTACGAAATTACCAATCATCTAAATGTACACTATATTCAAATATAGATGCCTTTGAAAATTGCGCGCTTTTGTGCAGATACAAGGCATTACAGTTTTCGCGTCACATACCGACTTTGCTGTAGTAGTATTCGCCAAAGATTGCTAACTCATCAAAACATAAATAGAGCATTAGGAGCAAACAGGTAGTTCCTTCTCATGCACACGGCTCTTCAGAGAGTGCTCCATAGCTGATTCCTCGAGGTATGGAAACGACTATTTGATAGTATCACCTTTAGTCGTTTACAGTTCCTCTATGGCAAAGGGGATGTCCAGGGCATCCATAGACTTTCGTGGATGTTGTCTGTCGATCGAAGGCACGCTGTATGTACCGCGTTACCCATATTCTGAAATGAGCCTACAGCGTTCCCCTGAAGTTTGTTTCACGTTTAGAGCTTGGTGCAATAAGAACGCAACAAGAAGGTATAACTGCTGAGCTGGCATCCGCAATCGTCTCTTAACACGCAAAGTACTATCCATGGGCTTACGTACATCCGGCATTGCGCAGGAATCTCTCCACTGTTGTCGACACAATTTCTTGAGATAGCGTATTTGGAGGCGCTGTTCTCATCGAGAACCACACGGATCTGTAAGGTTCTAAGTGCGCAGTGCTTCTCGCTCCACAGAGCTTCGGATAGCTAGAAGATGCTCATACTCTTCATCTTTAGCAGGAATATCAGTCTGCGGGATTATAATACGCGATATTTCTTCAGGCTATGCTGTTACTGGGGAGCCAAATTTGGATCCTGGACCTGGCCCGGCGAGCCGCCGCAGCTAGTGGGGTTCTACACGAGGGCTTCACCCGAAGATAACCACACGGAGTTTAATCGTATAATAAAGTTTATTCATTTATGGAGGCTATGGGCTACAACTGGCACCAGTTCGCTATCTCGAGCTGTAGCCGTAATTAGTCGTCCAGAGGTTTCTCTAGAAACATCGCAGTGTGTGCATTTCATTTTTATTTTTAATGAAGGTCTTTGTGAACCAGAAGCCGATAACAGAATCGAGTAGTGGTCATTGCCCTCTTCTCTCGACTGGCAACACATTTGAAAAAATACCTTGGTACAGGGTACATCAATGCAGCTTGTGACACGTGGCCCCTTCAAGTAAGTAATACTGCCATCGTTTAATAGTTCCACGCGACGCACCACAAGAAAATAATCAAGCTTATATTCTCGCCTACAAGTGCGCCAGTACCCCAATTTATGTTATGGGTGTTAAAATCGTCCATTACATAGGTGTTGAGAACAAATTTAGCAGTCTTCAAATACTGCTCCTGGCTCCAAGCAGACAGCTACTACAGTAAACATCTGCTTGCCACTTATCCTTTTATCACCGATATACTCATCCGTGTTATGTGCAGACACAACAGTCTCGGCTACAGTACCGTTGTTGTAGAACGCGCTGCGAATGGAGAAAATAATAACCACTTCTCCGGAAGGTCTGGTCTAAACTGGGCTCGGATATAACCTCAAAATTAAATTTTTAAGTACAGGTTGCCGAAAATTACCCTGCTTCGAAAGCAGACCAATGGAAATATTGTAGATTTAGATAATTGTTTGTGGTAACAGCAGGCCAGCCGGAAATATACAATTCTTGGTGGGCAAGTGATGCAGTGCCTGCCGAAATGAAACTCGTTAAATTTGTACCTGCCATCAAGCCTCGGAATCAGCCAACCAGCTACGCATCTTTATGACCTATCGCTTTGCTCAGCTTTTTGGAAAACTCATGGAAAAAAAACGATTCATAAGTGAATAACAAGGTTTCTTCAAACGCGAGGCATCTATCCCAAAGAAATTTATGGAATGCTCCTTAATAGATCAGCACAGACACTATAATATCTCTGACATTCTGCGTAGAATTGGATCTATTTACTAGGCTTATTGTGAATCTCCTCTTCCTGGACATCAAAGTTCACTTGGAATAGGTTTTACGTAATTGAGTTCTTGAGGCCCTTGAAGCTGTCTGTTTTGGAGGACGCCTTTATACATTTCTATCCAACTATCTCGAAGGACGTCAGCATCGCATGACAACTTCAGAAATGCTGACAGCGTGCTGTATTGATGAAAGCGGAGTTCCACAGGTCTGGTCCTTCGCTCCTTACAGTTCAACATCAGTCATGTTCACTTGAAATAATTATGCGTGGCCCCGCTATGTCAAACACAAGAGATTAGTGGAGCTGAGGGAAGCCTAGTTAAATAGTGTAAAACCGCACATTTAGGCTAACTTTTCCTGTACTTCACCGTGCTCCGCTGGTCTCTTGTGTTTGCGGTAGCAGAGTCACGCACAATTATACACCGTGTTCCCTCTCCGTGCAAACTCTCGCCTCTGTTCTGACTGCGCCTCCGTCAGGCGAAATCAAAACACGTCAAGCGTCTCAGAGCGCTCGCTTGGTCGCGAGGAGTGCATAACTCTAAGGACGACTCTACAGTGTTCGATAAGACATCAATCCCTTTTTTTTCCACTGCGAGAAAGACGACTGTCGCAGCGAACGCGCGGACTTTTTCTTAGAGATCGCTGGCGTCCCACCACCCATGTGCCCGTCGTGTCACTCCGACTCCCCCGCTGGGCTCCACCCACCCTCGCCGCGTGGTTATGATGCGCGATGCTATTTTTATACTTTGCTTTCACTTTCTATCAGCTCAGCACGCGGCACGCTGATGACATACGAATGTGGATTGCACCACGATCTCGTCGAGTAACTCAGCAGCGTCTACAAGGAGTGCTTTTCAACATGTCAGTGTACTTTACAAAGCGAGGGCTACATCTAGCACCAGAAAAAAGCGGTGCCATGACATTTACTCGCAAGCGCATGAATGTCTAAAGACTGATACTCGGTGGTTGAGCCCTTCACTACATAGAGTACAGCCTTTCTCGGTGTCTTGATGGCTTATAATTTCTACTGGGCACTGGAAGTGGAAATGTTGCGGGGGCCATTCTCCGGCGCATCCTACAGAATTAGTTTTTTTGTTAGACCCCGGTGCGGTAGCTAATGCCGGTCGACGGTGCTGCTTCATAATGCTTATGTTGACGGCCTCATGTGCTATAGCTTTCTTACCCTGTGGCGACTGCCCCTACTAATAAAAAAAGCTTGGAAGCGGCACGGAGCAAAGGCCGGCATGTTTGTCTCGGTTTTCCGAAACTGTCGTCTACTGCAGGCAAACAATGAGCCTACGCTCATTGTTAAAGTCTTCACCTGGTACGAATTCAGGTAACGACTCCCTTAGATATAATGCACGTGATCGAAAACAGGAATCACTAGGCAATACAATTCTGGATTGAGGCAAGCTGCGGGCCAAATTCCACTTACTATGGCGAACCAGGGGCCGCAGGGCATGCCACTGCCGTTCCCTACATGGGTACCGCCTCCTCTACGCATACGAAAGTACACCCCTTGAAAAGTGTCCAAGAAGAACATGCATCGAACAGCTCTATTCCAGACAGCACTGGACTAAATGTGTGTGAACTACTCCACTACGAAGCACATATTTAGTGGCGGCTTCAATGCAACATAGCTGTGCATGTGGTGTTTTCGTTCCTTCCAACGACCAGAGATATTATGTGCTTTGGAGCGGGTAACGAACAACGACGCTGCAGGCACTGTTCCATCACTTCCGTTCCTCCATTACTCAACGTTTTTGCGAGGCTTTGCCAAAATTTCAACGCTATATTTGTGTACAACGGCATCGTAATGACACAAAGATTCTGCAGACACACTTCTAAAGGCAATGACTTTTTAATTTCTACGGTTTTCAACGACTATACGATCGTCGTTCGAACGCGCTGAATCACTTGCCCTAGCGAGTGCACACTCCGACGTTGCGCGCAATCGCTAGGGCAGCGCCGCAGATGGCACGGCGCTGTATAACAAGCTGTCGCCACCGCTTCGGCTGCAGTTAGGTCTTTAAACAATGGAATATCATGTGTCGGGGGAGTACATTGCCCGGGAGGAATTCACAACAGATCAAGGCTGGCAATCAGCGGCGTCTCGCCGAGCAGTATCTCAATATCTACGTGCTAACCCCACTCAGCCACATGGCGGGCTGAAACGCGGTGAGAATAAGCTCCACTGTAGACAAAATGTTAAAAACGTCATCATCCGAGTGAGGAGAATGCCGCAACAGCCAAAAGACGATATCCCCCTCTCAGTCAAGCCTAGATGGGGACTTAATATCACCACCGCTGGCCCAACGGTCGTCGCCGATGCCATTGCCGCCTCGGCCGGTACCAGCCCTGAGGAAAAACGCTCGGAAACAGTTTGCCCTAACAACAAAGAGAACATCTTAGCGGCGAGCATGTTCCAAAGAGGAAATGCGAACCGCTGCGCACGGGCACAAAGAATCTGCACCGGTGAGATATCTTCGAGGATTGTGCCCTACGAAGCGACACCGCAATGTACGCGTAAAACCTTCATCCGTGGGATTCCCGTGCATGATGGTCCGGGAGACATTGGTGCAAAAATAGTTAACGAGAGCAAGTGCATCGGCAGTACCATCGCAATATTTGTGGTTCTCGACGGACATCGCGTGACCAATATCGTACGATATGGGTCGTTCCTAGTGCAATGCACCCTGTACCGCAGGAAAATAGTTGTCTGCTACAGCTGCGGTCTACTCGGCCATTGAGCGGATGTTTGCCACGACCCGCAGGATGCTATCTGTAGAAACTGGGATTTGCCAAGCCTCGACAGGGAGCATCAATGTAGACCAGAGTGTAAGCTGTGTGGCGGGGCTATCCTCACTGCCAACAAGGCATGTAAAACACGCTACAACATTCCTTACGCTACAACATTCGCGGCGACGCTGACGACGGGAGGGCTTGTCCAACCTAGCGGTAGATCTTGGAAGTGAACACTTCCTACTGGCCGTGCACTTCCAAACCACGGGGGTAAATTGGGACCTCTGTAATCCTCGCGCAGAACGACTCCCTACCAATGACGCCCCAAACCTCGGCACGTGGACAGCTCATCTCAAAGCCGAGGTCGGTAAGGCCACCAAAAACATCAGTATGGACCAGCCCAACGAGAATATGAGCAGCTGCCTCGCCCACGTGGTCGAGGTTAAACAGTCCTTTCGGGCCTGCTATGAGGGCCAGCGCTTCAATCGCAGGCTGTATACACGGATATCCGACATAAACAAGAGCATAGCGGATCACTGCAACATCCTTTCCAAAGAGCAGTGGGACACGATCTTTAAATCGATCAACGGGCAGGTCCGTAATGCGAAGATGTGGAACCTCAATAATCACATGCTCGACGACACCAACAGTCGTACTAACCAGTGCTATTCCCTCGCGAAGATTCTCCATGAAATCTAATGGACCGCACGACCAGAAGACGTCACCAAGACTCTCATACAGCAATATCTGCCTCTTTCCACGGGTCCGTTGACTTCTGTTCCAAAATACGCCGGTCCCCATAACACCAAACTGGGCACCCACTTTTGCGCCGAAAAAGTACGCCGGGTTCTTCACGAACTCAACGGCCGCTGTGCCCCCGGTCCCGATGGCATCACCAACAAGCTGCTGCGCAACTTGGATAAGCCTCCGGTGATTTACCTCACGGACAGCATCAACGAAGCGTAGAGCAAAGTTGAGCTACCCGACGCCCGGCGACTTACCCATGCGATCTTCTTTCCCGAACCGGAAAGACGTAGCCTAGATCACCTCCACCCCATCTCGCTCACGTCATGCTTGGGCAACGTGGCCGAACACGTCGTCCTCAAAAGTGTGCCATCCCTTGCCTCAAGCCCGGGCCGCAGATCCCAAATCGGTCCGCGTGCAGCGCACGTCAACGCGAAGAAAGCTCTCGGCAGCGCGGCGTGCACAACGCAATAGAAAAAATTAAAAGTACTGTTGAAAATTGAACGCTGACGACGTGGGTTTTATTCGTATTAGCTCCGGAAACAGGATTGGTTGATCCCTCGAGGACCACGAATTCCTCCCGCACAACATGATCGGCTTCCGACACGGGTTATCTGAGCAAGACTCTATGTTACCGCTTAAGCATCAGATTCTTGGCGGATGAAACACTCGGGACACCTGTGCCACACTCGGCCTCGATTTAGAAAAGGAATTTGATAACATCGCGCACTTGTCAATCCTCAATGCACTCAGAGAGCTTGCGCTCGGGCGTTGGTTCTATGAATTTGTCTGCTCCTTCCTTTTCCCGGCGCAAGGCCGCCGCACGTGCAGGAGTCCTTGTGTCGGAAGCGGTTGATCTCGGACAGCAAGGCACTCCCCACGGATCAGTCCGTTCGCCGACGCTTTTAAATCTCATGGTAATTGGGCTCTCCTAACGACTCTAGAACATCAACGGGGTAAACCACACCCTTTACTCGGACGACATAACGCTCTGGCGTTCCGAAGGGCCCGATGGTTTCATCGTATCCGCCGTGCAGGAGGTCATCGAAACCGGCAAGTCCTACCTCTAACACACAGGTCTTAAGTGCTCCAGTGTGCTCTACACGACTGCTGCTGTACTCGCTCAAACGCCAGGATGCCAAGCCAAGATAGTTGAATCCCCCGGCCGAACGCAACATCACCGTCCGCCCCAGGGACAGCCGTGTCGTCCCCACGTTAGACTCCATGAGGATCCTGGGCATGATCATCGAGTCCAGCGGAACGGGCACCCAAACGCAGGAGAAGCTCACTACCAATCGGAGAACGCCATACGACTCGTATACAGAGTGTCTAACTGTCACTACGGCCTCAAAGAAGACAATCTGCTACGTCTCGTACACGATTTGTTCTCAGCCACTTCACCTATGTCGTTACAATGCACAGTTGGGTACTCACTGAGCACAATAAGGTCAACGCCCTCCTTGGTAAGGTAGTCATAGGACCCTCGGCCTTGCGATCTTCAATACACCACTGAAACTGCTCGAGCTAGGCGTGCGCAACACGCTAGAAGGGATCGCCGAGGCTCAGGAGAAAACGAAGGTGATCCAACTCAAGACCACCAAGATGGGCAGCCGCATTCTGCGCGAGCTCGGCTTCTTCTCGTCGACTACCAGGGATCCACTGAAGTTGACGGCGGTTGCCTGCAAAATCTAAAGCTTCATCACGATCGCTCTTATTCCGCGAAAAGTGCAACCTGACCACAAGAGAGGCAGGCGCCATGCCCTGGCGACCGCCCTGCTCCAGCGCATAGACATGAAAGCCGGCGACGTCACGTTCGTGGACGCCACCACCTAAAGCAAAAACCGAACATATGCGTCAGTTGCGGCCTCATCTATGCAGCTGACAATGAACTCTTCTACGGTCCCCACCCAAGACCCCGAAGTGGCGGAGCAAGTAACCATAGCCCTGGCTGTGCTTGACGGCAAACGGGAAGTCATCTACAGCGAATGCAAACCGTTTATCAAAGCCTTCGAACGTGGTGTCGTCCCCAACCAGGCGTTACGCATCTTGCATAGCTCAGATCTGAGCACACTCATGCACCACACTGTCATCTGGTTCCCCGACCAACTCAGTCGGGTGTGCGGTGCCCCGCCCAGCCTCAACGAGATCATTCACGACGCAGCCTGCACGCTTACCGACCGCGCCGTCACCTGGCAACCCTATATTGTGGAGCTAGAGGACAATCCGGAGGCGCTCATTACGTACACCGCAGTTACAAAACCCTTCAACCTGGCGCGCCCCATCATACCTACAGGCCGCAGGCGCTAGCACTACGCTTACTACAGACGCACATGTGTCCAATTAAACCCTGCCAAGTAACACATTTTCTATCCTGACGCGTACCACAGGGAAACGTGCGCCTCTTGCGGAGACACGGCTACCTCGAGCAAGTGGGGGAAGTCCCTCAGAAGCTTACTACTCGTCGACCAGCAATAGGCCGTCCAGCAGGCCCGCGATGCGCCCGCCAGGTACTCCCTGTCAATCCCCACGTGGGAGTCCCTACGCTACGTGCTGAGCGCGTCCTGCAGGACCATAATAATGTTTTCCAGTTCAGTAGAGCGAGTAACATCATTATCATTGTCTCAGTTGTGCGCAATGAAACAGGTGCAAAATACATACTTCGGCAGCTTCAACAACAATGGAAATAATCGCAGACTCGAAAGCAGCATTGCAAAGCACTTGCACAAAAGCGCTAAACCAAGCAATTATGTTTTGGTGGAGGACATATCGTACCTCCACAACTTGGAATCTAACGATTGACATGTGAGAGCACTTCAATGATTTTCATGGAATTGCGGTGTGTTTGGTAATGAAAAGGGGAATGATATCTTTGACAAAGATAGTTTCACGTATCGAAACATACGCCACCCTTTCTGATTCACTTTATTCGAGCTTATCAAACTGTTAAACCACTGCATAATAAAGAGTAGTGATGTTGATGAAGCGTCACGACAAATATGTTTAATCTCTCTCGTTTGTCTAACTTTTCACCACTGCGTGCTATTCTATCTGGTGGTCCCTTTCTTAATTTTGGATCTATATGCGAACAGCAACTGTAGCAATCGTGAGGATGCAGGTGGGGAGATCTGTGGCGTGAATTCTTGAATTGAATTGACAAAGGAGGTGAGGCCGAAGCAATTGGCTTAATGTGGCGTGGAGCATTCGTTCAAACTTTCCTAAGTACCCGTGTGGGAGGCGTGGCGCATTAGTGATGAGCGTGATCCGGAGCAGATCCAGTATGTGGAGAAAATGCGATTTCAATGTGATTTTTTTCATTCAGATTTTAAAAACCAACACCGTGATTGTTGCGGCTTGTTAGTGACTGCTTATCTTTTCGCCAGTGTGATACTATAGGATACATAAAAAAAGTATACATGCTTCCATTGGGAACGGAAGTCGCTCTCGCACAGTTCTCATTGAATCGGCGGACGTCTAGCGTAGACAGGTTCTAGACGCACGAATGAAGGACAATTACACACAACGTCATAGGGTCCATAATTAGCACAAATCTGCACCAAAAGACATATTGTATCAAATGCAATGGAGCGACCGCTGCGTAGCTCCGTCGTAGTTAAAGAGAACAACAACCTCTTCCACCAAAAAAGATGTGACATATAGAAAACATGAGGTCTTATCATTTAGAAGATCTACTTGTACTAAGGTGCAAGTCTCTCAACTAAAACTTGCGAGACGCTTAAACTTCGCCTTTAAGAGTACAACGCTTCCGCGCAACTGCAGCTTATGCAACCGCAACATATGGCAAGAAACGCTTGGGGTGAATGTCTGCACGAAGGCAAGTTTTCTGGCTCTTCTAACGCGTAAGCATTTTTTGGTGACCTGCCCAGCGTGAAAAGTGTAATGCCTTTCATCTGCACAAAAGTGCGTTATTCGCAAAGCTAACGCATTTAATCTTTGTTATTGTGTATATGTAGATAATTGGAAGCTTTTATTGGATGAGGAACAACTTAAAGGAAAGATATAGACACATAGATTACATAGGCGCTTTGAAAATCCAAGGGTAGGTTTGTAGAAGTTGGTCAACAGAAATTTGGAGGTGTATAAACTTGGATTTAGCCGTTCGGTCATCGTGAAATTTGCAGGTGGACCAACTAAAATTTTGGTGTGGGCCAACCTGAAGTTTACAAGTGGGACGAATGGAAATGTGTGGGTGGGCCCCATTGGAATATGGAGTGGGCTAACTGAAGTTACGTGGTGGGTGATCTTAAATTTTGGGGTGGGCCAACTTGAAGTTTGGACATGGGCCAAATTAAATTTTGTGTTGTGCTACCTTGAAATTTGAACATGGACCAACTGAAATTTGTGTGTTGTCCTAATGGAAACATGGGGCTGGACAAAGTTATGTTTGGAGCACGACTAACTTCAATTTGGGGCTGTGCCAAATTGACATTGAGGATAGCCCAACTGAAAGTTGGCAGTTGGCCAGCTTAAAATTTGCATGTAGGGTAAACGAAATTAGGGAGTGGGCCAACTTGAAATGGTTGGGCCGGCCGGCCAAATTTAAGAGTAGACCAACTTCATATATGGGGTTGGGTAAACCTAAGCTTGGTGATGGCCAACTTGAAATATTGTTGTCGGCCCATCTAAATTCGGCGGTTTGTTTAATTGAAGCTTTAGAGTGGGCCAACTGAAATTTAGGAGTGGGCAAAGTTCATTTTGGCGCTGAGCCAACTTGAAATTTGGGGTTGTGCACACTCGTATTTGGCCCGGGGGGGTGGGGAAGGCAACTTGAAATTGACATGAGCAATCTACGTATGCGGTTAGGCAAAATTGAAATCAATGGGCAGGCAGATTGAAATGTGGGGGTGGGCCAACATGAAATTTGCAACTATGCCAACTTGAAATTTGAGAGTAGGACAAAAGTAAACTTGCATATAAGAGAACTTAAATTTATGCGTGGGTCAACAGGAAGTTCAGGGTGGTGGTGGACGAAATTAAATTTAGGGGTGGGCACACTGAGATTTGGGGGAGGGGGGGTGGCACAATGTCCAAATGACCACTGCTGAGCGTCCTTCTAGTTATGTGCTCACGACAAGCGATCGCCTTAAGAGGCTTGGAGCGTTTTTATTGGGCCTTACCAAGGCGCATTTAAAAAGCAGGCAAGTGCTTGCGCCGACAAGGGATGCGCGCATAAGACAGGCTTGCGAGTGAAACAACGAGGATGACATGGCACCGTGGCGATACACTCTCCCCTCAATCAACATATCACGTGTTACTGCAGCAGCTGGCGTTCTATTTCTTCCGCTCTACGCTGTCGAGGCGCGGTAGCAACAGGCGTCTAGCATCAATTGGCACGATCGTTTTGAAAGGCCGGATACGGCGACAACACATGACTAGGCTCACTGAAACCTAAGCATCTTTTGCCACTTGCAGAAACATGGCTAGCTGCGCGTATGCTAGGAAAAGCAAATAAGCAAAAGCGAAGTGACACCCGAGCAAAACAGTGCCTACGCATTCGTAGATAATTCTTGGGATTTTTGCAGGTTTTTACTAGGCTATTGGCCTTTCATATTATTTGGACGTCATGCTTGGCTGTTCGGTGCGCTGACGTTAATACTACCGCAAACATTTTCGCAAGTCCATGACTTCTTTTCTTGAAATAAAAGTAAAATGCGAAGTGTGTACTCGATCGGGTGCGCCGTATGGAATTATCGTTGCATATAAAACAATTCTAACAATATAAGTTTGTCGGTATGTGGTTCAGAATTAAATCACCGCAATAATAAAGAGAGCGCCCGTGGCATAAGGGTTCCAATATCAGGCTTCTATACTAAATGTCCTGTGTTCGAATCCAGCCGGTCGACAAGTGCGATGTTGTTAATTTGATTATTCATATCAGAATTCTTTGCTTAAAATGAGTTTACGAAGCCCTTTAAAGCCATGAGGACGAAGTTTTTACAAACTATAACTCCCATGCTGGTTGAAAAAATACCGTATTGGAGGTGCATGCGCCCACAGGTAGGAGGTCGTGAGCGTGCGGAAATTTTTTATTCATAGAAATTCACCTATTCAATCCAAGATTGCGTTGCAGGTTTTTGGGACACGAAACGGAAAGTCCTACAGAGCAGAGCAGAATTTGACCACCGGTACATATCCACTGCGTACTGCATTGGTAACTTAGGAAAAAGGTAGTAGTAATTGGTACATTTAGTGTAACAACTGCTTGTCACATATCCCACTACCGTGTTAGTAATTGCAGCTTGTAATGGCAAGGGCTGTATCGGCTACAGCTGTAGTTAGCAATAGTAAAGGATTGCAACGTTTACTAACGGCTACAATGGCAGTTGTAGTAACAGTGCATCCCTTGTGGTTACAAACTGCAGTTACTAACAGTATAGTGACATTTGTGAAAAGCAGTTACTACCCTAATGTTAAAAAGTGCTGCTGACTTTCTTTAAAGAACGCTGGCTATCGAACGCCCGGTGAGCGAGTGAGTAAAGTGAAGAAACTTTGTTATGAATGCCCGCAGAACGGTTAGCCTTTCCCTGTTAGGGAGGCGTCACCGTGACGCGGCCATGACGTCTTCGCGGCCTGTGGGGCCTCTACTTCTGCCGCGGCCCCACTACTCCCTTTGGTCGACCGCGCCTGTCCCTCTTTTGGGGTGGCAGCCTCACTCCGGTTTCGCTCAGTCGTTGCCTTTCGCGGCCCGGTATCGAAAAATTTCAGTTCTTACTCCCGGACCAGCAAGTCCTGATACGTTGCAGCACTTAAACTTCAATGACAAGTGACATATACCTCCCTGAGTTGAGATAATCACAGAAAATCTTTAATGTTGCAGGAATGCAGCTTCAATATCAATTAATAATTCCAACCGGAAGTATCACTCAAGTGCAACGTTCATAAAATGAAGTGCGCAAATAGCTAAATATATTCCTGAACAACAGCCGTTGGCTGTCGACAAAAAAATTATGCTTTACCGGTGATTATTTCAGGCAGCAAATAATACGAGAATAGTTGTCTGTCATTAAATAAACGCGCCTCATATAGTTCTGATATTCCCGCTAGACTCGCAAATAGTCCTTTGAGAGGAAGCTTTAGCTCGGGCCAAACTCCGACGCGGCCTATTCAAATACATGGAAAACGCAAAAACGTTTTTATGAGATAACCCCTGGACCGATTTTCATAAAATTTGTTGCATTTGTGCGACAAAGTCAAATTCTAGTGACTCTTGGAAGCAAAATTTTGATTTATGTCCTGGATCTTGTTAAAAGAATTTTCAAAAATTCTGATGTTCGAAAAAAATAGACGAACGAAGTTTACAAATTCATAACTCTGCATCAAAAACAGATATCGCAGTTCTGTAAACGGCATCCATTAGACCGTTGAAAGCGGACAAATTTGATTTGCTTTTTTATATCTTACGTGAATTTGTTACGCTGTTTACAAAGGTTATGCAAAAGCTGTGTTTACATATTACTAAATTTTTTGAGATTCATGTATAGCATATCAATTTTGTCCGCTTTAGATTTACTATTATATGCAATTCACAGAATTGTATTATCGTTTTTCCTTTCTGAGTTACAGAGCTGTAAACTTGATAGTTCCTTTTTTTTGGAAATTTGCGAGTTTTGCCAGTTTTTAATAAAAAATTAAAGACCTAACTCAAAAATTGGAAACCAACAGTCACTAGATTTTAAGTTTTTCTTTTAAAGGCAACAAACCTCGTCAAATTTGGTGCTGTGGTTGCCGAGAAAAACGAATTCTCCTTTTACATGTATTTAGATAGGAGCACCCGAGCTAAAGCTTCCTCTTAACAATTATTTTAAGAAGGATGACTACTTTAAAAATATATCATACGCATTTCCCCCTTGACATCAACTTTGCCAGCAAGAGTAAGCAGCATGAGTTGATAAAGCACTAAAGAAGTTGATCTCCAAATGTATGTTCTTAGCCACAGCTACACCCGGCAGGTCTTGACAGCAGAACTGCATTTAATGGCATCGAGAACGTCATACGCGAGCGTCACGACTTCCTATCATAAGCATTTGATCAATGTATCATAGGCTGTTCACGTCGTTGATATGCTCGGAATGACAGAAAAGCAAACTCTGCGTTCATCAGAATTTCCACATCGCACAAAGTGCGTAGCTCGATTTACGTTTGAGCAACAGGCTTCCCGTGTTATCCGCCAAGTTTAGGAAAAGGTCAGAAAGTAGTGAACATTTCTGAGGGCAGAACGTTCTTTTGGCGGAAGTGCACATTCCATAAACGACCAGCGCTAATTAAACTTTCCCGAACATGAATAAATGTGAAAGTAGGAATCATTCCAATTCAGCTAAAGAACCACTACTTCCATATGGCACTAGGCGCTGTATTGTTGTTGTGAGCAACCTATTTTCTTTCTGCTGGCCTTCTCGAAAACGCCCTTCCAATTCAACCAAAATGAGAATGAATAGTACCCTAAACCATCCTCCGTTCACCATTTCGAGGGCAGCTGTTAGGCGCTTGTTCCGGCTTCAAGCTTCACCGTTCCTAGGCGTACCTAGGCGTAATCGGCTGGACTAGCACAGCGACGGATGAAAGAGTGAACGTTGAGTGCTGCGGGGGATGAAAGACGGCGATAGCGAAGAGAGCACGATGAGGAAAGCGGAGGACGAGGGCGCAGCAAAACAAGGGGGACAAAATAGGAGGAGGAGGAGGAGGAGGAGGGGCGGGCTATTTCGAAAGCGTGAGAGGAAAAGTGTAGGGCCGCGCAAGGCGTGTTGTGCGGCGACGATCGCTACGATGTAGTGCCACGGTAGTGCGCGTCCTATGTTCCCCGATTACCCCATCCATAAGGCATGTGGCGAGCGCGTCCACCAAAATCATATTCTTGAGACAAAGCACTGCTGTAGCGGACGTCTGCCTGCGGCGGCTGCTGTGAATAGCACCCTCCGTTAGCAAGGTCATCACGGCTCACGTCGCTCCATCGGCAGCGTGCCGCGCGAGACATATTGTCCGCGCCAGCCAATATATTGTCATGGAGTAGTGACGGTAAAGACACAGCACCAAAATTCTGAATAAATTAACTAACTTGTAGTATGCGAACATCTGCCCACAAAGGCATGTTACAATGAAAGCACAACGATAGCGGCGAATATATTAGGCGATCGTCAAAATCTGGTCTAGGGGTCAAGCGCTTCGCCTTTTATACATCACTCATCGTAGGTCCTAGTGCAGTCGCTGGTAGCCGTCTAAGGTGAATCGCTGTAGGTTCTAATGAAATCGCTGGTGCCCACCTAGTTTCGAGATTCTACTACACTATTCGTGTCGAGCGCGCAGGAACGTAAACAAACTTCGGTGACCGCAGATAACCCATAGATCCATCGATAGCATTCCGGTAAGTACCAATCATGCGTTCGCGCCTCCGCGGAACTAAACAAGACCATCGAAGCACACTGCGCCCAGTTATGCAATCAGGATTGGGACGAGGTATGCGATGCCATGAACGGCAACATCAACACGGGCAAGACGTGGAAGATCCTCAAGCACCTGCTCGACCCGTCGGGAACGAAGACAGCGACGAAAGCGGAAATCACCAAGCTCAGGCACAAGTACAAAGGAAACATCCGTGAAATGGGTGATGAAATCGTCAAGCTCTACCTTGAGAGACCTCCAGCCGTTGATCACCGGAACTATTCGGGCTCTCCCAACGAAGACCTCGACAGAGATTTCTCCCAGCAAGAAATCAAGGCGGTCCTGCAGACCATCAAGACCAAGTCGGCTCCAGGCCCCGACAAAGTGACCAACAAGATGCTCCGGAACCTGGACGACCAGGCAACGAGCCGTTTGACAGACTACATCAACGAGTGCTGGCGGAACGGCGGGATACCCGACGAATGGAAGAGGTCCGACGTGATCCTCATCCCGAAGCCGGGTAAACCCTTAGAAATAGAGAACATGCGGCCGATCTCTCTCACTTCCTGCGTTGGTAAAGCGATGGAGCACGCTTGCCTGAGTAGAGTTAACGGCTACCTGGAGTCAAACGACCTGTACCACAGCAACACGATTGGCTTCAGAAGAGGGCTCTCTACGCAAGACGCCATGATACAGCTAAAGGAGCAAGTCATAGATACCACGGGGCGGGGCTTGAGGGCAATACTTGGACTTGATCTAAAGAAGGCCTTCGACAGGGTCAAGCACACGGCCATACTCGACAGAATCGGCACCAGAATTGCCTAGAATTGCCTAGAAGGCACCAGGGTTTCCACCCTACCAACGGTAACCTTCACGGCATGCAATTTAATCCTACTAAAAACAGCAGTCACGAACGCACATAGCTCACGTGCTCTGGATGTATCCAAGATCACGTTCTCTGCCGTTTGCGATACGGTGCAGCACGTAGGCTTGCGGCGAATTCGTAAAGAAGCGATGCTTAATAGGCGTGTATATCTACGATGCGGGGGTGGAGAATTGAAGGAATAACGCGACTTTTGTGACACTGCCCCCCACTTCTAGAATATTATTTTATAATATTCAGTATGCCCCAAAAGTCGCTTGCTGGCAACACAGAATTCTATCGACTGATTGTTACACATTGAAACGTATGGGAGCCGAATATCTCTGTTACAATCTGCTCAGATAATGCGCTCGCACACTTTCGTTGCCTGTATTTGTTTTATGGTTAACAGGCATTCTCGGAGCAACAAACTCCATCGAAGGACTCTACTGTTCAGTTCCCGTGCCTGTCTTAAAGGGACACTAAAGGGAAAAATGATTTCTTCTGCATCAGTAAGTTACTGTTAAAGAACACCAAAAACACCACTCTTAGAATGATACGACGTTTGGTAAGCCAGAAAAAGCGCAAGAACGAAATACGGGTGGCGACGCCTACTTAAGTTCCCGCACTTGGGGCTGTGACGTCTTCGATTTATATGGCATCTTCTTGGGCCTACTAATTATATATAGCCGTACAGATTGACTACATTGTGTTCTAAAGGAACCAAATATTAAACATGGCAAGTTTCGGGAACCTTTATTCAGCCAACGCGGCCCGAATGCGAAAACATACTTTGGAATCCCTGACGTCACGCTGACGTGCGGCGCTGGGGTTTCGGCGCGAAATTCAAATATTGATACTTGGACCTTCATTTTCTCATCTGAAAATCAAACCATTTTTTTAAAATTACTCCCTGCAGGGTTCTGATTTATTCTAAACTGATTTATTGTTTCGCCTTAGAGTCACTTTATATAGCTGAGAGGTTGATGGTGCGTCTGGACGACAAATGAGGCACCATAGAGATACATCGAGAATTTCTGTATCGCCGCACTAGCGCCAGAGATTCTCTTTCAATCGTGCTATGGGCTTTGTCTCTAGGCAGAAGTTTTATGCTAGCATAGACTATGGGGTGGAGCATTTCGTCGTGGTCTTGCGTTAAGGCGGCTCCGAGACTCTTGCCGGAGGCGTCTATGCGTAGCACGAATGGCCTACTGAAACCTGGAAGCCGCAAAATGGGAGCGCTGGAGATCTTGTTCTTCAGTTCTTCGAATGCCTTCTCCTGTATCTGTGTCGAATTTATTATGTTTCTCTCGCCCTTTTTGGTTAGCTCTATAAGCAGTGCTCTGATCTCGGTCTAACCAGGGATAAAATCTCTTTAGTAGCCATGATCATTATAATGATCATTATGCTGACGTAGATGCCTGACGTTGATGTCAGCAGCAGACGTCAATCTCTGGGCATAATAGATGCGGCAATGAATATCAGATATAAGCATCGATTTGACGTCAATTTTGCGTGTTCTCGTGTTTAATGCAGCAGGTGGCGGGTAAAGCATCTTTAGTAACGGAAAGAAATTTAGTATATATATGCATGCTTCATACCTCTTGTGCTGCTTAGAAAGCAGATTGGGTGAGGGAACAAACGCGAGTTAATGACATCTTAGTTGAAATCAAGAAAAAGAAATGGGCATGGGCAGGACATGTAATGAGGAGGGAAGATAACCGATGGTCATTAAGGGTTACGGACTGGATCCCAAGGGAAGGGAAGCGTAGCAGGGGGCGGCAGAAAGTTAGGTGGGCGGATGAGATTAAGAAGTTTGCAGGGACGGCATGGCCACAATTAGTACATGACCGGGGTTGTTGGAGAAGTATGGGAGAGGCCTTTGCCCTGCAGTGGGCGTAACCAGGCTGATGATGATGATGATGATATGCTGACGTAGATGCCTGACGTTGATGTCAGCAGCGGACGTCAATCTCTGGGCATGATAGATGCGGCAATGAATATCAGATATAAGCATCGATTTGACGTCAATTTTGCGTGTTCTCGTGTTTAATGCAGCAGGTGGCTGGTAAAGCATCTTTAGTGACGGAAAGAAATTTAGTATATATATACATGCTTCATACCTCTTGTGCTGCTTACAAAAAATTGTTGTCCGGTATTGTACTGCACATCTTCAAGACAACGTGCGGCACGATCATGCGCATCTATTTCGTTACCATCGCATATGCACTATTCGTAAACGTATACGGCAGCCGTATAACAGCAATGTGGCAGCTTTATGAGGTAAGCATTGCTTCGCTAATTACACTCTTTTGTTGTTTCAGTAAGAGTGAATCTTTGGCCGCCTGATGCAGCATGAATGAAACTTCGTGAAGCCAGCCACTGTGTTTGTTTCCTTTTTTGTGCTTTGTCTAGCGTCCATTTTCCGAAATTACTACATATTTACGGCTCGCCTCGGTTCCATTCATAGAGCACAGGACGTTGCATATATGATTCACTGGCCTTGACACTGTACTTCTTTGGCTTTCTTATTGTTTTCTTCATCCGTAGCTAAGCTTTCTTGATGATAGAAACAGAGTTTAAATAATAATATCTTTCAAGCTGAGCAAACTAGTGCAATCTGCAAACGATTTAAGTACCACTCCTTTTACAGCGAGGCTGTATACACCTACCATCCAAGGAAATTTTCCTGTCGTTGTTCGCGTGGTAAGCAAAAACTGACCCTAAGTGGGCCGATCCTGAAGATAGGGCAGTTCAGGGTCGACACGCAGCTGAAGTGAAGCAGGCGTTAAGCACCTCCTATACCTGGGGCGACCCTGAAGATTGTGCAATGACGGACCGACATGCGGCGGAGGTGAAGCAGGTATTAGGTACCGCGCATACGCGGGCCAATCCCGAAGATATTGCAATACCAGGCGGACCTGCGGCAGAGGTGAAGCAGGTGTTCAGCACTCCCCCTACGTGGCCGATCCCGAAAATAGTGCAATGTGGGGCCGACTCGCGCCGGAGGTTCAGTTCGTCATTAAGGGACCCAAATACACAGCTTCGCCGGTCATCCGTCTTCACAGAGTGTAAGGACACTGAGATTTTATCCTTTTTTATGATGCTCGTGTAACATGCACAACTGATGCTCGTATAAGGATTCGTTTAGCTCGAGAGAAAAGAACTCATGTTGATCTCTATCAACCGTGCCTACAGGCACTCTTTTACGTAGATGACAAAGAAGGGAAGCCGCAAGGAACGGTGGTACTCTCGAGTATACTGGCACACGTCCTCCGGTTCGGCTGCGGGATATGCACGGTTTGATGCCCAGTGACAACGCTGCCTTGGCCCTTGCACCAAGATGATCGAGCGCAGGGTTGAAAGTGCGTCTACTTCACTTTGCCGTTTTTGCACCTAACTTCACTGCGCCCCTTTAGAGAACCCCTATATAATTGCGAGCGGCAAATGCGTAGCCTATACCGCGTAAGCCCGAGGACAACTGCGAAGTCGGTGGCATGAAAGCGTCTGGAGCACCCGTGCGAACCATGCGGGAATAAACGCTTAAAAAGACTTCTATTAAAACAGTAAATGCGTGAATCTTCATCTGTAAGCATAGTGTCAATGCAACGCACTTATCGTTTCCTAGTTTTTTTGAAGAGGAATACTTAATTTCTCTTCATGTTTTCATAATGTAAAGTCCATCTGTGTGGCTTAAGTTCTTGCACGTCTTGTTGCATCATTCTTAGCATTTAAATACTATAGTTACGTACGCCTTCTTGCGTTGTCTCTGAAGTCAATGTGATTCACGGATTTCTTCCCTCAGTACAACGACGGCCCTACGGGGGTTGTGAGTACCTCAATAATTTGTTGAGGACGGCGCGATCCCAATGTCTTACCCTGCATGGTCGAGTGGGAAGGATATTACAATTTCATTCATCTTGCATTATCGATCGCCTTCGGAGGAAAGTCCCTTCGCCCAGGTCCTCACCACTGTCTTGTAGCTTCTTCGCACAGGGCAAGGCCAGGACGTCGTTAACAACACTTGGGAACCTTTTTCTTGCTTGGGACCACTGTCATCATGTTTGAGAGTGACCAGGCAGAGACCGCTGATCTTCTCCCGATGAGGAAAATGTAAGCCAAGCCATAGAAGAGGGCAGCCGGAGGGAATTGGGCAGGAGAGGCTAAATGAAATGGGCAAATGCAAAGTCTGCGGCTGTATTAGGGCAAATTTTTCTGTAGGCACCATCTGTGTAGGCCAGGATCAGAGATTGCATCTATGGGAGTCACTACCTTATTTCAATAACAGTTCGAAAATCCTGCGGCTGAATCTTTTTCGATGCGCTGGCATTCGCATAGAAGTATAGTGTGTTAGGATTCCCGAGAGCATTCTTAGCGCAGTAGAAACCAGGCCGCCTGTGTCTTTCGGCACGCCGGATGGAGTGCATACTGCAAGGTAGAGGAGCAATGGGGAGAAACCGCGCTTCTCAGGTGGAGTGGCAGCCGTTTCGGCAGTTGTGCTACGACCTGTTTCCTAATGTCACTGAGTAAGGCTTGACCCTGTGATGTGACGGCCAGTTACAGCTGTGGCGTTCGTGGTGAATACATATTATTTCTGATAGAATGTCGTGCTGCTCCTATTTGTCTAACATGGCCACGCTAGCGTTGAGAAGCCACAGGACCATTTTCATGGCTTTGCAGTAGAGGGCCTCCACTTGTTTAGTTTTTTAGGGAGATGGGGTGATCGCGGATGATGGACGAGAAGCCGTTCAGATTTGGAAGCGGAGCATTGCAAGCCACGTTTTTACGCAGCATATTCACAACGCTGTCGCTTGTGTAAATGTGCTTCAAATATGACCGGGCCAACCTGAGCTAGGCTGCTCTATTCAAATGTTATTTCAAACTGCATGAAATTCCCAAGTACTGCTAATCGCACTTCAATACCAAACATTGAACGGGACAACAGGGTTAGAAATGATACTGAAACAAAGCAAGTTTCGGGCTGATGTTTCACCACATCCCGCCTGCCAAGACCAGCTCTCGAGAAGCTAAGCAAAACATTTTTGCCCTAAATATTTAGATGATAGTTGAAGCATGAACGGTCAATCATAGTCATTTCGGAAGAACTACCAGTTTTATTTGCCGTTTGTATAATATTTCCGATGAATGGCTCATTTACCCCACTTGGGTTCACAACGAACCTTTTACATCGTGGAGTCAGGCCCTGTTGCTCCCCACAACCATTTTAATTGCTCTCGGAGGAGTCTTTACAACTCTCTCCATTGCAAATTCTACTTGCTGTCAAACTAAAGAGGCACTCCTTAGTGCTTGTGTTAGTGTTTCTTTCTTGTGTGCTGGCAATAACGTAATGCCGATGCAGTAATGCCGAGTTGTTGAATATTATATAATGTCTGCATAATTCTTTCTGTGAGCTCATTGCCCACGTTATGCTTGGCATTTTCTAATTATTATCGAATGTGGCCAACATTTCTACAATTGTGGAAGGCAGAGGTTTGCTTAGAATGACACAAATATTGTAAATTTCGCATTCGAATACCACGAATATTTTAAGGTATTTATGTGTGTGCTTTATGCACTGTGCTTTTCTGTGTCGTAGTACTGAACACAATTGCGTCAACTCTGATGTAACTATTTGTTTCTTACGGTCCGATCATGAATTCCCGAGATCGACTTACTTTCGTCTTCCTAAAAGCGTGATTTGGTATTGTTCACCTGTGCCTCTCCCAAATGAGGACGTGAATAGTTGCGTAATTTGGTCTATTCAAACCGAGAACACACTGCGAAAGTTTAGTGGACTTAGCGACCCTTTAACCATTTAGGGGTCGCTTCTGTACAGCACAACCGATCATTTGAGGAAAACAAACTACCCTTTTCGTAACAAGAAGTCGCTTCGCGGAGCTCCAGAGGTCGGGTGACATTTCATGGCTTCTAAATAAACGGTATTCTGGAGCTTCGGGCAGTCCGCTTCCACCAGAACTGACTGTTTTGCTTTCCTCTATAGTGGCTGGAACCATGGTAGTATTGGAGTATTGTCACTTCGCTAACTAGATAGAGTATTCCGGGTACGCCTCCCCTATCGCACTTTATATTCTGAATTATTTTGGGTGTTCTTTAGAGAAAAGGCGCCGGCAAAACTTGGCTCGACGTCACAAGAACCTCGTACGCTCGAAGTTTGCGTAAGAGAAGATTACGGCCTATCATGACGCTGGGCACATTATTAGCAAAGATGGCCCGTCAATTCCAAAGAGCGCTTACGAAAGCGAAGCTCCGTGACTTCGTCTCTTGATTTCTACCTAGTTTCTTATCACTAGTAGATCATTGTAAACACTTCGGCCACTTGGGTCTCCTACAGGCGTGTTTTTAATTTGTTTACTGACGGACGCTCGCAAACGGATGATACTTCCAAGAGTTTGCCTCTTTCCGCGAGAAGCGCAAATATTGATAGACCATAGTCTGGTTATCTAAGTATTACCGCAGGCTTATTACTCGGTTTGCTTTTCTGATAGGTTCGCATCATCGTAGTTGCTGGCGGGAGATCACTTGGCATTTCTCACTATCGCTTTGGTCCACAGTAAATTTTTAACATTGCAACATATGTACGCATTTACGCGTCAATACGGAGAGACCTTGACGCCGTCATATTCGTCTGCTTACAATTGTGAACGCATTTTGATTCTTTCCACACACAACCCATAGTTCACCGTCAGGAGTGGTTGTAGCGGTCGACCTCTTCACAGTATCTTTGCATTGCATACTTGCAAAATACTTCTCAATGTTTACTTATTGAGGCAGAGAAAAAAAATTAGACCTACTTTTTTTCTCGTTTGAACAAATAAGGAATCAATAAAATACTTAAAGCGACAATATTCAAAGATACCAGGTCAAGAGAACCATAACATTTTATATTTCATTTATTAAAGATTACCGATTTAACATGGGCACTACCTCGGACAAATATTGAGTACTATAATGAGGAAGGAGAGTCTTGTGTCTATTACAGAGCGCGAGACCTCACTGAAGCATCAGGCGACATATTTTGTGAGTTTGTGATTGGTGAAGCAAAGTCACTTTTTTTGTACCATATAAATTGCCCAAGATTCATGTCAAGAAGCGTCTTTAAGTATTGGTTCACGTTGTACGGCTACACTACCAAAATCTTTCTTTGTTTTATGGTTATACGCTTTTTCACTAGACAAATTATTGCTTTGTTTTTCTGACATAGCATGTTGTGGTTGATTTTTTTCATGGAACGGGCCACCTGGGGTCACACTTTTACTGCAGCAATAACCGCAGACAAGGGGAAGTGTTTGCTCGATAAACCCCGTTACATTAAATATGCGACTAAGCTTGATGTCGCCAAGTCAGTCCCTTCGATTCAGCCAACAAAATTAAAGCGTTAGCCACTGCCACCTGCATTCGAACTAGTTTCTCCACTTCATTGGGCAGTTTAGAGCTGGGCGCTTTTCCAACTACAGCATCACCCAGTTTTCTCGCTTGCTTGCAGATACCATGGCATCATTTGCCTAAGTTAATTTGCTTCTAGAGCTACAGCCGCCTATAACAGACAAGCTGGAAATTTTGAGTATAGCAAAGATTAAATTGCGCATGGGCAGTGCGGCTGTGTAGGCTCCAGAAGAAGCCGTCTCATGCGCAAGAGTGGGTGGTGCCCACTGAATATATTGCTATCCAATGTACTTACCATACTTTTAATGAAAAAAAAAGGAAATATGTGGTAGAACATGCTTTTTACTGCCGCTTCTGTAGGAAAAATTCCAAGTCGGCGCGCACAAATTAGTCTGCACAGTAATAGAAACAAAGTTTCGGCAAATATAGTCCTCATTTCAGACCACCTCGCTCAGCAAATGTAGGCACTGCATCACGCCTGGCTCCGCTAAGCGCGCATATATCCTCAGAAGCACAGCAGGATTATAGTGCCTCCGCTTTTCGTAAATGGGGGGCAACATTTACTTTTAATTGATATTCGCCAATCATCAATAGCAGAGGCGCAGTAAGAACGGGTGAGCGTCACTCTTTGTGGGACACAGCACCGCTCATAAATGCCGAAGAAGAACCATCTTGTGTACAGAAACATATCAGGCGCTTTGTACGAGAGCGCCTTTCTGGTAAACCATGTCTAGCGCATTCCCGACCCCTTAGACGAGTAAGTGTGAACAATCAGCGCTTAGTATGTTACTTTGTCTATAATACTGTGGAAATATGAAGAGGCATCACGTTACGCTGCCGTATGTATACCGCAGGAGAAGCCTTTTAACACCGTTAGCTCTCACTCCTGACGTTCCTCGATTTGGTGGGCTCTGCCACCACTTTCCTTCGGCATGAAATTTTCGAAGTCCGAGGAATTCAAGATGGCGGCTCCCATAGTAAATCAATGTAGAAACCTAATCGGCAATTGATTGGTGACGTCACAGATATATCCAAGATGGCCGCCAATTGATGACGTCACCGATAAATAAGGATGGTGGCCGCCAGAGTAAATTAATAGCAACCCAATTGGTAATTGGTGACGTCACGTGATTATGACGTCAAAATCCCAAATTGCGGCCAAACTCTTGCGCCAATGATGACGTTGTAATTCAATATGGCGGATAAAAATGAAACCAAGTGATTTTGACGTCACAATCAAAGATGGTGGCTTAGTTTAGGAATCCTAAATCCAAGATAGCAGGCAAATTCGGATTTCAACGATGACGTCGGATTTCAACGATGACGGCTAGAAACAAAAGCACGAGATTATGACGTCGCAATCGAAGATTGCGGCATAGTTTCCGAATCTGAAATCGAAGATGGCGGCCAAATCCTGGTGTCAATGATGACGTAATGGTGCATTATGGCAGATAGAGGCGTAACCACGTGATTGTTACGTCATGAACGAAGTGGCGCCATAGTTTCCGTTTCCCAAATACTAGGTGGTGGCATTCGGTGTGACGTCATAGCTGAGATGGCGCCGAATAAAATTAGTTGGGCCCGTCTCTATTTAATCTCAGTAAAATCAATTCTAGTAAACTGAGCACCGAACGCTCGTTACTTCAACGTCCTCCAGAGGGTGACGGCAATTTTTTTCTGCAGTCACTCAATATTTCTGATTCATTTTGTCGAAATGATTCCACTGCAGGCATCAGATCCTCGTGTGCTTTTGTCATCATGCCAATATTGCCCCAGAGTCATCGTAATGACACTGTAGTCATCATTTCGCCATTTCGGCTCCCCCATTAGCTTCTTCAAGTCAATGTCTTCGTTCCGTAGTGATTATACGACTGTCGTCACTCCAGTGTCGTCATGCCATGGTCATCATGCATGTCATCTTCTCACCATCGTTGTGATACCAACGTCGTCACACCAGCGCCATCGTTTTGTGATCGTTACCCCACCGGTATCACAACATTGCGGGTCCTAACGTCGTCGTCACTTCAGCGTTGTCCTAATATGATAATCGCGATGTAGTCATCGCACCGTCGACTTCACACCGGCGTGTTCGCTCCAGTCTTCACGCCTATTGAAGGCATGCCATTGTGGTGATTCCAGCTTGGTCATTTTATCGTTGTGATTCTACTTTCATCATGCCTTCGATGTAGTTGCGCAGCGATCAATCTGCCACCTTCACCTCGTGGTGGTCATTCCATTGTCGTGATGTGTGTGATGCCAATAACCGACCACAACATGTTTATGTTGAGCGATGTGTTACCTAGTTTAAATGTCTATCTGGCTTCTGTAGTCTCTATTTGCAAATTGTCACCACCCGCCAACAGCATTCCTTACAAACACTATCGGAAGGTTCGCTTGAACCAATTCAGATGCGGAGATTGCTTTGAGAACAGCACGAAGGTTTTAAGCCCGATAACGACCCACATAATCTCGCAATTGAACGGCATGATTAAGGCGTGCGCAAAGCAGGATAGAGGCGCGGCCCAATCCGACGGAATAAGGAACGAGCTCCGCCGCCCGTTGACGAAGCCCCACCGTGAAGCCATCAACCTGAGAGTTCAGGTTATCTTTGGGGCTACTTATGGCCCGGTCACATTCAAATTGACGATCCGAGGTAAGGCCGAGTGACCAGGCCATCGGGCGGAATGGAAGGTGGATAAGCATGACCTAAACTCAAAGGAAACATCAAATACAACGAGGTTGCATTTGAAGAAAGCCTTTCAGAGGGCGACTGATAAACGCAAGACTGCTTCTAATATAGCCAGGCAAACTGAGACCCTCCTGCCTCGAGTACGGTCCAGAATAACTAGGTTGGGTGCGATGACACGTGCTAGGCAGCGAACCTCGACAAAGAATTTCAGAAGGATAATAGACTTAATTGCGACGGTGAGGAAAGTTCTAAAGATTAAAATGCCAGAGAAAGAAGATCGTTCTAGTAAAACGCGTTGTCGGGTTAGTTTGTGCACTGCATTCAAGAAAAAAACAGCTAAAGAAGACCCACACAGAAAACGTATAAGAAAGCAGGAAAGAGGATGGGTTACCAACTGTTTATTCGACAGAACGGGGCTCAAATCAGTAAAGCGCACTCTGTCACATGACGAACGCTCAATCGGCTTATCGCTACCAACCGTCAAGAAACCACTGATAAATTCCAAATGCCGCATGCACCTTCTACCTTCCAAGGGATCTCACATCTGTCTTTGACTAAGCTCAGTGATGAAATTAGTAGCAATACCGATATAGGTATTCGTAGCTAAACAGAGTCACAAGTTCATAGCAAAAGGAGAGTCAAAACCTTTAAAACACGTAAACGAAACCAACCGTACAACAAAGGAGTAAAACAAAACCAACGAATACTTATAATGCCTAATAAAACCAAATGACTAGACACACCCAGCAGAACTAACTATCATGTCACATCTAGCGCTTTCGTATTAGGTCCTTATGGCTACAAAGATCCCATGAATTGAATTTCCTTTCTTCGTTGGCTAACCGACCAGCCACTGCAACATGCTTCCCCTTTTTACCAATAAAATGGTTGCGATTAGGCAAAAAGTGCCTCTTGTTTTCTCAACCCCAAGTAAGCTGAGCCGATTAGGTGCGCGCTTTGGAAGGAAGCAGCAGTTCCAGTACCATAAGAAGCATGGTGAGCCCTATGAGGACTGCGCCTTTGGGGTTGTTTATGAAATGCCACTGAAAAGCGGGCCGGTCTATATCGGCCAACGAGCTGGTGCATGAACGACAGAGCATAGGAGCACCATAAATGGTTAGAAAAGGCAACTGAGTCGAATTTGCCCATTCACTGCAATGAGTGAAACTGTATGCTAGAGCTTGATGACATCATGATCCTGGGCAGAAGTCCTGATAAGTTGTCACGTGAGGTACAGGAGACCTTGGTTATAGGTCTGGAACAGCCATTTTCGATACTCTCTGTCTGAGCATACGAGAAAAACCGCTTCAAGGATCCGGCAAGCAAAATCGCCAAAGATAGAATGTATTCATACACAAATGTTTAAATGTAACGGTAGGTCAGCTAAAGACATGCTAAACTGTTTACGAGCGACTGTCCACGATTCCCGGCTTTTTGTCATGTAGATATTATACTTGTGCGCAAAACATACTTATTACGCTATAGATATAAATCTAATTAATCTTATTACTCTATAGAAGTAAATCTAAGATTTCTAAGTGTTTTCAGTGTTTCTTCAATTTAGCTTTTGGGTATCGTCGCAAACTGTTTGATTATCCGTTATTTTGGTTGATGCCGTTGTAGATGTATTTAAAGATGCACACATTCTACGCTTGTTTGTTAGTGGCCGCTTTCAAAGGAAATACAGTAATAAATGAATGTTATAGTGCAGATACTAAATCATCAGAGGGCCTAGTACGATCATGTTAGGGCTAGACGTCTGCGAAGTTTAAGCTATGAAATGCGCACTGAAATCGACACATGGTTCTCTGGTTTTTCGTCATCACCAGCCTGGTTACGCCCTCTGCGGGGCAAAGACCTCTCCCATTCTTCTCCAACTACCCCGGTCATGTACTAATTGTGGCCATGTTGTCCCTGCAAATTTCTTTATCTCATCCGCCCACTGCTACGCTTCCCTTCCCTTGGAATCCAGACCGTAACCCTTAATGACCATCGCTTATCTTCCCTCCCTCATTACATGTCCTGCCCATGCTCATTTCTTTTTCTTGATTTCAACTACGATATCATTACCTCGCGTTTGTTCCCTCACCCAATCTGTTCTTTTCTTATTCCTTAATGTTACACCAATCATTCTTCTTTGCATAGCTCTTTGCGTCATCCTAAATTTAAGTAGAACCCTTTTCGTAAGCCTCCAGGTTTCCGCCCCGTAAGTGAGTACTAGTAAGACACAGCTGTTATACACTTTTCTCTTGAGGGATAATGACAACCTGCTGTTCATGGTCTGAGAATGCCTGCCGAATGCACCCAGCCTATTTTTGTTCTGATTATTTCAGTCTCGTGATCCGGATCCGCAGTCACTACCTGTCCTAAGAAGATGTATTCCCTTACCACTTCCAGTGCCTCGCTACATATCGTAAATTGCTGTTCTGTTCCAAGACGGTTAAACATTACTTTAGTTTTCTGCAGATTAATTTTCAGACCCACCTTTCTGCTTTGCCTCTCCAGATCAGTGAGCATGCATTGCAGTTGGTCCCCTAAGTTACTAAGAAAGGCAATATCATCAGCCAATCGCAATTTATTAAGGTATTCTCCATTAACTCCTATCCCCAATTCTTCCCAATCGAGGTCTCTGAATACCTCCTGTAAACACGCTGTGAATAGCATTGGAGAGATTGTATCTCCCTGCCTGACACCTTTCTTTATTGGGATTTTGTTGATTTCTTTATGGAGGACTACGGTGGTTGTGGAGCCACTATAGATATCTTTCAGTATTTTTAATTACGGCGCGTCTACACCCTAATTCCGTAATGCCTCAATGACTGCTGATGTTTCGACTGAATCAAACGCTTTCTCGTAATCAATGAAAGCTATATATAAGGCTTGGTTATATTCCGCACATTTCTCTATAACTTGATTGATAGTGTGAATATGGTCTATTGTTGAGTAGCCTTTACGGAATCCTGCCTGGTCCTTTGGTTGAGAGAAGTCTAAGGTGTTCCTGATTCTATTTGCGATTACCTTAGTAAATACTTTGCACGCAACAGACAATAAGCAGATCGGTCTATGATTTTTCAAGTCTTTGGCGTCCCCTTTCTTATGGATTAGGATTATGTTAGCGTGCTTCCAAGGTTCAGGTGCTCTTGAAGTCATGAGGCATTGCGTGTACAGGGTGGACAGTTTTTCTTGAACAATCTGCCCACCATCCTTCAACAAATCTGCTGTTACCTGTTCCTCCCGCGGAGCCTTCCCCCTTTGCATAGGTCCCAAGGCTTTCTTTGCTTCTTTCGGCGCTACTCGTGGGATTTCAAATTTCTGTAGACTATTCTCTCTTCCGTTATCATCGTGGGTGCAACTGGTACTGTATATATCCCTATAGAACTCCTCAGCCACGTGAACGATCTCATTCATATTAGTAATGATATTGTCGGCTTTGTCTCTTAACGCATACATCTGATTCTGGCCTATTCCTAGTTTCTTCTTCAGAACATTTAGGCTTTCTCCGTTCCTGAGAGCATGTTCAATTCTATCCATATTATACTTCCTTATGTAGCTGTCTTATGTTTGTTGATTTACTTGGAAAATCCTGCCAGTTCTATTCTAGCTGTAGGGTTAGAGGCTTTCATACATTGGTGTTTCTTGGTCAAATCATTCGTCTCCTGCGATAGCTTACTGGTATCCTGTGTCATGGAGTTACCACCGACTTGTATTGCACATTCCTTAATGATGCCCATAGATTGTCGTTCATATCTTCAACAGTGAGGTCCTCTTCCTGAGTTAAGGCCGAATACCTGTTCTGTAACTTGATCCGGAATTCTTCTATTTTCCCTCTTGGCGCTAACTCATTGATCGCCTTATTATGTACCAGTTCCTTCCGTTCCCGCATCAAGTCTAGGCTAATTCGAGTTCTTACCATCCTATGGTCACTGCAGCGTACCTTGCCGAGCACGTCTACATATTGTATGATGCCAGGGTTAGCGCAGAGTATAAAGTCTATTTCATTTCTAGTCTCGCCATTCGGGCTCTCTCCTCGTCCACTTTCGGCTATCCCGCTTGCGGAAAAAGGTATTCATTATCCGCATATTATTCTGTTCCGCAAACTCTACTAATAACTCTCCCCTGCTATTAATAGAGCCTATGACATATTCCCCCACTGACTTGTCTCCAGCCTGCTTCTTGCCTACCTTGGCACTGATGTCGCCCATCAGTATAATGTATTTTGTTTTGAGTTTACCCATCGCCTATTCCACGTCTTCATAGAAGCTTTCGACTTCCTGGTCACCATGACTGGATGTAGAGGCGTACACCTGTACGACCTTCAATTTGTACCACTTATTTTCACATCGAGACCTTCCACCCTCTCGTTAATACTATAGAATTCCTGCATGTTACCAGCTAGATCCTTATTAATTAGGAATCCGACTCCTATTTCTCGTCTCTCCGCTAATCCGCGGTAGCACAGGACGTGCCCGCTTTTCAGCACTGTATATGCTTCTTTTGGCCTCCTAACTTCACTGAGCCCTATTATATCCCATTTACTGCCCTCTAATTCCTCCAATAGCACTGCTAGACTTGCCTCACTAATAATAATAATAATATTTGGGGTTTTACGTGCCAAAACCACTTTCTGATTATGAGGCACGCAGTAGTGGAGGACTCCGGAAATTTTGACCACCTGGGGTTCTTTAACGTGCACCTAAATCTAAGCGCACGGGTGTTTTCGCATTTCGCCCCCATCGAAATGCGGCCGCCGTGGCCGGGATTCGATCCCGCGACCTCGTGCTCAGCAGCCCAACACCATAGCCACTGAGCAACCACGGCGGGTTTGCCTCACTAGGTAGCGTTCTAGCGTTAAACGTTGCCAGATTCAGATTCCAATGGCAGACTGGTTACTTTACCTCCCAACATATCAGACGGCTTACAATATCGTCCCACCTCCTCCAATAACTTTTCAAAGATTCTTTAGAGGAATTACTGCGAATAATATGTCATCACTATTGTGTTTGCATAGTGCACTAGAACAAATGGTAGCGTTAAGCAAATTTTAAAACGTAATTCAACTGATGTACTAGTAAGAAGAATAATCTTAGTGGTCTAATGTGCTAGTTTCTGACTATTGTGTGCAAGCATTGATTCCAGTAATTGGAAATTTCTTTGGTAATTAATTTTTAAATCCACGTTAAAGTCCCCTGCAATGCCAGTATGCCATATTTCGCTATCCGCGAAAAAGAAATACTTAACAAAAAGGTTTGAAAAGTTGCAGTGGAGCCATCTTGAAACAGGCAGTCAACACGAAGGGTGCGAAATTTTTCACCTAAAACAGCAAGCGCTGCAAAATCGTCACCCATCCAAGTGAAATTATCAAGTTATTCAAAATGGAAGTTTCGTCTGAGGTACAAAGACACATCGCCAATATCATCGACCCCTCAGAGTTGCATTACCACTTTGAGAAAAAGTTAGCCACTGCGCATTCTCTGTTTATTATACCTAATTGAAGTGAACGCAAAGCAACGTTGGGATAACCAGAGATTGAGCAGCGAACACAATGTATTTTTCTATGAATGCTTTGAATTAACAAACCCCAATAGGGCATATTCAAAACGCCTAGTTAGCTAGCAATACTGGTCCTTTACACTGTCTTGCTGACCACATTGCCGCAAGATGGCTGCAGGTTGCATGAATGTATCTTTGTCGCAGTCCGGCTATTCAGGATTCTAAAATATAACACTCGCCGTTACTGTTAGGCGATAAAGGAAAAAAGAACACTGTGCTGCCAAGAATCAGTGAATTACAGCAAGGCAAGTTTTGTCAATCTTCGATATCCGCCCAGACGGCCTTCACAAGAAGCGAGCTCCTTCGAAGCAGAAACCTACGCCGAGGTACTTTTGCTGTGGTGTGCGTTTGAATCGAAACTAAATATTCTGAAATACTTCCCGTACGTTCTTGAATTATCGCATCATGCCTTTTTTGCCTCTCTCGCCTCCTCTAGAAAGCACGTAGCAGGTGACAAATCGAAGATACCGTAATAGTACTGTTAGTCGATGCTGAGAATAAAAATCCGTGCACCCAAGAAAAATAACTGAGGTTGTTCTGTTCACACTGGATGCTCGCTTCGAGTAAGCAACTCAAATCGGTCAAGTCAGGAAGCACATGCATGTCTTATGAAAATAGAGTCCAGACGTGGTCACCATACTGTATCTATGGGGGACCTAGGGTCTCACTGGAGTACTGACCACTGCGGGTCGGGGCTTAGCGAGCAACAGGGCCGCGTCATCCGTCACCTAGCGCGCCGCTGCTGCCGCGCTCAGGCCCCAAAGAGGCTACGGAACGCTACGCAAGCAGGAAAACACGGTATTACCCTGAATCGGCTGAAACCGTTTGTTGTCTCCGGCAGCATTCAACCTTGCACAAGCGTTGAATGCCATAGTTCGCGGGAAACAGAGGTCTCCCGCGCCAATGGCGAATATACGGACAGGGGAAACTATAGCGCGTCGCTATAGTTTCCTATAGTTTCTATACGGCTATGCTTCTTGCTCTCGAGACGGCCAATGGGCCAACTCGCGAGAGGTCGCACAATCTGCTGTGGCTTAGACCTTCCGTTAAGTGCGGCTCGGCCCAGTTCGACCACGCACGAGCACTAGGCACCGCTCTGAGGCTTAGCATCCGGAAAGGATCAACCCAAACGAAACGCTCGCCATACGGCCAAAGGCACCGCACTCGAGCTAGAGTCCGAGGCACAAAGAGCCCGAAGCGTTTATGTACCGGGTGTAGCTCCCGGAGTGAAGTTCCGCTCTCCCGTCGCCAGCAGCCGAGAACGGCAAACACCGGGAACGAGCCCACCGCAAACCGTCGCGACTAGAGCGTCACCACTGACAAGCGCCGCGAGTGGAAAGGGGAAGAGGCGCAGGGACGACAGAACAGGCGAATGTCCGCCCAACGGCACCGGTGTATACATAACGCCCTACATTTGTAAGAATTTGGTTCCGCTTGCTGCTTTCATTCGTTCACCGCAGCAACTAACAAGTTTTTCGCATGATATGGCGCTGCGCTTCTTCTCTCTCACTCAAGACTTGAGTGTTCACAGGTACTGCGGCTGCTTTAAAGGTGCAATAACATGATGATGATGAAGATGTGCGCTGTTTTATGGGGAAAGGGACAATTATGCCCATAGAGCGCTACAATAGCAGGCACAAACATGCAAGTGCGCGGCTAGGCCTACTAGTGCGGCGTCTGAGTACTACCGCTGAAAATAAGACCGCGTAAGCTCATTGCATTCTATAGTATTGAGAATGAACGCGCGTGCCATTCAACACAGGCTTCGTAACCAGGAAACGACCGCTAGATGAAAGAGCACGTTAGGGTGCTGCTGTGATGAGGATTGACAACTTGTGGGAATCGATGTCGTAATCACTCATCGTTTTCTTTCCTCGGTTCGCGAAACCTGCTTCGATTAACATTCCTGAACTGTCTCTTGAATTCCTAAAGCTAAAAATAATTGCAATTGATGTTTACGCAAGTATTCTAAAGCATAGTCTCGACATACCAGCCGTACATACCATAATTAAACCGTTAACTTTGTAGCGTTTAGGGAGCATTTAGTAAGAAATAGAGATATTCGACATATGTTTAGGTTGCTGCACCAACATATAACTACTTTTATGCCCACACAACGTATGGGTCGATTTTAGGCAAGATTCTAATGAGAAAGCTGTGACACCCCGCACAAGTAAAATGAAGTAACAGAGCCGCTGTTTCCTTCTTCTCCGCCTCATCCCCTAACGGAACCGACGTTACTTACCGGCATTAACAGTAACGGCCACACAACGCACAAGCGTTTCCAGCAGCTGCGGCAACCTATAGCATGCAGCCCCAAAACCTCTTCATCGTAGGCTTTTATTGCGATGCAAATATCGGGGCATTCGATGGGCAAAAATTGCTGGCTCTCCCGCAATAGAGTGCAAAAGGAAGCATGAAGTGGCAGCCAGCAAAACAGATTGGTTAGAGGTGATGCTAAGCACAGTCTGAAATGGCTGTAGTCCACGGAGTTGGTGGGGCTTAAAATGGCCGAGTGGAGGTAGGCACACTGTAAACGTCACGCCACTAGTCGTTCTCCTTTCCGGTGCTGCCATGATCGTTGTTCGCACTTCACTAGAAGCAGACTAACGTAGCTAATGTGCGTATGCACCGCTCTGATGGGAAGTGTGACGGAAGCAAAAAAAAAGCGTTGTCCAATTTTTGCCTGGGTCTTGACTAACGGCTACGGTTTCCCGTCGATGCCATCTCATGCTGCACCTGCAACGTTACTGGTGACATCGCTCATCACAGAAGCGCTGCGCGCTGCGACGCGCCCGGTAGCTGCCAGGATGCTACTTCTTCTACCCTGTAGAAGTCTGCTTCCATGCTTCGCAGCGCCAGCACGTCGGGCCCTGGTATCGTTCCGAAAAGTGCAAGTGCCACACAAAACCTTACAATTGCTGCATATTCTTCGCCCATCTAACAAGAGTGACCATTATTCTGCAAAATTTTTTTCTGTGCTGGTCCCAGTCTAAAACATAAAAATTAATGTACTGGAAGTGTAGCAACGCTACGATAAAACAATGTCTGTATCAACTGTTTTTCAGCTATTGAACACCACTAAGAAGATCTGGATATTATCTAAGGAACGTGTTGGATACTACAATGGGCAAGAGCAGAGTTGCGAGTATTACACGACAAGCGACCTCACTGAGAGAAATGTCACTTTATTTTATCATTTCAAGAGTCATCGTCGCTGGTAAGATATTTTGCTCCTTTAGCAAGAGTAACGTATGTTTTCACGTAGTTTTTACCGCCCACGATATGAGCATACGTTTGGCTTTTGGAAGATTAAAATATATAATGATGATGTTAAGACATTAAACTCTATAGGACACTCGACTATGTTTTGCTTCGTGGTAAAAGTTTCTGTACAATCTCACGAACTCCTCAACTGGGGGAATTCTTTTAGGCATACCATGTAGGCTAATTGGTGAAACATTGTGAATAAAACTGGTACATACACAGCATGGAGGGAGACTACAACACAGGGCTTTTAGGCACAGATCATTGCCGTACTCAAACTAAATCTCTAGATCACACGAGTTGTGAGATATTTGTTTAGGCCAAGAAGATTACAAATTTCTTAAAGAGAAGCTTTAATTGGTGTTTGTGAAAAAACTCTGTTCTGCTTAGCGATGACTTACACGTGGACACCACATCGCTCAGTTAGAGACATTTTCTTTGGGAACAGCTTCGACCAAAAAGCTTGCTCCACCTAATCTAGCACAGGGCACGCATAGATATCGAAAGAATGACGGTAGTGGAACGCGCATGGTTACAAGACGCATGTACAACGACAACGCAACAACGCCGATGAAATGGGAAAGGCACCATGACGACACTTGCATGAAGATTATTGAACGACGACTACGGCATGACTACGTTGGACTGACAACGATTGCATGACGACAAAGGCTTGATGGCAACGTGATGCCGTAGCTGGAACAATGTCGAAAGTATGACAGAAACCGTGTAATAACCCCAGTGTAACGATGTTGCAACGACCTGCGGATCTGTACAACAATATAACTGCAATTTTACGCCGAAGATCGCTTCACAAAAACTATGACGACGATGCAGTGGGGACAATTGCAAGACGAAGACATTGAGACGACGGTGGTATGACAGTCATTAGACGACAACGCCACAGTGAAAGCTAAGGCCTAATCATGACCGGCGTGACGGTAAAAACATTGCAATGCTTCGCTGATGTCGACAGCGTGACTACGGCGGCATCAAGATGAGAGTGCGGCGACAATGCTATGACAATACTGGAATGGAACCGAATGTATGAAGACGACGTTGTTTTGATGAAAGCACAACGGCGATGAAATTAGGAAGATAAAATGGCAACGGCGGAATAGCAACCATGGTTTCACGACAAAGGCATGAGGAGAATGAAGTGGCAATAGCAAAATCACTACAAGAAAATGACCACGACGGATTGACCATGATTGTATGATGGCGATACTGTGCCAAAGTCATGGCTACATAATGATGACGACAGACTCATCAGGATTGAATTACCATGACGACATGACATCGACGGCATATGGGTGTTGAAGATTACGTCCACGTCGACGTAGATCACCTGCCGCCGCGGGCCGCCTTGATTATCACTACATGAAATGTTTGTGCTATGTCAGGAATCGACCAATCACGCAAGTATAGTTACGGAGTAGCAGGGGTGGCAATGGTGTGCTGACGATAGCCAGATGAATGCAAAACTTTCAATACACCCGCGCACTCGGTGGGACCTACTCTGCACGATAGCAGCCAGCAGCAGCAGCGGGAAAGTTGATGGGAGAGGTAATGAAAATTTTACTTTAACATTACGAAGAGCTTCTTAAGCGCTGCCATTATTAGTGGAAATGGAAACGGAAATGTACTCTTTATTAAACAAAAAGAGGCTATTTTCAGATTGTCATGACGCTGCACCGCGATCTCGAAGTCTAGAAATAAGC
This sequence comes from Dermacentor variabilis, assembly GCF_050947875.1. Taxonomy (NCBI): domain Eukaryota; kingdom Metazoa; phylum Arthropoda; class Arachnida; order Ixodida; family Ixodidae; genus Dermacentor; species Dermacentor variabilis. Next base: position 47,928,291 of record NC_134575.1, read on the forward strand.
CTACAGTATTCTTCAGCAGTTTTTTTCACAGTTTGTTCTTCACGAGATGAGAGTGCGATGAAGCGGTATAACTGCTGGGCCGGCATCCGGAATCGTTTGATGACACGCCAGATAATAGCCACGGGCTAACGTGCACCGCGCGTCTCGCAGAAATTTGTCCACAGTTGTCGACACGATTTCGTTAGATAGCATCTTATTCAACACTCTGCTCGTCATAAAGCACGCAGATCTTCAAGATCCTTAGTGTTTAGTGCGTTCCTGACAGCACATCTTCGGATAGCGCGAAGGTGCTCATACTCTTCATCATTAGCAGAAATATCAGTGTGCCCGGAATGTAGTCCGGATCTTGTCCTCAGATAATGGGCTCTTGTCGGCACATGTTCGCTGTCTCAAGTCACAGCTGTAATACATCGACTACAAGTATCTCTAGAAGGATTCCAGCCTCTGAATTTCAGTTTACTTTTGGTGAAGGCATTTCTAAACCAGAAGCCGATATCAGAATCGGGTAAGAGTCACTGATCCTTGTGTCGAAGTAAGTGCACCAGCTAAACCTTTGAACAAAACACCTTGACACAAAGGATAGATCAATGCAGCTGGTGACTCATGGCCCCTTCAAGTATGTAATCTTACAATCGTTCCACGGCTCAATGCGAGGGTCCGTGAGTAAATTAGCCAAGCCTATATCCTCGCCCACAGGCGTGCATACTGCCTCAAGTTATGTTATGTGCGTTAAGATCGCCACAGCTATTGTGTAGACCAGGTGATGTTGAGATGAAATTTTTCAAACTTGGCACATGATAGTGCCGTTGGAAGCTGACTAGATGTCAGGTCTTTTGAGCTCTTGTACGGCGACTTGGTAGGTTCTCGTGATTCCCGAACAAATGAAGCATGGGTCTTTTTGGCGTCTGTCCACGTTCTGGTGTGTCAGATTCAACAAAGCTCTCTTTCGGTGTCGCTCCGCCGTGAGACGCGCTGCGGTCGACACATGTCGGTCGCTTAAATACCAGCTCTAGATGCGGTGGGGCTCCCGCAGCTATGGGGTTTACCTTGTACTTGTTCCACTGCGTGTTCAAGAGTAGCAATACTTTTCTTCGGGAATCGTCCGTACGATGCCGGATGAGGTCTACCGCAGTTATTATACCACAGTTCAGCCAGAAAAGCTCAATCTTTATGTGAATGTGGTCCAGCATATACCCTGCAGCTGATAGTACCTCTGCAGTATTTTGCAATATCATCATGGCTTTGGCAGTTGCAATATTGCGGTGTAGATCACATGTACTCAGTGACGGGGTACCTGCTGAATCAAAATAACGCGTAGTTTGGCATGGGAGAATCCTTGGCGAATTCTATAATCCTTCGTCTTCGACGTGCTTCTGTAATGGATCCTTCCTCGTTAGGGACGTGGGAAACTTGCCTACGAGCTGACAGGACACCTTGTCCCGAGAGGCATTCTTGTAACTCTTTGTCAGAGTACTAAACAGGGACTCCTTGACTACATCCATACGTGACCGATAGGATATTGCAAGGCTGTCCTTCCTAACGTAGTGGCAATGAGCCGGTGATTAGCGGTGATGGGAGACGACACTCTCACCATGAGGCTGGCATCTTCATGAGGCGATGCCTGAGGACTTTTTCTTGTGCTGTTGATACGATTGATGATGCTAGAACTTTCGGTTTTACTTTCCATAGCGTACGCTCAAGTTGCGTTGGTTGGAAGATGACCAGAATTCCAGCTGCTTGTTTCTGGCACGCGACAGCCGTAGAATTTGCCCGATCATGTCTTCGGTAATATTGTCTTCCGGTAGGCTTGTACTCACTTCATTGCGTCGTGGCCTCTTCAAATTTTCTTCCTCACATAGCGGAGACGTAGAAAGCCCCGCTGTCTCCTCGATTCTCATATCCTTGACGAGGGCTGCATAGAGTGCAGCAGATGACGGCGGCCGACCTCGAAGATGCTCCCGTGTACCACACCCACTTGAGCGCTTGAAGGGGATCACTCGCTTGCTGCGGATCCTGAGGCCATCAGCAGTCTACATTCATTGTTGAAGGTTTAATTGGCAAATTGTTGAGACTAAAAATACTCAAAAAACTAGCCAAGCGAAAGCATCATGGCTCATACCCTCGTCTTGGTCGTCCAAGTCGTAGTTATTATTTCATCGTCGTAATTTTGTCATAATCATTCCAGTATTGTTCTGCCTTGTCGTCATATCATCGTGGTCATTCCATCGCCATCGTTACGTTGTCCTGATGCAGTCATGTCCATTTCGTCGAGGTCGACTTCATCATCTTCATGCATGGCATGTGTATGATCGAGTGCATAAAGTTTATGTGCAGTTAGGTTGTTCCCGGTGAAAATGTGGACAACAAGGTCGTGTGTTCAGTATTTGCAAATGGTAACTTATATCCTCGATTCTTTAACTGCAATAACACTGGAAGTAACTTACAAAGGGCGTAGAATCCAAAGCTTTCAGAGACAAGGTCTTCATAACTGATTTCAAACAAGCTTGGCGCAAGCGCATCCTGGGTATATGCAACTGCTTCTAAAAAAACGGTCCGCCAGGTTACCTGTGGATGCAATGTGAACATGAAAACGATACAAGTGATACATCTTCATGATGAGAGCACGTTGCAGTAGTCAGCAAGTAAGAATGAAATTATAATACGGGTAATTAGTCGTAAGCTGGGTGGAATAGGACTGTCTGTGTGTCACAGTCGTCCTCTAATGGGCCGCTGTCAGGTTTCGACTAACTAAGCGGCCGCGGACTGCACCAGATGGTGTGCCCCACGCATTGGCATACCCTAGATTTCGGTTGCGAAAAGAATTGGGCGGGGAAGTGCGTCTGACTCAACAATCACAACAATCACAACTGTAGCGGGTGACGACCGGCTGTTATTTGCGCAGCAGAGGAGAGTCAGAAAATCGTAGTGTCCACTTTGAAAGTTTCATCGTATTGTAGTAACTGAGCTGGTATGCGGAGTATGACGAAGTTTTTGGAGCTTAGCTCCTAAGCGCTCGTTCCTGTAGCGAGTGTCGGCTGCAGGAACCGAGCCAACGAGCACAGAGAAAGATGAAAGAGCGAATGCGGAGCGCAGCGGGGTACGCAAGACGCTGATAGCGAAGAGGGTGCCGGGAGGAAGACAAAGGAGGAGGGTGTGGCGAAAGCGTGAAAAGGAAACTGTACGCCCGCGCAAGATGGATTCTGCGGGGAAGATGGCTTGGAGATGGCACCAGAGTAGCGCGCATCGTCTGTTCACCGATCACGCCACCAATAGCAAATGTGGAAAGAAAGCGCTGCATGAGCAGAGGTCTGTCTGCGGTGTCTCCTGTGAATTGCCCCCACACAGCGAGGGGAACACACAGCGAGGAACAGCGAGGCAGTCGTGCCACACTTCGCTCCGTTTGCAACGTGCCGCACGAGCCAGATTGTTCGTACCAGCCAAGATTTTGCGCAATGAAAACACAAAGAGAGCTGTGCTCAAATTTCGCATTAGGAATTGTCGTAATTCTCGTTGAATTTTTGACAACTATTCAGCTCGCTCTTGATAAAAGATTACTGACAGCCCTTACACATTTCCTGGGGCAAGGTTCAACCAGTGGGAACAAATAAGTAGATACATAATTTAATGCAGGTGTTTTTCAGACCCCTTATCGATAAATATATTTGTCGCAGCTAGATACGGAGAGACAAATAATGTACGAAATTTTACTTGAGGTTTTCAACAACTTCCCGTTGTAAAAAAATATCCCGGATAACTGGTATAATAGATGCTATTGGCTCATATGTTCGTTCCTCGAGACCGTAGTGAACGTGCAGCTGTAGGACGAAACAGTGCTCCGCAAAAAAAAAAATGTGATCTAGCTGACAATGGCGATGTCTAAGTACCAACTGCCTAATCATCAGACACTGTTGCGCTTAGAGGTCGAAGCATCAAATCGTTTCGACTTCTTTTCAAAACATCAATTAGGTGCATAACTCATGGGTTACGTCAGCATTTCATTTGAATATGAAATGATCCTAGACATTTTCCTTCAGACTCTGGTGAAAGTTTGCTTTTATTTACAGCGCTCAGAAACGTGCCCTATATTGCACTACCTTGCAACACCGACATTACACAAACATGTGTATTTTAACTCTTTTCATTGCAGGAACAATATTACGCTTCAAGCAGATTTGTTTCCGTATCGTCAGTACGCCGCAATGCAAGTCCATGAGTGGCAAAGTAAGGATATAAAATTTCCTCCTCTTCTCCCCGCATTGTCTACATAACCGTTGACTGCCTCTTTAATGTATCAACAGTGGCCAGATATCTGAAGAAAAACCAAACACGATTAGTAAACAAGGGCTCATTTTCTCACGTTACCGAAGTACTCACCATTGCGATGTCACTGTCTAGGCTAGTAGTTGGGGAAGGCTTGTACTGCGATGATTCACAGTCGCAGGATGCAGACGAAGAAAGCCAAAACACTTTCATGGTAGCCAGCAAGTACTAGCCATCTAAGATTTTCTACTGCTACTTTTCTAAAAACGGAAATTTTATTCTTCTACTTAATTTATTAGCATTTGCCTCATGGACGCCGTCAAGTTTCTTGCTTTTGTCCTATCACTCCGGCTGATTTGCACGTAGTTCTCTTCATTTTTGTAAATGGCACACAGCTTGTATAACAAATATGAGCATCAAAAATCCTGGTAAATCACTATAAGCTATGCTACGTCTCTCAAGAACTTGTAACGAGTGGGCATATTGCGGACAGATTATGAAAATGAATAGATTGAACGACAAGAATTCTCACAAAGGGGCTGAATTTTTGTTAATCCCGACCATATAAACCAAACACGCTATGCAGCCATTAATATCGTAGGATGCATGGACTCTGGTTTAAATTGAAATGAAGAAAATAATGAAGAAACGGAAAATCGAATGTGAACGAGATAACTTTCGCCGAGGCTCTACGAACCCACAACCGCATTACGCGGCCATGCGCCACTAATTGTGGTACGGTGAGGGCCATCAGTGTGTCGAGTAACTTGGGCGCATGTGTGTTCTAGAACTAGCCCTGAGAGTGTTAGCCAACACCACTAAGCGCTATCGCGAGCGGATGTAGGGCACCTTTTTTGGATAAATAGCGTCATGTAACAAGTGAACTGAGGACAGCAGGGACGTGTCTAATGAACCAATGCTAACTAATGGCATAAGGGTTGCCAATTACTTATCATTTGACATCCATGATACCATAATCTGTAATTGTAAGATAACGTTGAACTGAGCTTATCACTGGTAATCAGTAATCACACTTTACTATCAGGTTGAAATGGTAGCGAAAAAATGCTAACTCAAAGAAATTTTGTTATATATTAATAATTACGTTTACGATTCACGGCTGCCATTGCCAACCAAAGTGACTTGTGATCACTAGTTATAAATTCCTAGCACCTCCTAGTTAATAAACTAGAATTGCCAGTCATAATTTAGTATTATGGAAATACAGTGTTTGCAGGACCCTTGTAAACAACGTAATATATTCACGTAAGATATATTATGATAGACAATTTGTCCGCTTTCAATGATCTAATGGATGCCGTTTACAGCACCGCGATATCTGTTCTTCATGCACAGATATCAGTTTGTAAACTTCGGGCCTCTACTTTTTTCAAACTTCCGAATTTTTGAAATTTTTAAAAATAGAATTCAAGCCCTAAATCGAAATTTCGCTTCCAACAGACACTAGAATTTTAGTTTCTCTCTCAAATGCAACATATTTCATTATTATCGGTCCAGGGGTTATCTCGAAAAAACGTTTTTGCGTTTTACACATATTTGAACAGGCCGCGCCGTAGTTTGTCCCAAGCTAAAGCTTCCTCTTAATGACTCTGTGATGCTAATTAGCAATGTTTACGAATTAGCACTGCTTAAAACTCTCGTTTTATTGAAACTTTCATTTATACCATTGGCGACGTGCAAGAATGACGGCTGTAACCGTCGAACTACACAAAGTGATTCTCCATCACTAGAGACTCAAACTTACCATCTCCTAGAGTTCTCAAATTATAGTTATCGAATCGCCACCCGAATGCCATTTCATTTGACATCTAAGACGCTATTTTGCATGAAAGTTGGAGAACATCGCAGTGAGCGCATCACTAGTGATCACTAATAACTCGGCGGTATCAGTTAGCAGGGCTAAGTAAAAAGTGCTCATTTTGTTGCAGCTTGATTGATACCATTGACGACACTCACGAGTGATAGCTGCTGCAGTGACACTGAAATGGATGAATAATATTCCCTAGTGACTTAAGCATACGAATTTATAGTAGGCATAGTTGTTGAATCACTGGTTTTATCGCATTTCATGTGACATTCCTGATCACTGGTTCAGGGTTCTGGGTGTGCAAGACACGGAGAACCCTGAACTGCACGTTGTATTTCACTGTGCTCACTAGTGACTCGACTATAGCAGTTAGGTGTATTATGCAATGATATGTTAATTCATGAGCGTTTTAGTGGTAATGATGACAAGATGTTTGATTGGAGACTGCGGATAACACGGAATAGTGAGTGGTGTTCGCCAGTGACCGAAACGGGCCCGCCAGGGCCTTGCGATTATCATTGAATGACTCTTTATTGCTCCGTCTGATGGTCATGACCAAATCGCATGTGTGTCATTAATTCTTTTAACGTACTCATGCTGACGTTTCCTCTCAAATAATTGCGAAAATTGTCGCATGAAGAAGTAGTGAAAAGAGCTCCAAAACTTGTCGTTAGTCACGTGACAGGAAAGCTACTAGTCTCTCATCTCGTCTTTTCATTGCGAACGTATTATCACATAATATAGCAAACTTTCTGAGGCCTTCAAATTGAAAGGTACTTAAATTGCGTTATGGCTGGATTAAATTGACTGGTATTTGCATTACTTCGGCTGGCTTATGGATTATGTTCAGTGTTGCTCGCGTTAAATTGAGTGGCGCTCGGATTAAAATGACTGGCACTTGGTTAATGTTTAACGGCGCTTGGATTAGATTGACCGCCGTTCGGATTAAATTGGTTGACGCTTCAGTTGAATTGAGCGGAAAAACCTGCAGACCGAGTCCTCGGAGTGTTATTCAGTGACGCTCTGGGCCATGGCTGGCGGATGTAGAACACGATGGCGTCACGTAACATCTGATCTTAGGAAAGCGGGCAGTTGTAAGTCAACCCCATGCTGCTTGATGGCATGAAGGGTGAAAGAAGTTTACATACAATAACATACACAACAGAACGCCCAACAGCCACTTACGTGCGTGCCTTACATGGCACACGTTTTAGAAATACCATTTACATTAGGATGTATTCATCTAAACTATGCGTACCCATAATGCAATCACACAAGCAGAAACAAAAGAAAATGGCCAACCCTTCCCCTACCTGGATATGGCGGTAAGCGAAGCTTGTCCTTCGTGCACATTACCTTGGTCACGGTTATGTAACGCATAGGCAATGGTGCCGGCTTGCTTCTGCCTCCCGCTACATCAGCTCGATATCTTCATTTCGTTGCTTTCACATTGGCTAGACTCAGGCGACTCTAACATATGGATCGGCGCAAAGAATGCAAGCCCTTTCACGGGCGAGTTCTCGCCGCTGCCTGTCATAGGCTGCCTGTTCCTCGGAGGAATGCACAACGCGTGGCCGTCCCATCCGTTTTCCGAGACTGAACTGAACGGAATCGAAGCCAGTGAGGAAGGGGTTGCAGTAAGCCCGTAACTGTTTCCTCCCGTTCCCTACACGGCGAAAGTGAAACGGCATTGATTTGTTGCGGGCCTGGTGTGAGCGCGCGCCTATGATGCTTGTATGCTTGCTAATGCCTCACGTGCCGGCGCCGGTGCAACTATGAACTTATGGAACCGCTCTTTCCCGTAGATGTTCATCTCTGGGAGGAACTAGGTTTTTGCGTGACCACCACAACGCCACCGAAACTTCTGAGGCCAATATATGCTTTGCACGGAAAAATATAGCAGAGTTTGGTGACCTTGTTGATTCGCAAACATATTTCCAGCGAAGCTGTTTTTTTTTATTTTCAGCCCTTTGCAAATTTTTTTTTCTTTCAACCTGGTTCAACATCATTTGCCTCTAATAAATCACAAAATTGCGAAGTATTGCCCCCTATTGCTTTGCTGTTTGAAACTTCTCGCATTTAACGTTTTCCAGTGCTTCTCCAGACACATTCATCCAGACACATTATACTTTGCCAGAACATTGGCCAAAACCTCACTCTCCCAACTCGATTATGGCTAAATGTGAATTCTGGGGCGCTTAGACTTCGTTAAGAGCAACGGAATATATTGTATTTGTTCATAAAAAAATCCCAATAGTGTGATTGTTTCCAGGTGTAATTTGATGCGAAAGACGTGATTAGTCCATACTCCTGGAATTATGTCTAAAAAATTGCCCATTACCACCCCTAATTTTATACAAATTTATGCAAAGTGCCCTGTTTAGATAAGACAGGATACAGGGAAAACATACGGTGCATCTCGCGTTAAAAATAATGAACGCGAAAAACATTCGGCAGAGGCACTCAAGACTGCTTACGCTTGAAAATGCGAAAGCGTTGTCCCGTTTGTCGAACTCGTAACGTCATGAGCTCGCACATTTTATGCACTCATTTCGTGGCACCACTACGTCCCTATTGGCTACGCCCTCACGTGCTCAGTGACGCATGCACTAGACCACGCCTTTAGTTTTCGAGAAACGTGGAGCCGCCGAAGCACAGGGGCAGCCTGCTAGTCTCGCATCCCGGAGAGTCGAGTTCGATTGTCTCCCAAACCGAAACATCCCGAATTTTATTTTTAAATCCGCTGATTTGCTTTGTTTACAGCAGCCTTCCTGGTAAAATTGCCATCAGTACGAGCATATTTTGACGAGCACCTACTCTTTGCGTGGCTGGCCATTTTAGGGGCCATTTTTGGTGCCATTTTTCGGTTTCGATGACGACGACGAATTTTTGCCTAACGGCGCCTATGGCGCTTATGTAATAAAAAACTAGAGTTCATAAACATTTGCACTACTTTTGTTAGGCCATGGACTTTATAATTTCGCCACTCATTACAATTAGGATGACCACAAATTTTCCCAAATATAAGTTTGGCGTATCCTAGAAGTTTTCCTGATGCATCGTGAAACCGCCAACGGTCGCGTGAAACCTTTGAAGATAAGTTTAGAAATTTGTTGCGCAAGCTGCATTTTACCAATGCACTTTTAATTCGCACACAAATTTACTATACTCCAATTGACGGTGTGACTTAGTGACGGTGTGACTTAGTGTTGCCTCGAAACACTGGTAACTATAGTGTAAGATTGACATATAAGTGTTTCGAGAACTTGTTAAAAGAATTTTACACAGGGTATTTATGATCCGCAAGCACTCATCTTCTCGAATAATTTTACCATAGCGTTTCTCCCATCTCGATCAATTTTAAACTGCGTGGTATTTGCAGTTAGACCAAGGTAGCGGAAAAAACCATCCCAATTTGCCCAGCTCTACGTTTTGATGCAATGAGTTTCTCACGGCTCGTAACACAGTGGTAACGCTCCTAAGCACTTGCACACATAATTTGTTTCAAAAGCTGCTATAACCGCCCATCCTTTCGACTTTGCCGAAACATTACCCACAAGGCGCCCCTTAATTTCACTAATTACAAACCCGTTGTATCGTTCTTTTCACTAATCACGCAGAAATGACCATCTACAAAGTTGAATGACCCATGCAAAAGGGCCTTTGAAGATATTAGCTTTTTTCATTTGTTCCTTGATTAACATGGCCGTGCTATTTCCTGTTTATGCATTTCTATCGAAAAAAATGTCCCAGTACTGCAAACTGAGGATTCATTGAAGTCCACTGATATAGTCACGTATGCTTCTCGCATACGTATTTGTGACAATTCCATTTTTAACTAAGCAATTCAGTAGCTCACTCGAGGGCATATTTCTTCATTGTTTCTTTTTATAGACTGGCACTTTGATTTTGTGTAACAATTATTTAAAGGCTTGCTAAGAGGGAGGAGGAGGAGGAAAAACTTTATTTGCTCTAAATGATTAGAAATTAGCGGTGGCAGATGTGGTCGGCCGTCTTCACGGTCTTCTTCCCCATCTGCGCAGGGTCGACGCCCCTATTCCAGGGCACCACTGAGGGTGGCTACTCGGTGAGCGTGCCTTACTAGTCCATGCTGGACTTTCGGGTCGCTGCTGGAGAGCACCCTCTCCCACTGCTCCGCACTCGGGTCTTTTATTTGAAGGAATTGTTGGTTCTGAACGGATTCCCATGTAATGTGGTATAAGCTGGGCTTGGCGCCGCACCAGGGGCAAATGTCTCTATACTGGGTTGGAAACATCTTGCTTAGTGTGTGTAGATTTGGGTATGTTCCTGTTGGCAGCCTCCTCCAAGAGGTTGCTTCATGCTGATTTAGGCTGTTGTGGGGTGGAGGGTATTTGATTCGGACCCCCTTATAGAGCGAGTGATTCGTTCTGATATTTTTTGTTATTTATCGGATTTCCCGTGCGAAAGATAAGCCGTCCTCGATAGACAACCTATGCAATATACACATAGAGGGTGTTTAAGCCAACTCCATTGCAAGTCGTAAGACATAGAAGTGTGGATTACGAGAGTGTACCCAATTAGATATTGTACACGGTGCTCAGAAGCAACTCAAATTATTTTTTTCTGTTAGCTTAGGAAAATATTGGAAATAAATATTTGCCCTAGAAACAGAATATTGCCTTAATCGGTAAATTGTCATTGGAGAAGTTTCAGAGCCCATTGCCGAATATCCAAATAACGTGAGTGAATGATAATAGCTTCTTTGGTTTTGATTTATCTGGCCAGAAAGGAAAGCGCACAAGATATTGAAAATGGCCACGTGACTATGGAATAGAGCGCAGAGACATTAGTGCCCTCGACCATGGTACCAACGAATAATCAATGCTGCACCCTTGATGGATGCGGCACTGTTGACTCTGTGTCTGTCTGCGACACAGATGTTTTGACACACAGGTGCTCCGCATGTGTGGTAAAGCATACTTGGAAAGAAAAAAAAACAGTACTAACTTTTGAAATGTTCATCTCACTCAAACTTTTTCCTCGTTGAGACATACTCAACCACACTAATTGCAGTGTATAAGATTACATTCTATGCATATTTCACCTGTTGTTCTTGATTACTATTTCAGCAGACAATTCAGCACCTGCTACATCTAACACGGCAGGAGCGCAGCTCCCAAAATCCAGAGGTGAGAACTAAATATTTTATGTTATTGCATGGGAAGAAGCTAGTTTGTTCTTCGTACTAAGGTCGCAGTGTTACAATATTTACTCTATAGCTATAGCTTTGGTAAGTGCCCTGATCAAGACAGTGGAAGCTCTATACATAGGAGGAGGAAGAATATCAAGACTAATGGCCAGGGCAAAAAAGAAGAGGAAAATCAAAAAGAACGGGGAGTAAACGGAAGTCCTCTGTACTTCCTAACTTTTTTGGAGCAGCCGTCACAACCCGAGACTGATGTGTGCCTCATTGAAACTGGCCCACACCATATTGGGCGTGGGCGCATTCAGAGCCACCAGGTCAAAGGAAATGAGCCACACGATCTCATATTGGAGCTAGCACATTGCAGTGGATTCGGCTGTGGCCAAACTTCATGCTCAAGGTAACCTAGGATTTGTGTCAATATTGAAGATTTCTAAGTTCTCCTGTCAGTTTGAGCTCTGAACTGACGCATTCACGACCAGCAAGACGCAGTCCTGTACCAGCGAGATGTGATGAAGTCATGTGGCTGCCAACTAAACATAAATGTTATTATTTATATACGTTTAGCAAATCCGAAAGAAACTACGGTACCAACGAAAATGAGGCGTCGGCAGTCGTCATGGCACTAAGGTACTTTCCAAGTTACATAGAAGGCCAATACATTAACTTGTTCACTGTAAATTTACGATTCAGCAATTGAGAACGAATATGAAACTTTCAATGACATCTACGTTACTGTGGTGCTGTCGGAAGTGACCAAGGACATACAATAATTCGATCTGCCATCAACAGTGCCCATTCAATTGCTATCCCAAAATCACAAACAGATGCGACGTGAAAGCTCCGCGCACTTGAACTTTATCAGAGGTTAGGAAATTGCAACTCGGCAGGTTTTACAAAACAGCGCAGTTCTTCCTGGAATACCGATTAAAGGCTCCGCTTTTATTGCAGCATAGGACGACGAGGCGTAACGTATCATTAGTGGTGCATGCATCAAAGTAGCCCTCAGTAATGCCTACTCCTTCCTTGGCACAGTGCCAAGGAGTTCCAAGTATGAAGTTTGTCAATGCGA